>NC_092060.1:17830000-18547500 GCF_039877785.1 Chaetodon trifascialis
TGTCCTCTCTTCTGAGCGTGTCTGGGTGATGTGAGTTCAGATTGTAGCTGTACTGATTGTTGTTGTTGTTGGTTTGGAGGGTCGGATGTCGAAGGGAACCGGAGCCTTTTGTGCCTGGGTACGACACTTCTACCCTGGCTTCATGCTGCCTCTCCTGCTCCTCTCCATCCTCGTTAAAAGCCAACAACCTTCTCCTCCTCCCCCATCTCTCCGTCCCTCCCTCTCGCTCCATCTCCTCCTCTTCCACCTCCCCTACTCTCTCATCTGTGCTCCATTTCCCGCTCTCTGGTTCTTCCCTCCTCCCTCTCCTCCCTCTTTCTCCTCTTCCCTTCTCCCTCGATCCGCCACTCCTTCCTCCAGCTGCGGTCGCCTCCGCTCTCCTCCCTTCTTTCCCTCTCCTTTTTCCCACCAGGTCTACGGTGGCGCTGTCCTCCCTCTCTCCTCTGACCACCCTTGTCCCACTTCTTCTTTGGCTGTTACGCTGACTGGACTCAGTCCTCGTCCCAGCTCTGGACCTGTAAAGGCTCTGGCTCATCAGTGGAGCTGGCCTATCGCCCCCTATCCCCCTCTGTGGGTACTGCAGCTGCCCAGCATTGTTTCCCATGTCTGCAGATGGAGGAGGAAGTGCATAACCAAGGGTGGTCATCAGTGCAGATATGGAGCCCAGCAGCCCATCTAGGCCTGTGCAAAAGTGCAGCAGGGAGGTCTTGAGGGAGGGGCAGAGGGTGGAGCGGGCCAACTCCCTGACGGCTGCCAGCAGGACAGAGTAGGCCTTCTGGTTCTGGGCAAGCCGAGCTTGGTTCTCCAGGCCGTGCCACAGCTCCAGACGTGTGGCAGCGCTGGGCAGGGTCAGAGCTGTGCTGTTGGGTCGTGGAGGGGAGAAGTCTTTCTCGTTGAATGGAGGACCTAAGTAAGTCAGCTGGAGGAAATACACAAAAATGAGAAGAAAGGATGAGAAGGTTTAATGGTTTCTGGTTTATATCATCATTATTGGGAAATCATTTATCATCACACCTTACACAGCTTCACTGCTACGATGAAGTTTGTCAGGCCAAGAAACAAACGAGATGATCAGAAAGGTCGTAAACAAGCCAACAGTTCAGCAAGTGTGTCTAAAACTGTTCGCTAGTCCATCTTTTAGCTCAGTTTTTGGTCTCCACCGACTCCTGAGGGTAAAATCTGTCTCTTTAGCAACTAAATGCTCCACCATGTTCACCGGCTAGTTGCTAACTGTGTCTGTCTGCTGTTTGTTGTTGAGCAGGTGGTCTAAAGTGGGTTTTCAGAGCTTTTCCGCTGAACACCATTGCCTACTGTGGCAGAAAATGACAATATGAGAGCTGTGACAGGAGAAAAACCATAAAGGGTGTGTTCATGTTTATTTTTATGACACATACATACATTTAAATTTGCATAGAAGAAGACTTTTTTTTGCTCCTTGTTGACTTGCTGATCAAATGAACAAGAGATCAGATCTTGACTCACATATATGTCTTTGATTTCCTTCAGCTGGTACTCCAGGTATTTTGTCAGCTCGTACGTGCTTTCTATCGAACTCCTCTCACTGGCCAGGTTGTGGGAAGAATCCAGCGCTGCTGCCATGGCAGCAGCCAATAGCAAGATGAGCTGGTGTTGATGAACTGTGGAGAAATTACAAAATAAGAGGGCTGATTAAAACCATGAACAGACTGTGTGAGATGTGTATTTAATGACACTCACATCATGGGTGTGCGAGTGATAATCAGCACACACTGCAGAGGTATCTGTAATCATAACAGTGAGGTGAAATTTATCTCAGCCGTTATTTTCTCTGACAGTTTGTGATTATTTAACTTGGATGCCTGTTTTTTAATGAATCTGATGATTTGAGAGCTCAACAGATAAAAAAAAAATCACCTCCAGCAACAGTTTCCATTCGCTGCACCATCACACTGCTTAAAGGCATTTTTACAATATTCTGGTTTATTTCCTTGTCTCTATGGCGATGGCCTCATCTGTTTACATACTGCCAGGTCAGAGTCATCTGACACTGCCAATAAAGCTTTTTCCGTTTCCAGCCTAATTTTAGAGGTTTCTGACTGTCGGAGGTTTACTCTGGCTTCAAATAAAACCTCTCTTAATAGCTTCAGACAGTCAGACAAATGGCTCCTATGTTCAATGCAACAGCTACACACACACACACACACACGCATTCATTCCTGAATGATATCCCAAAAACAAAGACATGTGGCTTTCTTTACAATCACAAACATTAATGTGTTTGTATCAGTTGTGTGTTTGCTGTGGACCTCTTGTTTAGGTTTCCCAGTGTTTGTGTGGGTGTTTTATGTTACTGTGTGAGTGTTTGTGAGAATGTTTGTAGCCGTAATTATATATGTGGATTAAATTCACATTGCTGTGAGTGTATACAATGATTCGGAGTGTGTGTGTGCACTAGTGTGAGTGTGTGTGACGGGGGGGGGGGGGGGGGGTTGTAACACTGGAAACCTTTTAGTGCCCCTGTTTCTGGTTTCAAACAGTAAAATTGGAGCTGAAAGGTACTTTTCAGCATGGAGGGACTTCATGTATGTCCACGTCTCTTCGTCCCATGCCTCCTGTCTCTGGAAGCTTTCACTTTCACGCTCTCTCCTTTCACTTTTTAATTCACTCTCAACACCTCCTCGGCCCTTTCGCTCGAGCGCGACACACATTTCTTTCGTCGTCTCTGCTCTCCGTCATGCTTTTCCATCCTCTCTGTGCTCTCTCTCATCCTCCTGACAGCCTGACGGTAGGCAGTGATTCATGCTTGTAATTATGGGCAAAACATGCCGCTGTTCAACAGGTGTGAAATATGTGTTGCACAATGTGTGTGACCTCGTCAGCTTTCGCTCGCTCCGTCTTTCTCTGACTCACCTCGGGCCTCCCGTTGCTTCACCAGTTTAAGTCCTTTCTCCTCTCAGACTAGTCACGCTGCACTTAAACTTTGCTTTCTTTCTAATCACACTTTTCCCCTCCCCACCTTTCTTCTTCTTCTCCCTTTGACGCTCTTATCTCTTTTCTGCCTCAGGTCAAAATAACAGCAGCCAACTAACCCCGATTAGCTCGCCTTCTCTCCCTCTATTGCCCCTTTTTTCTTTCATCTGTCCATCACAGCAGGCCCCCACAGGATGAAAACAGGATTTTAAGTGATTGGATTCAACACTTGCAGAACGTTTACCTCCAACACATTTTCAGTGGTTCTAGGAAAACAAGCTCTGAACTAAAACAGTCAACACCTTTTTCCTCTGACTCAACCGCTTACATGTGACGTATCGGCATACACTCCCAAACAGGGTTGGGTAGAAACCTAATGATGTTACATGTTGTCTGCTGTGCTACGTTAAACAAGAATGTGTTATAATCGCAGTAAGTAAGAAATATCCGGTGGTGAAATTCTGAGAAATTAGTCGTAATTTTTGGTGTGTTGTCTTCTGTGCCTTCACCAAAGCATGTGAAGTAATCAGGAAGAAAGCAAATCATCAACATACATTGACAAGGACGGTTAATCTCTTTGATTATGTTACAAATTGGAATGATGACGTGATAACAACCAGCCACTGTGATGACATATATTTTCAAAGTGCATCTATTCTGCTTCCAAACCGGCCTAACAAGCTCAAGCTTGCTGAAATAAAAAAAAGTCTTCATCAAATGACTTCAGTTTTAATGACAGATTGAGTGACAGATTGGGAAACTGGCAGTTTTAAATTAAAACAGGATTAGAAATGCTTGTCATTGGAGTGACACGGACAAAACCAGAGCAGCTGTTTGATTTAAAAACATATCTTCAGAGCTGGTACCTCTTCCGCTACCTGTTGACCCTGAGCTGTCGGCTACATCAAAGACTCCTCTCAGACTTTTTTCTCAAACATTGTGGTTGGGCCCAGCCAACTCCCACATGCTCCCACACACACCTTGAAATCAGTCAACTAGGACAGCCCCCGTCAGCCAAGCCCCCTCCCATCTCCTCAACCGCAAAAGCCTCATCACCTGTCAGAAGCAATAAGGATCTTTCAGTGACGCCGGAACATTTGGAGCTCATCAACCCATGGACTCCTCCCACTGAGCATCGTCCATTAGCATCAAAACACCCCAAAATCAACACGACATTGTTAACTCTCAGAGTAAACAGCCTTGAAGGGAAAGGACACACATTGTGCAAAACGGGTCGCATTCAGAAAGAATGAACAGGTAAAAAAAAAAAAAAGGGGGAGAAAGAAATCTCTGCTTGGCAAAAATCAACCCAAACTGTTCCAAACCATTTCCTTTTGTCTGCAGCCACATGCTCGGAGATGATTGCCAGACGTGAAACTCTCTTGTTGTTTTGATTGAGCACTGACATGTCTAAAAGCATCCTGCACTGCGGCTTAAAGCAGCCGCTCTTTTATGCGAGTAAACTGAGATAACTCAAACCCTGAGCCCAGTTGTTGTTATATAATATTATGTTGAGTAACTGCGCGATAGTCGGCATATAGCCTGACTTCAAGGGGAGCCCTGCAGGCTTGGGGCTGTGTACCTAGCAGTGGAAGCACACTCCGCAGGGCAGGGTTGAAACCAGAACATTCTCCGTGGGAGGATTGCATTACAGCAGCACAGGGGTTCCCTACAACGGCCGACCATGACCTGCCTCAGCGCTCTTACATGTGTGTGAGTCTACACGTTTTGGCACCCATACCTATTAAGGTTGCGCACATGCACACACAGGGGAGATCTATTATTCACAACTGGTCGTATTTTTATCTATGGTTTGCTCGCTGATGTTAAGTCAGATCTGGCACTCTGGAGTCTGGCTGCCATCTGCAATACAGGGCTGAACATAAGGATCAGGCGCCAGAGCTTCTGCGCTCCAAATAGGTCAAAATTAAACATCAGCGCAGGGTCAGGGGTCAGAGTTGAATTTTGGGCCGCAAGGTTGCGTTCGAGGGCAAAACGAGGCTTGTAGCGCGCTTGACATTTTGCACTCCAGACAGTGTTTTGGTAAACCAGTGACCCAGTGTTGTGCTAGTATTTCATCTTTCCCAACATGCACCATCATTTGAGGTTTTCAACAAGCACTTAAACAGAATTTGGTATTGTGGGAAAACCATGTGCAAGTTAATCTCTCCAGTCTGGTCCAGGAAAAACTATCTCCTGTGCCAAAAGAGGTTGCCCTCCATTGCTCTAACCACTTGAAAGAGGTCTTAAGCAGTACGTAGAAGATGTTATGAATCCAGGCCAAACTAGATGTTTATCATTTCCAGCGCGACTTTGATTAGGATGACTGCAGTATATTGTCATGGCATATTTTTGGTGAGCTCGCATCGTAAAACTTTGACAGGATTTAACGTTAATCAAACCATGCCGTCAGATTTTGGAAAAAAGCTTGCAACATCCGTGTTGTGTTTTGCAGATCCAAAACAACACGCTGCAGGCTACGCCCGCCCGCCCGCTCGCTCATCACACTTCAGTGTTATCGAGCCACTGTGCGGAACTCCTCCGCCACACCGGAGGACGATATTAGACAGCGTCAAGTACAGAAGTGACAGATGTCTCCAGCCAAGTTTCATGCTCTGGCTCCTGGGTGGGAGATGGGTATTATATGTCATGGTGGGTGACTGAAAGGGATCTATGAATCTGCAGACACAACAGAGTCAATCTCTACAGTCGGAAAAAAAACGTTTCTGTCAACCTCCTACAATAGTTTTAATTGTAAGTCAGAGTTGTCTGGAAAAATGGCCTCAAAGCCTCCATCAGTGACATCTAAATAAAATCCAATATTAACACTAATACACTAATTTGCTAACAAACTAACTTAGTTAATTAAACGTAACTACAGGGATATCAGTGGGAGGGACCACTTTGTTCTGTCCTTCTCCTTCCTTTGTGTGAATGCTGCATAAACTCAAAGTTCCCTTGCTGGCTTTTTTTCCAGAGGTTTTTAATGGTCTTCTTCAATTAACCACCTGAAGTTCTGCACTTACAGCGTCTGGTGACACCTGAGCAGTGTCTGTTCAATGAAGAAGACAGTGAGACATGCTTGAAAGCGTGAACCCAGAGTTTAGAATATTTAAATCTAATCTGTTCATCTTTCAATATCACAAAATTACTGGAGCCACTGAATGGGATCATTCCGATTTGTCATTACACTGAGTTACTCTTAAGTTCAGTATGTACGACCAGTCTTTTCTGTCACATTTCTCTCTCAGAATGAGCTTGAATCCTCTGACTCGTCTTGCATATTTGTTGTCATCTCGCTAACGTGTCAGAGACAGAGCTGGAGGCTCATTGTGGCTTTGTTGACAGAAAAGAACCATCGGAGCCAAACTCCGAGGAGCTGTTTGTATCTTGCATAGTTTTTTAATTATTCTGCTGCGCTGTACCTGGTGGCCACTTTGCCTTCTGTCATAACACTTACCCAAACATAAACACACCTGTGCAGCATGCCCCGAGCATAAAAACACATGCACACATCAACACACTGATGTTGTGAGGGACAGAGCCACGGTGGACGTGGACAGAGGCACGCGTTGGGCTGCCGGCGAGGTGAGCGAGGATGAGTGGAGGTGGGGGGCTTGACAGTCCGGGGTCAGGGTCGGTGTTGTGTGTCTGTGTACAGTTAAAGGCCAGATTTATGTGCAATCTGTACTCAATCAAATATGCATTCCTCCACTAACTCGACACACACAAACGTGCACGCACACACACAAACGTGCACACACATGAATCCAGATTGTGCGCTGAAGCGTAGACTCATGTATGCACAGACATTACACTGAATAAATACACATAAACAAACCATTGTGTGCCCAAGCACACACACACACACACACACACACACACACACACACACACATGCACAAACGCATACAGTTTTCCCATCACTTCTCCCATGAGATTCCCTCCTCTGGAGTTTGTTCATACTGGATTTCAAATTGATCCTCTTGGCACTGGACACACGCTGGGGTTGCCAAACAACATCAGTGACCCAAAAACAAAGACGAGCGCAAACTCGCATTTTAAAAAAATCCAATAAAAATGATGTTTATGCCCAGAAATTCTCTGCATCTATTTCTCGCTACTCGTAAACTCAGCGTGCTGTGTTTAGTTCCCCTTCTTACCCTGGTGTCTGTCTGCCTCTTCACCTTATAAGCCAATCCATCCATGTCATTTTTTTTTAATCTGTGGATTCCAGTCCTTCCACGCTTTATCACCATGTTTGGTTTCAATTTCTTTGTCGCTTCATCCCCCCCCCCCCCCCCGCCCCCCCACCTCCCTAAATCTTCCTAAAACATCAAACTTCCCTTTAAAAGTCTCCTTCCTTTCTCTCCCTAATTACCGCTCCCCTCTCTTCCTTTCACTAATTGGCTCCACTCTTTCCCTCCATCAACATCTTTCATTCCCTCCTTCATCTTTTCAGACCTTCGGTTTTTAATTTACCTCTTAACACCCCCGTCCTCCTCCCCTCACTACCCTCACCCGGCTACTCCTCATCTCCACCTCATTGTTTTCTCTTTAAAAAAATGCCTAAAAAGAAAATAAGACATGAGTCTGCTTCTGAATTTCAAAGTCAAAGCAGAAAGTAAGCTGAGCAATGTGTTTAAATACGGCTCTTCTGGCTGCTCTGAGGTTGCACTTTTCACCAGCTGAAACAAGTTAGCGGTAAAAGAATTCTGAAAATTCCAGCAAAAATGGAAAATTTTCTCCAGTTCCAGCTTCTCTAATGTGAGGATTTGCTGCTGCGCCTTTCTCTTACTTGACACTTGACAGTATGTTAATTAGAAGATGCTGGTCTTCAGGAAATTCGGATTTTCTAAAGCTGCGATTTTTCACCACTTTCTGACGCTCTAGACCACAGAGCTGATTGATCGACTGACAAAGTAATCAGCAGATTTGTTTCTAATAAAGACATTTGCTAGCTGCAGCCTCAAAGTTCTTGTTTTCTATCCCATGTGTTTGCCCTTGTAAATTATTTTAGTTAAATGCTTTATTTTGTGTTTATTGCCTATTTTACGGCTCCTTTTTTATGGTCAGCTATTCATTTAGGAATTAACTGATTCTGTTAATACATCGTCCTGTACTTCAGAAGTTGGACGGACCCCCGAGCCACACCAGTGTCTTGGAATATGTTTTAGTTTGTGTGTTAGTGTTATAATCATTGTGATGTCTTTCATATGCTGTGAGCTGTCTTTTTCAATTTGTTGTTGTGCATGAGCAAACAAAGTTATGACCGATCAGGCTATTTGAATATTTCAACATATTCCACTTTGTGCTTCTTCTGCACTGCCTTTATTTGGCAGCTACAGTTAGTTAGTTTGCAGATTTAGACTTTATAGGTCTAAAGTAAGCATTTAAAATAAACTATGTGCTGTTGCGGAGCCATTTGAATAGAAAAAAGTACAGAAAAGCTTAAAACTAGCTCCAGCTTTGAGCCGCCACATCATTAAAATTCTTTTGAGGGCATTGAACTGATGATACGACATATTTTATTTTATTTTATTTTAACAGTGGTATCTAAGAGCATTTTCATATTGCTCTATTACTACTGCACTGGCTCTGAATGTGGGTCTGAGTGAGGAAAGATATTTTGGGGTCTTGAAGGATAGAGACAGAGGGGAGGAGGAGAAGGAGGAAGAGAGGATTTGAAAGGAAGGAGGCAGAGGAAAAGGAGTTAGTGGAGAGAGGGAGAGAGAGAGAGGGAGCCGGTGAGGGAGAGTTTTCTGAAGCGAGGGGCCATGTTAATTTGGGAAAAATGTAAACAGCATGTGTAACTGTTCAAAGCGTGACCGACTCATTTTATATCATTCCCCCCTTCTCTCTCCTCTCTCTTTCCCTCTGGGTGCTGCTAACTTCTGTCAATCGGGAATCTGCACTGCATTAACCCCTCTACCGCCAGTTCCTCTCCCTCCCTCCCTCCCTCCCTCTCTATTTACTTTTATCTGTCTCTACCTCTCTTAACTCCCTCTCACCCCCAACACACACGCACATGCACACACACACACACACACACACACACACACACACACACACACACACACACCCTCCTCCTCCTCCTGACATCCATATATACCGTGAAGAATGGAGGATGGCTCTGAGCGAATCAAAAGATGTGAAAGGTTCACTTTTTCCTCTCGTTTCCACATCCCCCACATCTCTCTCTCTGTCTCTCTCTCTCTCTCTCTCTCTCTCTCTCTCTCTCGCTCTTCACTCTTCCTTTTGTTTTCTCCTGTTGGCCGGTCGGTGTGTTTGAGCTCACGGGTCCAACATACACTAACGCTTTTATCTGAAACACACCGACACTAATTCAACCCTCCCAGCTATAACAGGCCTTGTCTGAGTGTGTGTCTGCATCTGTGTGTGTGTGTGTGTGTGTGTGTGTGTGTGTGTGTGTGTTTGCATATGCGTGCTTTAGAAAGAGAGAGAGAGATGGTATGTCTATTTAAAAGGGAGTAAAAACATGCATCTATGTGTGTGAACATGTGCCATTGTGTGTGTCTACCTGTTGAGGTGTGTGTGTGTGTGTGTGTGTGTGTGTGTGTGTGTGTGTGTGTGTGTGTGTGTGTGTGTGTGTGTGTGTGTGTCAAAGGCAGCATGTTCCTCAGCAGCTGAGCTTTGTGTTTATTAGTCTGAGTGTCAGAGGAAGCAGCAGTTTGTTCTGATCTCAGCTCTTTATTTGTTGTTCTTCTAAAGTTACACCAAATTTGCTGATGGCCGGTCTGTTCACGCAATGTGACCACCGAGACAGGAGGAGGAGGAGGAGGAGGAGGAGGAGAGAGCGAAGGAGGATGGCAGGAGGAGAAGGAGAGAGGGAGAGAGGAACCACACATCCACCTCTCTATGCTGTCTTTCCCTCTTACTTTCACCTCCTTTTCCCTCCTTCCATAGACACGGAGCAGCAGCCGCACCAGTGGTCCCAGGGGGGAAACTGTGTGTGTGTGTGTGTGTGTGTGTGTGTGTGTGTGTGTGTGTGTGTGTGTGTGCATGCGTGTATGTGTGTGTGTGTGTGTGTGTGTGTGTGTGTGCATGCGTGTATGTGTGTGTGTGTGTGTGTGTGTGTGTGTGTGTCCTCTCACACCCTGACTAACGTGAATCATGTACTTTCTCATATCGGTGACAGCTAACTAGACAGGGGCTTTAGCTGCCTCTGACCCCCTAAACCCCTGTCATTTGTTACTGTGACTAAGAGCCACCCGCCTTCCTCTTTCATACACACAGACACACAAACACACACTTTCTTTCACTCTTTTTCCTCCCTCTCTCTTTTTGCGGTCTGTTAAACTCACAGTGTTCCCACACAACGTTCACATTTCTTGAGAAATCTAGAAAAATCCATTACAAAAAAAATCTCTAAAACAAACAGAAGTTTGTGCTGAGCGCGTCTGTTTGATGTGTCATTGTTTTCTCTCTCCGTTATTTCTTTGATGACCTTTGAGGTTTGCCTCGAGCGTCTGCGTCTTCATCATAAATCTCCTAATGCGAAGCAATGATTCACAACCATCTTTAAACTAATTTGTGATGTTTAAAAAAAAAAGCATGAATAAGCATTCATAAATAAAAGTTAAAAAAGAATAAATAAATAAATTCTGTCCTGTGCTATAAAAACAATTTTAACGGGATAAGCTGGTAATTACACAGTCAAAATGTATGCATTTTTAAATCATACGGGAGGATGATATTTACAAAACGGGCAAAAATACAAAACACACGCAACTTTGCGTATTTTCACAACTTAAAATACTAATTGGATTTGCAAGAAAAAAGATCGACGAACTGCAGGAAAATTACAATTAGACAATAATAATGTCATTATCAGAGGAAGGCAGGAAGGCTGTTGGCTTGTTGAATGATAGAAAAGAGCTTTTTAAAACTTCCGTAACAAGGATTAATGTTCTTACCTCCGTAACAGCTTTTCATTTTCTCCAGATCCTTTTATTCCGTTCAGTGCGCTCTCAGAAGTTCATCCACCGGCAAATTTCAGACAAACCGATGAAGATGTCTTTCTCTCCTCTTGCAGATTACTTCGCTCTCTTAAAAAAAACGCAAACTTTTCATCATGTGTCGCCTCAATTTTAATCTGCCCTCCTCCCTCGGGCAGCTCTGGAGATGATGAGGGGAAAATGATGTCGATTTAATCGTTTAGATGGATGCACTGATTATATTAAAGATATCAGGTTTAGATGGAGCTCAGATATTGACGGTCCGCTGACTTGGCGTGTGTGGTCTGTGTGACAGACTGAATGACGGCGGAGCCTTTTTGTACCTCCTCCTCCTCCTCTTTTTCTGCCCTTTTCTCCCTTTTCTGCCCTCCTTCCCATCCCTGTCTCTCCTTTCGTTATCCTCCTTCTCGGTGCTGGTGATTCACCGGGTTGACGCATCACAGCTCGACTTGACAGAGCCGCTGAACCACGGGACTTGTCACAACTCATTTCTGTCTCTCTCCCCTCGTCATCCTCTGGAGCAGGATTTGACTGCAGCCGTTTGATCTTTAATCTCCTTCCCTTTAATAAGGTGCGACTCCGGCTGGATCAGTTCATGCAGGCCAGGAGGACCCGGCAACCCCGCGACCCTCCAATCATCCAGGAAACCAGGAATTATATATTGCCTAACTCTGAAAAAATAAAAAAAAAACTGAGTTAGTTTGCTTTTCTTCTGAGTGTATTTTTATTTCTCATTAAAACTTTATAATTCCTGGGCCTGCCTGAGAATGAGATAATTCCATTAAGAGCAATACTTTCCCCTCGTCTTTTTAACGCAAAAGAAGGCCCGAAGTATCATAAATTAATTTATATACATCCAAATTAAAACTCTCAAATATCGTATACAACAAAATAAAAGTAAACTAGACGATTTCAAAAGCGAGGTAGGCGTTTAACATGAATAGGCCTTGTCGTCGACGGGAATATTTTAGCGTCTATAAATTTAGAGGCCTCCAATAAACTGCGCTAAAGTTGAGACACGCGCTGTTAATGGATCACGGACACTGAGGCGCCATATCTGATTTTCTGTTTGGGAGTATGAAGACAAGTGTCATCCCCGTGTTTGTCGTCTCCCTCCATTCCTCGGGTTTTAGATCTTCTTGAAAGCAGGATGTTGTCCTCTCACCTCCAGCTGTCACGCAGCGTCCCAACATAGGCCTTCACCGAGCGCGTGCAGGTTGGGAGTGCGTGCGCGAAGGGGGGATTCAGGTAGAGGGGTCAGTGTTTGTACAATCCTGGAAAAAAGTTAAATATTTTAACAAATTCTTCTCTCTCCCTCTGGACTATCTTGTTAAAGTGTCCCATAATCACTCAGAGACCCGTTTGCATCGCGCTCTGTGTAAAACCCCCCTGTGGCCCCTGAACTCTTGGGGGTCCCGACAGCTCCAGTATTACTGTGTGTGTCAGCTGGTGATGTCTGAAAATCCGTTCGGGAGTATACACCGCTGAAGCACAATATCACCTGGCATGATAAGGGTCTTAAATGGGTCCTGATTTAATATGCTGACGCCCCGTTCTGAAGCGGGTCCATTTGTTTATTTTAGTTTTGTACTTTTACTGGGGGCTGCATTTTTTAAAATTAATTTCCGCATCTAAATACTACCTAGCAAATCTTGGGCCAAGTAGAAAAACTGTACACACTGCACACAGAGTGGGAGAAACAGAGAGGTTCATAGGGGCCAAACGGTACATATCTGCCCCCTAGCTCTCCAGCAGATTAATCTGGCCATGAGTATCCTGTTAGTTTTATGCAATCCAGGGTCCTCTGTCTGCTGTGTATCATGCCGTCTCAAAATCTAACTGTTTGGACTGCGGTTTAGACGCTAATTGAAATGATATCCGCCTTTAAGTGGTACTTAAGGACTACAGATAGCATGCACTGTTACACTATGTGCTCGGTTGTGCTTTATGTTATGTAGAATAGAATAGAATAGAATAGAATAGAATAGAATAGAATAGAATAGAATAGAATAGGAACACACCAGGCCTGTTTCATTAGATGTGTTGTGTGCCACCCAGTGGTGATGCGCGGCCACTGCAGTCTGCTGCACCGCGCGGGGTCTACAACTTTCTGTTTTCAAGCAGGAGTTGCTATGAGCAACAAGATAGTTCAAACGCACCACAGACATCTGCGCCTGTAACACTCTAGAGTGTGTACATTTTCCATCACAGGCTTTAGTGATTATGAGGAAAAAGTCATCGCCAAACCGGAAGTAAATGAAAGCACCCCTGATTCTTTCCTGTGACGTAGGGCTAGCTCCCGATGCTACACGCGGGAAAAAGGCGAAGCTGCACAACGCATTGACAGTAAGACATGAAGTTTTCAAATAGTATTTTATCGCTTGTTTAGAAACTCGTTTGGGGACATTTGTAAGTACCAATGGAGTATAGGTTACCAACATGCTTTATTGGAGCTATTTTATTTGCAAAATTTACTATGAACATCACTTAATTTCTTTACACCGGCCTAGCTCTGTTGGAGCGCTCGATTTAAAGTACGGCGTATCTGTACGGTATTGTGGCGGGTATGTTTTACTCTGTTAAAAACATGGCTCTGGTGGACTGCGTGCAACGTCTTTTCATAAAGAAGCGCACCCGGTGCAGTTGAAGTTAGCCTAGCTATTGTTAGTGGCGCAGCAAGGTTTTAAGTTATCGTTGCTGTTTAAAATAGCGGAACCTGAACTTTACGAACCAATTTGTGGAGGAAGAAGAAGATAACAGTTGAAGCGTTTGTGAAACTTTGCTGTAGGGTAATGGCTTTTACTAAGCTAACGGTCAACAACATGACCTGTTAGCTAGTTCTGTACGGTGCTTTAAACCGTAACAGAGCGGCGGCGAGCGTCAGTGAAAGTCAAATGAGACTATGAGAGAGAAAACCAAAGGTTGACCTAAAAAACGCTGCTGTTAGTGTTTACATCATCACGGAACGGCAGATTTCTTCCTCCCATAAGTAAGACTGTGTATTTGACTTCGTCACTGCGTGTCTGACCACCATGTCCTCATCAACGTCAGACCATTTCCAATGATCCATGTTCTGAAACCACGGTTTATAAACCAGTGATGAATGCCATGCTTGATTCAAAGCCTCTGGATATGTGCTTGTATCTAATGCAGTTTGTTGTGTCTGCAGCGCATCAGTCATCGCCTGTAGCTGAGATGGGAGATACACTGGAGTTCAACGAGATTTATCAGGAGGTCAAAGGCTCCTGGGTCAGTATCCTCATCAACCACCTCTGCTCTCCAAACTGATATGGAGGAGAGGGGAACCAGGCTGGAGAGCAGTTCAGAATAATATGAACACACAGTTGAATATCCACTTTAAAATATACTATAAACAGCCCAGCAGCAGTTTTGTTCCAAGTATTTGTCCATTTCTGGTGTTAAAGGGTGTGTCTTTACATACAGGGACACACCCTTCACAATTAGTGAAATGCAAAAACACAATGTCCACAGTATGATAGGTATGAAGCTGAGCCGACTAACCTGCTTTGCATTTACTGGGATTCATACAAGATGATTGATAGAGTTAAAAAGTACATGTCAGTACAGCCCAGTATTAAAGTTATTCCCAAGAACAAGGGGGCTCAGTTCATAGATTTGTAGTTTCATACACACCTCCAGACTGAATCTAACCGTTAACCTGTGCTCATGTTTAACATCTTTGAGGCAAAGTCTGCTGTCTGTTTTAAGTTGGGTTGAGGAAAATGTTCAGTCGTTGTTTTTATGCAGAATCATTATTGTTAAGTTTCTGTGCAAAGTAGTTCAGCAACTAAGAGTTTGACGACTTGAAATTGCTTGTTTTTTGGGACCAACAGTCCAAAACTGAAAGATACATTTAAGTTCATAGAAGATGACAATGAAAAATGCTCACATTTGAGAAACTGTAATCAGTTAATTTAATTTACACCTTAAACTATTAATGAAACTATTGACAGGTGACTTATTGATTAGTTGTCTCTTTTCACCTTTAGACTAAACAAACTGTTTCTTGAAGCTTTAAACCATCATATTAACTCAAGTGCTGTGTCTGTCTGTATTTGTGTCTCTTCTCCTTGTTGCTGCAGAATGATGGACGGTTGCGTTTCAGCAAGCAAAATGTGGTTTATAAGAGCAGCAAGACGGGAAAGGTGGACAGCATCCCGGCTGGTGAGCTCAACTTGGCCCAGTGGAGACGCGTGTGTTTAGGTCATGGAATCAAGCTGGGCACAAGTGCAGGTCATGTCTACAAATATGACGGCTTCAGGGACACGGTGAGTGTCTTTTTTGTTAGTGTTGTTGTTCTTTATGTGCATGTACACCTGCAGGCTCCATGTAGATATATAGATGGGTAATCGATAAAAGGAAAAATCAGAATAGATGACTGGAGAAACGAATGAATGCAGATGCTTCCACACGGGTGCACTGCATGGTACAATTAATCAATTAGCTCCCTCTGTAGCCTGTATAGAAATGCTGAGCAGGCACAGTTGATTTGTATAAAGGCAGCAAGAGGAAAAGTTCCAAATGACTTTGAAAGAGAATTCATTGTTGAGGCACAGATGGTCGCTTCAGTCACAAAGACAGCTCAACTGGCTGGTGTTTCAATGGGAACAGTAACTATAGCATCTGGATTAGATCTATGGGAAAAGACATCAGTAAATAGGGTCAGAAATTGTGGTCATGTGCGCCACATGACTGTTATGATCGTGCCTTAGTGTCATATATAACAGAATAACAGCTTTTCCTCAGGTGGCTGTGTGTGTCAACACAGGACGTGATGAGACTGTCAGCAAGAACCGTCTGTCAGTAATTACACAGCAAGGGATATTATGGTAGGACTGCAGTGTATAAAGCCCTTATTACAAAGACAAATGCACATCTGAAAGTTCAGCGGTGGAGAAACCATCGACACTGGACTACAGAAATGTGGAAAAAAGTGACATGTCAGATGAGCCATCCTTCATATTCTCAGCAAGTGGGCGAGTGCATGTGTGGCGTACACCAAGAGAACGGTACAATGCTCAGCCCCTACAGTGAGGCGGTCCAGTGGCTCTGTTATGCTGTGGGGGACAGTTTGTCTCCTTAGAGGGAAGAGTCACTGCAAATTAATACAAAGTTGTTCCAAGCCTTCACCATTAGTTGTCTCATCCAGGACCACACAGTCACCACATCTCAGCCCAGGTGAACACAGATGAGAGATTTTATACTACTGTGTGAGACGGCGCTCCCCAACACCTTTAAAAAGACACTTTATGTTGGTTGTTCCTTTAATTTGTAAATTAGTCTGTACTTATTTCTTTGTGCAGCGCTGTCCTTATTTTTCCTGCTGTGGTACCTCAGTCGAGTCTTCCTCCCTGGTTGCATTTTTCTTCTTCTGGGAAATAATTGTTACCTTACACGGAGAACAAGGCAACAGTGGAATATTACAGACTGACACACACTGCCGGTTTGCCCAGCACTGTGTTTATGACAAGAGATGTAACACAAGCAAGGGGACCGCCGATAAACAACTTCCATACCTTGTCAGACGTTTCCATGGAAAAACGCTACCATCCTGTGAAAAAGGCCACCAGTTGAGCATGTGTGTGTGTGTGTTGCTATCAAAAATATGTGAACGAGTCGGCTCTCCTCTCCAGAGCTCCTAATGGGATTAATGAGGGAAACCAGCGCTAGCATGTGTGTTCCATAAACAGTGTAATCATCGGCTCATGTGAGTCAGTGTTTATATATCAATCCACAGAAACAATTTGGCCAGCAGACAGACAAGAAAAAAAAATTGTGGTCATGTTTGTTTTTATCACCCTATTTTTTTTTCTTTCACTGCTTCTCTGGGTGTACTGGGAATGTCAGCACGCAAGTGAAAAACTGGGATGGAGGAGCGGGTATAACCTGGAGTCTGTGGCTGTGAGCGGCGGCGTCTCCTGGGGTTAATCAGCGTATTTTTTTGGAGATGGATCCTCTCGTTTCGGAGCGCAGGGCGTGATGTCATTGTTTATTATCCCACAGCCAGTGTCAGTAATCGGGAGTTGGCCAGCGGTTCTGCTGCTGGCGAGCTGTACAGAAGCTTTGATGCATCTGTCCTTCTGACATCCTCAAGCAAGACATTGAATCTCTGCCAGCTGTTATGTAGCTGCCCTGTAACTGTCTGCTGGAGGAGCAGTGGCTGTAGAGGTGTTTACGTCACTCCTGTTCATGTCGCTTACATGTGTTGTGTGTAACTGGCCTGAGACGGCGTTTACATCCAGAGTGTGGCATTGAATGTATGCAGCTGCCTGTTGATGTTGCATCTTGATAGTTGGGCTGATACTGAACCTCCAAACTGTTTTGGTGCACATTGGCTTTGCAGACTTAAGAAAACTGTCATTTGTCACAATTTTAAGGCTTCAAAGACCAAACAGCAAATTGATTAATCCAGAAAATAAGATTGTTGCTCTCTTTCTTTTAAATAAGATATCTCAATAACAATCCAGACTGAGTGGTCATGTCGAGGGCTAGGTATTGTTTCTTGTTTCTGCTGTCGAAAAACTTGTTTATAATCATTAAAGACAAGAGCTTTTGTATCAACACCAAGACTTGGGTGTCATATCAACAATATTTGTGGGCATATTAGTAAATTTTACTATTGTTTTCATGTGAGTGTTGAAGCTGTGGAAAGCTGTTTCTTTGGTGTTGAAGAACCTTACCATGAAATAATTTTATGCCATTTCATGGGCCCAAAAATGTGGAAGCGGGGAAACATTATTCATTTTCTCCTTGTACATCCACGATTTTAACAAATGAGCGGTTGAAGGTTGTTGGGAGAGCGTGGTTGAAAAATGTAGTAATAAAAGACAGACGGGGTTGGTTCTGTTGGGTAAGACTGTGTGTGTCTGTGGTGGGTAGTGGGGGGTCTGTGTTTATTATGATTAAATGAGCTGAGCAACAACAAATCTGCCAAAACTGTAATGAGGAGTAGAGAAACACTCAACAGCAGGCCTGATGAGGAAACAGGGAATGAACGCACACACATTCACGCATCAACACAAACAGGCCACTTCTGCACAAACTCTTGATTTTTATGCATTTACGCATCTGCTCACACATGCTCTCTCTATCTAAACAACGCCTTAATGCAGGCTAACAAACATGGTGATGAACCTTAGTTTACATTCACACATGAACACACACACACAGACACAGACACACACACACACACACACACACACACACACACACACACACACACACACACACACACACACACACACACACACACACACACTGACTCTCTAGGCTCTAATTGGCTGTAATAACCTTATGGACAGGCAGATATCCAGGTGCGTAAACTCTGTTTCCCACAGAGTCTCATTCTCTACTCTGCACACACTCACACCACAATCACTTCCACATGTGTGTGTACTACTCGGACAGCGCCCGTGTGTGTGTGTGATTGACCATGTGTTTGTCGCTGTGTGTGAGTGTGTGTCCTTTCCAGTTGTAAGCAGGCCTGCAGGATAAATAAACATGCTGATTGTCAGCGGCGGTGTGGAGTGGAGGAGGACAGAGAGGGGCGGATGGATTACATTCACCTCCAGTGTTCCCAAGAGGCCTCCGCGGCGGGCTCGGTTATAATTGCGTTCTGATTAATTAGCCCTCCTTCCCCTCGCCGTTTTTTGAGGGTGTTTTTTAAGCTTTGACCCACGCATTGTCAGTGTGTTACCGCCTTGCTAACCTGAAGCTGCTGACCTTTTCATTTTTTATATCCTCCCCTCTTCTTTTCATCACTTCCTCTGCGGGCCACAAATTTTAATTTGTGTCTCTCTGTTCCCCCTCTTACCCTGTGTCCATCAGGACTTTGAGAAGATCTCAGAGTTTTTCAAGGCTAACTACAAGGTGGAGCTGACAGAGAAGGACATGTGTGTGAAGGGATGGAACTGGGGAACAGCCAAGTTCTCTGGTAATACATACATACACACACAGCAACTACAATGTCAGAATATTGTTTCAAAGGCCACCAGCAGTCCAAAGATAATCAGTTTACTTCCTTATATGACAAATAAAATCTCTGACAGTAGTTTTTCCTGTTTCTTGCTCCCTCACCCACCGCAGGGCCGCTGTTATCATTCGATGTGAACGACAACACAGCGTTCGAGATTCCACTGTCCAACGTGTCCCAGTGCGCCACGGGGAAGAACGAAGTCACTCTGGAGTTTCACCAGAATGACGACACAGAGGTCTCCCTCATGGAGGTCCGATTCTACGTCCCGCCCAGCCAGTCTGATGAACGACAAGACCCTGTGGAGGTGAGGAGGGATGGGCTGCTTCCTTTTCTGCTTCTTTCTGCATTTGTTTTTGCTTGTTTTGTCATCTCTGTTGATAATAGTGCTAAAAGTGTGTGTTTTCATACAGGCGTTTGCCCAGAGTGTATTGTCTAAGGCTGATGTGATCCAGGCCACAGGAGACGCTGTGTGTATCTTCAAAGAGCTGCAGTGTCTTACACCCAGAGGAAGGTAGACAATCAGCGTGTAAACACAAAACAAATGTGTTCTGTCATCAGTTGACACATTATCTGTAGCACATTGCAGTTTCATCAGTTAATGTACCGTTTGCATGACAACTCCCGTACCTCATCTTTTTTAAGAATTTAGGGACTGCTCTCACATTTCTTTTTCCTCTCTCAGATACGACATCCGTATCTACCCGACTTTCCTTCACCTCCATGGTAAGACTTTTGACTACAAGATTCCCTACACCACCGTCCTCCGTCTGTTCCTGCTGCCGCACAAGGATCAGAGGCAGATGTTCTTTGTGGTAAGAGGACCTTTTCTTTCTGACTTTTTTTGTACCCCAAATAAGCATTTCCCCCCTGTTATTTCTCTTTTCACACTCTTTCTTTTATGTTGTTTCAATAGATCAGTCTGGATCCTCCCATCAAGCAGGGTCAGACACGTTATCACTTCCTCATTCTGCTCTTCTCCAAGGAAGAGGACATCAACCTCACTCTCAACATGAGCGAGTGAGTATGTGACAGTGAAGGACACCATGATTTTATGGCCTGCGTGTAGACAGTACAATACAAATCTGTTACACTGCTAATGCAAGACCCCTCACTGCTAACATGAGCTCTATTGTATTCAGTACACATTTTGTGAAGTGTGTTACCACTAGGGGGAAGCAAATACTTGAAGGACTAATTTTCATGTGTTCAGTGTTTCAAGTAACTTCTATTCTTTGCATTGTTTCCTGCAAGCAGCAGCTGTCATAGTGTTGAATTTCAAGACATTAAACGCGTCCTTTCCTCTGTGTGTCTGACAGGGAGGATGTGGAGCGCCGTTTTGAGGGCAAACTCAGCAAAAACATGTCAGGTTCTCTGTATGAGATGGTCAGCAGGGTGATGAAGGCCCTGGTCAACCGCAAGATCACTGTGCCTGGAAACTTCCAGGGGTAAGCATCAAACACATGCACTAAAAACACATTTCCTTCTGTATTTAAGTATGTAATGCTAAACGTGCTTCATCTCTCAGTCACTCAGGAGCTCAGTGCATCACCTGCTCCTACAAAGCGTCCTCAGGCCTCCTATACCCCCTAGAGAGGGGCTTCATCTATGTCCACAAGCCCCCCGTGCACCTGCGCTTTGAGGAGATCTCCTGCGTCAACTTTGCGCGAGGCACCACCACAACCCGGTCCTTCGACTTTGAGATCGAGACCAAGCAGGGAAATCAGTACACCTTCAGCAGCATCGAGAGGTTAGGACACAGACACTTGCCCAGTGTCACCTAAATGAGTGCAGAGTGGTGGGAAACCCTCAAGTGATATTTGAGTCTGTTTAGGCACTTGGCAACAACTGGTACATTATACAGCATTTAATCACAGCTGTACTGCATATTGGTGAAGTTTACTTATACAAGACAGGTTTTTTTGGGGAATTTCATTTGAAAAATTATCATATTTGAGGACGAGGTAATGGCCTGTTCAAAGATGAGATGTTCTTTTTGAATGGAGAAAGTGCTGGTGTAACACCTGCTCCCACAGATTATGTATTGTTTGTAGCCTTCATGTTGCGAGATGAAGTGTCTCCAAGTCTGTTTACTGTGACTCAGTTAGAAGTCAGCCTGTCTTTCCTTTTCCCAGTTTCACCCGCTGGGGTTTCTGGAGGCCTGTGTAGTGTTTTTTGCTGCTTAGTGGAAATAACTTGTTCAGTGAGGCTGCCTCAAGCAGTAAAGATTTACTGCTGTCACAGATGATGTGGAGGTCAGAAAGACAAGTAAAAATGCAATGCTCAGCAAATATAATTCAGTTTTACATCTCATCAGGGTCATCTGATACTCCGGTCCGTCCGGTTCTGTAGTTGCTATTGATAGAGACTGAATGGAAAAAAAATTGTGTATTGGTATATTTTCACGCAGTTAAGTTTATCATACTTCACCACATTGTCAAAGCCTGAATTCAAATTTTTTGAATAACTGACTATATTAATCTCTTGCCAGCCTAAATTTCCTTTCATCTCAGTTTTCACAATTTTAATTAAGACCATACTGAGAAGCGCTACAACAGCCACCGACATGTAACCAGAGGTTTTGCCAGCTGATCAGTCTTGAGTCCAGTCCAGAATCTTAAAGTTAGTTTGCAGAAACATTTAAAAAGTGAGCAAGCATAAGAATGGAAATGTGATGTACTGATGTATTTAAAAATGATTTAAAGTTCTGTATGTTGTGTTTGTGATATAGCTTATCCCGATATTGATTTTCGATCACATCGTCCTGCCCTCACTCTGTCTACCCCGCCTTTCTCCTTTCCTTTAGAGAAGAGTACGGCAAACTGTTTGACTTTGTCAACGCCAAGAAGCTCAACATCAAGAACAGAGGGTTCAAAGAGGTAACTCTCCTCTAGCCATTTCAGCATCTCCCACTTTGCAAGCAAAGATATTACATATGTTCTGTCAGACTTCCATCTCAGATATTGATGCTTGTTGCCCTTCTCCTGTGTGTCTGTCCTTGTACCCCTGTAGAAGAAGGTGGGTATGGTCACGGGCGTCACGTGTGAATTAGACGCTTGAATTTCTCAGTGTGGAGTGATTTCTGCTTGCATGGTGTGCTGCTGCGTGTGTTGCAGAGGAATGGGTCCGATAATACTGATTTTGTTTGGACATTACCAATGCGATTGGTGTTGAACCTGATAAATCCTGAATGATTTATTACTAATCATGGGACCTGCGAGGTGAAGGAGTGTGTGACTGATAACTGAGCGTGTACATTTGTTTGCATCATGCTGACTAATGTGTGGTCCGGGGGCTTTTGGTGTGCTTTAACAGTCGACACAGCTGTTATCATGACCACTGCCTAATAGCCAAAATACATGGGGCTCGGATACAATGTGTCACGTCGGCGGGGCGTTTTTTTTTGTTTTTTTTTTTACCTGCTACACAGACTCCTTATTTGTAGTGTTTGGTTGTGTGCCAGCCATGTTTTCTGAAGAGATTTAAAGTAGGACGCTTTTGAAAATGGGTAAATTAAAGCATTTTCACTTGAAATACGACAAAAATCAAACTTGTCTACATGTCGACTCTAAATTTATTTTCAGAATGTGCTTTCGGCAGTGCGTGCTCCCGTCCATTTTGCCTCTTAACGTCATATATTGACTGGTACTGAATTGATTAGATCATTTTAATTACAAGGATCATGGACACACTTTGATTTGGCTAATTTATTTTTGTGTGTAAACTAAAAGCACCCGCAAGGGTCGACCTGCTGCGCTGCTTTTTGAACATATTTTTTTAATGTAGCAGGGGAATAAAATAGACCGGCTGCATCAAAGCGCAACAGCTTCAGTTGATTACGTTGGATGCGCTCTGCTGCAGCAGACGCGTCGCACCGCATCTGTGCCCCATGTATTTCTGCTGCGACACAGGCAGTGCTGATTGCTTTAATGCTGTCTGTTGACATGTTCCTGGTCTGTCTGACAACACAGTTCAAATACCAACAACGAGGCCATCTGTAGCCATGGTGACAGGGTCAGGAGAGTGGGTCAGTGGAAATGAATGGGCCTGCTCTCCATTTCCTGTCGTGGTTTTAATAAGCTCTTCCCTGACTTGCTGTCTGTCCGTCCCCTGGCAGACGCAGTTAGCATGGAGATGGGAACGACCACGTGGGAGCACATGAAATAATTGATTTTATATACAATGTTACACTACAGCCAGCCTCGACAACATCTTTAGTATTTAACTGTTTACACTTTGTGTGTATAATGTTGCACTGAACTGGACAAAGATGGAGGTGAAACAGCTTGGGCTCTATTTTCAGTGTTTACTTGCATTTTATTGGTGAAATGATTAATCAGTTCTGAAGTAATTCTTAACTGTAGCCTGAAATTTAGATGATCTCTGCCTCACTGTCAGTAGGTCGAGGAAGATTCTCCTTTGGCTGTGCTGTGTTGTGGGTAGTGTTGGTTTTTTTGGGGGGCTTTCTTTTTGACCGTGCAGTTTACTTTCAGGGCATGAAGGGTAATATTGACGAGTACAGTGACTCAGATGAGGACCAGCATGATGCCTACCTGGAGAGGATGAAGGCTGAAGGCAAGATCAGAGAGGAGGGCAACGACAGCGATGAATCAGATGCCGAAAGCGGTGAGTAACAGTCTCTGTGTGGTAGAAGTAGGCGATACATGTTCAGAAGACCAGCAGGTCTGACTGGGAGCATTTCTGTTCTGTTTAACTGTTTCAGATGAGTCATTTAACCCTGGGGAAGAAGACGATGACATTGCTGAAGAGTGAGTGACCTTTCCTTTAGATCGCTGTTTGTTTGAGACTTGGAGACTTGCTTGAAGACTTGTGGCTTCTTTCACCCAGCTGACGTAACTGTACCCATTTCTGTTTCTGCACCTCCGTCAATCAGGTACGACAGCAATGCCTCTGCAAGCGACAGCAGTGACGACGGGGATGATAGCGATGATGAGGGCGCAAAGAAGAAGAAGGCGAAGAAAGCCAAAGTGGTGAAGGAGAAAAAAGAAAGGAAACCACGCAAAGAGGTGAGAGAGCATTCGGACAGTAGGAAGACGTGAGAGACATATCAGCTTGTAAAGAAGGAAAAATTCAAGCAACAGTTTTTCTTTTCTTTCCCTGGAGGATACTCCCAGTATTGCAAAATATCATCCTCTATAATTTCACACATTTACCTGTCAGTTTCTTTCCTTTTCTTCAATCGGAGTAGAAGAAGCAGAAAGATACCGGCGGCCCCAAGAGGCCAATGAGTGCCTACATGTTGTGGCTCAACTCCAGCCGTGAGCGAATCAAGTCGGAGAACCCGGGCATCTCCATCACAGAGATATCCAAGAAGGCCGGAGAGATGTGGAGACAGCTGGGCAAAGAAGAGAAGGAGGTGAGGAAGGAGAATGAGGAGCAGGAGAGAAAGTTTGCTGTAGTTTCACTCATGATGTGCATGACGTCCTGTTGATTCCTGTGTCCTTCAGGAGTGGGAAACAAAGGCAGGAGAAGCCAAGAGGCAGTATGATAAAGCAAAGAAGGAGTACAAAGAGAGCGGCGGTGGATCAGCCTCCGTTTCCAAGAAGTAAGGTTCAGTCTTTTTTAATTTTTTGACACAACTGGTCTTAAATATGTGCTTAAATATAAATGTATGACTTTTTTCTTCCCACCTTTGACCCATTAGAGAGAGTAAAAAGTCTGGAGGTAAGAAGGAAGAGAAGAAGAGGAAGTCTGCTGGGGGAGATAAGGACAAAGAGCGGGGAGGAGGCAACGACAGCTTCAAGAGTCGAGAGTTCATTGAGACCAGCGAGGAGAGTTCGTCAGACTCTGACCACAAGAGCAAGTCCAAGAGGAAGAAGGTAAAGCCAGTACAGACTGCAGCAGTTAATGCGTTCATCCTCGTCTGTGTGACATTACTCGCTGCAGTGAATCTGTTTTCCAGATATCTATTAGTGTAGTCAATCGATTAAAATATTTTATCGTGATTAATCGCATGAATGTCATAGTTTACTCGTGATTAATCGCAAATTAATCGCACATTTTCATCTATTCCAAATGTCCCTTGAAATATCATTTTAATAATCTTATCAACATGGAAAAGTGGATAGGCTTGCTTTATGCAAATGTTTTTTATTGAAAACAGCGTGTAGAGTTATATTTCACACTGACATTCTCACTTTGAGCAGTCGTTCACATTTGAATGAATCAAATCTCACGCGATTTAACACTGTCAATAAACAATGACAAAAAAATAAATACTTGGTTACAAAAAAGCCCCTTCAACAACCCTTTCTAAGGGATCAAAACAGGGTGATACTAGATAAAGTTACATAAAGTTACGAAGTGCACATCATTGTAAATTAGGACTCAGGCTATAGTGCAGTTAAACCATGGCTTAAACCAGGCATGTCCAAACTATTCCACAAAGGGCCGTGTGGCTGCAGGTTTTTCCTCCAACCAATCAAGAGGATGCAGTCTGACCAATCAGCTGTCTGAAGACTGAGATCAGCTGATGAAATGAGTCAAGTCTGGTGTGCTGCTGCTTGGTTGGAAAGAAAACCTTCAGCCACTCGGCCCTTTGTGGAATAGTTTGGACATGCCTGGCTTAAACTTTCCTTTTTTAAGTTTACTTTGAACGTAACAGCATCCATATTGCCTCTGTCGAAAGCTATCCATTGTCACCTGGTTTTGACAAGGGGGCGGCAGAGAATTTGCATTCGCCGTGTGTTTGGCCATCAAGTGGTATTTCAGACTGGATGTGCTGTGGTGATAATTCAGTGATAACTCAGTCAATACAATGCAATACACTCAGTGAAGACAACACACACAGATAACTTTGGTCTTGTCAGTCGACCCATCTGATAACTTTTTGAAACTAAACTTTCCATTCAGAATCTTGTTCGCATCCATTTTGCCATTTCACGCTTGACATCCACACAAACCGGTAGCCTACTCTTTTACAAGCAGGCAGGACCAAACGTGCGTGGGGCGTGCCTATTGTTTTGTTTCCGGTTTATAACCGGATCCAGTAGATTTTCTTACGTTACTCGCAGTGGCCACAGCTTATAAAAAACTACAAGTTCACTAGGTCACAAAGAGCGTCAATACTGCGATTAAAAAAAAAAAAAAAAAAAAGACGCCGTTAAAATTGATTTGCGTTAACGCGTTGATAACGCAACATTTTTGACAGCACTAATATCTATATGAATTTTGTGATGATCCACGCATTAAGTGCAGCATTGTTACTCATCACTTCTAAGTTTACATTACAGGTCGATATAGAGATTGTTTAAAGTGATTTTCTTTACAGTGACGGTATTATAGCACTCTATTGCAGAAATAAAATAGACTGTATTAACAAATCTAAAGGAGCATATCTTAAGAAAGAACAACTGATTTTAAAGAAAGGAAGTGTGTATTGGCTCCAAATAGGAATGAAATGCCCCATAATGTAAGCTAATTTGTGACTTTCATGTGATTCATTCTGAGACTGACCCCACAGGGCATATCTATCAAGCACATGTATATATGGCAGCAGCAGACACACATACCATTACATAAGAGACTCTCCTGGAACAGCAAAACCAGCTGAGCTTGTGTTGCAGTATGAAGTGTGGAGATGACGTTAAGTCTGGCTGTGTGAGACATCCACATCCCAACTGCTACTCTGGTTATTAAATTGGCTTCAAATGAGGCTGAATGTTCACAGTTTCTCTCTGCAGTCCATCTTTATTAAATACACGTATATTGCTCCATAGCTGTGGAACATCTTAACACCACACTCAGCAGGCTAACCAGCAAAACAAACAGTGAAGCAGCATAAAAATGGCAGAACCTACAAGTTCTAAGTTTGAAGACAGTATCAATCTATCCTTGCTTAAGAGTTTCCCTGTTGTTGTTGTTGTTGTTGTTGTTGTTGTTGTTGTTGTTGTTGTTGTTGTTGTTGTTGTTGTTGTGGTGGGGACATTTCCATTAAGTTAATCCACTGTTTCTCCTCTTCCTTGGATAGTGGGAGTAGATGGTTGTTGCAACCAATAAATCGGCATGCGTTGCTCATAACGTTGCGTTCCTCACCATAGTCGGCATTAGTGACAGAAATACCTACTGGTGGTAACTCCTATTCTATGAGTACACGCGTAACCCTCTACCTTCATGCTATTGCTATTGCTACACTGAAGCACATTATTTTAAGACTTTTGTCATGATGTTGACGGTATTGCAAAATCCATATTGTGGCAGAACATGATTCTGGTATACAGCCCACCCCTGCTAGCAGGTAGCTATTAGATTTTAGTTCCTGGACAGACACAGTAAACCGTGAACACTGACAGTGCGATGCAGGTGTTTGTTTACAGTTGTGAATAAATGTAGTAGTATTAAGCTCTAGTTAGGGGCAGCAGCAGTAAGATTTACTGTAGCTAAAAAGTTAAAGTTAGCTTTCAAAGATAGCTAGCTGCTCAGTGAGAACCTGGTACTTTTATTTTCAAAGTGTTTTATGTTTGAGTGAACCTGGAACAAACAAAGTGACTTGATAGGAGGCAAGAGAAGATTTTTGAAATTACTAAGTTATGGTGAAGCTGATGGAGGGACAGCTGCAGGGAGGAGACAAAGCTGCACAGGTAAGAGTGTGAGAGGGAGAGAGAAGTAACATATGGGAGAGAGTGGAAAAGAGGGAATATAAGCCATGTTTTTCTGTCATACTGTTTTACTCTCAGACACTGTACTTACCCCCTTTCTTCATATTTTTTTTAGCAGGAATCAGAAGAAGAGGAGGAAGAGGCTGTGTCCACACCTGCCAGCTCAGAGGAAGAGTCTGACTGAACGTACACACTTTGACCCATCGTACACACAGGACCAAGCACTGATACTCTCTGCTGAGATCACACAGATGGACAGACAAAGACAAAAGACTTGAGGCGGATTTTTCTTCCACATGTTTTGTTTGAGGAGTACAAGCGCATCTTGTGACCATCTCTGAAAGCTCCTGTAATATTTGATATTTGAGCAGGTTTTCCTACTGACAGCTCACTGAGACGCTGTTATAGAAATCTTGAAGGTTTTTTTTTTCCATCTCATCCAGGGAGATGGTTGTTGTAGTTTTATAGCAATGAGGGCTGTAGGAGTTATTAGGTGATGTGAACAGATGTTATTCCTCCTGTGTAAAGCATTTAAAAACCACAGTTCAGTGATTTTTCTTTTTTTTTTTGGACATGTCATGTTTTCAGGCTTAAATAAATAAATGAATCATTTTTAATAAATCCTTTCTTTGCGGTGTTTTTTTTTTTTTTAATTTAACCTCTTGTATCATGCTGAAAGCAGCAGCTTTAAATTGGTTTTGCGGTAGCTACTAATGGAGTTTCACTTTAAGGAAGGTGTTTTCACTTATTTTGCCTGATTTCACCTGTTCTCAGCACTGTGTTGGTCAGTTTGTAGAGACGCCTGTGCTTTGCATACTCCAAAGTAGTAAAAAAGGCCTGTTGCAGCATAATGTAGAGTTTTAAATTGAATTTGTATCTGTAGGGTAATGTAAACTCCTCTTCAAATTCTATGCAATATTAGAGTCTACAGCGACTTGTAGCGTATTTTGACATTTAAACCTGCAAGACATCTGATCCTGTGGTGTTTTTGGCTTAAGGTGGCCATGTTTTTATTTATAACGTGGTTGAATATGGTTTCTGATTGAAACAATGGAATTAACATTTAATATTCTGAAACATCACCTCTTTTTCCTCTTCTTTTCCACTGTGGTCTGCTAAAAGGCCTGTTTTCACCACTTCCATGCATTTGCGTTACGGATACGTTTGAATGGAGAATCTGATTTCAGCCAATCTTTTAATGATCCAACAGTAAGCTCACGCCCAAAGAATGAGTTGAACCTCAGAGTGACCATTTTCCAAACTCTCTATACAAGAGCTCATTTATACATTTCTACTGTTACTTTTGATGGCATGAAAGCAATCTCTCCACTGCAGGAATGATGCTGCGGCTCAGGGAGATTCCACTTTCGCAGAAGAAGACCAAAAGCTCTTACTGTAGTCTTACTGTAGGAATTCCCAACGGATTCCTGTCCACACTGCTGTTCCACAGCGAACCCATTTAACCAGCCAAGGTGGTTTGGGAGTGTGTGTTATTGGAGGGAATCAGATGGCGACACTGGTGAATGTTTGAGAGACAGTGGTTTCAAACGGTAGGCCGAGGCCTAAGTACACAGCGGTTTGTAAAAGGGCTGCTATATTAGGATTGAACAGTGTGGTTTTTAAGAGCCAAACACTACCGGATGTGTGGTTCACTTCCAGTTGGGCAGTGTTGGTTTTGATGATAAGGTACTCCTCCTGCTGCAGTAAGACTGACCAGATGTCCTCAGAGTGATTGATCGTCTTTATTGTCTGTTACATGTTATGACATTGGATTGTTTTTCGCTTTCAGATCTCCTTGTGTCCCCACTTTCCGTAATTTTGCTGCACTTTCTTTTCTAAGTCTCATTTTGCTTTGAGCTAAATGCTAATGTCAGCATGCTAACATGCTCACTGTGCTCACGCTGTGCTCACAATGCTAATATGCTGATGTTTAGCAGGTATAACTGTCTCCCATGTTCGCATCTTAGTTTAGCGTGTTAGCATGCTAACACTTGCTAAGTAAAACTAAACACAAAGTGCTGCTGAGGCTGATAGTTTTCAAATTGTTTGGTCAAAAAACTAAGTATTTGACAAATTAAGATGTTACCCTGACTGCAATGCTCGATTAGAAGTCGCGTATCATCAAAATGATTACCCTGAAAAACTAATTAGAATCATATCCAAAGATATCCAAGAAGTCTGCACTGCAAAACCTCAGCTCTCAAAAAACAAGAAAATAAGCAATAATATGATGCAAATGTTACTTTAAAAAAGCGAGAGTATCTGTTCAGCAAGTAAAAATATCTCATCTCAATGAGCCACAGTTCTCTTAAAAGCAGTGCAGCCAGACTGAAAACAAATACATTTGTATTAATACAAGGAAGTGCTGACCTCAACAAAACAGCTTTATAACTTAACTTCTATTTACTTTTAGTTTTGAGGTGGATCTATCTTGTCAGAGGTGCATATTGCATATTTACAATATTCAATTCATCCATCCATCCATTGTCTCTACCCGACTATCCCTTTTGGGGTTGCGGGGGGGGGGGGGGGCTGGAGCCTATCCCAGCTGTCATTGGGCGAAAGGCGGGGTACCGGAACCAGTCGCCCGTCGATTGCAGGGCAACATATATAGACAAACAACCATTCACGCTCACACCTAAGGACAATTTAGATGATGAGCATGTTTTTGGTCTGTGGGAGGAAGCCGGAGTGCCCGGAGAGAATCCACGCATGCACGGCCTTTCACACAGAAAGGCCCCGCCCGACCCGGGGATCGAACCAGCGACCTTCTTGCAGTGAGGCAGGCGCCCTACCTGCTGCTCCACCTTGCTGCCCCATATTCAATTCAGTTTTTTTGATATAGGGCCAAATCACAACAGAAGTTGTCTCAGGACACTTCCCATGTAGAGCTGTAGAGAGGGAGAGAGAGACAGACGGTTTTATCTTAGATTTTATTTTATCTCAGATTTCACTCCTCACAGTGTGGGATCCATGAATGCACAAACATCTGGGCCAAAATCCCCAAAGTCAGATTCATCCAGTGGGGAGCATGAATGTGGATGTGGAGTTGCATGGCAGTATTTCTCTTTGTACTGACTCTCGCTGCCTTCCTCCGAGCCAAAACTTTATATTTGTTTGGCAAATACGAGTGTAACTGCACCAGAGCTGACTGAGGGAGACTGCATAGGTTCTTCTTCACGTTGTGTGTTTATACGTGAGGCTGTGTTCACGTGATCTTGGGATGTTTGTGTGTTGGCATGCCCTAAACGCAGCGATCAAAGATGGATTGAGCATCACCGTGTTTACATGGAGCCTTTCCTGCTAAATGAAGATCACTTTCATGATGGTTTCCCCTTTCACAAAGAAAATCCATCCGGCAATCCTCCGCTCCTTGCGCGCATCCGTCCGTCCGCATCTCCAATCTGACAAACTGTTTCTTATATTGGTTTGTAAATGTATAGGTTTCACGGTATCATTGGCCATTACAGGAATGCTTGCATCTGTCTTCGTGATAAACGTTAGAGTCAGAAAGCGTGTGTGCGTGTTTGTACGTCTGAAGCGTGCATGTGTGTTCATGTGTGTCATGTGTTAGGTTACCATTAATTGACCACAAACATAATGGACCCACTTAAGAAATGACATGGTCTCCAGGCACATACATCTACACACACATACACACACACTGTCATTGCTTTATTACGTTATCTCCCTGATGCGAGAGGCTGATGTTGTCGGTGCTCGTGAGTGTATTGAGAAGTGGTCGTATCAAATGTCGCAATTATTGCACAGTTGTCAATAATGCCACTGTGAGTAATTTATCACAGTGCATTTAGACTCAAGCCTCTTATAGGCACCTCTAAGTATGGAATCAGATTTCTTTTTTTCTATACTGGCAATGCACAGAAATGGACAAAATGGCGTTCGTATTGAACGTTTGGATTTGTCGTTACGTTTTAAGTTCTAACAAAGTTTGAACAGCTTCTCTCAAGAAGCTGTGAACGGATCTCAGATGAACTTTGTCCTGATCAAAGTGTCCTCTGTCGTGTTAAAAATGGTCAGTAGTCTTCAGTTACATTTATTAAATACTCCTCTGACTTAACATTTATTTAGTTACATGTATTTAGAAAACATGGCGCTTCTTCATGAGGCAGAATAAATGTGAAAACACAATCAGTCGACAGTGGACGAACACATTTTCTCATCCTGGATCTTGACTAAATTGATATGCAGTGACTAAGAAGCAACCCAACTCATTTCCGGTCAGAGAAAATTGATCTGAACAAGGCTGATAAGATGAACAATTATTATATATAATCAATTTTACATACAAATGCAAAACACGTTCAAACATTTTTGATAAGGATCCCTTGAATTGTGACAGATTTATACTGAATGGGACCATGCATTGATACAAAGACTGAGCTCATCCTCAAATGATTAGCAAATTAGTACTTTTTCATGAACCATGAAACAGCTTCATATCAGGTGGAAATCTCACAAAAGACCCAGCTGATGTACAGTAGCAGTAAACTAATGTACTTGTCTTATTTAAGTGTTTAAGAAGGTGAAAACTAACCTTGTGACTGACTCTGTCCCTTTGTAGGAAGGCCTATTAAAGAGCCTCACTGTGAAACAAACCAATAAATAACCATAGCCTAAACTAAGCATCCATGAAGTGTCAAAAACCCACTGAGAGGATGTCAGAAATGTGTCTGGACCGAAATGGAAATGGATATATGGCATATCGATTAGAGTCCCTGAATAATCGTGTCTGTTTTCAGAAGTACACAGCTGGAATCAGCCAGAGATGGAGAGAGAAGAGGCGTGGGAGATGGGGATTTGTGGTGAAGAAGGCAAGAGAAAGAGGGAGGGATACTTTCGCATTTTCCTCTCCGTCGTTTGAGGAAAGAAAGGGGAGGTCCAATTTGTGTTATAAACCAATGAAACAAAGACAGTGAGGCAGAGGAGAGAGATAGTGAGGTCTGACCATCAAATATCTAATGAAGCAGATGAACACAGGCCACGCTGAGGAGTCAGAAACCGGGGGTGAAAATCACAACCGCATTTCTCTCATCGGCATCAGGACTGAGCTTCTTGAACAGGTTTACCGCCACACTTCTCTGAAGGCACCTGTTGAGACGGCACTTTTCCTCTCAGACTCAGAAGGACCCGACCCGCCGCGCTCCCTGACTGGTACTGACGAGCAGCCATGGGCTCGTTGGTGTGGGGCTGCATCACTGACTTCTTCACCTATGAGACCACCAAGTCTGTGGTGGTGAAGAGCTGGTCTGTGGGTATCATCAACCGGATCGTACAGCTGCTCATCATCGCGTACTTTGTCGGGTCAGTGATTTGTATTTGACTTCCATGTTTGTTGTTTGTATTGTTTTAGACTAAAGAGAAGTGAATGTGAAACTGCTCCTGACATGCTCAACATGCCCTTTACTGAATTGTCAAATAGCACATGCTTTGCTTCAATAAAAGTAGCACATTTAGAAAGGAAATACCGGGAGTGATCTGCAACAAAGGTCTGAAGCCAGAGTCCAGTAATGGATGTTGGAGTCAAATGATATTGATGTTGGATCAATGAAAATTTTAAAACTATTTTTTTTCTATGGAAAAAATCTGCAGACTTTTTTTGCACTGAAATTTCTTATATCATTTCTGCTGTACTAAAAGAGCAAGAGCATCATTTCCAGCTTTCTTGATAAGAAATACAGTCGCAGGAAAAGCGAAAAATTAAATTTTGTTATTATGGTGTCATCCAGGTGATTAAAAATGTCTTTCACATTAAGTGCCGCTGAGCAAAATTCCAGGTGTTGGGTCCAATTTTAGAAATTGTAACCGACATTTTTTTTCTTCTTTTTCGTGAAAACTAATTTTAAGGCTGAATTTGATATAAGAAAGAGTTGAAATGAGTGTTCGCAGTTCATTGTAGGCAGAAATGAGAGTCCTCATTTTCTCCTGAACTCTTGACCTGCTGTTCAGTCTTTCGCATTGTGTCCTTGGTCCTGCAGCTGGGTCTTCATCCACGAGAAAGCTTATCAGGTGACCGACACCGGCATCGAGTCCTCTGTGATGACCAAAGTAAAAGGCTTTGGCTACCATAACGGCCAAGTGATGGATGTGGCTGACTACGTCTTCCCCCAACAGGTGAGTGGCCCTGATAACACCTGGTTAACTCAGATATAAGCATGACCTCTGACTTTTGGTGCGACCGCTGCTTTCAAATATCTACCTTTTTGCATAGTGAAATGCTTTATCTGAAGTAAACAGACTACACACATAACCTCCTTAAGGTGGAATTCAAGCTTTGGTGGTTTGTGGTGTATGTGAAGCATCGGCAAGTCTGTGTGAGTCGATAATGTCAGTGTTAATCCAGCATTAGCATTTAGCATTTTTATGATACAATGCCCTACATGAGGCACATGTTGGCCTCTGTGTAGCATCACATAAACACACCGTTCTGCTGTGTTTCAGGGTGCAGGTGTGTTCTGCATCATGACCAAAGTCATCATCACCGAAAATCAGTTCCAAGGAAAATGCCCAGAGGTGAAGACACATTTAAGTATCTGGTTACCGATCAGTTTTAGTGGTTGTTCAGATTTTACTTATTACGTTTGAAGCACTTCATAAAAAGGACATGGTTAATTTATTTATCGTCTTACCACACAGGGTGGCATAATGAAATGCTAATTGCAGTCTGTGTTGTATGTTACTCACGATACAAAAATGTTAGAAATGGATGAATAAAGATGATGTCATAAGTTGGGCAGTTGAGGAACATCTTTTAAATCACTTCTGAAAACGTTTTTTAAAGCTTTTTACTAATCTTTGCTAATTTCTACTTTTGTGGTTAATGTCTAATCTGTTATACATGTTTATTTCACTGAAGGAAAGACTGAGAAAGCTGCTCATGCATAACTCTGATGTGTGTGTGTGTGTGTGTGTGTGTGTGTGTGTGTGTGTTTCAGTCTGTTAAGATGTTCAGCTGTGACACAGATAAAGAATGCCACAAGCATTTTGGTGCCATCCTTTCAAACGGTGAGTCTGACTCCTTCTTGTCACATCGGGACTGTAGGTGTTGTTACAGTCTTACCTGAACATGGAGCTCATTATCATTCTCCTCCAAACACAAAAAGACTGCAGAGGCCGAACACTCAATCAGTTTAACACGCAATAAGATCAGCAAACTGGAAAGGTCGGCCGCCTCCCTCCAACATCTCCAACTTTTACATTACTACAATCCTTCAGTCGAGTGGTTGACAGCCGGCCTGCAGTTCTGATGCTGCTCCACTGTCCACTGTCCACTGTCCACTGTCCACTGTCCACTGTCCAGTGTCCAGTGCAATGACCAGATTCGCTTCTATTTGCATAAGTTGTGTCTATTTATCTTTTCGATCTTTTATCTCAGTGAAGTCAGATTTTTCTGCTGCAGGGTAGTTAGAAAATGCAGAAAAAATTTATATAAATTCTTCTTGCAGTTATTCACTGTTTACTGTCTTCTACACCAGGAGTAATAACAGGCACTTGTCTTAAGCCCTCAAATGACTCCAAGGGTCAGTGTGAGATTGAAGGATGGTGTCCAGCCGAGAATGACAGCATCAAGATGTAAGATTAACACACACACACACACACAGATACGCCTGTGCACCAGATGACATTTCCCTTATTGAAAGCCTCAGTTGTTGTCCTCACTCCTCCTTCTCTGTGAACATCCTCCTCAGCTCACCGATGCTGGATGTGAACAACTTCACCATCTTCATCAAAAACAGCATTCGTTTTCCACTCTTCAATGTCACCAGGTAGGTCACACACAGACACACACACACACACACACACACACACATACACACACACATTTTCTAATTTCATTCATGGTAACTTAGTTGACTTATTTTTTTTTCCAACATGAAATCACTCTCTCTCAGAGGGAACTTCCCCTCCACAATGACGTCTAGCGACATCAAGAAATGTACCTACCATCCGGAGAAGAGCCCCTTCTGCCCCATCTTTCGTGTGGGGGACGTGCTGAACTACACTGGGCAGAACGTGGCTGGCCTGGCAGACAAGGTCCGTCTATCCTCGTTCCTCCTGCTTCTCCTCAAACTTTCCTTCATCCTCAAGGCTAAAATGCTGTAGCTGCACAGGAAGCTGCGCAGAAAGTGGCCGTTTTGTCAACATGTAGTGGAAGAGGAGGAGGGGCTGTGCTGTCATGAGGGACAAACCCAATTTGAAAAAGTTGAATAAGTTTTTAAACTCTGACCGACAAGCCGGAGGGCCAAAAACAGGAAACTGTTGTAGCTTATTATGCTGGTTTGCACCATTTATTTATTACACGTCCACGATTCAGTGTAAGATGTTCCACATAAGGTGAATGCTTTTCAGAGATCAGGTAACTGACCTTTAGCAAGCCTGTTAGCTTGAAAAAAGCTTTGTTTTCCCTCTTCAATAACTTTATTAAACAAAATTGTTTCCACTGGTCCACTAAGAGACAAGGAGTAAACAGAACAGTCAAGAAACAAGAGACAAGAGCACTATTGTGACTGACCAGCTGGTGCATCACTGAGCCTCTTGATCTGCTTCTTCTTCTCTCTTTTCCCTATGCTTCTTTCTGACTTGAGCTAGTTCTGGTTACTACAAGCCAAAGACTGAGCACACAAAAAGCAAGCAAAATTTACCCTCTCATATGCTCACCTCATTGTTACAGGTGTCCTTTTCTTTCAGGGTGGGGAAATAGGAATAAACATTCAGTGGAGGTGTAACCTGGACATGAACATTGAGAATTGCGTCCCCAAGTACTCTTTCACTCGACTTGACGCACCATTTGCCAAGAACGCCGTCTCCAAAGGCTACAACTTCAGGTAGTGAGGCTGATTTTTCCTCTGGATGTCGACTCAGTCTTTTCGTGCCTTCTCAAACATTGGTCACTTTTTTCTTGTCTTTGAATCCAGGTTTGCAAAATATTACAAGACAGAGAATGGAACTGATTTCCGGACACTTCACAAAGCGTATGCAATCCGCTTTGATGTTATGGTCACTGGCAACGTGAGTTGTGTGAAATTGTAGCGAACTGGGAATTGGTGTGTGCATGTATCCATTATGTCTATTTTTAAACTTCAGTTTTTGGAGATTGCAACACTGAAAACATGTTTAAATACATCCTTTAAGGTTATGTAGTGCCATGAATTGTTTCACACTGGATAGTGTGGACAGTGTTACTGTCATTTGCTGAAAGAATTAATCTCTTTAAAGGAATAGTTTGATGTTTTGGCAAATCCACCTTTTTGGTTTCTTGCAGAGATTTAGATGAGAACATCAATTCTCAGATCTGTAATATGTAGCTGGAGCCAGTAGTCGTTTAGCTTAGCTTAGCACAAGCACTGAAACAGGTTGAAACAGCTAGCCTAGCCCACACATAACCCCCTGTAAAACCATCTTGTAATTTATTCATTTATTTTATTTTATTTTTCAAAATGTAACATGTTAATTACTGATCTTAAGGGGTGCTGATGGAGTTTGTTACCTTAGGAGACAGGCGAACTGTTTCTCCCCTTCCAGTCTTCACGCTGAGCTAAGCTAACCGTTTGTACACTTTTCAACAAACACTTTTCAACAAACAAGTTGTGCAGAACACATTTAAAAAGTGAAATACAAGTTTTATTTAATTTTGTAGAGAGAGCACTTCTGTCTGGAGCTGTTACCTCAGCTGACTCCGTCTCTTCCTGCCTATTTCTTTCAGGCTGGAAAGTTTGACACAATCCCAACGCTGATCAACTTGGTCGCTGCCTTCACCTCCGTTGGACTGGTAGGAGTTTCTGATCCGGCTAAAGATAGAAAGTGTATTTGTCTTCTTCCTGTCAGCTTTCATAACACTTTTTTTTTTTTTTTTTTTTTCATCTGTGTCTTCAGGGTACGGTTCTCTGTGATGTTATCTTACTGAATTTCTTGAAAGGGGCAGATCAGTACAAAGCCAAGAAGTTTGAAGAGGTAAAGCAGGTTTTTTCTGTTTGTCTTTTGCTTTTTAAATACATCTGCATACATTTCCAGACACTGACGTCAGAGTGGCTTTGAGCACAGCTGTGAGCGTTTCTGTAAGACCTTTATCCCATATTTTCTTTTTTTTGTCCATCCAGGTGTCAGAGGCTCAGATCGCAGCATCCCTTGCTCAGAGCCCAGACAGCCAGCTGTCACTCAAACCAGGTATCAAGAGCTCGTACGACTCTGGATCCATTTCCCTCGATACGTGTGACCAACCAATCTGACTGGTCTGACAATCTGAAGAACTGGGCATCCCTCTTTCTCTCTCTTTCTCTCCCCCTTATTGCCTCGCAAGAGATTCATTATGTCTTTTCTGGTTGCCAGGGTCCTGCAGTCAGTTTTAATTTGCCAGGTCTATGAAACTGTGTAAAGGAGGACAACAGTGCTGCCAGGGGAAAAGAACTGAGGCCTTGTAGCTGCGAACAATAACTGGCAGACTGGAGCCTCCTGGTTAGTTCCCCTAAAAAAGGTTCAACTCTTCACCATTTACATACAGTTAAGTTCAAACTACAGTCATTAAACTCAGAGGGAAGCATCCTGTAGTAAAAATGTTATTTTATTGTAAGCAGTTTCATTTTACAAGACATTTTATGGCGTCTTAACTCCAATAAACTGCAACCTCCTGTTTGTCAGCCAAAATATTAAAGCTGAATAAATCCCCTTCTCGTTTTCACTTAGCTTTGCTCAAACGAGCCAAGAATTGGAAAATATGTTCAACACACACACACACAACAAAAAAAAAACAGTGCTGAGAATAAACTTATTTGCGTAACATTTTGAGCATTTCTCTTTCTTGTTGTGTTCACGCACTCACCGACTGCCCTTTGTCTCTGTCCTGCACAAATAAAAGCGCTGAAGAGTCCCTTAATGGTGACATGGTTGATAATGGTGTGTGTGTGTTGTGGGAGGGGACAGCAGTGAGGTAAATGTGTGTGTGGTTTGAGGTTTACAAATGGACCATTATTAGACTCCTTCTGGGCGATGACGCACAGTAGGCAATGTTACTGGACAGACTAATGGACTAATGCAAGTCTTTTTTTTGTGTGTGGACAATCCAAAATGAGTTTAAAATTATCTGTATTTCTCCGGTCCACTCCCACACTTTCATCTCAAGCATTTAGCTAATTCTCTCTCTTTTTGCTCTCTTTCTCACCCACATACTGCACATTTCAGTGCCTCCTCACCCCTCCTCGCTCTGTTCCCCCTGTTTCATGAAAAACTGACCAAGGCACTAATAGATGAGCTAAAGAGCTTCTTAATGGCTCTGACAGTGATTTACGAGAGAAGATAGCTGTGAAGGGAGGCCACAGAGGAACTGACAGCAGTTAGCCACCAAGTTTGATGTACTAATTTAATTACACAAATCGATATAATGCATAGAAAGGAAATGACAGGATATGATACACAGTGCCATGAGGTGCTCTATCTCTCCCAAGGATGTACCTCGATTCACTCTGTAGCTCATCTGTGGACAGAATGAACTCATAGTTTTGAAGTTTTTTGACTACTAGAACAGCATTTGGAGGCAAAGCAAGACTGGATGTGTGTGCCACTGAGACAGCAAGATATCAAAATATGGTTTCAAGAGTTGAGCAGACAGCTGCGGACTCTCAGAAACCACTGCTGTTCTGCAGCCGCCACTGCTTCAGCTCTAACTATCTCTTCTCCTCCTCTGGGGTTTAATTTCCAGGATGGCCGGACATTGAGCCATTACCAAGAGACAGAGGGACACTCACAAGAGACCAGAGTGTAGTTTGCTGCCGTACAGTGTGAGACAGGAGGAGGAGGAGGAGGAGGAAGAGGAGGAGGACATCAACACAATCTGTCTGATAAAAGCTGGTGGAAGAATATTTACTCCAGTAACCAAATCAGCTTAAAAGCAGCTGATGCCACACTGGCAGTATATAATCCAGTCTAAGTAGACAGACAGAGAAGAGAGCATGGACAAAAACGGATGAATTAAAACTGAGTCATAAAAGTCATCGTCCTTGTGAGGTGAAGAAATCAGACTTGTTGCTACTGAACCTCTGGTGCAGCTGGAGAAGTCTGCTGTGCCAGTTTGATCAGTTTTCCCTACAACAACTGCTGCTGAAGCGCTGAGAAGCAAAGCAGCGTTGCAGGTGTAGATGGTTGTGGTTGCGAAGGCTTGAAATAGTCTCGACACGGTGGTGGGACGAGGAGCAACGGGACACCGAGAAGTGCATCAGGTGTCCAAACAGAAATCCAGTCTGCAAACTTTCCGTGTGCACTGCAGAACACGCTCATCTTAAGTCTTAAAATCACACCTCTCACAGAAGAGGTGTGGTGATGATGCAGTTAAAGCAGATGAAACTGCTTCTGAGATGAGCCATCTCACCTGATCTCATTTATTTTTCATTCGTCATTTGTCCTAAGACAAGTCTGTCAGACTTAATGCTCATTTTTTGCAGTTTGACTATCTGTGCTTCCTCCCTGTGTTCCTCCTCTTCAGAGCCAGTATCCAGGCAGGGAGAGCAGGCCGCCGTGCTGGTGCTACCTCCTCCATCACTGCCTGCTCCACCTCACCCTCCTGCTCTACCACAGAGTCCTCCTCTGCTCCTGTATCCTCCTCTGAGTCTGTAGCATCCAGATCCAGCTGTGGGGGCACTATGGTGACCACCCCCTCTGAAAAGTGAACACGGCGGTTGTCCTCGACTCGCCTCTGATCCAGAGTACGATGAAAGGAATAAAGAAGGAAAGATGAACAGAAAAGAGCAAAGAAAGAAAATGATTTACTTTCAGCATTCTGAAGCGTTCTATTTAACGTTCATTGCTCAAACAGTAAATTCGATATATATGAGGAAAGAATAATGAATGAATAGTTATATGAGTTTAAATTAAGCATTTCTTTCTTTGATTCTGCTTAGAATTAGTATGCAGAATGGACTTCTGTCACATTCATACTGTGTCGATGGCATTTTTACATTTTATACCACAAGGGGGCAGTGTTATAAACAATTTTTTTTAACTTACCCTTTTTGTCATTATTTCTACTGAGGACTCTGAATCCTGGGATATGGAGTGTTTGAGGACACCCTTGGGTGTATGAGCAAAAGGAGCAAAGGAAGATGGACTGAGAGGTGGAGGAGGAGAGTTCAGAGTGTATAAAGGTATGACGTTATCATGTGATTCTCCTGTCTCCTCCATCACGTAGCTGCTTGTTGGACCCAGTGAGGATATGGACCCCCCTGTAAGACAAGATGCAAGAGAATTGAATTTTTTAATGTTAGCCCTGTTTGTCAGCTACAACTATATGTGATTGTCACTAAATATGTGATTATGCAGCGTAATAAGTTGCTCTGACCTCTGTCTGCCTCTTTTGCGTCACTCATTGTCTCTGTTGGAAGCCTCTCGGCTCTCCTCTCAGCAGGCTGGTGCTGTCTCTTCCGGTTCAGGTGGGCTCTGCTCTTCAGCAGTGAGTTGTTCAGAATATCTGCAGGCTGCAAATACAGACAACAGGGTGAAGTGCTTACATGTGTTTTCATGTTCGTGTTGATGGTTTAGTAAAGACATCCATTTTGTCAATGTGGAGAGGATGAACATGAGAAAACTTAAAATCCAGTGGAGTAAGCATGTAACCTTTGCAGAGGACAGAGGCGTCAGTTGCTGTCCTGGTCCATCTGATTGGATGTGTCCCTGCTCCATTGGTTCTAACCGGTCAGCCTCTCTGCGAATGTGCTGCTGTTGTTCTTCTGAAACGTCCATGCTGACAGGTCGGAAAGCATCAGGTGATATTTGTGCCATGCTTAAATCTGAAACTGGTGATGCCTCCGTGCCCCTGAAGCTCCACTGGTTGTTCACACCACCTTGGTGGTTTGAAATCACAGGTGACTGACTGCTATCATGAGGTTTCGGTGGGATTTTGAGTTCTTCTGATGGCCTCTGATTGGTTGAGGTGGCTGATTGGTTTGGGTTTAGGAACATGGCCCACTCTTGACCCGTGACGATCTCCTCCAGTAAGCTAAATGAACCCAGGCTAAAGTCAAAGTCACCAGTAGACCTGGCACAAGAGAAGACATTCTGTCAGTTCAAAGCTGTACCAGCATACCATCAGCTAAGCAGAGAGCTGTCTCAGAGGTCTTCACAGCCTGTGCAACACCCAGCACCCTTGTTCATATGAAGATAAATCTGGTGATTTTCTATATTTTTCTTACTGTAAACAAATAAAACAACAAAACAAACTATTCATTTAACCTATTAACAAGTACTGTCTGTGTCACCAAAGCCTGATCTTACTCCTCTGTACCATAGAGCTCCCTGTTTTCTAAACATCTGAACACTTCTTCCACCAGTGGTTTTGTTGATGTTCATTTTGCAATGTGAAAGTGACTGAATGATGGCTGATGACAGACGCTGTCAGTGACAAGGGTGTGTTTGGCACATCAGACCAGACATCGGAGAGAACAAATATCTACGCAAACTAATTCCATAACTGCAGTTGGAAATGTCTCAGAAATACCTCACATATTGTACCCGTGTTGCTTCACGGCTGAATGACAAATAAAAAAAAAAAGAATGGAAAATGACTGAGAGCTTTTAGCCTGTGTCATACTCAATTCAGTACTGGTGTGGGTGTATTTTTGTATTTTTAGCATAATTTCTTGGTTTAATACCTCGTATATCCTTCATTAGTGCCGTCTTCCGTGCCTGTCAGAGGGGTTTGACTGGGATCACTGCTGTCCCGTGAATAGATGCTCCTTCCTTCCTCCTTATCTGATGTGTTGATGAGAGTTTCTGCTGGAAAAAGCTGGTTTTGAGGTGAAATCTGTGAAGAAAACAAGTTGCAGTTTCATCTGAAGATGTTTGTTTTTTAATGTTGACAACAGAAAATAAGCATCGTCACATTGAACTACTTACTTCAATCCCTTGCTCACTCTTCTGTTCTTCTTCTTTTCCCTTTTTGCCAAAACTCCCCGGCCTGTCCCTCCATCTCTCCTTGATCTTCTGAGTCCATCTTCTTGTTCTGTTCTCAGACGATCGCTGTTTTCTTCTCGAGTTGCTGTTTGTTGACTTTTGGTCAGTCAAGACAATCTGCATGTCTTTGCTTTGTGCTGAAGCTCCAAATCCTCCATTTCCCACATGGACGGCTTTATCCTCTTGACTTCCCGTGTTAAGATTTGCATGTGAGGGCTTTGAGGACCACGAATAGACTTTGGGTTTAAAACCCCGGTCATAGTCCTGATTCTGTCCCATGCTTGTTGCAGCATCTTTATTACTAGGGGTGTGCCTCGTCGTTGCAGGACTGTGAAAATTCACGCTCTCCCTATCAGTCCTCTCAAAGGAAGTGATATCAGCATCCTTAAGTGATTGAGCAGGAAACAGCCTCCCTGTTCCTGTTGGGGTGATCCCAGGCTTTGCGGCCTGTCCCAGCACCCTCTTCTCACCCGTGCCACCATCAGTATTGTCTCTGTGGTTGGGGAAGGAAATGAGACCCCTGTCCACGTCAGAGCCGAAACCTGGTTGTGTTATTACCCCACCTTTGAGGCCACAGTTACTGTCCGCTGCAGATATCCCAAACTCTTTCGAGGGTATACCATTAGTATAAACCTCAAAGCCATTTGCAGGACTGTTGTTCACTTTCTGGAGGTTGGGGGCTCCTTTCTCTCCACCTTGCCCCCATGTGGAAGCACCTGTGACAGGTGCAGGTGTGTGCAGCAATGCCTGGCCCTCTCTTCCTGTCTGGAGCTTCAGTCTCTGCAGCATGGACTGCAGCAAGGCCTGAGTGTCTGGTGGATTCCCTGACTGAGACATCTAGGAGCAGAACTGCTGTGGATCAAATCCAGAAGACACAGAAAAGCTTGACAACAATGAGTGTGTGTAAACACTCTGATGTAGTCCATGAAACCAGGATGGATACCACACAGGCTTACGTAATGAGTTGCTTTAAAAAGAAACTGGAGACCATGACTTTGTATGATTCACGTCACCCCTTTGTCCAACGTTTGCTGTTCCTCTTTTTTTGTATTCCAATCTTTTTCTGTTATCTTCTTAATAGTTTCTCGTGACAAGTATGAAGACAAGACAATCTCTTAAGGTTTTTACTTCCTCAGATTGGATACAAAATCTTCTTTTTCTCGGCTCGTCATACTGCTTCCACTCCTCCATAATCCTCATAAGTTTCAGCAGCACTCTGACTCGTCTCCTCGTGTCTTTTCAAGGTCTAGCTCTTTCACCAAATGCGCATGGTTTCAGGAAACAAAGGTTGTTTTAGTCACACCTCTTTAGAAACAGTCACCAGTGAAGGGAGGAGAGACGGCAGCGTTCCTCAGATCTGACACACTGAAGCAGACCAGCGAGAAAGACCAGTGAGGTGAGATAATTGTGACTCTCCCTCACTCTCTCTGCCCATCTTTCTGTTTGCCCTCCCTTCCTTCCTATTTCTCTCCCGGGCTCCCTCACTCACACATGTGCACACACACCCTTTTTCTCACCACCATGACCCTTAGATGGTAATTACAGGGCATTTTTAGTGTGCAGCTGCTATTTATATGCCTTCAGAATGAAAGAAATATGAAAATGTCAGCAATGGCCTTTGGAATAACCCATTCTATAGGAACTCTGTGAACTCTTTTGTCTTTTTTTGTGAACTAAAAATATCGAAACCAGATATATATCATATTGCCTTCCCACCTTTTTTATTTCCCACAAGCTTTTTGAAAAAAATCTTTATTTTTAGTTAAGTGATGACAGAACTGATAATAATAATAATAATAATAATAATAATAATAATAATAATAATATGCATTCTTTGGTTATTTTAAGAAAAGCTGGTTATATTCATTATTATGTTAACATTATTATGTTCATATGTTTAGTGTTTCATAGCACAGCAGCACTGTTAATCTGCAAAGTAACTTGTATTTACAGATCAATGTTAGAGAGTAAAGAGTACAATATTTGTGGTATAAAGTGGAAATATATAGCAGTATACACATATCAAGTACAATTATCTCAGAATTACATTACAGTACTTGAGCACTTAGTTGCTTAGTTACTATTACTGATGTTGCCTCTTTCTGCAATTATAAATATTATGCAATATAATCATTACACTGGCCTAATAAACAAAACGTTAATTCACGTTGTGGTAATCTCATATTATCGTTTATAATGACTCAATTTCCTTATCCTCCATGCGAATCTCATGTCAAACATTTTCAAAGATTCCTCCTTCATGTGTAACGAAGCCTATTGTAAATACAGAACAGTATTTTACTGAAAAACACTGCTGTTAAACTGTCAATTCAGAAGCCCATTGCGCATGCGTTTTGTCTCGTTTAGGCCCACGCCCCTTTGACTTCTTGCCCCGCTGATTGGTCAATACTGCGGAAGCGGGTTATGGCGGCGTAAACAACGCAAAGACTAGTGTGAGACTGCGAAGGCGAGCTGCTGTAGGAAGTAAAGCCTGAAAATTAAGTTATAACTAAATGGAATATGTTTTCAGCACTCAAAGTATTTCGGTTGAATGTCCAAACTATTAAAACCCATTGGTTCGCTTGGTGGTTTTTAGCCGCTAGTTTCGGCTAACGTTTAGCCAAGTTGGCTAACTTAACGGAAAAGTGGTATCTAACTGTATCTTAATTTAAAGAAATGGACTGCGTCGTTACGGGAGGAAACGTGAAAGGTAGCAAACACTTCCTGCTTTTGTCAGCCCTGTCTTTAACTAGAACATCAGCATATGATAACACTTAGCGGTATCGTAATTCTGTTCTGTGTATGTGTGTGTGTGTGTGTGTGCATGTACCGTCCAGTGCTGGCCAAAGCCATCCATTCTCTGTCCAGGATCGGTGATGAGCTCTACGTTGAGCCGCAGGACGATGGGGTAATTTTCTCTGATACTGTCACATACACCAACGCTTCCTCATGCAATGCATATAGTCTTCTTGTTTCCTGTTGGTGCACACTTTCCGTCAATGAATAATACTGATTTGGTTTTTTCTCTCTTGTAGCTTGCCCTGCGGTCTGTGAACTCCTCTCGGTCGGCATATGCTTGCTTCCTGTTCGCACCACTCTTCTTCAGCAGGTGCAGACTGTGTGCGTGTATATGAAGGGCACTGCTGTGTGTGTGTGTGTGTGTGTGTGTGTGTGTGTGTGTGTGTGTGTGTGTGTGTGTGTGTGTGTGTGTGTGTGAAAGAGAGAGAGTCACTGAACATCACATTTTTGTGTGTCATTTTATGGGAGCCTCAATACGACTTCCTCTCCCATTTCTTGTGCAGGTACACCCTCCCCAGTGGGTACGCCTTCCGCTGCAAGATAGCAATAAAGGTGTGCTGAGAGAAAAAGATGAGCTATGGTTCTTCTGATGCTGTACACAGTTTAAGTGTCATATTCATATATTTGCATAGATTTTGATCTTCTGTCAGTGGTTCTGAACCTCTTTTGCATGGTGTACATCTCCAAAACCTTATCAGATGAGCTCAAGTACTCCATCATCATCACCACCTGTTGTTTGATATCGCTGCAGTCATTTTTTCATACGAGACCTGTGAATATTTACATTCAGAGCAGAGTCTGACTAATGAATAAGAGTCAGAGTTTCTTTTATGACCTCAACTTCAAACGCTGTCTTTCCGGTCATGTTGCTACTGTGGTATGGCTTTGATGCTATCTTCGTGCAAATTTCGCAAAACCCATGCACTTCCTCGTTTTAACTGTTGTGCATGACAGTAATTTCAAGGGGTAGATTATGTGTCACCAAGTAGTTGAATTGTCACACGGAAAAAATGCTGGGCAAGTGGAAATAGTTGTAGAGACTAAAGTAAGGTGCACTCATGTTTAATATGTCCTTAAATGTGACTAAGATGTTGTTTTCATGGCTGCTTCAGTGTACTTCACATAGTCGGTCTTGTCCCTTTGTGTATATTTATTTGTAATCCATCTTGTTTTCCTCTGTGTCTGACTCAGAGTGTGCAGGCCGTATTTAGGTCTCTAGCGTCTCTGGAGAAAACAGTGGAAAAGTGTCACATCAAGCTGGAAGAGCAGAAGAGCCGCCTCACTTTCACCCTGCACTGCAAACACGGTATCAGTGCTTCACTTCCTTCTCGGTTTATGATGCTTTATACGCATGATTTCAAAAGGATTACGTCTCATTTACACCAACACATGTTATTTATCGCTCATGTTGCACATCATGCACTCATTGCGTTGTAGTCTCTGTGGTTGTGTACTCAAAGTGTTTGGTATTTTCTCTGCAGGCCTCCTGAAGACACATAACCTGTCGTTTCAGGACAGCGAAAGCTTACAGGCAGTGTTTGATAAAGACAGCTATGGCAATATATTCAGATGCCAGCCCAGGTCTGTAAAATGCTTAAATGTTCTTTGTTATAAATATAATAGAGACCTGTCAGCCTCTCTTTCTATGTTTGTATCTGGTTTTCATATTGCCCTTTAATTGGTGCTTTTTAAGGCTGATGCAGGTATTTTTAGACTACAGTTGGTTGAGTAAATGAATAAATATAATTTCGCAAGAAAGGGAGACTAAGTAGCTGTTGTCATAGAGGAACCTGCATCAAGGCCGATGTCGACTCGCCACATTCACAAACTGTGAAACTAGTCCCACCCCTCAAGTAGCAGTAGTAGTTTTTTTTGTGTCCTTCCTCACTCACAGCTCAATTTTGGTTCTCTCTTGCTCCCAGGCTGCTGGTGGACACAGTTGCACACTTCCCTCCTTCTCTGGAAGAAGTGACTGTATCAGTGAGTGATGAACGGATGTGGGTCAAGAACCATGTGGAGGAAGAAGGTGACTTGGTCGTCTATTTTTTTTTACACTCAGCAGCTACAAACATGCATATTTGGAACAGTTGTTTATAATCTGGGTCACTTTTTTGACAAATATACTGAAGTTTCAAATGGCACAGCAGTAACTTTCAATAACAGAAGAAAAAAAAAGATAGAAAAATACTCATAGTTTGAGTTAATTTGACGATATTTAATAATCCCACAGGCCTAATGAGTCAAGGAACTTTCTGTTATCAAAACAAGAAGCGTTGCTTTTATGTCACAGTTACAGTTAGTTAAATGGAGACATGAGGCAGCAAAGGGAGAGAGGACCGACATGAACCCAGTGGTGCCCTCGTGTGGCAGAAAGGCAGAGCTGCACTGTGTAGCCTATAGATGTATATCAATAGAATATAAAGTTTTGAATCTTGTCTCTGCCTTTATCCTTCACTTACTTTTACTTTCCTTACTGTTTCTCTCGCTGTCTGTCTCAGACCAGTCCAAGGCCATGCTGACAGAGCTCTATCTAGCCTCAGACGAGTTCGAGCATTTTGCCGTCCGAACTCAGAACAGCGTCACCTTTTGTCTGAAGGAGTTACGGGTGAGACAGAGGACAAAGGGAGGATTGACTGAACAAAACAATCAGAGGATTAGTGAGGAGTGAGAAAACTGGGAAATTGAGGGAGAGGGGGAGAGAAGTGTTTTGAGGGAAAAGACACTGATGGCAATTTGCAGACAGTTAAAAACATGCTTCATTTTTTAAATAAAGATTTCTTGCATTGAGTTACTCATGGTGGAGGTTTGCTAAGTAGGTGTCTGTCATCTCTCCTCCAGGGTTTGTTAATGTTTGCAGAGGCTACTGGTCTCCCTATTTCTATTTTTTTTGATGAACCAGGCAGGTAAGCATACTGATGTTGCAGGTAAGCAACGTCATACAGATGACAGTTCATCACTTGTGTTACCACAATGTACTGACATTTGCATTGTGCATGTGTGTGTCAGCCCTATAGTGCTTTCAGTAACAGACAGTGTCCTGGAGGGGGACTTTGTGCTGGCCACTCTGTCTGATGACCTCCACCAACGTAAACACAACAAAAGACGGTAACATTCAAACAAAACTGAATGATGTGGGGCTGGAAGGTTTCTTGTCAGCCAGCCAGCCTTCTCTTTGTCATTCAAGTTATTTTTCCCTTCTGTCTCTCTCCCCAGAGCACACACACCCCCGCCCCCTCCTGATGACTTCATGAATGACGACATAGACTCCTACCTCATCGCCATGGATACCAGTATTGCACCAGGTCCCTCAGCTACAGGTCCACCCACACCCCCGTCAGCTAATGCCACATGTTCAGAACAGCCGGCTGCAGCCAAACACAGGTCAAGGTCATGCAGTGAGGAGGAGGAAGATGAAAGGGGTGATTCAGCCGGACCGCCTAATAAAAAGGTATGGCTTTGTACGGCGGTAGATAAATATAGCAGGAGAAGAAGCTGTGTATTTGGATATGAGAGATCTGTGACTGGAGCGGATGCCGTGTCTCCTAACTGCTCTAATTAGACAAAACCCTGTGACAGACATGAGTTCAGATTCCGTGCAAGCCGAGGGTTTTTGTGTCAGATCTCAAAGTTTTGTCTTGTTTCGGCAAATCGCATCAGGAATGGACTTTAGGTAACAGTTGGATTTCACTTGGAGAAATTACTTATGTTTTACGTTTAAAATAAAACACATTATGTGTTTTCCTTCCACAGTTCTGTTCCCTGTTCTTTGGATCAGTGCTTCCTCCATCGTCTCAGATGTCCACTCAACCAGTGATAAATCAGGAAGTGCTGGCCAGTGACAGCGAGGATGACGAACAGTGAAGAAGAGTGACAGTGGACTGACGGGTGGAGAGGAGAGAGATGGACTGACCTGAAAATGTGTGCAGTACTACTTTCACACGTGTCACCTCCATGGTCAAAACTATGCAAAGACTGTACAGTACAGCGCAGGATGGTCACCGCTAGTGTATTCCAGCGTTTTTTTGGAGTATAATGTGAATTTTGTCTTGAAAATATGGCATTATGTGAAAGTGGACATGAAGCACTTCCTGTTTATTTTCAGCCTGTTTGGTTTGTGATCAAGGCAGAAAAAGCTCCTCTAAATAAAAGAGACATATTTTTCAAAAGTATGTTAACACTATTTTAATATTTATTTACATGTCAAAAGGTTCAAGTATGACAAAGATTTAGGATCTCCGCACATCAACCAGTATGGAGCTCAAACTAGTTCCTCAGCGGGACAAAGTGGGATCTGCATTCGGTCTGAAGCACTCAGTAAAACGCCTCCTCATCCTTCCAGATCGGACAGCATTTGTTTTGTCAAAAGTAAGATTCAGCATAAGAAGTAGAATGTCTAAGAGTCTGTGATCCAGTCTTTGCAGGCTCATAACTGCTCCCTTTCTCTCCTTGGACCTGGAAACTTTTCCCCCTCGTCTGCGGTTTCTTCCTCTCTCCCTCCTTCTCCTTCTCCTCCAGCTCCTCCTTCTCCCTCTTCTTTCTCAACCTCTCCTCCTCTTTCTCCCGTCTCTCTTGCTCCCGCCGCCTCCTCCTCCTTTCCTTGGAGCTCAGTTTCTCCACCACCTCTTCCTCAGCCGGTTTCTCTGTTCCGTCACTGAAGTCCTGAATCAGGATTTTGGGGACTTGCATTTTGGGCTTTCCCTTTGCTTTGGCCTTTTTGGGCTGCTCTCCTCTCAGTCTGCGGAAGAGACCAAAACGTTTCGGGGGGCCGGGCAGCTCCTTCTGTACCTCTGTCCCCTCAGCTGCTTCTGCAGACGGTGATGAAGTGCCTTCAGAAGTCACATCAGGAGGACTTTGGCTTGGGTTTACAGCTCCTGGATTGGACTGGGATTCAGTGTGTTTAACTTCTGCCTGATTAGAGGCAGACTGTGATTGGCTAATTTTCTGTGGCATGGTGAAGAGATCTTCAGAGAGCCTGCGCCCTAACCTGGACCCATGGGAGCTGGATGACTTGCGGATGCGGAAATCCCCAGAAGACCGGCTGCTGCGATGACCAGAGGCTTGTGTCAGGCTGCTGTTATTCATCTCAGTCTGGTCTTTTACTGGGTGGGACTCTTTGTGTTGGACTTGCAGGTTACTGTCAGTATTTGAGTGTGCTGGTTCAGCAGAAATGAAGACATCATCCTCCCCTGCTGTGTTTTCTTCAACATTTTCTGTGCTTCCTTCCTGCCCCTCAGCACCCAAAGTGGCCTGGATCTTCGGTTGTTCAGGAGCAGGTTCCTCAGTGGTGCTCATGTCTACTGAGCTTGTCTTCCCATCAGGCTCGGCGGTGGGATTCTCTTCTCCCCCCTCTGAAGTCACCTCCTCCTGTGGAGGTGCTGTGGAGTCAGTAGTCTCCTCGTTCTTCTGAGTTTCTGCTGATGTTTCCTCTGCTTGTGTTTGGTTGTCATCAGTCAGAGATCTTTCTTCTCTTTCCTGTGTGGGTTCAGTTGCGACTGCGTCACACTCTTCCTCTGAACACTGAGAGAATGCTTCACTTGACTCAGTGTCATTTGAAACTGGTATTTCTGCTTCAGCGACAAAGTCAGTGTCTTCTTTTGATTGTATGCATTCAGGTGAACAAAGTATTAATGTCTCTGCTTCTGTCTCGTGTTGTTCTGAGTCTGTTTGGATTATTTCAGCCTCCAATTCTTCCCCCGAGGCTGCGTTCTCCTCCACCTTGTCCTGAGTCCGTGCCTGTATGTGAGTTTGTGTCTCTGTTTGCTTGTGGGACTTTTCTTTAAGGTCCGTTTCTGCTAATGACTCAGTGCTGTGATACTTTCCTTCAAATGCATCCCTCTTTGAGCTGTCGTCTGTGATCACTTCCTGCTGTTGCGTCTCTGTCTCCACTGTAGGATCATTGACAGTTGGGGCTTCGCCCTCGCTGTCTGTCTCTGAGCTTGGACTTGTCTCAGTTCCTATTTCTGAAACGTCTTTGACTGTGCCCACCTGCGTCTGTTGCACATTTTCAATTTCCGTACACTCCTCTGGTTTCACATCAGCCTGAATCACATGTTCCTCACTTGGGTCTACGTTGACCTCCGTCTCCACCTCATTGTTTGTGTCTGCAACAGTATCTTTCAGTGTCTCAGTCTGATTTTCCTCCACAGCATCTGTGTGTCCACTTTCTGTCTCTTTCTTTGTGTCTTGGACCTCAGTGTCCTGGTCGTTGCTTTTGTGACGCTGCTGTTCCAGGTCTTGTGATTGGCTGGAAGAGTCCGGCTCCTCTCTCTGTTGAAGAATATTTTCTACAGGCTGGTCTTCGGCGGAGCCTGTGGTTGGTTCTGTCTCCACGTTTGTTACTTCTGTCTGTCCTGTGAGCATTGTGCTGTTTGGCTCTTCGAGTTGTCTTTCCTTCTTTTCAGTGATTCTTGTTTCCACTTGTTCAGTCTCTTCTTTTACTCTAACAGCTTCATCTTCCTGCTCTGTCGGTGTGTTTTGGATGTTCATCTTTTCAGGTTCCTTCTGTTCAGTTTTTCCTGTTTGTTTCGGCTCACTCTGTTTTTTATGTTCCTCTGAAATGACATCCTCCTCCTGAACGCCCTGCACCGCCTTAAAATTTAGCTCCGTCCAGCTCGTCCAGTCCTCCTTTGTTCCCATTGAGAGATGCCTTACAACTCTGCCTCCACCTGCCCATTCGCTTGTGTTACCCTTTCCCCCTTTCCTCCACCTCTTGTGGAGGATGGAGGGAGACAGCGAGAGAGTGGAGGCCGAGCGAGCAAGAGGGACGGACAGGTTCCCTTTCTCTCTCTCCTTCCTGTCCTGTTCTTCCTCGCTCTGCCGAGCCCTCGTCCACGCCATCTGGTATCCCTGACAGCGACCTCTGGGGTCAAAGGTGGATGAGGGTCTGTCTTTCCTCCACTTTTCTAACTCCTTCTCCGTCCTCTTCTCCAGATCTCTGGCTGACAGAGGCACAGAGCACACCTGAAAAAGGAGGAAAAACACTGGTCTGATGTTTGTTTTACTGTCATTTTTGGATCAATAACAGAATTAATTACAACCCCAATTAAGAAAAAGGGACACTGTGTAAAACATAAATAAAACAGAATAATAATTTCCTTATCGTTGTATATTTAATGTTTGACCTCATCCACACTAGTAAAGAAATCTGTCTTGAAGTAACTGATAACAAGGAAGCCAGATTTTCGCAGCGGCTGCTCTCATGGCGCTCTGCCATCTGTTTCATTCTCACCTCGGCGATGAAGGCGTCATCTTCATGTTGGACCTGCTCCCTGACAGCCCTCAGCTTCTCCAGAGTCTCCATCTGTCCCTGACACTGCTTCCTCTGCTCAGCCCGGCCCAGCACCCGCCGCACCAGCACCACCGCCACCTGGAGCAGCACCCTCACCCCTGCGCAGAGGAGAGGAGAGGTAAGAGTGGATCATTTATAACAAATAAAGCTGAGAAATTATAGATTTTGTTGCTTTCCCAGCTGTCCACACAGAGGACGTACCATAGCAGAAAAAGAGGTCCCACACTCGCAGCAGTGTGTTGAAGGGCAGGTGACGTGTGAACAGGCACATGAGCCAGTCAGTGGCGAACATGAGGGGTTCCACTCCGTGGTGCTGCAGGTGTTTGTGTATAGCTGGACACGTCCTCTTCAAGACCCAGGTCAGCATGGCTGCATCAAACAGGACCCCCTCCTGCAGGAGTACACGTGCTTAGACTGTTCAGGAAATCAGAGATCCAAGTAATAATGTGTTTTATGGGCCTGTAATTTCCTAATAATAGGAAATTTTCCAGAAAATCCGGTGCTACTGAAGGAGATTTGGCATTTTTGAATGTTCTGCTGACCTGGCTGACTCAAAGACTTGTTAGGTTGTGTTGCAAATATCTGGAAATATGTCTCAATTTTCCTTATAATGAGTAAAAAATATATATCCTGTAAAATAAGGATTCCTGATATCCACAAAGTTTCTGTGAGAAGGTGATTGATCATTGCCTCAATCAGTCTTTTTGTTGTTTGCTGAATTGGAGGTAATTTACAGCAGAAAATAAGCGCAGCATCAGGTGCATTGTGCATATCCTCACCAGCAGGGGGCTGTAGTATCCAGGCAGGTACTGCTCACTGATCTGCACCAGACACCAGAAGGCCTCCTGCCAAGGTCATATCAGTTTAGATGGGACAAGTCAACATCAGATTATAAGTGTATAGAATTTTGTCAGCTAAGCTGGTCCTGCCTCTGAAGCAGTGTTATGAATGAAATCTTTTTGAGATGCGTTTGCAGCTTGTGTATTGGGCAGAGGGGTGAACGGTGCTATTGATCACTACCTCAGCTGGCATGTTCATCAGCAGCACTGCAGCCACAGGCCCCTGCGCCTGGCAGTAACCCTCTTTTGGTTGGTACTGAGTGTAGGCTTTCAGCACCCGGAACAAACCGCGCTGCCTACTCACACACACACACACACACACACACACACACACACACACACACACACACACACACACACACACACACACACACGACATGTGCTACAATAATCAGTTAATAATCACAAACCACAAGTTTAAACCTCCTCATTATGGTTAGATAGAAGTTAGAAGTCACATTTGCAAAAGAAAAACAAAGAAGGCAGCAATGAAAAGATGCAGTATTAGCAAAGCTGGCACACACTAAAGACTAAATAAACTGAAGGTTTGTTTGGTGGCCATCAGCTTGTCATCAGAAACAAACAGAAGTCGAAATGTTTCCTACCCATGTCCATCCTTGGAAAGGAACATTTCATGGAAGGGAAACTGTCGGTCCAGGTCTCTCTCAATCACATCCACCCAGCTCTGCAGAGCAGGCTGCGAGTCCAGAGACTAACTCAGAGACAAGAGAAAGTTCACTATTTGTCTTTAACATTAGTCAAGTCAAATGGATTCCATTATCTCCTGTATCGAGCGGTAAAACAGCTCATATATTGTCTGCAGTTACTGCTGCAATGAACAACTATTTTAATTGATTTACTGTTTCGTCTGCAGAGAGTTTTGTATAAAAGGTCAGTAAACAGAGATAACTGCCGATTAGATAATGTGCTCTGTCAGTCCAAAACCCGAAGATTCTCCATTTAAAATGATTTCCAAACAGAGAATAGCGACTCCAGTGACTAAGCAGTTCATCAATTTCACCATTAGCTGATCAGAAGATAGTTCAAAAAATAAAAAATATCTATTTGATTGATGACATTAACAATAAATTCACTAACTGTCAAACTTTCATCAATACATTTTCTAATCAATGAACGGACTTATTGTTGCAGCGCTGATCACACTGCATTGCACAGTCTCACACTGTGATTCGGGAAATCGAGATAATGTATCGTTGACCCCAGCTATATGTGGTTGTTGCTAATTTGAAAGCATCGACGACACAGAGGGCGTTTCGTTTTCTTGCCTGGTAGAGATTTTCTCTCTGTTTCATCCTGTCAGCAGCTCCGCACAGCAGAGGCCAGCACTTCGCTCTGAGGGAGGCCGGGATGCCTTTCTGACATTGCACTTTGACCTGCAGGGACATTGGTCACAGAGGCACAGGATCAGCTCAGACGATGAAGAGTCAGTGTGGATGCTATAACACACATTTTGACTTGTCATCGTGGGATAAGCACAGGTCTTACTATTATGATTGTTCTATCCAAGCATCAACACTAGGGCCCTGAGCTAGGGTGGCTAAATTGAATTAAGTCATCATTGGTTTTATTTACTACGTCTTTACTACTCAAACATGTCAGAAAGTCTTTCATGGAAGAGGCCTGTCATTCAGTTTGGGAGTGTGTTTACCCCATATTTATCTAAGATGGGACGCACCTTACTGGTCTTCTTCAACAGGATGCGATCCCATTGACCAATGATGTTTATCCATTTGGCCTCCCTTTGCCTGACCAGCTCAGGGGGCGGGCCCACGCTGCTGACACTAGACAGCACACAAAACAGCAGGTCAGTATTCTGAAGCAACCAAACGCAAGGCCAGAATGATAAACTGGAGGCCCTTTAAGTCAGCGTGTTTGTGCATGCACCTTTGTGTGTTGCCATTATAGAAAGACAGTGCTCTGAAAATCAAGACAGGAAACAGGAAAACCACACGGTCGCAGTTATAAGTCTCCATGGCGACAGGTCAGGATGTTATGAATGGGGAAAGTGTGAAGAGTTTGTTCACCTCGTCTTATCATGAATTTGCAGGTTCCTCTGGTCCTGTTTTATTGTTTTATCGTTGATGAGATTTAATGTAAAGAAGCGGTGAGTTGATTGCAGAAAAGTTAGCTGGTATTATCTGAAAGCAGAAACGCTCCGTACTTTTCATGTACACTATCTCGATTCCTGTTTGCACTCTTTCTGACATGGATTTTACACATTTCTACAGAACTAGAAAACCCACATCAACACGGCATCCCTGTCCTGCTTCAAAATGAATTCTTTTCCACGTGACTTGAACTCACCATGATCACCAGCATGTTAACCTGTAGTTTATGCGCTCGTTTATGGACCTTTCATGTGGCTGCCTCCTCATCTAAGCTCTCCCATTGCAACTGTGAAGTTCATACTTTACTTTCTGTGTAAACAAGGCTTTCTTTTGCTCTTGTTTGGCTCATGCTTTACATTTAGACTGTGCGTTTTTATTATCAAATAAGTCGTTTAGAAGCTGCAGCTTTCTTATTAAGACCTGATGACTAATTGTCTTTTGACCGCACATTATTAATCGCAGTAGTGTGTTATTTGCCCAGTTGGCTCTGCACCTTGGATGCAGATGCTGTTCTGTCTCATAAAAGCATGGATTAAAATACTGGTCTTCAGATTTGTGTTCTCTTTAGAAATACGTGGTGTTGCTTTGCAAGAAAATGACTTCAAAGACCATTATACTGTCCCTCACAAACAAACTCAGTATTCAGGGGAACAATTTGTTTTCAATCATCTCTCCTGATACTGACAGAAAGAACTGGAAAATATTTCAATCTTCAGTGTTAAGTGTCTTAAACACATGCAGAAGTGACAAGACAACACAGAGCAGAGGTTACCTAACTTGGATGTTGGGGAAATTTGAGGGGCGGCCTGTGGTCACACAGAATATTGTATATTTTTTCAGCCTTTTGCCCTTTAAAATACAAGGTATTTTCACCTCAAATGAAACAGTCAGTACATGCATATAAAGGTTTATCAACGACTGAAAAAATTTGATTTTGATTTGATGACAAAACCTTACAGATCAGCGATGTTTAATCACAATCATTAACAAATAAAAATACTTTGTTTTTAATAATGGAAATAAATCCGTGTAATGGACTGAGATGTCCAGACATTAAGGTGTGTTTCTTGTACTCTGATTTTTATTTTTAGGTATTTGTCTGGATAAGACAAATAGAAACACTGGGCTTTCTTATCCACCTTGACCTTCAGCTTAATAACCTCAATGACCATCTCAGACTTCATTTGTCTTTCTACCATTTGACCCATGTCAATAGAAATGTCTTTGAAATGACACTACAGTAACAGTACAAGTATAAATGTGGAACAGCTCACCCAGCTGTGGATCCATTGGTCACAATGAAGCCAAACCGGTCTGTCTCAGGTTCCAGACCAACCTCTGACCCGTCATCAGATCCAGAGCTGTCCTCATCGCAGAGGTTCTTCTGGCTTGGACTCAACATCTTCCTGACCGAGAAGAGGAGGCCCCTCAATATTCAGCATGTGACTGTGTCCTCGATCATCATGATCGTGTAAAGCCGATGCATCAGAGACTTGTGACTTTGCAATGCCTCCTACATTCAGATATATCTATGTTCAGTACTTTAACCCATCCGAAAACACTGCTCTGACTGAATCACTGTTCTGACTGGAATATCTTCGCATTTTTATAGTTGGTACTAATATGCAAAGTGCAAGCCTTAAAAAGAATGTCCTGCCACACTTCATAAAATTTTACAAGTACATGCTTTCCAAGCCGTCTTCAATTCAAGCCAAGGTTATGACATCTACTGACTCCGTTTTTGTTTTGTTTTTTATGGATTGTTTTTCATTAGTTGAAGCAGTTTAAATCAACTTTCTTCCTCCCTCAAACCATAAACATTTCCACAATAGCAGGACAGTTATTAAATCTCTTTAAATAAGCTTTTAAAAGCAGTTACCTTTTACATTTCCGTCATGTTTGATCACTTGGTTGTTGAATGGGTGAAGTGTGAGATCCCTCAGTGATGATAGAGGAAGACCAACTTCCTCTCTCGCTCATTTGCGCGCACGCTCTCTCCCCCTCTCAGTATTGCAAATGCACCATGTACCCTTAATCAACTTCCCTTCGGCTATTTCTATGGCTGTAATATTTATTATTTCTGGAATATATCCTTTTTTAACTGTCATGGAAGTGATACCTACTAGCTCAAATATGATTCAACAAACATGACATCAGAGTGAGTGAGAAATGTATAATGTGCTTGTCTAACGAAAATTGGTTCCCCTTATCCGGACAACGCGTATGCTGCTTTTGCTTGCTGTAGGAAATACTAAACTTGTACTTGCCTGAAGGCGATAAAGACGGAAGATGGCAATTAACGAGGAGTACCTGAATGCAACGTAAATACATTTGCGCAGTGCAGGGACAGACAACGTGTTGTTACTCATCCAAAACTTGTGACAGAGGTAAGTCTAGTAGAAGGTTATTATTTAGCCGAGTAAATTATTGTGCACAAGTATTTTAGGATTCGGGAATAGGGACCATGTTGAGTTCATGAGCTGTTGCTCGTATTCAGATAAATTAGCCTGTAACGATCGGTGTTGTGACAATAGAATTGGTAAACGACGTAGTCACTTATCAAGTCAGGACAATTTGAATTTGGCATTACGAGCATGTAATTGTCCGAATAAACTGAAGCAAACAGACGTTTTTAAGGATATCCTGGTCATGTAACCGGAGCCAAATTTTGCTATCGTAACGCTTATTTAATTTGTAATGAGGCGTTCACGTTTCATCGTACAGACAAGAGTTTGGCAAAGTAAGGTTATGTTTTCGATTTACGCTGTCGTCGGTAATATACAGTTAATATGCATATATTATTACCATTTTTGCGGTCTGGTCAGCAATTTGATATGAGTTTTATATGCTCGTTTCATCGTATTAAGCAAATATTTTGTCGTTCTTCCCATTCTGCCGGCATGCGGTGAATGCGGCGGACGGCTGACGTAATAGCAGGGATTTGGGGCGCGAGATTAATACAGGAAAGACGCTTGAGACCAGTTGGCATCCTCCGTCCTTCACTCAGTGCTCTTTTGTTGTCACTGAGGAGCTTTTTTCCTCCGTTGCAACACATGACGCTTCCTCCATCTAAGTAACTGTGTACATTTTGGTTCCTGTCATGATTATCAATGGTTTTAGTGTGCTTTCCACTCTCTTTGCACAGATGAATGCTGCACTGAGTCTGCGTCTTCTCCACTGCTACTCCAAGTCAGGTACCACTGTAGCAGAAGTCATTAAAATAGCATCTATATGCACAACATAAGGAATTGTCACATTAAATTTATATATACATCTCCAGGCACATTTGGGTATGGTCCTGGTGTTATGCGCCCCTTCAGCCTCAGTGTGCAGAGAGAGGGCTATAGTAAGTGCTGCTACAACCCAAGACCTGTTCTTATATGGCATTGTCAGTGGAGGGGGCCACACATTTGAAATCACCTCTCTCCTCCTATTCTCTTTGTAGAGTATGTAAATGCTCAGGAGCTGCCGACGGACATGAGGTCCATCACTGACCGGGCTGCCACAACCCTTCTTTGGACCGAGCTCTTCAGAGGTCACACATACTACAAATTCTCTACAGACAGACATTCATTGGGTTAAAGGCCTTGTGATATTCTGATAGTTCTGTTTTCTGTTTTGACTAAAATTCACAATTTGCTTCAATTTGAGTGATTTCTATTAGCTACAGTGCCCAGCTGTTTTAGGAAATCATTCTCTCTTTGAGAAAATATTAAACTATATATTTATGACCTGTTTTCAGTTCTGATGAATGAGCTTGAGTCTGTCACAGACTGTGTCTGGAAGTCAGAACGTATGATAAGAATCTGGACTTGTGGCTTTTTATCCTTTTTATGGAATTTCCTTACAATATGAAAAGTATAGGAAAACCCCATTACCATCTTTTAAGTGACTCAGAACTCTATTTGATTCCTTCTTCCTTCGTTCATTCAGGTTTGGCGATGACCATGAGTTACCTGTTCCGTGAACCTGCCACCATCAACTACCCATTCGAGAAGGGTCCTCTGTCACCCCGCTTCCGTGGAGAGCACGCCCTCCGCCGCTACCCTAATGGAGAGGAGCGCTGCATTGCCTGTAAGCTGTGTGAGGCCATCTGCCCTGCTCAGGTGAACACAAACACACATTAGGTCCCTGCTATAAAGATGAAGAAAATTTGCTGTGAAGTGTATGTATGTTGCACAGCGACCTTGTTTACCATGAAGTTTCCTGTCTGTCTGACTTAAGTTTTGTCTTCTTCCTTCTTGTCTTTATGTTGAAACCAGGCAATTACCATTGAAGCCGAGACTCGCGCTGATGGCAGCAGGAGAACGACACGCTATGACATTGATATGACCAAATGTATCTACTGCGGCTTCTGCCAAGAAGCCTGTCCCGTGGATGCCATTGTTGAGGTAAGAATAAGTTTATCCTGAACACTGAATAGGAGATTCTGTATAGCTGTACCAAGGTGGCTGCTGGCATAGGAAATCCATCCAGCAAATGATAAATGCCTTGTCTTTTGAACAGTGACATCTAAGACCACTCTTGTATATTTAGTTCATCTAAAAATGGGCCACTCGTATTTGTACATTGTCACTTAATGTCTCTTGGAAAAGCTGATTTGTAAACAGATAGTGTAAACCAGAGTGTGTCATTATCAAATTACCAGTTTTTGTCAAGGGGAAGTTTGGAGATTTTACTAGTCCTAAAAGGCCTTATGCATGACAAATTGAATTTGCCAATTCTCAATACATGTTAATAAACCAATTTCAAGTAAGTGAAGATTACTGAGTGTACTTTTAAGCTCAGAGCATTTCAAGAAATTGTTCTCCCCAGAATGAAAATTCACTCATAATCTGTTCAACCAGATATTAATGCACAGTCAATTTAATCTCATAGGAGCTGCAAACACAGTGAGTTATACCCAACCTTTCTCAAGCTATTATGGAGCCATCTCATTACAGCCGTGCCAAAGCAAGAAATAACATATTGAATAATGGCACTGTGCATGTACAGGCGCCACAGGCAGTTTTTTTTTTTTCTTTCAATGGGGAAGGCATGACCCGCCCTTCTGTGCATCTGACTGGCTTACCCTGATACGTTCCCCCTAACCCTAACCAATCATCACTCATGCCTAAACCTAACTTCCTCATGCCTAAGCCCAACCAACCAGAAGCAAAGTAGGGTGGGTCGTGCCAATCTAGGAAAAATTGACTTGCAGCACACTGAGGAATGGTGTGCATCAGAGGGGATTTAGAGGCTGGTATACGCAATGCCAACTAAAAGGTAGACATATGTCTTTTGCCTGTGTAAACCCTGCTCTACACCACTGCTTGTAGGATCCTTCAACAGCATCTGAAACCTCCTTTCCAACAGCAGAAACTTGTAAATTCCCAAAACAGACCATCAAATGTTATCATAAAACACAACCTAGTTTGTTTGAAGCATACTGAAGCCTTAACTCGGAGAAGAACTTGTAATGTTAAATCATTGTACCTTTATTTTGGATTATTTGTTCAAGTAAACTACCACAGTCCTCTTTTCTTTGAGGAACCTCAAATCATGTACTGTGTATTTAGAGTTTGGCACAAGAACAAAAGACACGGCATGTGTGCAGATTAAAGAAAAAGTCAAAATACAATGGTTTGATCATGCAGATTGCTTACCTGTACAATTCCTACCTTCCACAAAGGGTAATATTATTTCTTTAATGTTTTCAAATGGGGCATTATGCACTCAACCTGTCATGAAAACTTAAATGTCAAACACAAAACTTTATATCATCAATGTGGATTTCGAAACACAGACGTTTAATTTCTATTTTTCTTCAATCCCTCCCTCAGGGACCAAACTTTGAGTTCTCCACAGAGACCCATGAGGAGCTGCTGTACAACAAAGAGAAGCTGCTCAACAATGGAGACCGATGGGAGGCTGAGATAGCAGCCAACATACAGGCAGACTATCTGTACAGATAGACTCACTGTTGTACCTATACACTGCCCTCAAAGATGTGTTCTTTGAAAATGATATATCCTCCAATGCAAAGAAAGTATTTGTAGTTTCACAGCTAGTCCAGTGAGTTACATATGAGCTTTGAAGCCTTGCAGCCTCAGATTCTGTTGTCAGAACTGAGAAACAATATAAAAACGCACAAATCCCATGTCTTGTGTTAATGGATGATATTGCACTTGTAGGATGTTGACTGTATAGTCTGTAGCCCATGTATATTATGCACAATCTGTTAGAGACTATTTTCTATTTCACTGTAAAAACATGTTTTATCTGATGTCACAGTCTGAAAGAGTATATTTATGTAATGTTGATGAAGCTATTTCAGATACTAAAATAAATCACGTTCTAAACCAAACCTAAGCCTTTTTCTGTTTTACATCATGGTAAATATCTTCAGATCACTGTTGGTCCAGCAAAAACAGCAGTTTTATCAACTTTTCTCTGTCTTATAATAAACCAAATATCTATGGTCTGATGGTCAGATAAAGCAAAGTTTTGGATATTGTGCTCTGGGACTATTTTCTGATATCGAGACCAAACAATTTATTAATTTATCAAGAAAATGATGTGCAGATTAATCAACAATAAAGATGAGTTGCAGCCCTCTGAGTCAACTTTTTTTAATATGACAAGAATTAGCATTGCATTTGCTTTTAGTTTATCATACATATAAAAAACGTATGTTATAAAACAATATATCATTAGCTTTACTGGTGGATCGCTAGATGTATGTGCATTCTCTAGATTGAAGTGGCGTCTGATTAACAGAGATGCTGAATCATGGGTGCTTGCATGAAAATCCAAATGCGTTGACACTGAGAACCGCCCCTAATTGCACACTGCGGTGCGCGGCCTCTCGTTTTTACCGCTGTGGTGGTCACGTGATAAGGGCGGAAACTGACTCATAGTCCGCACTGAATCTCCCGCGAACGCAGCCATTTACCTCTTTTCTCTCTTAGTGGCGACACCGGTAAGTCTATATTCTTCTCGCATCATGGTCCATCATGTAGTTCAAGTTTGTGTTTACCTCGAAAGTCAGTTAAAACAACAGAAAACTTGAAGGTATACACTGGGTTCATGTAGTGGTCCAGGTCTAACCATGTGAGGGTTGAGCAACTAGATTAGGCCATTGATTTTCTTGCGCTAACTCTAAGCTAACTTAGCTGTTAGCTCGGTGAAAAGAATGGCTTCCATGCCGCGCTGGCTAATGGGTTAGCAAGCACAGCTCTCCCTCATTTTACTGCTTTGTTCTAGAGACCGGGTTTAAATTCTCTTCAAGTGTTCTGTGTACAAAACCAATCGCGAAGGCGTAAAGTCATCTTAATGTGTTAAGTTTCGTGTTTGTTGAAGTTGACTATCAGCTGTAACATGGAACACGTTAGATGGTCTCGCAGACCGATTGTTCCAGTCGAACAAGAAAAAGTGCGGTCGCGCGGCGTATGGCGCACTCCAACGCTGGTAGCTTTTTAGCTAGCTAGCAAGCTAGCTAGCAGCCACTTACGTTGAAATACGTTCATGGGCGAGCTCATCGTGTTTTCGTTCAAATTCAGTCTGCAACAAAACACATATTTCGCTGTAATATGCGATTCGAGCTTATTCAGACGTTCACATATCTGCAACAGTACGGGTCAGAATAACTGATTGTAACATCCTCATTCAACCCTCTTTGATTTGTGCGTAACAAACCGTTACAAATCAGGCAATTGCTAAGAGCGCTAGCTTAACGTTTCTGATGACTTCCCAACTTAGCAGACAGGGGGATGACGGAGAACGTGCTAACCACACGTCTTGTTTTGTTCAACTTAGATAACTCGCAACCACGGCGGACTCAATGGCACAGTGTGTACCGGTGGTGGTGTTCAAGGTTAGTGTTTTCTATATGTCACTAATATGCCATTAATCTGTCTTGTGTGTGTAACGTAAGAGAATGGTACTTGTGGTAGTTAGGCTAACGTTAGCTGTGCTAGCGTCCAGTTTGTTGAACCAGTCCCAGCCAGTATGAACTAACGACTCTCTGTCTTACAGCTTGTCTTGGTAGGAGATGGAGGCACCGGAAAAACGACTTTTGTCAAAAGGCACATTACAGGAGAGTTTGAGAAGAAATATGTTGGTGAGTCATTAAATGAGTGATACATCAGAATAGTACACATAATGTACAGTGTTAAAACGCCACATGGACTTCAAATGTGAATTATGATGCTCATCTGATGTAATTTGCATGAAGTTATTGTGCGTCAATTAGCAGAACCAGGTTAAACTGCTAGCTGGGCCGCCACATGAGCTGTGGGCCTCTATTAAACCCCTTGTGCTCTGATACATCAGTAGTGGTATAGATGTCAGCCTGTAAGTAACAAGACATTGTGATACAATAATTCCAAACTACTTTTGGGGTAATTCAGACAGTTAGAATTATCTTGTCTACCAGAGAACACTGACATTTGAATGGTAATAATTTCCTGCTAAGAATGTATATTGATCACAATACAAAAGACAAAACATCATATGGCCCCATATCAAGTTGTTAAACGGCTATTGACATGATAATGTGACATTTCTGCAGATTGTGATTTGATTATATGTGTTTATTAAGTAATTAAGCCTCCTGTCATTGCTTCTGTCCTGAATCATTTATTTTAATATGTGAGTCCTCCCATTTAACTCCCACCTACCTTGACCCTTTCATATCATCATATTTCCCACCATGCTCTCATACATTCTGTACTTTGTTTGCAATTCTAGCCACCCTGGGAGTAGAGGTGCACCCACTGGTGTTCCACACCAACAGAGGACCGATCAGGTACAATGTGTGGGACACAGCTGGTCAGGAGAAGTTTGGAGGCCTGAGAGATGGCTACTACATTCAAGGTGCTTTTCAAAATCCTCAATGTGCTGTTTTGATTATTAAACCTTACACAGTCTGTCCAGTCACAATTATTTTAATTTTAACCCTCCTGGATTGAGCAGTGGGATAAAACGTACATGCTACCTCCACAGCTCAGTGTGCTATCATCATGTTTGACGTCACCTCTCGAGTCACCTATAAGAACGTACCCAACTGGCATCGTGATCTGGTCCGTGTCTGTGAGAACATTCCCATCGTGCTTTGCGGCAACAAGGTTGACATCAAAGATCGGAAAGTCAAAGCCAAGAGCATTGTGTTTCACCGCAAGAAGAACCTGCAGGTAACAACTGCTCACAAAATCGCCCCTGTTTTCATCCTTGTGCGCACATCAGTCTAGTTTGTGAACTATAGAAGGCATGGTTTTTGTCTGTCTTTTTTTTTGGTCTGAACAGTCATTTCTAAATGCCATGTACTGCTCTGTCCCCAGTACTATGACATTTCTGCCAAGAGTAACTACAACTTCGAGAAGCCTTTCCTGTGGTTAGCAAGGAAGTTGATCGGCGATCCCAACCTGGAGTTTGTGGCAATGCCTGCCCTTGCTCCCCCAGAGGTCCAAATGGACCCGTCCCTTGCGGCAAAGTACGAGGAAGAGCTTAATGTGAGTATGACCACACGGGTCCAATGTCTGTATAGTTGACTATATGCAATGCTGTCCAACCTAGCAGCTGCTTTACCTGAGCCTAGTATGAAAAAATAAAACTTACCTACACTCCCACTCCCACAGGTTGCATCACAAACGGCACTCCCAGATGAAGAAGATGATCTCTAACCTGTTTGTTCCCTGAAGCCCCCACCCCACCCTACCCCACCACCCCTCAACCGTGGACAGGAAGTTGGAGTTTTGCCCCCTTACTGTAAAATCCCTTTTCAGATTTTTTATTTTTGAATTTTTTTGTTGTTTTAAAACTAAAAAAAAAACTGGTGGAAAAGTTGTGGTTCTAATTTCACTGTTTAAGACACACCCACCCTAGTGTTGTTGTTGGCATGGCAACATGCTACTCTTCATCGTCGAGCACCCTCCACTGCACTTACCCAGCTCACATAATGCTGTTGTACGGTGTACTGGAAGCACTAAGGGGAGTAAACTTTGAATAAAAACATTCTCAATATAATATGTTTGGTTTTTTCTTTTATTTCTATGGACAACAGAGTCCCCATAGTCAGAGGAACACTTGTAGTTGAACATATACATAATATGCCTTTTTCATGGAAGACCCTTGACTTTTCATAGTAGGAAGAATTTGTCATGACTAATGTTTACAGTGGTGCTTTTCCTACTGTGATATGTCAAAATGTCTGTGAAAAATGCTTGTTACCCTTCAGAAATCATTCCAGCATTGCCTACAACTGGCCCCAATACAGTTGGATGTTAAAGTGATGGGATTTGTCTTGTAGACATGGATATAACTTGTCCAATCCTAACACTGCTACATTCTAACCATTTCCATTGTACAGGGGCCAAATCTTATTTTTACATTAATCTACCTGCATGGTCAGTGTGATTCTGTGATTTGGAGGAAGTCCCATTTTTAAAATATCTACAGAAGTTGGTTGTGTTGTGGCCCACTTGTATTCAGATTAAATAAATGGAAATGTAAGTCTTGACTGACAATTTGGAAAGGTGTGCACCTGTTATGGAGCCCCAAATGTTCCATGTTTAGCATAAGTCAGTTGCTTTTGTTAAATTTTGCAAGTACAGTGTCAAAGGTAAGTCCTTGATTAATGGCTAGTGGTGTGGCAGCATATTCTAGATAGGAAATGTGTGCTACAATCTAGCTTTAAGAGCTGTTTTATTTCTAAATAGTATTGTTACCAATCTGTGCTTTATCACGCAGCAACGTACAAATCCTTTGGGACTTATCAGTACAGCATAGGAGTACAGGTGAAGCTGACATATGTATGATGTAAACTGTGCTACTGTACTTGGATGGAGATCAGAGAAGACTATACAAACATGGGCAGCAGGGGTGTCACTGGAGGCCCCTAACTGGTTACTGCGACCATATAATAGAGCTCAGTGATGGAGCATTGGATTCAGGAAAGGATTCATAAAGCTGTTTGCAGTCATGGACGGGACCATTTCTGCAACCTGTCAAACACACTGATGGCCAGCAGGTGTCAGTCATGTTCTTTCATCCACAGCACAACCGACGTTCGTAATAGGATTACGTAACAGTTTCACCCCGCAAGTTCTTTGTGACGTGTGCTCTCCACCGGCGGCGGCTGCATGGATCCCTAATCCAACGACATCATCCATACTTGATAGTTCACAAATTCTGACTTACATTGTTTTTAACGCACACCCGGTGTCAACTTTGAAAGAGTGTAGAATGGAATAATCTTACAGGGCCATTAAATTAAATTCAGGAATTTAACAGGACACCTGGCTCAAATAAAAAGTGAATTTATGATGTGCAGAGAGTACTTTGCCTTCAGGTTGTTTAAACATACATTAAAATGACTAAATATTTCTCTTATTTGAATTAACCAGTTTGCCCAACTCTATGAAAACTAGCAGTTGCTTTCCTCTGATTGGCTGAGTTTGAAGCGATAATACCATAGACTGGTTAATGCTTATTTAAATCACGGATTAAAATCTAGTTTTCTCGCTTACTCCACTGCGTTAAAGAGTGGAGAAGAAGGCTTATGCCGACGTATTGCCTGTCACAACATCACTGATAATATGATAACCCTATGGTGCTACATTCAAGTTACATTACAAAAGCGGAAATACGAAATTCCTACATGACCACAATGCATTTATAGCTTTTGGATAATAAATACGCATTGGGAGCTTGGGGTGGAATCTGAAACTAAGCAGTAAAGTATAGTTCCTATATTTACTAGCCTACAGACAAAATTAATCAGCTAATGTAAACACAACTGACAAAATGTGTGAGCCCCACTTTTAAAAAAAAACAAAAAACAGCCAACTCTTGGCAGATTTATTTGGAATTTTAAATGTTTTGTAGATATTGTTGGCTTTTTATTGATAGTCCTGTCAGAGCATCTAATTTGTATACTCTTCTCATGCTTTCCTCCTAATGCACTGAGTTTGTCAAGGCAGCACATCTTGTTATGGATTGCGATGGAGTGATTTCCACTTAATCTTTTGCTCTTATTTTGTCACCTTGTAAAATGCCAGAGAAACCTACCTGTTCGACTACATCACAGATGATGAGTTCACTGAAAGGATGACATTAAAAGAAGACAATAGGTAATGTGCACTTAATGTTATATTTTTGGCTTGTGGGGTGGAGTAAATATTACCTTCATAATTCAGTTGATGATCATCCTGATAAATGTCACATCCACAAATCTAAATGGACTCTAAACCCTGCTTTTATTATCAGACTTGATCTTCTGACCGAGGACAATAGAGTGGTATAATCAAAAGCTTCAGGACAGTTGCAGAGTGGACCAGAGTGGTTAAATTCTTTGGTTTAATTCTAACTTCAACAAATGCACTGCCTTTAGATCCAGTTTTCAAGTCAGGTACAGTGTACATTGCATTAATTGGCAGCATGTGAAGGTGCCAGATTAAGCCTCGTGGCCTTTCCGTGGGCAGGTCAGTGTTAAAGCAAGGAAGTTCTTATTTTTTTATTGTTATATTTTTTACTATTTAATAGCTTATTCTAGAAGATTTGTCATGCACCAACTTCACCAAAACAAATTCCTGGTATGTGTAAAATTGTACTTGGCAATAAGCTTTTTCTGATTCTGATTCTAAAACACCTGAATGCATCATTGCTGCAGGTGGCTCAGGGCGTGGCTTCATCTCCCCGGACACGGAGCGGTCTGCGCATGCGTGAGCCAGAAAAGTGCGTTTTAGAATGATTACTGGTGGCCAGCGGAGAGACAGATTATACGGCTCTACACAACTGTTGTTTTAATCCTCTGAGCGGGGAGATTTAGCAAAGAAAAAACACGGGTTTTAAACCCAGCAGCCATATTGTATGGAAAAACGACGGAAAGACTTCTCTTTTCAGAAAAAAGTCGTTTTGTCAGACACCTTTGTCAAGACTTCTGGGGGAGTTTAATTCTCCTTCTCACTGGCGGTGGGTTTCTGTCGGACAGCTAGCTTGCCAGCTGGCTGAGGAATTCAGAGATTGGGACTAGTTTTTGAGCAATTTTACGCAATATTGTGGTTACTTCTTTGGTTTAAAGGTGTGAAATTAACCGTTTAAAAGATGAAGGACCGATTGGAGCAACTTAAAGCGGTAAGTAGTGTTCAGGAAACGTCAATTGTCTTTTTTTCTCCTGTGTTGTCTGTATCGTTACCCTTTAATGGCCCTCTGAGAAACATTTCTTATGGGAGGAAAGGGGAGGTTAAGATCAGTTAACAATAATTCAGCTCTTTCCACCTAAGCCTTTAACTTAAATACTAAACACAAACACATTGTGTGTGAAGCAGTGTTGAACCATGTGATGACATAACTCGTATGGTGGCTGGAAAGTGATTTGACCCTGGGATGATTGATAAAAGTGATCCAGTCATTCACATCAGTTTCCTTTGCTTTACTGTTGTTTTGTGTTACAGTAAAGTGTCAGATGGACTGTGATACAGTACAGTTCACACTGGAATTGGTACTCGTTGAACCACATTACCAGATGCCATTTTAAAAGTTAGTGTCCTTGATTCCTGCAATATGTTGTAGCCGTGTATGATCAAATACGGATAAATTTACTCATGCCTGAGCATTAGGCAGTGTCAGGTGGAACTATTCTGCTTTCAATTTCACTGATTAACATTTGGCATTAAAGATGAAAAGATTAGTCCATTATTTCATCAGCAGGAAATTCATTAGCGAAGATTTTGATGACTGATTACCTCATTTTTCAAGCAAAAATGTCCAAATCTCTGGTCTCAGCATCTCAAATGCGAGGATTTGCCACCTTTCTCTGTCTTATATTCATGTTTATTAGAGATTTTTAGGGTTTTGGCCTGTTTGCTAGACATTTTAGTGATTATAGTTGCAGTTATTGCTGGAAACATGTTAAGCTACTAAGACTATATTAATTATGATCAAAGTAGAGTTGTAAAGTGGATATAGTATCCAGTTGAAACTGATTAAACCAAAACCCTGTAAATCTGTATTTATCTGTCAGATTACAACTCTTACACAACAGTAATCATGAGCAACAGAAACATCCATTGTATGAATTTTTTCCTTACTCAAAATTGCACTAATGACAGGGAAAACACGAGCTCCTGATGAGGGTGAGGCCTTAATCCAGTTGTAACCCAAGTCTGGATGTGTTGCCATAGCTGCTTGAAACTGCTGGCCAAATATTTGCTGTTTAAAGTTGTTGAGCTGCCCCCCCCCCCCCCCCCCCCCCCCAGGCGTACAGCTGGCTTCTTTTCAGGCCAAGGAAGTAGATAGCAAGTGTAGTGGGTCAGTCATTTGTTGGGAAGTTGACGGTTTATATTATGTTAAATAGTCAAAATTGTCTAATTCCACCTTCTTAAGTGTGAATATTTTCTAATTTCTTAATTCCTCTATGGCATTTAATGGAATTAATGGCAATGAGGACGTCATCTTGGGCTATGGGAAACACTTTGCTTATGCTTTTTACCATTTTCTGACGTTTTATAGACCAAACAACTTATCGATCAATTGCAAAAATCAACAGCTTAATCAACAATGACAATAACCATTAGTTGCAGCCCTGATCTTTACTCTTTTTCACCCCTTATCTTTCTTCTTTATCCACGCTCGTCCATCACCTTTGTTTTCCTCATTGAGTTTCCTCTCTAATGTTTACTTGGTGGCACTAATCTAAGCTGTGTATTGGTTTGTGTGTGTGTGTCGGGGGCAGGGGTGTTGAATGTGGCCGCATGCCAACACCGGAGTGATCTCATGATATACTGTGGACTCTGGGAAAGAGGAGCGATGAGAAATGCTGACTTGTATCTTAACCTGGAGCATGGTCACATGTGATGGCTTATACTGCATGCTGCTTAGTAGGCTTAAAAATGCTCAGACAAGTTTAAAAATACCAAGAATATAAGTTGATATTGGAGCCATGTTTGCCTTATTTCATTACTGTGACCCAGAATAAGGCTGATGTTAACTTGACAGCAAATTTCTGTAATTCTCTTCCATTTCCCCTTGTGGTATTTTCAGATGTGCTTTCAGTCAAAGCCATATCCTCTTCAGCTCTGTGTGCATGGTGGTTTCCCACCCTATAAACCAGGCCGGGTGGGCTCCTGTTCTTACTTTGCTTCTTCACCTCACTCAGATATCAGCACGATGAATGGGGAAAATTGTAGCAGGACCAACATGGCTTCTTCACATGGAGTTTTTAAATCCCTTGTCAGATTTCAGCGTTGCATTAACGCGAGTCCTGATGGGAGCATTTTGGCTTCTGTCGCCATTCTGCTGTAAATCTGATCCCAGGTCCCTGTCCTGCTGCTGTGATCGCAACTTGCTCATTTTCTAAATGACCTTGCGGAAAGTGCATAGGTCTGCAACTCAGGATGATTTTTGTTTATTGATGATTTTGCTGAAAAAAGAGAGTAAAATTCAAGATGATGTTGTCAAATTGCCTCTTTTGTCTGACTAACCCTTCAGAGAGATTACATTTACTATCATCTTGACATATGAATAAGAAAAGCAACAAATCCCACAAGTGTTTGTTGGCTGAAACTCTTACAAATTGATAAATTAACTTATTGTCGCAGCTCTACAAGTGTTACAACACATCATTTTTACTCTATATGACTGCTTTTTCGCCTCACTTTCACCTGTGTTCACCCTCTTTCTCAACTGTCTTCTCTCTCGACCTCCAAGTAAAATACTGTTTCATCATTTATGACCCTCAGAGACAAAGTCTGACAGTTAATCAGCTCCCTGTCTCTTAAAGATGGCGGAGTCACGGGGAAGCTATTGAGGGAGAGGGTTGGACATTGAACTTGGCCATGATCGGAGTCAAACTTGTTGGATTGTGTTTACATAATTTTGAATGTGATAATGAGTCATGCACATGGTGCGTTTTACTGTTTTTACTGTGACTTTCCAGAAGCACCACTACGACACAGTCTTATCATTCAGTCTCCAATGACACTGTGTGTTCAGAGAGCTGGTCTGTTTGTTGCATTGGAGAGGCAGGGGATCACGATGTCTGCTACAGTGTAAAACCTCTGTCTAGTCATTGCTTTATTGAGGGGAATTATGCAACGTGACATATGGTGCTTTTATGCAAAACAAGTGTAATTAAGTGATTTGAATAAAAGGGACAAGCCAACATCCAAGCAAACATATCAATGCACAGATGGACAGCGTGTGTTGTGTATGTATAATATTGATGTCCAGTGTGTTATTAAGGTTTTTATGATTGCACAGTCTCCATGAGATTACAGCATTTTTGTAGATTTTGGTCAAAAAAGAGAAAATCAAATTTGCTGTTTCGCTCTTCAGTCAGTGTTTTGGCACAGGGTGCCTTTAAATCTAGTTCTCAATTTGTTTATTTAAAAAAAAAAAAAATGAAAGGATGCAAATTTTGTTCCCCTTAGCATGAGACAAGCAGAAAATGCTGTAAAACGCTGGTCAGCATGAATCTGTTTTTACAGTAGACACTGTAAAGTCACACTGTAATCCTGAAGGGTTGAACTGTGCATTAAACACTTCCAGTCTCCTCGCAGAGGTCAGACACCAGAAAAGGTTAAGACATTATGAATAACATGTTGATTCACAATGATGATGAAAGTACGTGGATGTGCGTTCATGCCTTTCATGAAGTCACTCCCTCTGACTCTTCCTGTCAGCATCAAACTGCTGTCACATAGAAGCGAATGTGTGTGTGGCCTTTGTGCGTTTGGGTTGTTAATATTAAGCATGTCAGTACCTTTCCTCTTCTTTTTGCTGAATGAGAGACACTGGAAGGAAGTGAGTGCTTGCTCTTATCTCACCAGTGCAGAAATGCTGTGTGAGGCAGCATAATGTGTGGGCCTACAGCTGTGTATTCAATGAGTAACTCGCTGAGAGATCTAAAAACAAGCCCTGTGTCACCGTGTGTGTGTGTGTGTGTGTGTGTGTGTGTGTGTGTGTGTGTGTGTGTGTGTGTGTGTGTGTGTGTGTGTGTGTGTGTGTCCAGAGAACTCTGTGTTCACAACTGTTGTTAGTTACAGCAGCCTGAACCAAATCGTCAAGACTGTATTTGCAATTCAAATTTTGGATGAGGGGGTAGCAGGTTAAAGGCTGCTGAAAACTCAGCATTTGAACACAAAGAGTGACGAGCTGGTGCTGTGAACGCTCCGAATGGGGCTGCACCTGCAGGTTATCTTCATTACTGATCAATCTGCTAGTTGTCTTCTCAATATATCGTTTTGTTTAAAAAAATAGTAAAACATTATGCTTTCCACGGCAGAGGGTGATGTGTTCAAATGGCTTGTTTTGTTTGTCCGACTGTCCAAAACTCAAGAACAAGAGCCCCAAACAAAATCAGTTTACAGTCAAAGAGGGCAAACCAGAAACATGCCCATGTTTGAGACATTAAGTGTTTGGCAGTTTCGCTTGAAAAATGGCCCAACATCAATAAGATAAGATAAGACTTTATGAATCCCCTGCAGGGGAAGTTAGGGTGTTACAGGCAGCAGCAACAGTAGCGGCAACATGAAATGAGACATAGAAGGGAATAAAAGATACAAAATTAAGTCAAGATTATTAAAAAAATAATCAATTATCTGGATGGACAGTGATGAATTATCTCTCAAATGACTAGTAGATTAAGTTACTTAATATTTATTACGTATATTTTACTGTTTGGTTCTCCATGAATTGCACAACTCCTCTGTCTGTTTTAGCTCCAAGAATGAGTTCGATGTACCGTAGATGGCTGAAAACATGAAGTTATACAAAAGGTCATTTTGCAATGTGCAACCCAATTCCCCAAAAGTTAGGATGCTGTCTAAACCGTAAATAAAAACAGAATTCAGTCATTTGCAAATGAATGGTTTTACGAAGCCTGTGCAGTGTTGCTGCATCACATTCAGAACAAGCATATATTTACAAAGTTGATGAGGTACAACGTTACCTATATTGACTTTGTACTGCTTTCGAATGAGTCTAGTATCAAAACGGATGAGCAAGTGATCACATTCTGTTTCATTCATGTTTAAAACCGCATCCCAACCTTTTTGGATTGTTTATTGTGCATTATGTGACCCAGTAAGAAACCAAGTAACTGTGTAATTCCATTCAGAAGTCAAGGGATAATTATAGTTTTTCTAGTGCAGCATAAATGACGTACAATATTGATATCGATTGCGATTAGTAGTTTACACATTCAGGCCGAGTCGTCTGATATGCGAGAGCAGGGAAGTCGACAGGTGCGTTGGCCTGACTTTGATCCAGGCTGGCTGTCTCCAGAAAAGTCAAGTGTCCAGACTTCAGACTCGCAGTCACCTGATCCGAAGCAGAAACACACACTACTACGTGTTAAGAGTTCCGTCGGCCAGAAAACTTTAGGTGCTTCATGAAAACACATTTGTCTGTGAAAAGCAGAAGTAATTAAAAGGGAGGGAACAAAGTGAACATTCCCCTTTTAATGCATTGTGTCACTATGATGTCTATTTACACTGTGCCTTAGCTGTGGTTTCGTACAGTCAGTTGAAAACAGGTTGAGTTCCTGGAGCCCGGCCCTTGTCCCTCACCATGTAAATATTCAGCAGCAGTGCTGAGGTCTTTATGTGTTTACTGACTGTCCCTTGTGCCACATTTATGACCTCAGCAGAGTGAAGCCTTCTGAGAGAATTTATTGGGTGTAGGCTGATTAGGGGGCAGACCAATGTTTCTGACATCATGTATCACACTGAGCTGCTAACCAGGAAGCAATTTCATTAGTAAACAGTTGTTCATGTCGTCAGTGCTGTTCAGTGGATTTTCCACCCTGACGGGAAGTACATTTCGAGAGAACCACTCATTATTATTGGACATGCAATTAGAACACAGTCTTCAGAAATCAGTCAGAAATGTTGGTATTGGCCTGTAAAAACTTGATGATCGTAATGATGTTGATCATTTTGAGCATGATATTAAAACTTGGACTGGGTATCAGACATCAGTACTTTATGTGAGCGCTGACCAAAATGTATGCATTTGGTACAGAGTATCAAAAATGGCCATGTATTAAAAGTTGGTATTGAATGCATCATAATTTTGCTAATTTTTGACTTTACTTTATAAGGGCAAAGTTCTGGTACAGCTGCTAAGTGTTGCTGCAGATTTAAAAGAACCATATGGAATATTGGCCCTGCATTGTTTATCATAAAGCACTTATTAATGCCGTATTCTGCATGACCATATACAGCTGCTAGGCCAAGAGTTTCCCTCAGTAACCTCCAATTACTGCTTATTGTTAGTAAGTTCTGATCTTAATAACCTTAACCCCCACAATAAGACATTAATAAGTGCTTTATAATAACCAGTAAAGAGCCAACATACAAGTAGAATGCATGCTAATAAGCCACTATTTAATGGTGAATATGTGTACCTTCATATAAAGTGTGACAGAAGATTGTTGCCATTCTCATGTCTGTACACTACCAGGAGCTGGTTAGCTTAGCTTAGCATAAAGAGTGGAAGCAGGGTTAAACAGCTGGGTTTGTTCATAGGTAAAAAAAAAATTCTCCAGCACCTCTAAACCTCAATAATTAACATGTTTGATCTTGTTTGTTAAATCCATACAAAAGCAAAAGACAGTTTGTGGTTTTACGGGTGGTGAAGTGCGGTATTATTTCTCGGCTGGGACCAGTAACTTCCTGGAGTCTCTGCTCTGCCAGTCAACCGCGCTGTGACAACAAGTCTTCAGGAAATAGTCCTGATCAAAAAGTTGTTGCTGAGAAACATGGTTTTATCCCTCAAAGTAATGTATTGAGAAGAATATTATTTTGTTTTGTCTTTGATTGATACCTTGGCTCGTATAATAAAAGGACCGCTCATCGAGCATGAAAAGACCTAGAAACCATCAGGCACGCATGCTGTCTGTTGTACTCAGGCAGGGCTGTGACTGAATTTTACACAGCCATGGCTGGGAACCATGTTTTGGCCTCAGGTTAGTTTGTTTAACAGGATGTCTCTGCAGTCGTTAATAAGCATAGGGTGTATTTATTCAGCGTATTTATCCGGATGCATATGTCAGAGATGTTGGATTGTTAGCAAGTTATTTTGTAGAGCACCTGCATTAAGACAAGATATAAGAAGGCAAGGTGATATAAAGTGGAAGAGTTACATAAAATACAAGCTGAATAGTAAACAGTGGACGTAAATTGCCGCACAGACAGTGAGAGATGTTTTTATCCTGGTTAGCACAATGAACATCTGAATGTACCGCTAATCCCAAGGTGTTGATGCTCGCTGTAGAAAAAACATGTAATACCCTTCACACGTTCCCTCTGGCCATCTGGAACGACTCGTCCTGCCCTGACACAGCCTTTACCTTTCTCCCGTTAGACATGTGACCAAGATGACGACGAGGTGGAGATCGCCGTGGACAACGCAGCCTTCATGGACGAGTTCTTCTGCCAGGTCGGTCTGACTGTCAGGGCGCTGCATTGCTTTTACTTCTTCACTTGTATTCACGAGGCCGTACGTGGTTGAGTGTTTGTGCTCATATGTTTGAGATTTATGATGTGTGTTTGTTTCAGATTGAGGACATCAGGAACAGCATTGATAAGATTGATGAGAATGTGGCTGAAGTCAAAAAGCTTTACTCGGTCATCCTGTCCGCTCCCACATCAGATCAGAGTAAGACACCTGACCACCACCAGCTTTTCCTCCTCTACCTGCTCTTTTTTTTCTTTTCTGCACATGTATTCACCTCAACCTACTCACTCAGCATCATATGAAGGATATTTTTCTTACATAATCCTACCCCTTACTAAGGTTTCTCCTCTACAAGAGGAGAAGAGGAATTAAAAAAAACACTTACAAGTGAATCAGTATTCTGCGCGTTGTCGTATCCAGTCATAATGCAGCTTCACTGGTTTGATACCATCAGAGAATCAAGTGAAAGTCGTTTTGAAGCATCATTAGACTTGATATGAGCTCGCAGTTTATTTGTGATTGTATTAAATGCGGTTGTCTCACCCAGTTGCTAACTGTCCAAGCTGTTTATTGACACGTGTCTCTTCCTTCCCAGAAACACAGGATGACTTGGAGGCAATCACCAATGACATCAAAAAGATGGCCAACAATGCAAGGAACAAACTCAAGAGTGAGTCTGCTGACCACTACCGCACACACACACACACACACACACACACACACACACACACACACACACACACACACACACACACACATACGGTGACACAGGGCTTGTCAGTGAGAATAAGGGCGATGTTTAATGGATTTAATGTGGAAGGTGACTGAAGATTTGAGGGGATGTGAAGCTGATTTTAGCTCAGTCTTGAATAGGTCATTTGGATTGCTTCCTAGCCATCGAGAGGAATCTGGAGTCAGAAGAGCAGGAGAGGGTGTCGGCTGACATGCGGATACGTAAATCACAGGTAAATGATGTACATCTGAAGTATCAGGTGACCTCCAGTCTTCTTCTTTTTATATTCTGATATATTCTCCCTGTGTTCGTCTTCCTTTTTTCGTACCATATTATCGTTTCTTTGATGTAAAAATGTACAATATGTGTCACATGCATGAAATGAAATGTCAGTCCTGATGTTTAGTTATGCCTCACTTGAGACAAACTGTAGTACATCGTCCAAAACAACATACGTGGTCATTAATTTTTTTACCTGTTGTCTCCCAGCATGCAGTGCTCTCCAGGAAATTTGTGGAGGTAATGACAAAGTATAATGAAGCCCAAGTGGACTTCAGGGAGAGGAGTAAAGGACGTATTCAGAGACAGCTAGAGATCAGTGAGTGACACCCACATACAGAGCCACAAATTCATGAGATGGTCCCACAGACTTTGTCATTGACTTTTTCCTTTCCTTTCCTTTCCTTTCCTTTCCTTTCCTTTCCTTTCCTTTCCTTTCCTTTCCTTTCCTTTCCTTTCCTTTCCTTCCAGCTGGAAAAGCAACAACAGATGAAGAACTGGAGGAGATGTTGGAGAGTGGCAATGCTGCTGTGTTCACTGCGGGGGTAAGTGTGTGTGTGTGTGTGTGTGTGTGTGTTTGCATGCATTTGGTTTGGCTTGACAAGAGCTGCGCCGAATAGTTTGAAGCTTTGAAACGTCTTTGATGGATGTTGATATTCAAATTCTAAATCAATATTGGAATGCTGCACAGCTTTTTTTATGTTCTTGTCGCTGCATGTCTGTTCAATCTGTTGAAACCCAGGATTTCTGCACAGTTGTGGCTAAAGTTTAGACTCCACTAATATTATTAGTATGTACCGTGTGTAGAAGTAGATTTCAGTGGTGGCTGTGTTAGACAAAAGTTCCTAAAATCACATGTTTTTATCCAACAAAATATTCTGCTTCAATCCTTATTTGTTGCTGTTTAGATTTTCAAGAACAACATTTTCACTGCAACCAAATAACAGCTTGCTCTCCTGCTTGCCACACAGAAAGGGAGGCACACAACTGTATTAACTGGGCAGCCAAGCAGCAATCTGACAGCACCTCAAAAAATATGACAACAGTTTTAATGGAAATCCTCAAAAGAAGCTTTGAATGTAAAGAAAATAACATTTGGTGCAGCGCTAACCTCAACACTGATCATCGTGTGTTCGAACTGAGAGAAAGCCAAGTTGTCAGTTTTCAGCAAAACTAAAAACGCCTCAAAGCAACTGATGAAAGATTAGCTGTGCTTGTGATTTGGCCTGATAGTCAGTTTGCTGTGTTATGCCTCACAACACATCGGACATACTGTCTAACAGCGAGTGAGCAATTCTTAAAAGAAATGAATGCAGAACAGACGGATGAAGATCTGTTTGTTGTGTTGTGAAGTGACCAATAAGAACATAGTAACATCAAAGACAAGGATGAGGCATCATGACAGAGACCACCAGTGCGTCTCGACTGATCAGACAACCACATGTATGCAGTTATTTCAGCTACTGAGCCACAGCACTTTTATATCTAAAATGTTTCTTGCTCAGTGAGCTAACGCTGGCTGCCAGGTTTTACACAATGAACTCTCATTTCCTTTCCAAGCAGCAGTGACACTTTTCTGGGAGGATTTGATGTATTTCTCAGTATCACTATGACATGAACTCATTTTCAGTGATTCACAATTTAGCTCGCTGACTTTTCAGGTAAGATCGTGGCTGCATCTGCTGCACTGATCAGAGGAAATAAAGACAACAGACGTTTGACTTGTGAGTTTCTGCATGTGCATGTGCACATGGTAACAAGGAACCTTTCCTCTGCACAGATTGTGGACTCTGGGATCTCCAAACAAGCCCTGAGCGAGATCGAAGCCAGACACAAAGACATTGTCCGTCTGGAAAGCAGCATCAAGGAGCTGCATGATATGTTTGTAGACATCGCCATGCTGGTGGAGAGCCAGGTACAGTGCATCCACCTGCACATCATTTCATCCATCGGTCATCTATTTCATCCTTTTGTTCACTCTTTGCATTCATTCTTACCTTTTCTTCATGACTTTGTGTTCACTCCTGACTGTATTCAACTCATTTTTTCCTGTTTATTTCTCTTCCTGTCTCTGCTGTGATCTGAGTATGTCTGTTTCCTCTTTTCCAGCTCGTTGCCTTTCTTATACCTCTCTTTACTCTCCCCCGCCACCTCCACCTCCATCTCATCACCCAACATTGATGGAACCAGCATGAATGCATTTAGTAAGATGTTCAAATGAAGCCGAATTGTAGACATTGAAGCTCGCTAGAATGAACACGTACACATATTGTTGCATATGCATACATAGGTCTAACCACATATTTCTTGCTGCTTGCACCATGCTTTCTGAGGGAAAGTCTCATTTGAGGTAAGGGCCACACTCCTGCTCTTTGTGTTTTCCCAGGGGGCGTGTGTTTTCTTAACCATTTATACTTGCAGCTTTTAATTTGAAAAGTGCTACTTGAGTAGCAGTGAAGGATTTGACAATATAAACAATACGAATGTATTATAATTTTCTTCTGCTTGTCAAGTGTTGTTCTGCGTCTCACTGTTTGTTGTGTTGTTTTTCAGGGTGACATAGTAAACAACATAGAGCAGAATGTGTCCAAGGCAGAGGACCACGTAACAGTGGCCAAGGAACAGACCAAAAAAGCTGTAAGGTACCAGACCAAAGCACGCAAGGTAATGTCATTTAGCCAGCTGCTGCACCAGTCTGCTCGTGACCTCTTCTGTTCTTTTTTTCTGCTCATTTTCTTGACACGTTACGCTTTTGCCACTGTAAAACACATTTAAACCACAGTGTGCCTACAGATCACACTCCCTCGCCCTGCACACACAAACACAACCGTTGCAGTCTGTGTGCTTCGCTTCTTGTTTCTCTCTCTCTGTTTTTATTCACCTTCATTTGTTGCTTTTCGTCACCTCTGACACCGTGCCCCATGTTAGGGCGGAATGATTGACAGGATTGAGAGCAACATGGACCAATCGGTGGGCTTTGTGGAGCGAGCCGTAGCGGACACTAAGAAAGCGGCAAAGTTTCAGCAAGAGGCTCGACGTGTGAGTGACGACAGTCAGGAAGAGCGGCCCGGTTTCCCAAAAGCAACGGAAAGAGATTTAACTAAACAACAGCGATGAGTCTGAGAGCAGTGGATTTTTGTATTTGCCTCAATAGACAGTACAGAGGACTAAATTGGATGCCACAGGACAGTGATCGAGTGTCTGGATCATTGTCTGGCCTTTTACTAGGATACAATCCATATGGCTTAAGTTTTGCAGCAACACAATGTAACTTAATTCAGTAAGACGCATTGTTGGCCAATCAAATACATGCAATCGCACATTCCTGTAGATTACTTTGTAACATAAAGGCTGTATTTCCACTGTTTACCATCGCACGGAAGGACAGAATGGTTACTGTTATGATAAATGTAGGAGTTGTAAAGAAAAGAATTCCTCTTTAACACAAAGATACTTTTGGGAAACCTGCCTGACTACATGAAGTCCATCCCCACCAATCAAGACCCTGATCTTAAACTTGATCCTGACCTGTGATGACCCCCAAACCTCCCTCCTGCTGTGCTGCTGAGCCTCCACCACCCTGTGGCCTGTGGACCCCTGTGCTTTCAAAACCACCAAGACCCAGAACCAAGACCTCCCCCTCCCTACACACACACACACACACACACACACACACACACACACACACACACACACACACACACACACACACACACACACACACACACACACACACATACACACACACAGCTTCCACTCTCTTCTCTTTCTTCTCTTCAGCTTAAACCTGAACTTTGACTTTGTTCACAGTCGGCTCGTGACTGCTGCGTTATCCTTTGGTTTTGTCTGTGTTTGAAGATGTTGCTCATCGGCTTCAGGCTGGTTCAACATGTGTGTGAAATTAACGTTTGTTTTCACAAGTTGACATAAAGTCAACACTGCTGTGCCATGACAGAACTGGTCTATCAGACTTTCGCAAGATTGAGGCACTGAGTTTGTGTGGTTACCTAGCTGCTAAGAGGATTCATGCTATATGATCCAGCCATTGTTGTCATATGCTGTACATATTCCTGAATACAAAATTAGTACAAATGCTCTGTAACTGCAATCGTTGCATTACATGTGCATAGATTAAGGATGAACTTCATGCTGTTACCCACTGACAATGGTCCTGATGGCGCTGTATGTACTTGATTGTTCCCAACAGAAAGTGGTGATAATAGTGGTGGTTGTGCTGGTCTTGCTGGCCTTACTAGCTCTCATAATCGGGTTGTCAGTGGGATTGAAGCAAAGCTGATGAGCTATTTGAATAAGAGAGGAGCTTATGGTGAGTAACTCTGGAGCAAACAACCTCTGTCGTGCTGCAGTGGGTGTGGGTATGGAGCCTGCTTTGGAAAAGGATTTGCACACTTTTTTTCCTCATGCTCTGTGTGTGTGCGTGGTTTCTTTCTACCTGGAGGCCTTACTTGAGGTGTGTTTGTGTGTATTTGGCGTTCATGGGTGTGTGGTTTTTTTCTTCCTATTCTGCAGCACTTGCCTCTGGTTACAACCAAAGCAGTGTGAGTAGTGAGTGAGTCGCATGCAGTTTCAGCCGGTGTTTGGTCTGTGGGCTCATTTCAGTGCTCACGTTCCCCAACATTAACACTGTTCTCTCTGTATCTCCCTCTCTGTAGAAGATGATCATTATCGGTGTGGTCTGTGCTGTGATTGTTGTCATCCTCCTCATCGTCATCCTCACCCAGACACTATAGCACGACCGCTGTCTTCTTGCCATCATCAGTTTATTCATCATCATCACCCATCAGCCGACCACCAAAGAAAAAACTGATCATGACTCCATATGGATATAATAATGTTTAACCTGCAGATGTACAGCTCATCAATTAAAAAACGAAAAAGACCTGAAGGTCCAATGTAACATTTGACCACCGGGAAGAAGAAGACCTAAGAGACTTGTGATAATTCTAAAAACTTTTTGTCCAGTCAGAACTGTCCTTCCTGGTCTGTGGGAGTCTGTTTGACTCTCTCAGGTGGTTTGGACAGTTTAGGGACACTCTGCTGCAAATGAGGAAACAAGACTGAAGCTGACATGAGGTACAGTACCTGTGGTATCTCTGCAGAAGGGAAAGGGGAATAGAAAAACCATGACATCACCCCATTGTTCAACACTCTATGCCAAAGAATGAACTTGGAAGTGTTTGTCATCTGAAATGTATTTGATGTCCATTGAGTCTGACTTTGGTGAAGCCTCAATAGACGCACATCACCTCCCCCCACCTCATTATTTCTTACTTTATGAGCCTTGACACATTTTATGATCGACATGCTAGCTACTGTATGTTCACTGTATTTGGATTATGTTGGTTTTTGAGGGGGTTCTAGCACTTTCACATTTCAAAATGTCTTTTGTCTGTAATTGAACAGAAATAATTATATTGTGTGTTGTTGGTATCTTGCCCTGAATATGGCGCAGTTCTTTAACTTGAAGAGGATCGGTGTGCTCACTTATGATTCTTCAAAACAAGGAGCCCAGTGGTTCTGAGGATTTAATGTGAAGGATGGTGCTTATGGAAGCATGTCTCATGGACAGGTAGAGCTAAGATAAGCAAACAAGCAACAACAAAAAAAAAGAAGACAGAGATACAGGATAGGGGATAAACATGCATTCCTCACTTGAAGATTTAGCCAAACACTGCAACATCTGGGATCTTTGCTTTTATATCTTTGCTACTCTGTTACAATGTTAGCCCTGCTGACCTTTTGCATACACAGACATGATTATCTCCTTTGTTAAAATGCTGTAAAACATAATGTTTGATGCCAAAGAGAGATTGGTTGTAACACTAGCCCCCCAAAAAGAATAGTTTTTTTTGTATTTGTTCTACTTTTTGATGACATGTTGCTGATAAAGCCACACACACAGGATGAGGTGTTAATGGACACTTAAAGCTTCCCTGATTGGCAGCTCCTTACTAGCGTGAGATGCCTTTCCCTGCATATTTCAAGTCTCAAAATATTTCTACTTTAGATGAACTGGACAACTCGGTTGCTCGTTTATTAGGCACAGCTGAAACGAATGTGTTCTGATACAGCAGCCCTACAGTAAATAATATGTTCATGAAGGTCATAGTGTTCAGCTTTCCTCAGAGATCCAGTATGTTGGTTAAACTCTGAACATTTTGGAGGCTGCAGTTTGGGGTGCTTTTGAGTTGGATTGCATTACACTTAAGAGGTGTGTCTAATATTTATTCTCCCCTCATAAATAGAAACAAAATATCAGAAACACCACCCAGTGTCACAGTTCAACAGCAACACTGAGTACAACGTCCAAAAAGATCATAAAGTCGAATCACAAGTTCAGAAAACACTGATGAAATTTTGTGCATAAACTTCAACTTTATCCCTGACTAAGTCTGAGATGTTGTTTTATATCAGTGTATGTCAGTGAACCATCCAGTTAAAGGTTTTAGTGACATGTGCCTGATAAACCAGCAGCTGAGTTTAGTTCTGGTTGGTCGTCATCATTTCATGAGGCGTTTTCTTCTTGCTAGAAGGGGTGCAGATGTTGTCACCCAGAGGCTTTAATAAGTCTGTTAAAGAAGGTGATTCCAGCTGTGCGGACAAGGACTGTATCAGAGACACTGTGTCCAGTCATTAAAGAGAAGAGCCAAGGTGGTCCAACAAGCATTGACCATGGGTAGGGGGTTTTGCAGCACAGACCTCATTTATAAAGATGTTTTAAGCAGTAGGCTTAGCAGCCTGAATGGTGCCTTAAATTCTGGTTGAGCACTTTGAAAGTGAGGGGGGTCCCCCCAGCCAGCCAGGCTGCTCTGTCCTCAAAGGTTCAGTCCTAATGTTTCTATTCAAGCCGTTTTCTTCACACAACTTCAGCTATCAGCATGGGCTGCAGTAACAGGAGGAGGAGAAAACTCTGTACACTGTTTTAAATGAAGGTGCCAATGATTCAAATGGAAAATTAAAGATTTTGTGTTTTTCAAAGGCTGGTTGACCTGTGTTTCCTTTGCAGTCTCGTGCCTGTCTGCTGCGCTTTGTAAATATGTGACAGAATTTTGACACTATTTTTGATGACTGCAAGTCATGTAACAGCAGTGTGCATGTTTTTTATGGGATGTAGTAGCTGTTGTCAGCAGATTGTTGATGCAGAATGTTAACCACAGTGTTGCAAAGGGTGCCTTTTAAAGATTGGTGCCAAAGAGGAGGTAAGAGTGTTTATTTTTCACCTTTCCTGTCTCTTTATACACAAATACACACACCCTAACCTCTGAGACCCTTTGTTCTCCTTTTGCTCAGCCATTTCCTCAAACCAGTGTGTTCATAAATGTGAATAATTGCATCATGTTTGGCTGTGACTGGTGAATTAAAGCCGAATTTCAGTGAGCAGTGTTGTCTAATTACTGTCTATTTTTGATTCAATCCACAGAAAAAGATGATGATAACATTGTGCTGTGCCATCATTGGAATCGTTGGGTTCTCCTATCTCTACAGCTTCTTCTCATAAAAGGTTTAACACAGGTAAAACACCTGCATCAGCTTTTACATTGGATGCTCTTCATTCACACTACAAACTGAATGAATGAATGAATGTGTTGTTTTTTTTTTTTGTCTTTGTGTAGTGTTTCTAGGAAACATGCTTTCAAGAAAAAGAAAGTTTCCTGAGGTGCTCCCCTTCTCTCACCCTCACCATTATTTGAATCTCTTTTAAAATCTAAGAAAGTATTTTTAAAAAAAATACATAATTGAACCGTATCTATCCTGTGCACTTACCCTTCTATTAATCAGTAGAATTTCAGTTATTTTCTTGCTGTATGAAGTGTTTGGAAACGTGTTAGAAATGTGTAGATTTTTCTGAGACTTTGAATCATTTTGACCCTCTCTGGTCGACTGAAGTCTGTCGCCTCCTGGTGGTTGCAACAGGGAACAATCATATTTAAAGGAACTCTCATGATCAGGAAACGGTTTCGAAGAATTCATTTCAGTTTAAGGTAAAAATGCATGAAGGTGATTTTTGTGTTGTCTGTGATCTAAAAGTCCCTTTATGCAGATTCACATTATTATGCTCTCTGGTCAAAAAAATGTTCAATTAAGTAGTATTTTCTTACTTGTTTGTGGTCATAATTTGAATAAACTGTGTGTGACTTTGTTGTGTGTGATCTGGATGTCTGTGCTGCTGAAATGCCCGTGCTGATGTTTTTTGTTTGTTTTTTTTTTTTGCTGTAAGAGCGCCTGTCACTCACACTGGCTGTGTGTAAACCCAGTAAAGCCTGTTATGTAATAAAAGATTTCTGTGCGTTGTACCAAGTGTTGGTGTATGCTTCGCTTCTTGTGTGTGTGTGGGGGGGGTGTATTACATAGATCAGCTGATCGCCTGTTTGCACGGAGGGACTCATCCTGACTGGCTTTCTTCGGCCCGACGTGTCCCACTTCGTCTTCGTCCCTTGTTATTTGTCCTTGTTTTATTTGTGCAAAGGCTCCAGCAAATGTATGGTGATGCACGACATAACATCCGTGTATGAAAAGCTTCCGTGACCTCATTTCATCCCCCATCTCCCTGTTTCTGCCGTACAAGACACAGGCCCGGCCCATCGACACCACGTGGGGCGGAGTCTACGTAAGGATGCGTTCGCTTTTCTTCTTCGTGCTTGAAGTATAATCAGGATTGGGGCGCAGTGACAAGATAATTACTCCGCAGGAGGGAAATTTAGTTTCACATCAAAATAGAAATAGAAAAATAAGTATTTCTAAATAAAAAAAATAAATCAAGTTAAAAAAAAGATAGGTCCAGTTCATCAACAGAGATCAGTGTGCAGTTTCTATTTGTTTTATTTTTTTTTGTGCAGTTATGGAAAAAGAAATTAAGCAAGCATAATTTGAAAAAAAAAATATATATATATGGATAAAATTTGAAACGATGTCTGTAATATATGTCAATGTGATCTATACATATGATTTGAGCAGTGGTGTACTTTAATGTATCGCTTATGTGTAGATAAAGCAGCAGTTACAGTAGCATTAGAGGTATAACAATATAGGAATTCTAAAAATAGAAATAGTATGGTACTGTAAAATAATAATAATGGTCCGTAAATGTAATTATACATAAGAACTAGTCAGTGTTGGAAAGTAACTAAGAACATTCACTCAAGTACTGTACATAAGCACAATTTTTAGGTACTTTACATAAGTGTTTCCATTATATGCTACTGTATTAAAATGCAGCTTTCATGCCAATGTTTCATTAACTTCTACAAGCTGGGTTTACATGTTCTTGCTAATAATCTGTACTTTTGCAGGACTTTGTAGTGTACTATGTTATATTGTTGATTGCTTGCTATTTATACCACCTAAATAATCTGAATATTTCTTTAAGAATTAGAATTAATGCAAAAAAAAAAAGAGATCCCACCCTCCCACCGTCAAACCGGGGAAAACAAACCAAGCGCACCTGTGAATTAACATATTCTAATCTTGTTTAAATAGCACATGCTGCGTCCAATCAGAGTAGTTCTATGCTAATTTATCGGAGCAGTGGATTAAATAGGGGGTTGGGTCATGAGCTTTTTTTGGGGGGGGGGGGGGGGGGGGGGTTGCGTGTATGTGTGTGTTTTTTGACCAGCTGAAAATGGCGGCTCGAAGCGTCGAATCGTCCTAACTTTATCGCACAATAATAAACATAACAATATACACAGCTGTTATCACATAACATGGGGAGAAACTTTACTGAGAGGCCTGAGACGCTCTAATTGGGAAACATTACTTTGACCACTAACCTTACGGCTAAAAGGAGTTAAAGCGCAGAGGTAACGGAATGATAAAGAAGCTTACAACTGCCGTATAGAAGCTAATGTCAGCTAGCTAGCTAGCGTCAGTGTTAGCCGACGACTTATGAAAGGGGATTGTCAGCTGAGCTAGTGGACGTTAGCCGATAACGCAAGCTAAATAATGCCAGTTAATGGACACATTGTTTCGGAATATTACTGTTAAAAGGTACTTACTCTAGCCGGCACTTGTCTTCATACAGTCACGGAAGTTCAACGTAAATGTTTTGTGTTGCCAACCTTAGCTTGCTGGCTAAAGCAACACTGTTGGCTAACGTTAGCAGGGCTATCTAGCTAGGCGCAGAGAGGTGTGTGTTTCTGTCCGGCAAAATGTAAAAACACAGAAACATCTTAACAGCGATTCGCTGTTTAATCAGTGTAACTCTCGAAACTTTGCTTTTCTTTTCTAGACATGATGGAGGATCCTAATACACGGTACAGCAAACGCCTGGTGAGTAACTTAGCCAAACTGTTAACTTAGCTCCCCGGAACACTTGTTTTATGTTTACAATGCAGCAGATAAGCGTTTTATCTTAAGTTGTGCGTGACGTTAGCCCTTTTAATACACACCAACCAATATGTGTTATAATCATTGTGCTTGATTGTTATGGCCCACTTTCTTTTGGCACATTATGTGATGGCAGTGGTCTTCTGTGTTGTGTGTACCACCATAATAAGGGTAATGAACTTGTCTAGGTTCAAGAAAGAGTCAAGTTCACTGTCTAACCTGTCAGCATTTGTGCTGTGTGACCTTGTTTCACCTCCTTGCAATTTTATCTCCTCGCTGTAAAGTAATTAATCCAGTGCTTTCATACTTCCTAGTGTGTACTCTGGCAGATAAATACTGATGCTAGTGGTGTCATTAATATTGATATCTAAATGTATGTTATTCGGCCTTATTTTCTTACCGGTCTTGATAGGCTTTGGAAAGAACGTCTAGGCCTGTTTGTTGAACACATCAAAACTTAATAAGACTAGTAAATTGTTGCTTAGTTGTAATTAATTTAGTCCCATAATCATTTTATTATGTTATGTAAAAACATCAGTGTGGGTTGCATTCATAATATTGAAGTGTTTTAAGTTGCAAATAAATATGAACTGTGCAGCCCTTGGCTATGAAAGTGAGGAGCATCAGAGTTTAGATAATACCACATTTGTGGTAAATGGATGGGGGTGGGGAGATCTGAGAGCGGGGGTGTTGTGCTTGATCCATCTGTCTAGCCAGGCAGTTCTGCATAGGATGAATGGCAGGAGGGGAGAAAAGGAGGGGGGCAGTGTGTGGAAGATTAACCCCTGCTATTGTAATGCTGTATTGTTTGGTTCCCACATGAACTTATGTGGTATCTGGCTGACTGATCAGCGAGGATTGATTTATTGTGATTTTATCCTTGTCTTGGGTGAAAGCATTAGCTTTGTCAGAAATGGCAGCTTTCGTTCGTTTTTATCACTGAGATTTAAGGGACAGCTCCCATGGGTGTCACCTCATGTCTTAGCAATTAGACTCCAGTAAGAACATTTTAAAAATACTTTAAGCAAGGTTGCATTTTTGCATCTATGTTAGATTCAAACGAGCTTTCTTTTGGTTGCATCTGAGGACCAGTCACTCAGTCGCTGATTTTTCATAATATGAGGAGTTTGGTGAAAAATTATTGATGTGATGCTAGTTGTCTTGCAGGTTGTGGGTTAGAGCACATTTACAGCTTTCATGTTTTTCTTACCAAGCATATCCCTAAATTCCCTTTTATTTTGTAACCGTTTACATACGTGAGATGTTGACATCAGCATCGCTGTCTCTCCGATAGGCTGCTTTAACTCAGCTTTGTCATGGCTGTCATGTCATGCAGTAAGACATCCCATATCTCTTGCTGTCAGTTATTCCAGCTCCTCTCCTCCTGCCTTCTCTCTCTTGCTTGCTACAAATCACATTGTTCATGTCTGATGTAGAGGTTAACAGAAACCTTCTTTTGTACCCAGCGCACAGGTACACGGCGCCGCTACCAGGACGACGGGATCTCAGATGATGAAATCGAAGGGAAACGAACGTTCGACCTGGACGAAAAGTTGCAGTGTGTCAGGTTTAACTCTGATTTGATCAAACACATGGAGGGTAAAGGTGAGAGGTTTCAACGAGTTATTGAAAGAAAGTTTTGGAATATAATTTCAATAAAACCATACCTGAACATAACTAATGCCACGTAAAATAAATTAATGCCAGCTGTTTATTTTACGTGCTGTCTTGCTTAATGCTGCAGAATTCAGCGTTGTCTTGATTGGATAAACTGTGTCTGTGCGTCTCCTTTCTAGATTTCACATTTGAATACATCCAGAGAGAAGGGCTCAGGGACCCCATTGTGTTTGAGACAGGGGATGGCCTTGGCATACAGTAAGTAGCATTTTCTTATTGTTTTAATCACAGATTACTCTTTTCTGAACACATACTATTATTTTTTAATTATTATAATGTATAATAATATTCTATCTTAGTTTTAAATGAGTTAATAGAAAGTGCCAATAAATGTGTTTGACTGTGTGTCTAGGAAAAAAAAAGTACAAATAAATTACAAGGCTTTGCCTCTCTCTAACAGGATGCCAGACCCCGATTTCAGTGTGAGTGATGTCAAGTTGTTTGTTGGTAAGTCACTATTTTATCCAGTTTTACACAAAATTTAACTCACCAAATGGCTTTTGCTGGTGGAGGTTAACGATAAATCAGATGACATATCGGTATTAGTTAACTGCTGACTGATAAGTGACAAGAAATAGCAGGGGGACATCCTAAACTAAGTCTGAGATAATTTAGAAAAAGTGTCACCAGAGAGCATTGACAAGTTTAAAAAACAAAACAAAAAGACATCTGAAGGATCCGTATTGTTTATGTTAAGTGGTGAAAAAATTGCTATCAGCCAGTGTATTGTTATTGGATTTATTAAACTCCCAAATGTCAAGTCAAGTCATCAGAAATCCAGTGTTGGTTGGGCTGTGGTAGCTTGGCATTTGTAACAAAAATAATGGGCGTCACACATGAGTATTTAATACTTTTAAGGGCAATGAATTTAGATGTAATTACAGTGGTCTCACTTGTTGAACCCCTTCTTATTCTCTTGCAGGGAGTCGACGCATTGTGGATGTGATGGATGTGAACACCCAGAAGGGAATCGAGATGTCAATGGCTCAGTGGCGACGCTACTATGAGACGCCGCCATCAGAAAGAGAAAAACTCTACAATGTCATCAGCCTGGAATTCAGCCACACCAGGCTAGAGAACCTGGTCAAACGACCGGCTTCGGTGAGAATTCACACAATTTCACACGATTTCACACCTCAGTTTGACAACAACTGCTGCTTCAGGGGCTATAGAGCTTTGGCTTGATCACAGTAATGACATTTGCCTACATACAGAAAGTGGTGTCAGTTATCATTAACAGTCTTGGGGTTAGTGCAGACCGTTTGATTGTCTGTTTTATATACTTTTCTTCTAATTATCCAGGTGGACCTTATTGACTGGGTGGACAACATGTGGCCACGACATCTCAAAGAGAGACAGAGAGACTCCACTAATGCTATCATAGATATGCATTATCCCAAAGTACAGAAGTGAGTAGATCAGAAATGTATGAATTTCACTGTGCTATTGTTATGATACCAATCTGATCACATCTCATACATCAGTGGGAATCAGTTAGTTCAATTTCATTCATAATCTCAGTGTTTAATCAAAAATCCACATCGTCTTTTCCGTCCTTGCTCCCCTTGTCTCAGGTACTGTCTCATGAGTGTGCAGGGCTGCTTCACAGATTTCCACATTGACTTCGGAGGCACTTCAGTCTGGTACCACATCCTGCGGGGAGGAAAGGTCAGTTTGGGTGTCCTGACACACAAGACACACAAGGGCTAACACTCCATCCTTTTCAACTCTCTGTTAACAACATGTAAATGCACATTCGTGCTATGGACATTTCTTTCTGTATATGTTGACCTCAGACTACATACACAGTCTTTTACCCATCACCCCTGCAGGTCTTCTGGTTGATTCCACCCACACCACAGAACCTGGAGATGTATGAGAACTGGGTTTTATCAGGAAAACAGGGAGACATCTTCTTGGGAGACAAGTGTCATGACTGCCAGAGGATAGAGCTCAAGCAAGGCAACACCTTCATAATCCCATCAGGTTTGTTACTGTAATAGGGCAGTGACACATACAGTCAGACACAGTTGCATGCACTGTCTCTACCACGACATCCCTCCAGCATCCTTGTCTTTTGTGTTGCAGGGTGGATCCATGCTGTGTACACACCAGAGGACACTCTGGTGTTTGGGGGGAATTTCCTCCACAGCTTTAACATCCCGATGCAGCTCAACATCTACAGCATTGAAGATCGCACACGGGTAAGCAGCACCTCACATTCACTGTAGACTTATTACTGCTGTTTATATATAACTGTCCTCTTGACACATGTTGATGATAGCTTCATATTTTGTGATTATGCAAGGCATGATTCAGAGTGTTATTCTGTGGAATTACTCACTGTAGAAAAACTGTGCTGAGAGAATCCTTTCTCAACAATGTCACTTTGATTCGGAGAATTTCTAACACCCATGAAGAAGGGAAGCACTGTATTTATTTATTTATTTATTTTGCTCCTGTTACCAATTCCAATATCTTAACTCTGGGTAACTGAGTAACAATCAGATACCTGTGCTGTATTTATCTTAAATTTCAAATCTGTGTACCTCACAGAGTAAAACTCAGGAGAGTAATTTTTATGAAGGGTAACTTGAGTCTAGGACTTTGCTGCAGCACTGAAAATTCAGCTGCAGTTTACAGGGAATAAATTAATTATCTGATAGAGAAAACACTGAATTTGAGAATGATACTCACAAGAAACTATATTTAATGTGGATTGGTCGAGTCATGGTTGATGCCCATCATTGTTGATACTGATCTGGAGCATTGGATTGGTGCAACCATACATACAACTAAACATGAGTAGTCATATAATGAAGTTTAAGTAATTGTACTGCCATGCATGCCTCCCACTTCTTTGATGTAGTAACTGGACACCTGAGTCCAAGAATGCGTTTATGTATTAAAAAAACTTACCTTCAAGAAGTAGAGTGGATTTTTTTATTGTCTCACGGTGGTATTTGACTGAACAGGGTCTCGAAAATGCACAAATTATTCAACAATATTTTTCCTAATCTGTTTCTGTCCTCTTCCTCTAGGTGCCACCAAAGTTCCGCTACCCGTTCTACTATGAGATGTGCTGGTATGTCCTGGAGAGATACCTCTACTGTCTGACCAACATCTCCCACCTCACTCCTGAGTTCCAAAAATACTCCCTAGGCATAGGTGAGGATGGATGAACACAAGAACACATGGCTGTACTAATTTTCTAAATCCATTTTCTTAATCCATTACTGACCCGAACGTCAACTATCGTGTCCTCTCTGTCTCCTCAGGACTGACCCAGGCTGACCTTGAAATGAATGATCACAGCGGGAATGGCACCTCCAATGGAGTTGACAGTGACAATGAAAACGAGACGATCAAGTTCAAGGAAGAAGTCAAAGAAGAAGAGGTGGCTCAAGTTACCACCCCTCAGCACGTGCTAACTACCTTTGAGCTGGAGGGATTGTGTAACCTCTTAGGGAAGCTGGAGGAGCTGCCACCTCACAAAAAGTGTGTCCCTGCAGGCATCAGGGACGCCACAGCCCTGCTCAACGACATGAGGGTGGGTGTCGCCTTGTGCACTTAGTCTCACAGTGAACTCACTTTGGCTACACTGTATTCAAACACATATTACACAGTTTGCATCCATCTACAGCTTGTGTGGTGCTATGCCATGATTGATCCAGATCCAGATATATTTAGTATTTTCTCTTCTACATGTGTCCAGGCTCTTCTGAAGGAGCATGCCAATGACAACCCCAAGCTGTCCTACACTGGAAAGCCCATTGTCAGGTGGCCTGAAAGGGTAAGAAGAGAACAAATTTTTACACACTTCCATCTAGCTGGGAGTACATAACAACACACTTCTGTGTAGATGATTATATCTGTTTGAGAGATATTTAGATTTGGTGCATCAATTGTCTTTAACCTTCTTTTCTTACTGTATAATTGATGTTGAAATACACAGTCGGTGTTGCTAAGTAAGATAAAATACATAATCAGTCCGACTCATCGGCCTTTTCTTTCCCTTTCCTGTTGATGTTCCTTATACCAGCCAACATGGTACCAGCCCCCGACTCCTCCTCCCCCTGTCCTTTACCGTCCTCGCTTGGGCCCCACCCTCCACAAGCCTCTCGGTCAGAGGTCCACCAAACGCTCCTCCATCTCTGCCCTGAGGCGCCGAAGGGTGAGATGTAAGCGCTGTGCAGCTTGCTGCAGGAAGGAGTGTGGCACCTGCCACTACTGCCACGACATGAGGAAGTTTGGAGGGCCTGGACGCATGAAGAAGAGCTGTATCATGAGACAGTGTCTAGCGGTGAGTGGGAATACTCCTCATTGTCTGTGTGTGTGCGTGGAAGCAAGTAATGCTATACATCTGTGCATGGTGATCTCTGTGTCTGTGGACGGCAACTCAAAATTGCATTAAATTGCTATTGTTGAATGCAATGTTGTTTTATGTTCTTTTACAACTCAAGAACTATTTAACATTAATTGGTTCCTCCAGCCTGCCCTGCCGAACACAGCGCGATGTGCCATATGTGGAGAAGGGGAATCAGATGAATCAAATCCGAGCACTTACTCTCTTATGGAGTGCTCTGTCTGCTCGCAGATTGCCCATCGTCAATGCATTAAGGTAATCTGTTTGAGACATAGTGAAGGCTATAAACTGAAAACATTACCCAGTGATTGCATGGTTTGTTTTGCTGCCTACAAAGCTGTGGTCAGACATGGTGATTACTATTTCAAATCTCTAACTGTGTTCCAGGAACCTGGTGAGGGGAAGATCAATAAGGACTTGCCCAGCTGCTGGGAATGTCCCAAATGTTACCAAGGCAGAGACTCAGCATCTGAGGTACCAAACACACACACCTTTCACTTTCATTTCCCCTCTGTTTCTCGCTCTGTGTTCTCTGTTCATTAAATTCTTGAACACTTTTTCCAGCAAAGTTTCCTTTCTCAATAACTTCCACCCTTTCTCCTTCAACCCCACCTGCCATCCCTTCCTGTCTCTCCCACACCAGTCTTCCAGCGATGAAGACAGTGAGGAGTCAGAGGGCTCGACCTCCTTACCGCCGTCCAAACTTGCGTACCGGGAAGGCATTGGTGTAGGTGACGGGGCGAAACGAGGCAGACGCAGCAGACCCCCATCACATCCCACAGCACCGCCACCTTCGCAGAAACTGCTACTGCAGCACCAACAGAACCGCAAAAGAGCAAGTGCACTGGAACTCAGACTTAAGAAGAGGGTGAGATGGAGAGCTTAACCAGATTTACATGCGTGCTTTGAATTTTCCATTGCTTTAATGATCAAAAGCAAGTAGGAGCAGTTCTTTTTTCTGCACCGTGGGGAAAATGCATTGATTTAAAGCATTTGAACAATTCAGCATGTACGCATGTCCTAACAAGTTCTTAAATGAACATGACAGTTTCATTAGTGATACTCCAGTTCTTAAGTTTCAGTTTTAGAAGCCTTACAAAGCAACAAGATTTTAATATACTGAAATTTCAGCTGGTCCTCTAGTAAGAAATCTACACAGAGCCCTATTTTGTTCTCTTTTGACATTGAAGATTGAAAAGTGTTACCTTGATGAAAGTTGCACCCTGAAACTGGTTTGATAGATGCCTCAGATATGATCTCTCTCAGACTTAAAATAGTAGATAAAAGCTCTTTGTGTGTGTGTGTGTGTTTTCTCTCTATTAGACATTTATCTCATGTCCCAACCTCTTTTCTATTTATTGCAGATAAAACTGGAGCGCAGCAAACTCTTAACAGTAAGAAATTCTCTTATTTCTGCACTGATTCTGTTTTGCATTTGAATAATACTCAAGTGTATATGTGGTATTATTCCAGGAGGTAGTTTCATTCAAGTCCTTTTTGTCCTCTTTCTTCTCAATAGAAACAGTCGTCTCTAGATCGTTCTCCAAGACTGCTGGGCTCCAGGTTGCTGTCCCGGCTGCGCTCTCCAACCAGCAGACTATCTCAGGGCAGAGGCCGGAGCTCCACCTGGGCGAGTGGCTCCCCTTACCACAGCTCTCAAGGAGGGACAGGGTCTTTCCAGCAGCAGCAGTCTTTTGGTCTGGAACTTGAGCTCAAGGGAGAGCCCCGCAGAGGAAGGGGAAGAGGGGTGAGGTTGCGGGGAGGAGGAGCAGGAAGAGGAATCAGAAGTGGAAGAAGCCATGAAGAGTTGGAGGAGGAGAGCGAGGACAGCAGCAGCAGCAGCACCAACAGCAGCAGCAGCGATGAGGAAGAGGAGAGGGGGCAGATCAGTGGGAGGGGACTGGATAAAGAGAACCAGCCACAGTCAAGGCGAGGAGGACGAGCAGCCAAAGAAAGAGATGGGGAAGGGAGTGAGGTGTCCAACCAAAATGGTGCGGAGGAGGATGACGAGGAGGTGATGGAGCAGGACAGTCAAACGGGGGGCAAAGACCCCTCATATCTTAAAGTGACACTCCAAAAGCCAACCAGAGCCAAGCAGGACCCATCAGCAATTGTCCCCAAATTGGAGGCGGTTGCTCCTCAAACTGCCACTTCCACAATACACAACCAAACCAGAGCCCTTGTCAGACCCCCCATTAGAAATCGTGGCCCCTGTCCTGATCAGCACCCCAATAGGCACACACCACCACACACCCGCAGTGGACACACAGACACTCGTACCTCCCACCCAGAGAGGGCGGAGGCCTCTAAAAGAACAAAGCCAAGCAGGCCAGCTAAAATGAGCAATGGCGCCTCCTGTTCTTCATCGACTGAGCTTCCTCATCTCCGCATCCCTCTGTCCGCCCTGCAGGAGGGAGGGAGCGAGGCAGACAGGGAGAACGGCGGGAGCGGACCGGGCTGTGAGAGGGAGGTGTGGGTGTCTGTCTTCCGCTACTTAAGTCGAGCAGATCTCTGCGTCTGCATGGCTGTTTGCAAGAACTGGTACAAATGGTAAGACAAGACCTTTCAGTTGATGTATATATTTTGAGAGGGTTCTAATCTCTTATCAAACCTTTAGTCTCACCTTACCTTGTTTTTCTTAGCAAAGAACAATGGATAACATAAAGGTTGTGGGCTTCTCAGTTTGATATGTCTGTCACTTTCACCAGTTAAAATGGCAAACATCAGTGGCGGCAGATCAGATCAGCTAATTAACACTAATTCTGTAACAGCTGAAATGAAAAGTTTGTCTTTTCTCCAGTTAATGTGCTCTCTGCAGCTGATCTTCACTTGAAGCTGCCTTTAAAAGCAGTCAGTGTCCATAGACCCCCGTATTAAAATGCCCAACTTTACAGCAGAAATAAACATGTTTACAGCCTGGTCCAAAAAAATGACTTGTTCATGTACAGGGGGTAATTTATGAGTGTGTGCTTATGTGCAGGTGCTTAGACAAGCGGCTTTGGGCACGGATTGACCTGAGCATCAAACGCACCGTTACTCCTCAGGCCCTGACAGGCATCATAAAGAGACAGCCGGTCACACTCGATCTCTCTTGGACCAACATCTCTAAAAAGCAGCTGAACTGGCTGGTTGGCCGCCTGCCTGGTATGGAAACATACACACATGCAAACAAACACTCTCTTTGTTTAATCCAGTTTTTATTGATTTCCAATATGGTCAATAATTGTGACACTATGAACAAAAAGAATCATGTAATTAAAAAGATTATGCATTCTTTTCATTCTCTTTTCACCTTTTCAAACTTTATATTGTATGTTTCTGGACAATGTTACAAAAAGTGTTACAAAATAAAATAGAAATTAGAATAAAACCTTTACTTAATGGGATATTTCAGAACTGTATAAATCCCAGCATTTGCACCAAATGAGTTAGGTGCTCTAAAAAAAGACATTTTAGTTTTTAAGGTTTTCCTGTTGCTGCTGAACCTGAACACCCTGAACAGAGATAGTGCTTGTTTGTGTCCTTATTTTGAACCAGTCCATTGACACCAAACAACCCAAGCTTCTGTTGATTTTACAGGCCTGAAGGATCTGATGGTGGCAGGTTGTTCCTGGTCATCTATTTCAGCACTCTGCTCCTCGGGCTGCCCTCTCCTCCGTTCTCTGGACCTGCGGTATGCAGACGGGGTCAAAGACCCTCAGATCAGGGATCTCGTCACCCCTCCAGGTGAGGAAAGAGGCGCCTCAGAGGCTACAGGTTCTGTCTTGTCGTGTCTTGTTATTTTTCCCAACTTTATATTCTTTGCCTTTTTGTTTTACTTCCATTTTGCATTTTTCCTCATTAATTCCTTTGCGAGAGCTAAAAAAAAGAGAAATGATCAATATATTTTTTCCTCTTCTTCCCTCTATTCCAGGCTGTGACAATCGCAGTCAGTTGCGGACCATGCAGTGTTTGCGACTGGCAGGCCTGGACATCAGCGACTCCACTCTGCGCCTTGTGATCCGCCACATGCCCCATTTAACAAAACTGGACCTCTCCCACTGCAACAGCCTCACCGACAACTCCATCAACCTGCTGACTGCAGTGGGCTCGTCCACCCGAAACACGCTCACAGAACTCAACCTCGGAGGTGAGAGATTGATTTGAATGGCTAATCTGGGAGACACAGAACAAAATTTTTAGGAGCATAGACACACACACACTTTACATGACATTAGTTTTATTTCACTAGTATTGATGTGTCTGTGTGCCTGCTTCTTTTCCAGGCTGCAGTAAACTGACAGACACGTGTCTGAAGTATCTCCGCCGCCTCTCTTGCATCTCACTGCTCGACTTGCGAGGCTGTAAAGGCGTCTCCCGCAAGGCGTGTGAAGCCTTCATCTCCGAGCTGTCGGTCAACACGCTCTACTGCCTATCAGATGAAAAACTGATCCAGAGGATATCCTAAACCACCTCCTCCTCTGACTGCAGAGGTGATTTGAGGTCCAAAGGCAAGAGAGCTGATCCTGATGTGAATCTGTGTGACACAAAGGACACAGGCAGGCAGGGAAGTTCACATGCACCTGCAGCACATAAAAGGAGGGGTGGGGTCTAAACTGGGAGTGCTTACTCACTTAACTGGTCTTGGTGAAAGGGGTTATCTCAGCTGGAGCAATGTTTCTTTGCAGCATTATACAAATAGTTTTTCCAGTGTACCTAAAAAGAGACTCAGGAGCTTTTTATTCTGTTGTTCTTTTGGGATATAATCTTGCATGGAAACAGCAAAAAGTCTTTTTTTTTTTATTGCTGGGAGTGGGAGAACAAGGGCAAGTAATTAGCTGTATCCTACACAGCCTGTGGATAACCAGGTGCTGAGCTCTTCTTTGGACAGACTCCAGTCTTGACTCCCATCCTCATCCTCGGGGTAGAACTGCATTGTTCTGTTTGGCTGATAAAGTCTTATTTATCATCTGACTAATTGGAACTCATTTGATTTCAGCTACCTTTGGGTGCTCCAAATAGATATTTTTTTGTCAGGTCTAAGGCAGCAGAAGTGAAGTTGTTTGACGACCTATGCTTTATGCACAACATCTATGCTTTTTTAAAAATTTTTCTTTAAGACAACTTAAGGTGACGGGTCTTTCACTTCATGACTTACAAAGTGGGTGACAGGAAGGGCCTGTGTTTACCATATGGTCGTGTTTTGCTTATTAAGGCACTTGGGTGCAACAGTAGTCCTGTGGCATACTTGATAAGCTTACTTGGACATCGAGTGGTTGGTATATAAGGGTAAAAAGACAGTGTGAGACGGCAATCGACATGGCAACAAGACCTCACCCTGTCAGAGGGTGGGTTGCATTCGGTGTAACGGATAAGCCAAGGATTGGGTGTCATTCAATGGTGCATCTTCAAACAACCGTTAGACTTCAGGTGCTATTATTTCCAAACTCCTCTTGCTTTGTTTTTGTACAGAGACAACATTTAGAGCAAAAGTGTTAATATTCTAGATGAAACTGCCCCCCACCCCCCTTTGATACACCTTTTTCTTTTCATGGATGAAAAATGTGAGTATCCACTTTTCACCAAATTCAATCCAATTCAATGTAGAGATGTTTGATTTCGTTTGGGTGGGGTGTTGCAAATTTCTTTGTTCCCTTCAAGTGTAGTGTTTCTGTATCAAAGGTCTCCTACCAGACCACTCCTGTCCATATCCCCTCAAATGAATATAAGTATATAAATATATACTTTTGTGTAAATGTGTTTTCCTTTTTTTCGAGTATCAAAACGGGAATCCTGTAGCATTGTAATTATTTTCAGACGCCTTTTTCACTTTATGTTATTTGTGTTATTTTTCAAGAAAAATAAAAAAACGATAAACAATGGGTAGCTGTCCTATTCTTACTGACCGCGCATCTCACGCAGGTGCGCGAGCGGTGTTGCTCCATTTTCCTGTTAATACTATAGTTTATTAAGATCAGATCAAACATCAGCGCCTCCGCGGCTCCACCCTGCTCCTCTCCATAACCTGGTAATAAAACGACGCACAAATAAATATATAAATAAGCAGCGCTGCTGCAGCTGTTAATAGACTTCATTGTACCAAAGCTGCGTACTCGCACAGGAGCGGATCAGACTTTGTCAGACGTGGTCTGGTTTCCCGATCGTCAGCAAGGCTCGACTGAGCGCTATCGGCAGCAGCTGTCATCGGATCGCCCCCGACTTGACTGACCTGGATGTGAAACTGGAGTAAAGGCCGTATCTCGCTTTATTTTGACGGACCGTGACAACCCTGCGATATAAACAGGGGATGCTCGCAGCAGCAGCGGGGTAGCTAGCCAACTTTATCAGCCGGCGATTTCACCCATATTTCCTTTTTCTTTTTTTTCCTCAAGAACATATCCATCATGAAAAAATGAACGGACTTGGGGCGTGCATTTTGGCCAGCTGAATTACTTGTCTTGCATCGTGAATGATGGAAAACAGGTGCCTAGAGGAGCAGGAAACAATGTTGTTATTAGCCAGTTAGCTAACGTTAGCTCAGCTAGCTGTTAGTTAACGTTAACTACATCAAATTAGTGGGCTGAGTTAGCCGCGCTAACTCAGCCCACTAATTTCAATAGACACGCACGGTATTCTAGTGTGTCTGCCGCCTAACATTAGCCACTTGGATAGATTTGCTTAGTGACAGGTTTTTCCAGTGAAGCACTTCTGTCTTTCGGCGTTTACCCATTTTCTGCTGTTAACTGAGCTAGCTAGCTAGCCAGCTGTGTCGAGTCTGCTGTGGTGTCACTGCAATCTGCTGGCTGCAGAAATCATACAGCAAACATAGCTTTACTACTATTTCACTGTCAAGCGGACGACAACCATGGCTCAAGAAGCGTTTCCTCTGCATTTTCTGGTCTGGAACAATCAGTATCTGGAGCTCGATCGAGAGCTGCAGAAGAAAGAGGTGAGTCAGGAGGTTTATTTTGCAGCTGGCGGATGATTTATCTATATATTTTTAAACAGACGCGTTTGTTGGGTCGCGCTGCATTGCGCTGATGCTGCTGGTGTGTTTGGTTCTGCAGCAGGATGTGGAGCGCCTCGATCCGAGGGGGCGCACCCCGCTGGAGCTGGCTGTATGTCTGGGCCACCTGGAGTCCACCCGGGTCCTGCTCAGGCACTCCTCAGACCCCACACACTGCAACACACAGGGCTGGACCAGTGAGTGCTCTGCCATGCATCCCAGCGTCACACGGGAATAAGAAGCACCCGCTGTCATTAAATGTGGATGCGTGTTTCAGTCTTGCAGGAGGCGGTGAGCACCGGGGACCCAGAGCTGGTGCAGCTGGTGCTCCAGTACAGAGACTTCAAGCGTGCCACAGAGAGGCTGGCGGGCATCCCGGAGCTGCTCAGCAAACTAAGACAGGTAAAACTGCTTCACAGCCTGGCGTTTGATTGAAAAACTCCAAGCCTGGAAGTTTTAAACTCTGCTAACAACACACCCGATCCTCAGCCACGCCTCAAAACTTTGGTGAATATGTGATAAAAGTTTTTTGAGTGCAGGACAAAGTTTTCAGCTGCTTTGTCAGTGCATTGTTTTTCATTGTGGTCCCAGAATATTAAGTCTCAAGCTTGTTTGAGTCAGGATGCACAAATGTCAGACAACACGCAGCCTCCTGACTGGAATTGGCTTTTTGCTTTTGTCTGAGTACTCAAAGTTTCCTTGGGGTCTTCCAGGCGCGGGACTTCTATGTGGAGATGAAGTGGGAGTTCACCAGTTGGGGTGAGTGTGTTTTCACAGAGGTCAGTTTCAGCACCACACTGGTTGGACAGCTCCCCCAAGAGCAGCTGTCACTCAGTTCAGATTGAGACAGTGCCTTGCAGGATGCAGCCCACCAGTAGCCTGCATGAAATGCCCTCCATAGTGTATTTGGTTTCTTGTGTTTGGATTACTCTGCCTTCTCTAATCTGCAGCAGATGCTCATGTAAACAGTTAAATCCATTTCACAGCATTGAATATTTGTATCGTCATCAACCACTATGTGCAATAAAGCTCTGAACATATATAATTTCAGTTCTTAATGCCTCTTAATGCGCTTTCTTTACAATAACGACTGAATTGGAACATTTGTAATGGTCTACAGTTTCACTTTATACAAGTCCTCAGTGGTACGGGAATTGTACTGCTGGATTTTGATAATTTCCTGTTGACATTACATTACATTCATTTAGCAGAGGCTTTTATCCAAAGCGACTTACAATAAGGGCGTTCAACCATGCAGATACAACCCAACAACTGCAAGAATCACAGTACATCAGACTTCATCAAATATGCTGAATTGCTTCAAGTGCCACTTATAAATCAATTAAGTTACACGTAATTTCAGTCGTACATCGCATCATTAGAAATACAGTTTGGTTGCTGTTTTCTTGCACTCATCTGTTTTAAATGGATTACTTTTGATTTCTTAGCAATTTTATGGCATCACATTTTCTAGTTTGTGATTTTCTGTCTTGTTTTATAAAGTTTATGATCAGTGAATTCATCTCTAATGACATTAATCATTAGCTGCTGCACTCTGTAGCGATCTATATTGAGAAAATTTCTAGAGAAACATTTCATCTTCCACTATAATCTTTCCCCTCTTCTTCCCTCATTTCCTGTTTGGTTGCCTCGTTCTCTTCGCCTGTTTGTGCCTTGCATCTAAAATGCTCCCTCAATCCTCCTCTCAGTGCCCTTGGTGTCGAAGGTGTGTCCCAGTGACGTCTACCGAGTGTGGAAGAGCGGCTCGTGCCTCCGTGTGGACACCACCCTCCTGGGCTTCGAACACATGACCTGGCTGAAAGGGCGACGCAGCTATATCTTCAAGGGTGGAGGTGTGTATGCTCCTAGAGCAGCATCACAGAGCTACAGCTTGGACCCATCCCGAAAACACTGTGAAAGCCAGAAATGCCGTCCTTTGAGTCATTCTCTGATCAACAGTCTGTGCCTCTTATGGCGGGGCCTCGGTTCAGGTCTGCCTTTCTTTATCCTCTGTGTGATCTTCTTCTTAGATGATGGGGCCGTGGTGATGGAGGTGGACCACGAGAAGCAGGTGGTGTACACAGAGCCGCTTGTCTTGTCTCCTCGTGACGCGCCCTCCCTCCTGGCGGCCATGCAGCCATCACAGGAGAACACAGCCCAGAGACTCACGTCACCCATCGTCTCCACGCACCTCAACACACGCAACATTGCCTTCGAACGGTAACAAGCGAAATCATCGAGGTTGCATTTGATGAACCATCTGCCTCATCTCTCTCTGTGAAGCTGCCTTACTTAATCTCTGTTGTGTTTAGGAACAAGTCGGGAATCTGGGGCTGGCGTTCCGAGAAGAGTGAGGTGGTCAGCGGGTATGAAGCCAAGGTAAGTGAGCTCTGAGAAAGAGCAAAGCTGGCTCAAACACACAGTTCAGACCACGTGATCCAGTTTGAACTAATTATCTGCTTCTGAGTTTTAAGTAACCTTTAATAAGAGGTTTGATTTACACAGGGAAGAAAGTGTCTGAAAGCAGAGAGCAGAAATGATTTTACGGTGTTTTTGAACACAAATATTTACTTTAACCAGGAATCTCCTTTTGAGGTGGGAAATTATTTTTACAAGAGAGATGCGGACAAGAAAATAGTGTGAGAAATGACAGACCCAACACAGTCACGGTATGTTGTTTGCTCTGTCAGAGATAAGCCAGAGGAGACTCTTCATACCCAGACTGCAGCACAGTGTGACCTACTGCTGTCTACACCAAAGAAATGCTTTTGTGACCCAAATAAATGCGTTGAAAGCAGCTTTGCTTAAACAAAGTGTAAAGAAGAAGTGTCTGTGTTTTTCTTTGTGCGTCATCGTGTTCAGGTTTACAGTGCCACCAATGTGGAGCTAGTGACTCGGTCAAGGACAGAGCATCTATCAGACCAGGATAAGTCGAGGAGCAGAGGTGAATACGCACACACGCACGCACATTGTCCCTGTTGTGCATTTATCGTGGTGGGGAAACAATATCACGGCGAAAAACGGTGTTATTGAGCCAGAAAACAGCTGCAGGGAAATCAAACGGAGCCTCCTTAAATTTAACTTGTGAGATATAAACGAAACAAAATCGATCACTATGCAGTCCATCGTGACAAAGGTATGTCCGCCTCAAAGTATGATAATATTATTTTTGCTCCGGATGGATCTCTTTCCACCCTAATAGAGCAAAAAGCAGAATCCATTTGCAGAGCAGATTGATGATAATGATGATCTCTCTGTGTTATTCCCGCTCAGGCTCAAAGACTCCTCTGCAGTCCTTCCTGGGGATCGCTGAACAACACACAGCTCACAATGGGGTAAGAGTCTCCGCGGCGTCATATCCACCCACGCCACCTGCAGCCTCTCTTTGATGAACGTCGCCGCTGATGGCTCTCTCTCTGTATTTCCGTCAGAGTAATGTGTCCCAGTGTGCCAGTCCTCACAACCCCACAGCCATCACAGCCGAGGAGTACTTCAACCCAGAGTTCAACCTGAACGGCCGCGACATCGGACGTCCCGTCGAGCTCACCAGCAAAGTCCAGAAGTATGATGCCGCCGTGGGATCACGTGGCATTAGCGTTCATTGCTTAAAGCTCTCTTTATGGACCGGTTCACTCTAAACGAGGGTGTCCGCCTCCCTGTCTCTTCTCCAGGTTTAAAGCGACACTGTGGTTGAGCGAGAGTCACCCTCTGTCACTGGCGGAGCAGGTGACACCCATCATCGACCTCATGGCCATCTCCAACGCCCACTTTGCCAAGCTGCGTGACTTCATCACCCTGCGCCTGCCGCCAGGATTCCCTGTCAAGATAGGTGTGTAGGAGAGGTCACACCGTGGGGGTAATTTCCTGTGAGCAGCTGGGTGGATATCTTGAGATTATTAAGGCTGAATCCAATCCCACACGTTCCAGGCCTGTTGGTCTGCAGCTTGTTATTCTGGGGTACTTTATGTGCGTGGTTCATGTATCATGAGTCTTACAGTATGTTTTCATTCCCACTGCCCCCTGTGCGACAGGAATAATCAGTCATTTGAAGTTCCTCTCCTGACATTAATTAAACCCCTAAAAATCATCATTAAAATGACACATTTTGAATTAAAAAAGAAAATCCCTTCATGCTTTAAAATAGTTCAGATGTAACTCGCCTTTGCCTTCATTTAGTATGCACAGATTAAAAAAAACAGAAGAGACCTCTCCTTGTTTCCTGTTCCGGTTCCTGTTTCCTCCTCGTTTGTTTTCCTCCTTGTGTGCTTGCTGCCGTGCGGTACACAGTGGGAAGTGGTAACATAGGAGTAACTAAGTCACACATGTTCAAACTGGGATTCAACTCTGAAGAAGAACACCAACGTCATGCGAAGTTTTCTGTCAGAATTATCATCATGAATGTCGCCGTCATGTAATTCAGCACCTTAGGTATCTGACAAAATGTTTCAGGTAACATTTGCCTTAAGTCTTCGTCAACACCCCCAAGCCAAATACAGTGTCCTTTAAGCATTTGACATGAATCATCATGTGACTTTGCAGGCTAACGTTGGCTAACATTATGGAGCACATGGCAGATTTACTTAGATACAGTCAACGGAAAATACTCAGCCATGGCGCTTACTGCTTATTTCTCTCATGATACATCTTGTAGCATATAAACCATGTTCATAAGGTTAAAAACTTGTCATTGGAAGGAGTCTTTAAAGCTTACAAAAACTCTCCCTGTCTTTCTTCCAGAGATTCCCCTGTTTCATGTTTTGAACGCCAGAGTGACGTTCAGTAACCTGTGTGGCTGCGACGAGCCAGTCAGCTCTGTGACGGTTCACAAACCAGAGAGCTCCGAGGAAGCTGGTGACTATTGTAATATATATGTAATAATATGTATGATAAGTCTTGTAATTCTAATGTTTTTGGTTTGAGAATGAAGGCTGTTCTGAAAACATAAGGCAGGTGAAGTTGTTTCCATAACAGAGCACAGGCTTAATCTTTTACCTTTTACTCGTAGGTGCAGTAATGATGTAACCCATCTTCTCCCAGGTCAGTCTGTCCCTCCCTTCCACTGCGAGGTGGACCCCTCGGTGTTCGAGCCCCCAGCAGACTACACCACCCTCGGTCCAGGACGCAGCGAGCCAATGAGGGACGAGGATGACAACCTGCTGCAGTTTGCCATCCAGCAGAGCCTGCTGGACGCCGGCACAGAGAGCGACCAGGTCAGATTCTTCCCTTTTTTTCACCTTAGAAACATCTAAAATACAACCATTTCGAAAATTTTTTTTTTTTAAATCAAATGCTGAAAAACTGATTCATGCTGTTATTTCAAGCCGACTTGATTACTGCAACGCTCTATTTACTGGCCTCCCAAACAAAACCACTGAGAGACTTCAGCTCATTTAAAAGTCTGCGGCTCGACTATGAACCAGAACCAGGAGCAGAGAGCACATTAGTCTAGTTTTAGCTGCTCTGCACCGGCTTCCTGGAACATTCAGGATTGATTTTAAGGTCCTCCTCCTCGTATACAAAGCCCTTAATGGGCTAGGACCAAGCTACATCGCTAACTTCCTCATTTATTATTTGCCTTTGAGAAGACTGCGATCATCTACTGCTGGTTTAGCAGAGGTTTCCAGCTACAGATGAAAGAAAATCTGAGATGCAGCCTTTGTCCATTATGCCTCAAAGCTCTGGAACAGATCTCTTGGAAGCTAGCTCACTAAATATGTTTAAAAGGAAGCTAAAAATGTGACTTTTTGATTCATCCTTGAAGCGATGACTTTCCTGATACAGGCCTGAAACTTTTGCACTTCTTGTTGAATATTAGATTTTACTTGATTTTATGCATTTTATCTACTTCATTTTGAACTTTATTTTATTACTCTCATTCAGTGGTTTTATTTTCCATCTTATTTTATGCATTAACTTTATTTCCATCCTTATTCTATTTTATTTTATCATCACCAAGTGTGTTTTATTCTCTGTCTTATTTTACATTCATTTCCTGTCCTTGTTTTTATGTCCATTCTCTTTCTTTTTTTGTGTGAAGCAGTTGGTGCGTAATTTCTGTGAGCTGCAATTCTTGTATGAAAGGCACTGTACAAATAAAGTTTGTTATTGTAATTATTATTGTTGAGACATTGCAGTGACCCAGGTGTGACCTGTACTGGTCACTGATGGAAAATGCTATTTTTCGTCCTTTTCTTTTTTAAAGACTTTTTTCATTTAACGCCAGTTGAAGCACTTGTGTGTGGTTTTTAGGTAACCATCTGGGAGGCCCTGACCAACAGCCGCCCGGTGCCCCAGAGTCCACTGTATGAGGAAGACTCTCAGCTGGAGAGGTGAGCTGAAAACAAAACAAGGGTGAAGAATGATGAGGAATCAAATGCTAAATTTAGCTGAGCCTCAAGCTGTCATCCAGGCAGCTTAGTTTATCTTCGCATGGCTTTGAGCAGAAAAAAGGAAAAAGGTCCTCAGAGTTTATTCTAAACAGGTCTGTTTGCAGTTGAGGTTTAACTCAAGCTTTTTCAGAATTCGTTCTTACGCAGAGAAACCTGTGGCTTGTCAAGTAATTTAATTAAACATCTCTAAATAGAGTTCAGTGATTAGCTTTTTCTCTCCACCTTCTCATGGGAGCAGCAACTCCCAGACATCCTGTAATGAAGCCCAGCAGAGAAACCTTGCCGTAAAGATGCCGCTCAGTTTAAGTCTTCTGTCCTCAGGGCGATTCAGGAGTCTCTGTCCATCTCACTGGCCAGCAGAGAGGGAGAGGACACGGCCGACCCCAGCCAGCCCTCCTCTGTCTCTCCGTTGGACCCCACCGCCAACTCCCCGCTGTCCTACAGCACAGTCACAGACCCGCGGTTGTCGGGACACTTCGGTGTGGCGTCGAGTTTCGACGAGCAGCTGCGTATCGCCATGGAGCTGTCGTGCCGGGAGCAGGAGGAGATGGACAGGTGAGACGGGAGTCATGTTTTAGAAGGTGGTTTTTAAAATGTGCGCGTCTACTTGGAGGGGATTTTTCTACTAAGAATATTTTATCTGCTGTTGTTTCTTTGAAATGAAACAGCTGTCACTGCTCTGACTGCTCTGTTTCTTATGTGTGTCGCAGGCAGCAGAAGGAGGAAGAGGAGGAGCTGGAGAGGATCCTGCAGCTGTCACTCACCGAGAAGTAATGTCACAACAGCAATGGAGCCGTGGTCTTCATTGGGGAACAATCATCTTAATTTATTCTGTTTTACTTTTATTTTTTTAAATCTTGAGATATTAAGTTATTACAGATGTTTTATTTGTCTTTCTCACACGAAGGCTGCTACAACAGAGTGTGAAGGAGCAGAGCATGAGAGGTGAAACAGGTGAGAGGGGGGTGAATAAGAAGAGGTGGGAACAGGTACTATGAAACACACTACGATGAAGGAGACAAAAGGGAGAGAGTCTTTGTTTTTCTTTTTTTATTGAATATTTTTCACAGTCTTGCTGTCTTTTATTGAGTGATGAATGATCCTTAAACTTTCAACCTATAACATGATCCATGATAATGACGACAAATATGAAAATACAATCTTAATGGAATAACTTATAAAAATATGATTATAACATTTGAGGCGTTTATGTTGGCTTACTCCTATGTGTGAAAAAATAAAGAATAATGATCATCCTGGGCTGTGGTTATGGTTTTTATTGAATGCTTTTAAACTTACTATTATTTATCAACAATCTCACCTGTATAGTTATTGGCTCATACAGTTTTATCCTAATGTTCATTTTTGTTCTAACCACAATCGCTAAGTAAAAACAGAAATCGTAAGCTTCCCATCTGTGACAAAAAACATCTATATCACACGTAGTTGAAACTAGAGCTGCAATGGTTAGTGATTTTTAAGAAAATGAATCAGAAACTAATGTAACCCCCAGAATAAAGCATTAGTAAGTGCTTTATAATGACTAATAAAGAACCAATATGCCTCTAATGTACATGCTAATAAGCAACTACTGAATGTGAATATGCATACTTTGAGACTCAGATGTGGGTCATGAAGTTGTCTCTATCAAAGAGCTCTTGAAACATTTCTCTTTCATCTTTGTCAATGATTAAACTTAGGCTTCATGCACAGGTTTGTAAGTCATAAAGCTTAATAATTTTCTGTTTTAATGTTCTGCTGTTACAACAAACCAACAGCTGGAGGGCCAAATTCAGTTGTGATGAAATGTAATTCAAGGTCGCCTGAAGATAAAATCTACATGACTTTTGTCTGTTTTCTATTGTAGTGTCTCAATAACTCTTGGACGGACTATCAAAGATATCTGGCGCGCTGATTCATGTTCCCGCTCCCGTTTGATCACATCACTTTTCATCTAGCACCGCTCTCAGGTCAAATTTTTATGTTGTTCAATCCTTGGGTTTATGACGACGCAGTTTAACTGCAGTTAACTGTAGTTTTAACTTTGTGTTTATGGATTATTGGCATGCTAACATGCTAAACTAAGATGGTGAACATGGTAAAACAGTGGCATGTTATCATTAGCATGTTAGCACGCTGGTGTTAGCATTTAGCTCAAAGCACTGTACTTCCTTTAGCACGGCTGCAGATGTTGATAATTCTTTTTTGCGTGTCTTGTTTTATTAAAGGGTTCACTGAGGAGACAACAGCCTGACCATTGGCCCTCAGGTAATTTGAACTTGAGACCTTTCCTTTAAGAAACTGAAAACCTCTCCATTTTAATTTCACACACGTTTAACTCTGTCCAGTGCATTTTGGAAACATTTTTCAAGAATGCTGTTCACGGGGGAGTGTGTAATCTTTCAGCCGAGGTTAAAAAGTTAATCACCCTCAATGGTCCACAGTACTGTGTTTAATTGGCATTTTTCACTGGTTTGATTCTCGTACGTGGTGACTTCCTCCTCCCTGGTAGTTGCAGCGCAGATGGCATCCCCCCGGAATTTTAAAACTTCAGGCAGCTCTCTATCCAACTGAGCTACTTTGGACAAAAACAAACAAATTTAGACATATTTAGACTCTTTCATGTGGACACCTTGATATACAAACCTAAAGCAGCTCTGATAACATCCCACTCATTCTCACCCAGCTTTGGTTCATTTCGATCATCAGGACTGTCATCATAAGGAACCACGTATTCACTGTCCACTGGCTTCTGTGGACGAAGTACAGGCACTTTTTTGGTCTTTGACCGCAGCATAGGTGCCACTTGTGCCCTGGGTATTGTTTTAGGTGTGGGCGAGGTGACGCTCGGAGCAAGTGACAGCTCTGTCAACGCACATATAAACACTGTTAGGAGATGTGCACTCATCGCTGAGCCTGAGAGTATTTGTGACAGCGGCGTCGCTCTCACCAATGTGAGTGTCGTAGGGCTGAGACAACATGTAGGGACGAAGATGGTACTCTGTCTTTTCAACGAAGTATTGAACTACATCCTTTAAGGAGGAGACCGTCACCTACAGAGGAGAAGACACAGGAAGAAAAGCAGAGGACGACTACGTTTAATGATGATTTAGATGATTTCTACTTACATGTGTTTAGATGTCCCACCTATATATTTGGATCTAATGTAGTTATTTTCTGAGTACATGAATGCAGCATCATTTCAGTCTTGGATCTTAATTCTTACAATTAAACAAACATTTAAATTTTCTTTCAGCGGGACTTACTGGTGTCTCCAGTTCAATGACAAACCCTGAGTTTGTGGTGGTCACTCTGTAGTTCCTCGTCACAGGCCCACTTAAACACAAGGAAGAGGAGGATTATTTACTCACTGCTGATTAGACCTTTGATAAACAGCAGCACATATGAAATGTAAAAAAATGCGAATGAGCAAAATGCAACGTTCATCTCTCTATCAATGCTTTATCATGGTCACTGATCGTCTTGATAATTACATTATGAGTTCCTGGTGGACACTTCTTTTCCTGCACATGCACCTGGCAGACGACCAACAAGCTTATAATAAACATGACACAGCGCTGAGATGTAAGAAAAACTATAAAAGAGGCGGAGCTGGATGCTCAGACCTGGGCGTCAGTTGTCGGACTGTCAGGGCGTAGTTGTTCTCCAGGGTGGACGGGCGGAGGATCATGCCTCCATACTCGGGATTTGCCTCCAGCATCCGCTCAGCCTCCTGCCGAGTCACATTGAAGAAACACCTGCAGGAATCAATGAGAAAAATAAACACTTCCTCATTGCCTGTCAATGTAATCAAGGTAGAAATATGTTCAGAGGGCAAGGAATGAGGCGCGCACGCACGCACACACACACACACACACACATTCAATGGGATAACTGGAAGGGCTTGACTGTCAGTGACTCTCAAAAATACTAATAATCACTTAATGTCAGTATGTTTGTTGTTAGAAAGACAGAAGTAACAGGAAGCGCTTCAGTTTTGAGAGAGGAGGAACAACCTGAAAATCAAAGTTTCTGGAGACAAACTGTCCAACTTACGCAGGAACCTCAGGGGCGCTATGAGGCTTGTCATTGGGCAGTGGAGGGGAGGGGGTGGCTGACAGAAAGAATGGACGGGGTGGGAGGGGTGGGCGCCAGTTGAGGAGGTTTCTTCTCCTCTCCTGATCCAGAACCTCCTGCAGCTGCATCATCTGGCCAGGCAGCAGCTGCAGCTTACTAGGAATCTCTTTCTACAGGGAAGCAGAGCCCGACGTCATGGTTGTTACTTAAACCAGTGATTTTACAGACTGTGGAGCAGGTTGGAAAATACATCCTGGTACACTGAGTAAATTCTTCTCTGACGTGGTCTGCAGAATTATCACATTTAGCATCTCTTTCAGAAACTCACATGTTGCAGATGATCTGAATCTTAATTTTCAGTTTTCAGGTGTCTCTGCTTGGTTGTTTGTAACCTGACTCCTCATTGCCAGATTATTGCCTGACTATTCACCAGGAAATACTTTACTTTCCTATTGTTTGTTATGCTCCTTGTATAGTTAAGTACCTGTTATTGGAGCAGGTTTGAACTCAGACACTCAGGGTTTATTGTTGCTTTTTTACAAGCACTCAGCAATATTCAGTCCCATTAGCAGGAACTGTACTGAGAGTCTATTAGACAGACTCCCACATCAGCGCATCAGAGTGTGTCTTTAAGCTTACATATACAGTATGTGCGTGTGCGTGTGTGTGCGTGTGTGTGTTTGCTTACTTTGATCACAGTCAGGATGTAACCCCTCCACTCCTCTCCTGTGTCAGGATTGTCCATCTGTACAGAGGCACACACAAACAAGCAAACATTTTGACAAGCAAATGTTACTGACAAAGAAAACAAACAGGGAAAATAAAAATCTGTCAGGTTTCACTGCGGCAAACCTTCAGCTGCACCACGTCTGTGGGCAGCGTGAGAGTGAAGATCGTTGGTGCCTTCCTCTGATATGGAGAATCTAACTCCATGGACTTCAGCTCCTCCAGGTTCAGCTTCTCTGTGTACTGATGAAGTTAACAAACCAAAATATGAGAATGATGGCATATCATCCGACATTCTTGGTCAGTGCACCATGTATGAATTAATCTAAAATAGGAGTCAGTTATACTGTGGTTCATGTCAAAATGCTCAAAATCACAATCTCGCTGTTAAACTCAGTCAGTCCAGACAGAAGAGCGAATGAAGCTGCTTGCTTACCGTGCCCTGTGTGTCATCCTCGTACAGAAAGAGCATGGCTCCCCGGAGCTCTGCGTAGTACTTCTTAAAATCCTGAAAATCATAATTGTCTTTTTGAACTCCTGACACAGTTTTCATATTCTCACATTTAAGGGAATTTAAGGCGGTCATAAAACCTCAAACATCAAACATCACTATTTATGGTCCATTCAGTCCTCTCTGTTTCTCAAATCAAATCAAATCAAATCAACTTTATTTATATGGCACTTTTCATACTTTATAGTAATACAAAGTGCCTCACAGGGGGGAAAAACAACAACATTACAGAACAGTGTGACCCCAAACCTCCCACCCCCCCAAATATACACAGAGATACACAATTACATACAGTCACGCACATACATGGGCAGACATACATACCCACACACACAAACTTACACACGCCCACATACATACACTAACTGTCGCTGAGGAGACATGGCTGGGCACCGAGAACCGAGGTGAGGAAGAAGCTACCTTTGGGGGCCATGCACACCGAGAGGAATCATGGTCCATATCTTATATGCCCACTCACAGTCTGTGTCTGTTCCAACTTTGTCCTCACCTTCTCATTTCTGTGTTTCTTCAGGAGGTGTCCGGAGTAGTAGAGAGGCAGAGCTGTGATGGTCTCCCTCCTCTTGTGGATGACTCTGGGGTGCACAGACATCATCCAGCACTCAAATCTGTGCGTGTCCTGTGGTCAGGTTAGGTTCAGCTCCTGCTCAGTTCACCGCTGCTTGTCCGGCAGTGAAGTCATTAATGCAGAATAAATAGTTCGACTGGGTCCTGATAAAGGTTTGTTCCTCTCAAAGCAGTGATTAAATTCTTGTTGCGTTTTTAAGTGTATCTGATATGATTATTGGCCTATAAACCGGCACCAATAAGCCTTTCTCCCCTCTTTTCCTTCTGAGGTAGTGCTGCTTTGACTGTGAGAACAAGGAAACACTGGTGATTTATAAAGAAGGAAGTAGTTAGTATAAAATATCCCACATAAAAGTTCTCTTTTGTACTTTGAACCTGGGCTTACGCTACACACTCAGAGGCAATGAAGCATGCAAAGTGTGTCTGCGAGCACACACACACACACACACACACACACACACACACACACACACACACACACACACACACACACACACACACACACACACACACACACAGGCCAGATAAATTATTTCCACTAGCACATGGCGTGTGTTGATTCAGAGCTGAATATCAACATGATGACGATACATTCAAAGAGCTTTTTCATGTTTTTTTCATGTTATAAATACACTGTTGCTTGTAAAGTTGGAATAATTTGGTTTTCAGACACAATTCTCAGTTTATTCCTATTTAAATGCATCAGTCATCATTTTTGAACTGGTGTAATGATTACATTATGTCGTGTAATCATTATGTACATTATGAAGATATACACTTTATCTGTCAAGAATGAATCACATGGTCACAATCAAGAAATCAAAAAATATTTTATTCCAACTTTATGATGTTATGTCTAGAAAGTTATGTTAAGTTATGTTTAGTTTTGTCTTGTGTCTATGTTGTCTCGTGGCTTTTATTTTGACATCCCACTCTCCTCTCGTTTCAGGTAACTTGCCCCTTCCCTTGTGTGTCTTCCTCTTGTCTGATTGTCTGCCCAGTCCTGATTGTTTCCACCTGTTTCCCATTACCTGGTGTGTGTGTGTGTGGGTATATATTGTCTGTGTCTCCCTTTGTTCTGTGCCAGTTCGTCTTGCCTTGTTAAGTCAGAGAACCATGCCAGCCCAAGTCACGTTTCATGTCAGGTTTTGTATTTTGATACTTTGTCTTGCCATTGCCTTAGTCCTTCCTTTAGTTATTTTGATACTTTGTCTTACCTTATTCCATAGCCTGAGTCGCTTTTTTTGTTGCTGTTTTTCTCTTCTTCATGAGTGATTCCTTTATTTTGTGTAGTTTGATATTTTCCTCTGTGGAGTGATTTTCTGTTGATACTTTGTCATTAAAGAGTGTTAATTTGTACTTTGTTTCTGGAGTCGTGCATTTGAACCCAAATGCACGACTGGGTTGTGTCTGGGTTGTGGGTTGTGACATATGAGCTACAGTGTCTTTATAAAGACACATCCAGTACAAAGACACATGAATTTAACCCACTCTGGTCCTGTTAGGGGTTGTGACTTAAAAAATGTCGATTAAATTCCTAAGAATATCAAAGAAATGTTGTTTTTCTTATATATATTATTGTTTAATCACACATCATTCATCATAAATAAATGTATCGCCACAATAAATTACTACATTTGTAGATATAAACCTATAATTCTGAAGCCCTCTTGAATGATTTAACAGTTGTTAAAAATACAGTATAGAGCAGCTGCTGTGGTCACGAAATGTAGTGAAATGCTTAAACTTAGTGTAACAGTTGCACAAGTAGAGAAAAGTCATGCTGTAAACTGACTCAGTAATATCAGTTAGAGCCATATCTATCTAATGTTTGCCAACATTAGCTAACGTTAGCCACCATAAGCTACTGGTCATACCAGACCAAGCATAGCTGTAGCTGCAAAACCCCTGAGTTTCTCAAACTGAGCAATGGTGCATCTGCTTTAAAGCCTGTTGATGGTGCCCAAGCTTTAACATGCAATATTACCCAGCAATTCACTGTATACATAATATATACAGTTCACTATATTTATCTATATGAATGATCTATTTCATGTTTTGCTGTCACCTGGTGAAGAAGAGCACTGAAGTGAAAACGCTGAGAAGCATGCCATAAACGTACACAGGACTGGTGGTTGCAAAAAACACCGCATCACACGTGTAGTGCAGCAGCAGAAGAAGACAGGACAGAAGGACCGACAAACTGTGACACAGTGGGGACACAGAAATAGAGATGAACCACAGCATGCATTTGATCAGCCAGAGGAACATCTGGAGGAGGCGCAGGAGCAACCAAACAGCCCTGAACAGCAGACATCCCAACAACCACAAAGCTGCGGATGGAGGAAAGACGTCAGCATCCTAAAAGACACAAAGACATGAAGAGAGAGTGTTTTTGATATCTGATATCAAGAAGCTGTGACTGCTTTACAGAGAATTTGGGTTAATGTGGACTTACATAGTCTTGAACATCAGTGCCTTCCTTTGCAACTGATCCCACTTTAGCAGGAAAAAGACAATAAAACAATAAATAAATGCATAAAATTGAAAAAATAAACATTCAACAAACTGTCTGTCTCTCTGCTGTCTCCTGCCTAATCACCTGTGTACCTGTGCATCAGGCTCATCAGACCAGCAGGATGTAAGCCTGGCTTTCTTCACCACTGGTGGCCACTTTGTCCTGATGATGGATTTTGGTCTTTCACAGTGTTATTTCTCTTCCCAGTGCCTGCAAGCCTAAGTTATCCCGCTCTGCTTCTACTCCCAGTTTTCTCTAAACGGCTCACCAGGAGTTCACCTTAAGTTTGAGTGTTTTTGTTAATAAACTGTTTTCTTTTTCCTCACTGCCCCTCTGCATTTTTGAGTCTAGTCAAATTTTCAAAGCGAAAGCTTAACACATGGCCATTCTTATCTTTTTTTTTCTGCACTATTTAAATATATTTTGAAATCATATAAATAACTTTTACTTAAATTTCCAAATAATATACAGTGATGAGTTCCTAACGCGTGGATGTCAACTAAGAGATATTTGATGGATTAACAGCCCGGGCCTACTGGAATCACCTTCATCCTACCTCCTCTGAGTAAGCTCATTTATAATTCACATCATCAAAATGTCCAGAAGAAATGAAGAAGAGTCACTCTGCCTGTGGTTCATGAGCTGCTGGGACAGCAGAAGTCTTTTTCCAACATTTAAAACATGTATGCAGGTTTTGGTTGACTCTACGATCTCCCATGTTAATGCCTTGTTAAAATCATTACAAGCATGTCTAAGCATATTCAGGAGCTTTTACTTGTGTTCTTCCTACAGTAGAAAACATTGCTATCAAAGAGGCATATAGCTTTTAATTCACATCTTAAAAGTCACTTCACTAACTTTTCCAAATGAACGTTGAGCTCTTCCCTAAGTTGTTGCACATTGAGAAAATTCAGCTGTGAACTTCTTTCACTCAGCACACATTCATGATAAACGTCCAGTCTTGTCACTTACTGAGGAAAGTGAATGCCAGGAGGAATAATAGCACACAGGTCATCAGCAGCCATTTCTCACCATGCCTGTTCCTTCTCCATGGTTCAGCCTACAGTGTATTTATACCAAGAGACATGTAGATCATTTTAATTTAGATTGTTCTTATGCATATTACGTATGTCAATAATGATAGGTGTAATAAAGTGAATAAGAAAACAATATTAGCAGATAGCTTGTGTACAAGATCTTTACAATGACAATAAGTGAATAGATAAATAATAACATTATTAATAGAAACATATAACTAGAGCATATGTGTACAGGGGCGTAGCCTAATAAATCATCAGCCATTTATTTGAGCTTGTTTTGAAATGTCTGGGTTGATTCATCAATGTCATGTTCATTTTAATTAATGCGATCTAGTTGCTTTAACATGATCCACTACTGATTCAAAACTCAAACTATTTTACTACTATTATTATGATTAAAGCCTTGTAAAACTGGAGTATAATGTATTAATAGTAGCTGCCGTCCTCAGTGTTCATAACCTTCTGGTGACAGTCACCACCAAGAAGCCTGTTCTGATACCAACATCAGCACTGGAGTGCAGCCTATTAGTTGCAACACCACCAGCACTCTTTAAGCCATAAAGCTATATTTGATCTCCAAACAACTGCACGGAGCAACCACCATACAGCTGCCAACAAACAAACAGCAGCAGAAACCTTTTATATCATCTTACCTGTGAAACTTGTGAAAAGAAATTGCCCTCTGCTGCCCGTTCATACTCCCTGCAGATGCTAATGATGTGAGCCAATCGACGGTAGTCCTTCAGCTCATCATGTAGACAAAGATCATCGTCATCAGCGTCATCAGAGTCCCTCAGGTCGCTGAGAGAGGAGGCTGGACAGCGGCTGCACATTGATATTGCTGTGGATCGTCCAGCAGTGACTGAGTGACTGAGCAAGTTTATCCACTGTGTGCCAACAGCAAAGTGAAACTAACAGCAGGCTGCTGGCTGAGGCAGAGCTGTCCCTCCCAGCTGGTGCTTCTGTGCCATCTCAGACCTTCACCTCATTTATTATTCCTTAATTCTTTTTGGATTGAAATTAGCCAATGTGCAGTGTACATTTATTCACCTTCAAACAGGAATAAAACATGAAATCTCTGGTAGTATTAAACATAAATACATACAGTAGTGGGTTTACAGCAGGCCTGTGTCTTCTTTCTCCTGTAATATTTGTTTAAAAATGTATATCGTTTCAAGGAGGGAAAATGGGACACAAATGGAATAACATGGAATAAATTTCCTAGCCAACATATCAGCCTGTTAACCTGCCACTTTTAAGTACTTTCCAGACAACAGCTGACAGCAAGTTTTTACATGCAACTTCTAGATTTTAAAGTGTCCTCATTTGCAAAAGTGTTCTGCAAATACCTGTGTGGAGGAATGACTCAGAAATATTTGCTCAGTAACCTGACGGCTTGCAGTCCACACCCTGTGCATTGTTTCTTTTAATTCCTTTCATTCTCAGCCTCAAACGTATGATTAATCTGGTTTCACAATATATATCCTATGTAGCCACGTAACATGAAAAACACACTGGCTAATTCAAAAACAAGTGTTTTTCACTGTACAGAGTCGTTTAAATTTAGCAATATCTCCATTATTATGTGAGGAGGCTGCACTGCATGCAGCAGAAACCTGGCTTTGGATAAGAGAAAGTGACTGACTTAACCAAAACAACCAAGGATTTAGTCATGTTTTCATCATTCACGTTATATTCTCAGATTTATGCACTCTTTAAGGCATCTATAGGACTGGCTCGTGTTATGTCACAGAATGCAGCCTGATGTCTTCGGTCAGGTCAGGTCCCTGTTGGATTTGTTTTCTACACCAAAAACAAGGGCTCCCCTAGCAACAGCTTGTCTCGTGATGTCCATCCATCCATCCATTATCTATACCGCCTATCCCTTTCGGGGTTGCGGGGGGCTGGAGCCTATCCCAGCTACAATGGGCGAGAGGCGGGGTACACCCTGAACCGGTCGCCAGCCGATTGCAGGGCCACATGCAAAGACAGACAAACATTCACACTCACACTCACACCTACGGACAATTTAGAGTCATCAATTAACCTAATGAGCATGTTTTTGGTCTGTGGGAGGAAGCCGGAGTACCCGGAGAGAACCCACGCATGCACGGGAAGAACATGCAAACTTCACACAGAAAGGCCCCGCCTGACCCGGGGATCGAACCGGCAACCTTCTTGCTGTGAGGCACCCGCACTACCTGCTGCGCCACCGTGCAGCCCTCTCGTGATGTCCACTGGAGAATTGACTGTACAAAACTAAAAACAGCTCAGTGCAGGGAGTTCGCTGGAGGGTGAGCAGCCACTTCAGCTTTGTTCTTGTAAAGTCTAATATCTTGTCTTTACGGGTTGTCTTAACGAGTTGCAGCTTGAAACTCAAGGCTCTGCGCTAACTTGCAGCTTGTGTTGCCTGTAACCAAAGTACTGGCAACTACTGCCCCCTGTTGATGCAAGCTTCTGTTAGACTTGATAATGTTCAGCAGGAGAAACTATGTTAACAATTGCTCTTTAGGATGTATCAGTAAACAGTAAAAACTTGTTTTTGCCCATAACGTACACCCTTTTTCCCTCTGCCTTTTGTCTTCATTGTCAACCCAAGCATATACAAGTATACATTTGAGATGAAATGCTGCCTCTGAGGAGCCTATGTTGCAGCAGTGAACAGGGACGTTAGACTGCAAGACATAAATATGCAACATAAAACAAATGTAAAGACATAAGCTAAACAAATCTGTGCATAAGATAGAGATAAGATAGAAAAGTGCAAGAGCTGTAGACTGCGGTGCAAAAACAATACATACAATACATACAATACAATACAATACAATACAATACAATACAATACAATACAATACAATACAATACAATACAATACTAAGACAGAGTGTAAAGTGTAAAGTAGTACAGGAAAAGTATGTAAACTTTTAACTGTTTTAAACACAGATAGTTTTTCTAATCATAGCAATGAATTTAAAAGTTTGTACTTTGTCCTGGGGGTGGGTGGGTGAGTGGTGGGTCAGCACCAGGGGCAGAGAGGAGGCAGCAGGGTGGTGAGGAGCCTGACTGCCTGAGGGAAGAAGCTGTTGCAGAGTCTGTAGTCGTGGCTGTATGCTCCAGTGCTTTCTGCAGGACAGCAGGCTGGTAAATCCTCCATATAGGAGGGGTGGGAGGGATCTGAGCGATGGCAGTTGCACAATTGGGTACAAAGTTATTTTTTCTGATAAAGTTTTTTCTTATTCAAACAGAGAATCTGAAGATGGAGGGTGTTTTTGTATTTGTATGCAAAAACATCTCCAGCAGTCTCCTATTGTTGTAAATGTACAATACGTGTGCTTATGCATGTGCTCACGCTGTAAAAACATTTGCCTGTTCTCTACATGCCTCCTATAGACTGATGCCACACTGCTGACCACAAATTTCTTTCTCAGCAGTATTCTTTAACCCTGCTGGTCCCTCTAGCATCTCCCATCTCCTCCTTTAATCCCTCATGCTGGAGGAGAGGCCAGGGAGACGCACACTAAGCACAGAAGACAGTCACTGCTCTCCATCACAAGGCCCCTAATGATGCTCTCCCTCAGCCACTGACTGAGGGGGAAATGGCCACAGGGGTGACAGGGATGGGGGATAATGTGGACTGATGAAGCTCTGTTAAGCCTCTGAAACAACAGCATGTACATCTGACTGTAAATTATGTAAATAAAACACAAGAGGCGATATGTTGTTTCAGTTTTATTTCAACATTTCAGTCATTCCAGTTTTGAAGTTTTTGGCGCTGAGGGGTGGATGTTCGTTCTTATGATGCCTTTTCCGGCCCTGCTCAGCTGTAATGACACAGAGGCCCTAAACAAGAGGACAGATGAGAGAAAACCCTTTGAGGAAGACATTAAAGCTGAACTCATATTAAACATAATCATATTCTGATGCCAACTGACCTAAAAGGTCTGGATTATGATTATTAGCTGGCAGGCTGGGGTAAAAGGTGAGGCTGGAGAAAGAGGTCAGGCAGGGATCAGACCATCCCCAGGTGTCATTACAGGAACATGGCTGTTCATGGCAGCAGGAGACGCCTCCTCCTGAAAAACAAAACATCTCCTTCAGCAGGTTCACTTTTATTTCTCTTCCTACCGCCATCCCTCTACTGAAGCTGTCACCTGCTCTAATTAGTAGGATGAAAAAGTACATGCATGTTTGTGTTCCCAGCTGCAAGTGTGCAAATTTATCTCTTTTTCTAATGGTTGCAGTGATGGAGGAGTGGAGGTGTAAGCGGGCCTGTAATGAGAGGCTGAGGTGAGGGGGAGGCAGGAAGGAGCGGAGAGCCTGCTGGCTGAGAGGACAGAAGCCTGGGGCGGTGAGGTGGATCTCCTGCTGCGGAGGTTGTTGCAGTCAGAATAATATTAACACAAGACCACCGGCTTTACCCATCAGTCTGCTGTGTGGTCAGGCACCACAGAGAATCCACTCTAATCTGTGCGTCTGCTCTGCAAATGCATCCGTCCACACAACATGCTTAATCTGGAGTGGAGTCTCACATTTTGTTTTTAAAACACAGGGATAGAATTGCCAGTGGGCCATTTCTTTTTGTGCAATTTGAACTTTCTTGATATGAGAAAATGCTTTTGAAAGAATGGAACAGAAAAGGGCGGATGTAGAATCACTTCACCCTTTCTGAAGTATAGAAAATCGAATATGAAGATTGTATTGATTGACTAAAAAATACATTTCTTTTTTAAATGAAGGAACAAACATCACACCTACAGTATTTCCAGTGGCTTCTAGATGCCTGCTGCAGGAAAACTGCACAGCATACTAGTTTAATTTACTAATTTACATTATCAGTGTGTCCACACAAGAAAAGTGACAGAATAAATTATATTATAGTCAAAGATATCTGTACGTAGGTCAGATTTGCTTGGTTTTTGAGTGTGATGTTCAAGGGCACTCTTGCTCTTCAATGTAAAATGTATGAATGTAAAAGCAGCATGGAAAGTAAAATAAAGAATTTGTCCAAATTTCAAAGAGACAGTAGCAGTAATGTCAAAAAGCAAGATCATGTATCATTCCTTTGATAGGCCCATATAATATATATATAAACTATAAATTAAAATGATTTCCTGTATCCCAACTGCCAGTACTGATAGTTTGCAACCGAGACAGAGATTGTGACTATTTAATTCAATGCAAAAGTTCTGTTTAATTACAAAGTTAGATAAATGAATTAATCCTTATTATTTATACCTGTGCGCTCACACACACACACACACACACACACACACACACACACACACACACACACACACACACACTGATCACACACACAGACTATATTACCTTCCTTATGTTTGCTGCTGCATTTCCTGATTCCCAGAATTCCGCTGATGGAATAGGTGGATTCAGAGCAATAGGATGTTCCTATGGCAACAGATGATGCCGATGACACTGCCGGAGGTCATAGGTCAGTGTCAGGAAACATTAGAGATAGACGGATCAAGAGAGAGTAGAAGCGACTCACCAACTTCACAAGACTCAGCCTGTGCTTTGTTTCTGATGATCCTGTAAAGACAGAGGGATCTCACTCAACGCTCACTGTCATGATCTGCGCTGTCCAGCACACACATACATGTCGTTGTCTATACCTGTTGATGGAGCTGATGCTGGGCACGCTGTCGTGGTCACACACTCGCTCCAGCAGCAGCCTGTCTCGGATCTCCCAGGCGAACATGGTGGGGTTGTTGTGTTTCAGATTCAGGATCGTTTGCACAACTCTGGGAGTGGCCACTTTGGGCTTAGAGCCTCCAATCAGCCCTGGCTTGATGCTTCCTGTCTCATTGTATCTGAATTCACAACATTGATATCTGTCAGGAGGGCTAACATTTTACCCAAATTTACCTGATTCACATAGAAGTTGAAATAATGTCAGAGAAAGCACAGCAGCACTATAGAAAAATCACATGATCTTGATGATCTTATTCATTTATATTAAAAAGAAGTTAATTTTCGAATAATACATCCTGAGATGTCCACACACATATTACATATATTAAATAAAAGTGGAGATGATTTACACATGGATAGTCAACGATTACACTGCATGAAATTAGACATAGGCCTAATGCATTTAGGCATAGGCATTAGTCTATATGCATTTCCAAACGACCTATGAACATTTTAACATGTTCTTTGGTTTTCAGTTGGTAACACTGTTAACATATGAAACTTTTTTTTTTTTTTTGAAAAGTTCAATACAGATTGGAGTTACTATATATTTACCCAAAATCTGCTTCGTTGCAGAAAACCCTGTCTACAAATTCATTAGGAATTATTAAATGATCTAAATAAATGACCAAGCAGTCCCTTTACCTGGCCAGTATTTTGCTGACACAGCCGTGACTCACGCGCAGCCGGCGGGAGATCTCGCAGGGACGCACGCCCCGGTGAGCGAGCTCCACGATGCGCTGTCTCACCACGTGCGGTAACGGGCGCCCGTTAATGAAGACACCGCCGAGCTGGTTCACCCCGCCGTGCCCTAAGCGCCGGAGCGGATCAAAGACACACAGATGAAGAGGCATGGCTGCATGCAGGCGTAATGTAATGCACGGGCACTCACTGTGCGTACAGCTGGCAACTGAAAACTTTAATTCAATGAGAAACATCATTACTTACTGTGCGTAACGGTGAGAGGCACCTGCCCATAGCGCACGTCCATCACAGACTGTTGTCTGACTCTAAAACCAGTCTGTAGTCCTGATAACTTCTAGACGTCGCTTGGCACAAAGAGTGGCGTCTTTGGAGGACCAAAGACATTTCCAACTCAATCAAAGGGAAAACTGAAAAAATAAGCACTGCTGTTTTCTTCTGTATATTTTTGTTTGCGGTGCGGAGTGACAGCAGTCTGCCTTCTGCGCTGGAGCGGTGGACAGCGGCACGAGCCTTTGATTGGACGCACACGCACAGGTGCACGCGCTCCATTATCTCTGCTTTAAAGTCAAGATAAGATAAGACAGGACAGGATAAGATAGGATACGGTCTGATCATAATTTATTCATCCCACAGCGGTGAAATTGTGTAACTATAATTGTGTAACAGCAGCAAAGGGGATAGTGTAAAAAGAAGCATCAGTAAAAAACACAACAAAACAAAAAACCCACTATATATATATATATATATATATATATATATATATATATATATATATATATATATATATATATATATATATATATATATATATATATATATATATTCTTCATTCAGTTAATTGTTCAATTATACACAATTGTGCGGACTTAGGCATTATGACCGTAGCATTTTGGCCAATGAGGGAATATCACAAGTAATAATAATAATAATAATAATAATAAACTGTGTATAGGCCTTTATGACACAATCCATGCAGATGCAACACAAAGTGCTGCACTTGTGATAAAACAATAAAAACAAGGAAAATAAAATGTAATAAAAAGCGTTTATGCGTTTATGTTTCATCTGAAGTTACCGTTTGCTTCGCAGACTGACTGGAAATCGTTGCTCTTGGAACAGCCCCATGTAGCCTATTGCTGCCAGCTGTTGACAGCAAACTGTACAGAAAGAAATTAACTTACAGCCATTTATGAGGTTTCTGCTGTAGAAGAATCATTTTACTTTACCATATAACTACCATGTTACAACTGATGATTCAAAACTGTTCATTACCAGGTCCACTCCTGCGCTTTCCAATTAAACTGGTAGCCAAACTGTGTTATTAAACGCTGGAATCAGTTTTGGTTGTCCAACATTTAAACTCCCGGAAACACGGCTGAAGCGCTTCGGCCATGTAAACAAGAACGGAATTAACAAGCCTTTCATATGTGTGGAGGGAAGAATTAGTATTAAGTATTACGTGAAGTCACAACAGACGTAAAGTGAACTAAAACCGGTAAGCGCCTGGGAAGTGCCTCTATAGACTTTCTTTCACTTGGTTTGTCTTCAGTAATTTAGCTATATGACGGTCTTAGCTACTTCAGCGCTAACGTTATTTAGCGTTAGCATACCGTCATTAGCCTGATGTTAACCCACGTGCCAGCATGTTGTGAATGTTTACATACAAACCTTATAGGTACGCGTTTTAGAAATAAATATTGAAACCAGGCGATTTAATCTCTGCTCAGTACCATTGATTAACGCATAAAAAGTTTGAAAAATAAAAAGCTATTAGCCACCACTGCTTGGCAGTTCGGTGAGCCGTCGTTGGGTGGTACTGTTCAGCTGTTCTTTCACAGGTTCTATTATGGACTATACTAAGGAAAATGAAGATGCTGATGATAAGGAAGGCGGCAAAGACGACCTCTTCTTTATTGAAGACGTGAGTAGTTCAGAAGTTGAAGGGGAGATCAAGTTCAAACAGCAGAAAAGCCACAGCAGCTGTAATAAACAAGCTTCACGGCTCAGCGGGGAAAGCTCTCCCCCACTCCTCCTGGCATTCAACATCCCCTCCAGACGTCTGCTGCGGGACAGAAGCCCGAGTCCGACTTCCAGTTTGGATTTACAGGAGGCGCAGGAGGAGGAGGACAGTGTCCAGCCCATCGAGGAGTGGATGATCCTGGGAAGAGAGGAGCAGGTGGGAGATTCAAGCATCCGGCTCAACCTGAGCTACTGGAACAGCTCTGAGGATGACTCTGGAGATGAAGGTTAGACTATTCTTGATCTCACTGTGGGATAACACTGTGCTGCTGTCTGTTATCCTGTCTCGACAGTCCTACTACTGGTGCAAAGAAATTGTTTTTATTGTAGTTTAAATTGCTTTGTGGGATTCAGAAATGTGAGGGATATGTCCGGGAGTGTCCAGCTGCATGTGCTGAAGAATAAGAAAGAATCAAACATGAACAGTCAAATTCCACAGCATGTCTGAAATCTGTATCTGGGCTCAGCTGGTTACAGTATCAAGGCTACAACTGCACAGCTTCACTTCTGAATTTGATGGGTATGTATGTCTGACCCATGGGTATAGTTTGAGCTGCATTTGAATATGATTTATGTGTACTTGTGATTAAATGAGACACTTTGCAAACTTATTTGCATGCCACTATGAGATTAGGCAAGCGTGCACTCTGTTGTGCACTCAGGTAAGTATAAGTAAGCGATATACAGCTGATAGCCAGAGGCATGACAATACAAAGGGGAATACAGTAAAACAACAGGGCCCAGAAATTCAAGGCATATCACTGCTTGCTTCTGTTTAAATACAGTGTAGAACAATGGGAGAGTTAAAGATGCATGTTTTCAGTTAAAATCAGGTAATAATGATTAAAGGAAGGATTTTAATAATTGGGATTTTAGTTGAAATGGCCACAGCTTTGAACTGGGCCCCAGTTTTTTGAGATTGCTGCCGTAAAACAATGAATACACAATCTTTCCAGTTAATCTCAGAGATAAAAGGTGATGTTAAATATACTTGCAAACAAAACAGGTTACACTGATGTTGCTCCTTCAGGACTTTCTGTTTTTCTTCTTTCCCTCTAGAAAACAAAAAGCCCTTTTGAGCACAATCAGTGAGCAGTAATATTTCATGGCACAGCGGAGATATTGACAGAAAAATACAGAAAGATAAAGATGTGTTCACAGAGTTCTGTACAGGTATTTTCATGCAAAAACACTACACAGGCACAGAGATGTCTGTGAATCCATGGGAGCGTAATTTATTTTTAAAGTCAAACAGAGACAGTTTGCTCAGCATGCCCTCCATTTTTCAGAAATGCTCTGCTTCACATTAATGATGATACTCATATTCACACCGGGGAGCTGCCCTGCAAACCGCTCCATCTTATCTTGCCAGGCAGCAACTCCACTGGAGCAGAGAGGTTTTATATTTTTCTCACCTCAGTGAAAGTTATTGTGGGAAGGTCAAGTGTTTTTCATCAGTTCTCTAAGCCCTGAGAGAGCTACAGCTTTTATGAAACAGAATACCTGGGAAGAGCTAAATTTGTTCGCCTTGGGAAAAACTCCTGATCCATTTTTTAACAATGTGTTGCTTGAGAACCACACGATTCTAACTTTAATTATGGAACACATTTATGTCTACAAAGCTTAATATTCTCCTTGGTCGTTCTCTCTATTGTAGATCAGAATATGAACTCAGTTGAGGACACCTGGGCTGTATCAGAGAAAGACAAGGTAACTTTTAATTTCAGGATACGGCATGAGAGATGACTTAAATATGTGTTGAGTGGCAGTTAATGTTTAAACGCTTAATTACATTGTCAAATTCAGAAGGAAATATGTTCAAATAAATATGCATGCATAAAAAAAGCCAGCGAAAGAATATATGCAGGTGACTTTTAAGACAAAATTGAAATGAAGGCAACTTTACTCTGCTGAGGACATTTATTGTAAAGACTAATTAAAGATAAGCTCCGAGTTTGGATTTAGAAAAGTGCAAAAGAAGGAAAGAAAATTGAAATTTAATATACCAGCATGTTCTCAGCATTATAAACTTAGAAGACTGTCTTTTTAAATAATGTCTCTCATGTCTTTGGCCTCCCATATAATCTAGTACGGTGCTGATCAGTCTCTCCCTCTCCGCTATTTTGTGCCTGGTCGTTCTCTGATCTGTAACATCTGCAACAGGACAGGAAACCTTGGCAAAAGCTGCTACTACCACAAGGTAAAGGAACTCACCCCTCCACCCTTTTCTTGTACACATAATATTCTTTCAGATTTCTGTCTTATTAAAATCACTTTCAGGGTGCATCCTGTCCCTCCTGTCCCATTGGTCTAAGATGCTTGTCAACATCTCTTATTGAGTCTGGTTGATATCCATTTCACCTTCCCCATGTTTTCTGCTGTTTTATACTTTGAACTATCCAATTATGGATCTTTTGGCATAAACACTGAAAATCTTGCTGTGCTGTCACAGGAAATTATTTTGTCAAGTTGAGAAACAAATGACAAAATGCCTTTTCCAGGTTGACTGAAAAGATCGTAACACCCACTGCAACCCCCCTTGTAAAAAAAAAAAAAAATTTGTCTCTGTGTCTGCAGAAACGCCCCACCTGTGTCTTCTGTGGGATCCAGGGCCACATCCACAGGGACTGTCCGAGCCGCCCCTGCACCAACTGTGGCCTGCCTTCACATGGCCTCAGGCCCTGTGAAAGACCCCCGCTGTGGAACCAACACTGCCAGCGCTGTGGTATGGCAGGGCATCTCTCTGATGTGAGTTTGTTTGTTAGCCCCCAGGTGTGGCCCCTGTGAGTGTTTGTGTTGGAGTGTGCTTTGCCAGGTTGAAGGAAACTTTAAAAGCATTTCCCAGTTCAGTGTTGACATATTCTGTAGCCTCAGGCGTGTGTGGGTCCCTTTTATGAAGAGTTGTTTGATCTTGGCAACCAGCTCCTCATCTTCAGTGCAATTACACAATGCTTTTTTTCTGTATTGCTCAAAAGAGTCATTTTCTCCTTTGTTTCCTGGGTTTTCCTCAGGCCTGCCCTGATACGTGGAGACAGTACCACTTGACGGTGAGTTGAAGTTTTGATTTTACTGCTTCTTTTAAGCAAGATCTATAATGCTTCTAAACATAAAGAGGTCTTTCTGGCTGACTGCGTTAACACCACAGATTTGAGATTTAAATGATTTTCCTCAAAATTAGAGTATAGGAATAATCCAAACAACGAGGTGGAGGCAGAGGACCGTCTTAATCATGTCTTTTGATTGGCTGGTGAAAGGAAAAGTTTGAATGTATAGGTTTATAATTTGAAATCAACTTATGTCTGTTTTGCACATGTAAAAATGTTTTTTCCAGGTCCAGCGTGAGGTTCCACCCAGGCCACGGACAGACCACGCCCTAAAACTTAGGAAAAGGCCTGTTCATTGTTACAACTGCTCTGAGAGGGGACATTATGGTTATGTAAGTGGCTAATGAAAAGAATCATTCTTCTACTTTTACCATCTATCCTCTCCTTGGCTTGATCTTTGCATGTCTTCATCTTTTGTCCTACTTTGTCTGTCTTTGTCTTTAAGCTGTCTCATGTGTGTCTCCGCATTTCTCTTCCCCTCTGTATACCTCTGCACAACATACATACTCTTCCTCCCTTCCTCTTTCCTCTCTCCCTCAATCACTATAGTTTTTGTATCAGCACCGTTCTCCACCCTTTACCTTTTCTATTATTCTCAGCCTGCCGTCCTACATCTGTGTCTCTGTCTCTGTCGGTATCAGGAGTGCACTAAGAGGAGGATGATCGGTGGGACTTCGCCAGCATTACCCTATGTCTGCCACTATGACACCATGAAGGACATTCTCCAGTGTCGTACCAGGATGCAGAAAAGAGTGAAAGGTGACAAAACCTATAGTATGTGCAGTGTTATTGTACATACGATGATGTCAACATTTGCAGAAAATAGTGGGTTTTATCGATGCTCATTTCACCATGTTGATTTGGGATTTAATCTGAGCTGATTGCAAAACACATCTAGCATTCCAAGGGTCCCCTTTCACATTTTTGGGATTGTAACATTTACCAGTTGGTGCTACACATTTCTAGTTACTTATTAATGAGATAAGTGTAGCCTTTAGTCAGGAGCAGATGTCTTCAGATGATACACACCTTTCATAGGGTGGTTTTACCCTCAACGGTGAGACCCTCGAGTTGATGGGTTGACAGTGGCGGCCAAATCGTAGCAAGCAAGAAGCTCCCTCTGCTTCCTGCCCCACCATCTGAATTACATCCCTCTTCCCCTTTGCATTAACACCCAGAGGAGTCGGGAATCGCCAAACAGAATTTGCAGAGAATCCTGTGCAACCAACCTCGACTGGGAGCAGCCATGCTTGTCTGTGCAGTCTTGCACTAGAGGTTATTTTGAAGCTTTCCTCTCCTGCGCCTCTTGGTGACCCTCCCATGGAACTTGAAGAAGATCTTGCCAATGCATAATAAGCTGTTCAGTTGAGAAGTGCTGCCTGAGAGCTCCTCTGTCGCCGGAAACCATATCTTGAAAGAGCTCCACACATAATAGTTGTCTTGACTTGCTTGAATAAGTTCACCGACAGGCATTTTTCAAGTCTAACCAGTTAGGTTCTGTTTCATCTTTTAGGCCCTGTGCATCAGTTGGCTGATGATCAAAATGTGTTTAGACATGCTGCAAAACCTGGAAAGATGTTAAGATTCCACAGTTGCTGAAGGAGCTTTGGGCACTTCTTGTACTTTATAAGTTATAGCGCTGGGGCCTGAACCAGCAGATGATCTTGATCTCCAAATAATGTTGTTTGTCTCCTGTGATGTTGGCTCATTTGCAGCAAGTTTAAAAGACATTTTTTGTGGTCTTCCAATTACTGCATTATTTCTCAGTCCATGTGTCCTGCAAGGGTCGCTGTGTGTTCAGACTGCCTGATTTGTGTTGATTAAGGGCGATCTTGGAGAATTATGTGTAACCACTCCCAGTGGTGATGTCACAGGGTCCTGCAGTGTAGATCACTGCAGCAAGGTGAAAACCCTAGAGGTCAGCTAAAACAATGTTTTCAGAGTAACTTAAATTACGTTTTACAGATATTTTTGTCTGGAGTCAACAAAACAAGTTGTAAAAATTGACATATTATTACCTTAACAGGCTGTTATGGTGAAGGCGTCAGCAAATAGATACGTCTTTACATCCAGCTGACAGAGCAGCATTATAGTTCATTTTGAAGTCATGTGTTTGGCTACTCAACACACTTAATGTACACTCAGTGAACAGTGTGCAATAATTTCAGTAGCTACACTATACAAGGAGTACCTAATAAAACTGGCAACTTCATGTAAGTCCAGTTTTCAGCTCTGCTTTATCTGTTTCTTTTGGTGAATGGTACATTGAAAACAGGGTTGATGCTAAAATGTTCTGTAGAGCTGAGAAGAGTCCATCGATAATTCTCTGTGGGTTTGTCTCAGTGAGCAACCCCCTTTCACATTACATTTCACCTGTTGATGAAATAAAAGATATTAATATGTGCATTGATGAACAATAGCATCCTTTAACTTGTTGTTCAGCCATACAGACTCACCGTGATGAAGGGAATTTTCTCTTTCAATGCTGTTTTCAGAGCTTGTGAGTGTTGGATCCCTGCCTCTCTCAGACCAGCAGCATTCTGAACCGACAGGGGAGAGCAGTGAGGAGAATCAGCCGTTCCAGGGGAGGGGCAGGACAAAGCAGGAGACATGTAGCCGGGCTGGCAGGAGGAAGACATGGCCAGAGAGGCGCAGAGAGAGACGGGAAGTGAAGAGGCTGAGGAAAGAGGCTCAAGCCAAGCGGGAAGGAGGACTGCTGGGGAGATCCCAGAGGAACTTTGATGATGAAGTTTGCCCTGACGACCCCTTCAGGTCCGCACTTCACAGTCCCACACAGTCCACACCTCCTCCACAGAAGAAGAGGAGGGATGAGGAAGGTGGGAAAAGGAGCAGGAAGAGCAGAGAAGAAAAGAGGTGGACGAGAAGAGGGATAAAACATGGGGATTTATATCCCTGTGGTGACGTGGTCAACAGTAATGAAAACCTTCTTTCCCCTAAACAAAGAGTACGCCACCGGAGAAGATGAAATGTGATTGTTTTTCATGTTTTGTTTACTTTTAAGGTTTAACAAATGAAACTGGACAATGATAATGACAGTGATAATTTTGTGTCTGTCTGATTGATCCATTTATTTATTGACAATACAAAAACTCTACAACAGCACATACAGTTGAAGGATGCTCATCTTCACTGTAACTGGTATGACTGTACTTTTGTACTGTTCTGCAAGTACACCTACTACTATTATACTGGCTGTGCCAAATTTTCAACATACAGTAATATTTTGGAATATGTTTTTACCTCTATGCCTGCTCTTTGCCACGTGTTGGAGGGGGTGGTTTATCCTCCTTAATATAATGCTAGTTTTACAGGAAGATACAATTTTCCGTCAATGCAATACTTGAAATCCGGTCAAAGGCTGAAGACTTTGATTGATCTTTGCAAAGAGTTGTATTTATATGGTAAAGACGGTAATAAACATGAATTTCCAGGTAACCTTGCCTGTACCGTCATTTGTGTTCAAGACAGAGGATTAGTGTGTGACGTCTGATACATAAAAACATGTAAGAATGTAGGATTAGATTTATATAGTAAAGAGAATATTTCGGAGAAGGCTTTAAGCATCGGCATATGCAGAGCTCATCTACCTGGAGAGCTGTGTGAAGCCATTGCCTTTCAAAGCGTTGCCTTATAGTATTTCTGGTTATGAAGCTGCTGAATTATTAATGAGCTGAGCAGCTGCCCGGGGTTTGCCAGACAAAAGTAGTTAACTCTGATAACGGACTGCTACTTTAAAATGACCTTGATAGCTGCTAATTAAACAAAGCGTGATTTGAGATGTGTTGCACGATTTTGAACGTTTCCTCGCTTTTGGGTTTGTGTGGTTTACTTTGACATACATCGCGGGTTAGGCTCGTGATGAGCTCCATATTAGTCTGTGATCGATTGGGGATGACTTGACAGAGATGTGAAACTCCCATTGATTGATCTCCACTACACTCCCCGCTGACCAGAGAAAACACTCGATAGCGAATGCGAGAGGGGATTTAAATTGGACAAATAGTGTCCACCTCACTTGACGGATAAGGTAGCTATCTGCTTTCTCATGCGGTCTGAGGTAATCCGCTATTAGCACTGTTTAACGACTATCTTAACCTCGATACAGTGCGACGTTAGCTAGCTTGTAATGTCGGCACTGTTGGACTTGTTTTCCCCTCTAGACTCCGCTTCCTGTTAGCCTTGGGCTAGCTGGAAAATCGAAATTATGCTAATGAACGAGCAGGTATAGTTAGCCAACGCAAAGGGGTGTAACTTTACTATTTACAGCAGGCAAACCGTTGCAGTTTAGTTGCAATTTATTCGCGAACCTATGCTAATAACTTTATTTCACAGCCAGCTATCAGGGCAGCTGGTTTCCTTTAGTTTGCTAACGCTCGACAGCTAGCCATCTTGCCTGTGTTTAGGGATTTAAGTATTTAACTTGACAAGCTTTAGGTGGCAGAGAGCGAGCGATATGAACTCAAGTTGCAGGTGCTTGTTAATGTATGTGTCAGCATTGGGATCACTCGTATAGGACCCAATTACATGCGACTATTGCCTTTAAAAATACTTTATTTTACTGTGGGAAAGCCCGACTGTTCCACTGTGAAAAGACAATAGAGAACCCGAGACTTGCTCCGCTGTTGTTCTGGTAACGGCGACAACCACTGATGACTAACTCAGAGAAAATAATATTTTGATTGTTGTTTTGTTATACCGCATGCGAATATAACTACAATATTTTTACACACTTAATGTACGCTAATAAGTGGCAAAATAAATAAACAGTTTCCGTTAAGTTGACCCGCACAGATAGCTCGGGAGAGAGTGGATGTGATGCAGATGGTGCTTGTGCGACATATGAGGGCTGAACCCGCTGCTTCCAGGTACCTCATCTCATTCCACTGAAACAGTAGCTTTAAATGCCTCAGAAAGCACTCGCAGTAGCCGGTCATCATCAGAGGTAACTCGGTGAATAGAGAGACGTGGAGAAGCGGTCTGAAGAGGGAGGCTCCTGCCCGTTTCTGGACGTCCATCTCTCCAGCCTACCTTCATCACGTCCATCCACCACCGCCCTCCTCCTCCCAGCCATGGACCCCCCGAGGACTCGGTCGCGGTCTCGATCTGGCTTCTATCATTTCGGCATGAACGGAAACGTTGGGAGCAATGGCAGTGGTAACGCGGTCGGTAACGGGAGCATGATGAACGCCAGCGGAGGAGGGGTGAGCTACCCGCAGCAGAGCAACCCCGGCTGGGCGCCGCACCACGGTGGTCGAAGCTACCCGGAGAGCCAGCAGCAGCACAGCCAAGGGAGCTACCTGTCCGTAGGAGCGCAGCGCCACTCCTCGCACGGAGCTCACAGACACCCCGGGGCCGGTAAGCAGCCTTCAGTAAACAGGGCCTGCAGCCCGGCTAGATGCATCATTACACACACCCACACAGGATACACCCCCTGAGGGATGCAAGCAGGCCACCAGCAGCATAACAGGCTTTGAGACATTTAACTACAAGGCTGGGAGCTTTGCTGCCAGCTGTTGCTTGAAAGGCCAGCTATGTCTTATGTCAGGTGTTGTAGTGCTGGTTCTGCTTAAGAGGTCTGAATAGCATTTAATCAGGTAAATAATGCAAACCAGGTTCCTGAACTTTGTTTTGTATGTCACTGCCTGGCCGTCAGGAGGAATGTAGGACTGCAGAATCTTTTGGGGAATCCGGGTATGGTGGTGTTGAAGGCACAGGTCATGTGATCTTACTGACACTGTGGATGTAATCAAGACACAAAGGGAGTAACTATATAGGTAATCAGAGATTTAATTTTAATTAGAATTAGTTATATGGCAAGATATAGCAATGCAACTGTAATGTAGACACAGAGGGAAACAAATCTATCCGCTGGTTGGTCAGTGGAAATTTTTCAGACTGGTAGCTGAAGGATTGAAACTAATATCGATGGCTAGGGAGCAATGCATTTTCATTCATCATAAGATCAGAGACAGATGTATTTGCCTAGTGGTTCACACATCCTACATACTCTTCAATCTGTACAAGAACTATGTACAAGCAGACTCATTAAAAGAGTAGTTTGGAGCCTTGAGACGAACCTTGAAATAGTTTGAAATGAAATCTCTTTCTTGATGGCGATTTTATCCTTTTATTTTGGACTGCTCACCGCTGTGATGCAGGCTTTCCTTATAGCTCACCATCAGCCCTGTCATCCACCAGCCTTAATGCTGTTTAACTTACTTTTTGGCCTATGCACAGCTCTATATGGTCCCAAACAGATCTCTCAGCTAGTGGTTCAGGGTTGAGTAAAGATTAATAAGGCATTGTAGTTTTCAAAGTGTGAAACAGAAGAATGAACAATAGAGTTGTGCTGGCACGCTGTTGGTTTCTTCACTTTGGCAAGTCAAATTTATTTGCATTGCACAATATCAGTCGAACAGGTAATCAGTTGACTTTATTGTGCCCACAACAACAACAGTTCCTTACCCAACCCAATCTCAATGAGAGCACAATGCAAAACTCCCCCAAACCTTGAAGAAATAAGAGGAAGAATCAAAAAACATAACAACACAGAGAGGAAATTCAAAGCGAGACTGCACCCCAGCCCCCCTTCATTGTTTTCAACATTGACACCAGTCTGTTTAGTGTTCAGCAGGTTTCCATTGCTGGCCATTGGAAAGTGACTGTAATACCTTCTGTAATACCAGATTGGATTCCCCTGAAGGCAAAAAAGTGCAGTGAATGAATGAAAGCAGGCTTTTAATGGGCCTCCTCTGTTGTAATAGCAGCACTGTTGCCAAATACCCAAAATAACCCTCACAGAGGGGACTCACAAAAACACATGCTTCCCAAATTGAGAGACTACAGAGGGGTTTGTGTGAAGACTTAAACAGTGTATCTCCCAGCTGTGTGATCTGCCTCCTTCCTAGCAGCTGCACATGCCTCTTCTTAGATGACTGGGGTCTATGTGTGTTTTTGTGCGTGTGTATATAACATTTTCTCTGTGTAAGCAGAATAAGAGTGTGTATGTCTAACTGCATTACAGACTTCCTGTTTGTCATGTACGTGTTTGTTTTTGTACCTGTCATTGTATTACACCTCTTGGCATCACTTTATGCAGAATGTGCCAGGGTTTGATTTGGGGGTGTTAAAAACATGTCCCTCTGCCTTAGCTCTTTTCTCTTCTCTCCTCCGCTTACACTCCCCCAGTGTCAAGCATGTTTTCACCCAGTGCAGCTTTAATAGTGAGTGTTGCATCCCACAGCCTGCCAACATTGCAACTTAATAGCAACCAGTTTTTACAGATCCCCATTAATACTGTTGTCATCTGAGATCTCCACAGATTATGTGGGTAAAATAGTTTTCTTTTTTTTTTTTTTGCTTGGCTCTTCTAAATAACGCTTCAAGTCTTTGTGTCTCTGTTAAAGAACCGGAGCAAATTGCTGCTTGATGACAGCTGATACTCTTGAGTTCACTATCCTGCCTGCCTGACTTGATTGTCTGTCGTGAAAGAAATGGTGTCACTCTTCCCTAGCAGCCATGCTTGGAGGAAACAAGGTCGTGTCTGATCGCCAGCAGAACCCATCCAATCTGGCTCACCATCCCCTCTCCTTTGGCCCTCTGGGTGAATCAACGTTAGCAGACCTAGTTCTCCTCAAAGCACATGAGTAACTGAGGCCTAAGAGCCTATTAGTTCTAGAGAAAAAACATTGGTAAATGGAAAAAATGTGTAAGCCAGTGTGTTGGCCCCTACTGTTGGCTAGTCGGTCAACCAACCGTCCCTCTGTTCGCCGCAGTCACTAGCAGGGTGTCTTTGAGCTGTCACTATCGGCAGACTTCACATGGCTCTGGAGCGGTGTCGCAAAGACAAGAAAGAGGTGGGGGGTGCTTTCAGATCTGTTGTTTCTGAGGAGACAGAAGGGGCTGTTTGGACGAGGGAGAGAGAGAGATGAGGGGAGGAGATTTTTCCTCCCCCCCATCTTTTTGTTGATTAAAGGTTTTGGGGGGACTGCTTAGAGGAAACTCTTGTCAGCTGAGTTCAAGGACATCCTTCTTAAGCTGCTGAAATGTCTGTGTGCACATGCTGCATCCAGATTGCACATGTGGACTGTCAGATAAACAGCTGGGCGAGTATTTTGTTCTTTTGAGATTATGTTTATGGTATTACTGCTTTATTCAGTGATGTGATTTTTTAATATTCTATTTTTTTAATGTACTAATCTCATTCATGCCATTAGGGAGTCTTTTTCTGTGATGATCTATTGATCTTCGGAGAGAGATTTTTATCGCTTGTTCACCACAACAAGATGATGAAAAAATGGGGAAGAAACATGGCACTGAGCTGTTGTTGCAGAGCTAATAATGGTTCACTGCCTTGCTCAGGACACTTCAGCATAGCAGATGCTTGCCATTGCATAAACTTGAAGCCAGGCTTTCTAGTAATGCTTAGTTTCCATAGGGACTACCCTATAGTCTTGCTCCAGTTTATGGGATAGGCTGCAACTAATGATTATTTGACTGACAGTCCAAAACCAAGAGATATTCAATTTATAATTACCGAGAAAAGCAGAAAAAAAACACATTTGAGAAGCTGAAACCAGCTAATAGTTGATATTTGTGCTTGATAAATGACTTAGAGACTGACTTACAGATTAGTTTTCCTCCAATCGACTAATCAATCAATCCATTAATCACTTCACAGTGGTCACTTGGAGGAAAGTGATGTGATAAGTGGAGACAAAAGTCATCTGCATGCAAACACCATTACATGTGCAAAGCCAAGAAGATGCTCTGGTGTGTTTGATAAGTGGACGTCTGTGTGTCTGTTTCTGTGAGTCTGCACGGGCTTTTCATGGTACATCAGAGGGAACCATTTCTCTGTGAGAGCTAGAGAGGATGAGTCCAGTGTGACATCTTCCAGAGATGGCTTCCTCTCTTGTCTGCTCATTTAAAACAGGAAATTCAAAGGCCTGTTTGAGAAGCCGGACCCTCGCTGAGGACTGTAACTCTGTTTGTGAAGCGAGATTTTGGATGTAGGTTTTTTTTTTTTCTTATCACTTTGGGATTTTGTAGTTTTAAGTGTGTTCAAGCAAATCAGCTGGACTTCATCAAGATAATGCTGATTTTTTTGGCATCCAGTAGAGTCTTAGAAAGGAAAATAAGATCAAAGGCAACCAGCTGCCTTTGTGTTGTTGGTGTTGTTGTATTTCTGTTAGCTTAGCTTATGTCCGTGTGTCTTGTGATGTTGATGTTTTTCTCAGCCCCGTCTCATCTGATTAGGTTTTTTTTTTCCTCTGTGGCCTGCAGGAGGAGTGCTACATTTTCACCCAGATAATGTGTGCAGTGAGGATCGGGACAAAGTAAGTATTAAACACGACCACTGCCTGTTGCCTAGGATTTGAAGTAATTGTTTTTTATTCATTCTCCCCATTTGTTTGTCCTCCTATTATTTGGCCAACCGTCCCCCTGCTTTACCTCTGTGTGCAGATGGAAGACAGCCCTAGCCCGAAGAGGCAGCGTCTTTCACAGCAGTCCATGTTGGATCTCAACTCCGCCCCTCCCTCTACTCCTTCCTCTCCCATTCGCCCCTGGGAGCTGCCTCCCAGTCGCAGACCGCACCCCCACTACATGCCAGAGAGATGCCACACGCCTCTTCGCAACCGACGCAGGTATGTGTGTGGCACAAATACATATAACCATTATCTCCAGCATTATTACTTTTTTTTTTTGCTATTTTACATTACAGACGATTCACTAATTAATCAAGAAATAATTGTCACATTAATTAATAATGAAAATAATCATTAGTTATAGACTGATATGTTTTGATTTATGGTCTTAAGCCAGATGAGCCGACACAGAAACAAAACACTTAGAAATACCAAAGCATCAGTACAACAACATGCAGTGATGCATGATTGAGTCTGCAAGTAACTGTGTGTTGAGTTTGCCGTTGATGAATTTCGATTAGGGTTGTCAAACGATTAAAAAAATCTAATTACATGCTTTGGAATTAATTAATCTGAATTAATTGCATGTATAATTTTTTCATTTGTCATTTTTGGGCACAATTGTTTTTCTCGTGGCAGCTTATAAATTGAATCACAGGACAAAATCTGTAAATCCTCTGTTAACCCCTCGTCCTCTGCCACCATTTAGTGGGTGGCATTTAGTTGGTTAATCTGTCACAGGTAGACTTGATAAGTCTGCGTCTGAGCGCCTGTTTGAGTGTGGCTTGACGAGACTGCTCATTGTAGCATTAGGAGGCTGTGCTAGGTCTGACCTGAGAGCTCGCTGTTCACTGCTTTGCCTTGAGGTCATATTTCAGCTTGAAGTACTGCAAAGGTACGAAATCAATCAGCAGCATCGATAATGATGCAAATGACAACAAAGATCTTTTTGCCTCTTCTTCAGTTTTCCGCTCTTTCTTCCACCTCAGCCCTCCAATGAGACGCCAGCGGGGCCGGAGAGACCGTCTTACCCGCCACCACCACCATGCCCACAACAACCACCACCACTACAACAGCAACAACAACCACCACCACCACCATCACCACCCCAACGCCCACCATCATCACCACCACCACCACCTGCACTCCCACCACGGCCCATCGCCTGGCCACCAGGACGAGAACTACCGCCACCCGGCTCCCCCTCAGGGCTACCCACCCTACAGCCAGCAACCTCCCCGAGGGCTGGGGCCCGGGCCCGAGGAGCGCCCAGGTCACCATCCCGCAAACCCCTCCCCGAGGCCCCTCCACCAGTCGCCGAACCTGTCTCCCAGACTGCTGCACCCTGCGGCCCATCCACAGCACCCGCACCCACATCCCCACCCCCATCCATCCCAGCAACAGAGCAGTGTGGTGCTGGACCTCCATGAGCAGGTGACTTAAGAATTATTACTGACAGTGTGAATCTCAAAGTTTGTCTTGATCTTGTGCATTCTTGTCTCCTTCTTGTCCCACAACACTTTTTGACACCCCTGAAAACAGTGCAATGTGAAAATTAAACCCAGCTACTCATGGAGATATTAACTTACTTTGGAGATGAAGATGTCGCCTGCAGAGAATATGGCTAATGTGATTTTATTTAATATAGTACTGGGGTCTGTTTGATCTTGAAAGCAGTAACTACATTTCTTATATCAAGGAAAACGACTTGTCACCATGTAGGCGAAAGATTTGGTTGCTTAATGTCGGCCTGTCCATTAGCATGTCTGGCTTGTGGGACTGTTTTTTACAGTGTGGGATGATTCAGTAAAATACGTTTTAAATTGGCTGGGATTGAAGAAAGTTTATTGGCAAATGGACACTTGAGAAACCCTTGAGAAATTGTGGCGTCTATCATTGATTTTCGTGTGTGTTAAAGTGTCTGTCGAAATAGAGTGGAACACATAACACGATTAACACTACATTCGTAGATAAACTGTAAAGTCAAGGACAGGACAAACTTCAACCGTAAATCACAGTCTGTGTGCATAAAGTTGAGGGCCTTGTCTTTTTGATGTGCACATTCAGGGTTCAGCGCCAGTATCGTATCCCGTGTCTCCCCCGGGAGCGCCACCAGGCCTGCCGCCTCGCTCTGCCCCTCAGCAGATCCCAGCATGCTCAGTAGTCTTCAGCGGACAGCACTATCCTGTCTGCAGCGTCCCTCCTCCTGTGAGTGTATTTATATTTATATTAGTTAAGTTTGGTTAAATTTTGCCAAAGAGTGCAGCTGCAAATTTACTCTTACTGATGACTTTTCATTGTATTTTTATTCAATTTAATTTTTTTTGTCTCTCTGCTAGGTCCTTCAGACATGTTCTGTGCAGCACTTACCCATGCCCTACCCATTCCCATCACTGCTGTCCAGTGACCCAGCCTTCCTGCTCCCCCCTCCTCACCTTCCACATCCCCCAGCACACCTTTCCCACCACCCACCTCACCTGCCTCAGCCTGGACAGTTTGGACCCTATCCGACGCAGCAGGCCCGATCGGTGAGCAGGAATTTTTTTGCTTATTTCAACTAATGTTTTCTATCAAATTTTCTGTGCATCTCAAAAAAAAAAAAAAAAAACTACCTCAAAGCAGGCATTCACTGACAAACCAGTGTGGCAGTCAGCATCTTTCAGGGGAGCTTTAAATGTTCTGCCTGCTGTATAAAAAATGCAGCAGCAAAGGTGTTTTACAATGTGAAAGCAATAGAGATGATGCATATTTTATGACAAGGGTTCTCAAACTGTTTATGGCATGGCCCCTTCAGAAGCCCCCAAAAAATGTAAGCATTGAAAATAATTGAGGAAAAAAACAATAAAAAACGATCCAAGTTGAATTTTAGTGAAATATAGGCCAACACGAGAGCATCATCAAACTGTTTTTGTTTATTTTCCCGACATGAATCACATTCATTCAACTGGGTCTCAATCCATATTTTTCCCCTGGTCATCCATGCTCTGTCTGCAGTGGCCCCCCAGTTTGAGAACCACTGTTTTATACATTTGAGTTGAAGCAATCTGTGCTGTTCTCCTGCAGCACTTGGAAATGATGTGGTGTTCAGTGATAGATCAGGGCATGTACAGAAATACAGTGTTTCTAAGCTGTTCACTTGCACTGTGAGTCCACAAGTGGAAATTAGATTAATGGTGGTATTTCGGTTAGAGAAGACAGATCTTGGTTTGTCTTGGATCAAATGACAATGGAAGATTTGTTCCCTCTGAGAGTGTCAATGTTGTGCATCACTAATGGTCACATACAACTCTGATTCCCAAGAAGTTGGGACACTGTGTAAAACGTAAATAAAACAGAATGTGATCATTTACTAATCCTTTTTGATATACACACAGTTGAAAACAATGCAAAGACAACATGTTTAATGTTTTACCTCATCAACCAGCCTCATTGATTTTTTTGTAAATATGAGCTTATTCTGAATTTGGCAGCAACATGCTTCAAAGCAGGTGGGACGGCAGCAACTAAAGACTGGGAAAGTTGTGGAATGCTCCAAAAACACCTGTGTGGAACATTCCACAGGTAAACAGGTTCATTGGTTGCAGATGATAGTATCATGATCGAGTATGATTCTGGAAAGGCTCAGTTGTACACAAGCGAGGATGGAGCGAGGTTCACCACTTTGTGAACACATGATGGTGTAAAGGATATTACTCCATGGGCTCAGGAACACTTCAGAAAACTTGTCGGTAAACACATTTCATCTGCAAATGATTGCATTCTGTTTTTACTTACCTTGTACACAGCATCCCAGCTTTTTTGGAACTGGGGTTTTCATGTGTGCCAAGGTTTACAAAGGTTAGAGCAGATCCTGATTAAGCAGCTGCATGTTCGGTGAGAGTCAGTATCATTTCTGTTGAACCGACAGCTCTGTGCCAAAGGCTTCGGGCCAAAATACACGACTTCCTTTTGAAGTTTGCCCACATTTGTCTTTCGTGTGGCTTTGATATTGAATAATATTTACTGTTAATAAAAGCAGCTGCCTGAGAATTGAATACAAAGCAAAGCTAAGAATCTTAGTAGAAAAAGTGCAAATGTTAGATTGATCACTAAATTAAAAGTTTTAAATATGTTTATGTACAGTTAAAGAATATTGTTCTGTAATACATCCTCAGCATCTGTCTGTAATCTCGTGTTTGAGGTGCTCTTGTTGCTGTGATCACATGACGTGATCTCAGTTGACAACAGTGTGCGTTTATCTTTTCATTTTCCACATACTTCTCCTCCACCCTCCCAGCCCTTACAGAGGATAGAGAATGATGTGGAGCTGCTTGGAGAACACCTGTCTTTGGGTGCGGGGCTCCACTATCCTCCCGCCACCCACCCTGCCCTCACGCCACACTCCACACAGCTCCACTTCCTCTCCCATGACCCCCTGCCACAGGAGTTCTTCGGCGTGGTGAGCAATAAGAGTAATTCAAGTGTTTTTTTACCTTTTGAGTGTAGCGTAAAACGAAAGTCCACGTGACTGATTTGTCATGTATGTGCTGTGATGTGTCCCCCAGTCCTATCCCAACTTTATTCCTCGGCGTCTCCCGGGGCGACGGTACCGCTCGCAACAGCCACTGCCACCTTCGCCTTACCACCCCAGCCTCTTGCCTTACTTCCTGTAAGTAGATCAGTTCTTTAAAGAAAAGATAGTTAGGAAAAAAGGTTATATTTGCAATTTTTTTTTTTTACATAAACAATTGCAGGGTGTTTTGGCGAACATGTTGGGTGAATAATAACACTCACGATAGATCAGACAAAACAGAAAAGAAGTCCTTTTGAAAAATCGTCACCTTTCAGAGATTTCGTTCAATTAGTTTAACCTTGAGAAGGCCATGAGAGCTACTTATCTTTGAGAATGCTTCTTTTCTGTTATTTCTGAACGGGATACAGTACGTTCATGTTATTTGTTTTGTTGTACGTTGGCATTTTAAGTCTTTAAAGTACTTTCTGAGAGGTCTTACTAATTTGGGCTTCAGTGAAACAACGAAAAGGGAAGAATGGTTGCAAAAAGGGAAAAAGGCGAGACAAATCTTGAGCCTTCAACGTAGAAAACATTCAAAATGAATTATCAGTTGGCTTCAAATAACAGTGAAATAGAGTTTGATCATTTAAGGTGGAAGAATGTGACATTTTTGTTGGTCATAAACTGTTCAACTTGAATATGCATGCTGTCAGAGCTTCTTAGTGTTGAGACAAAGTTAACTGCTACTGCACTGCTCAGTATATTCATTTACTTCTTCCATAAACTGAACTTCAACATTTCTCTGTCGCTTCTCTCCCTGTGTAGTTCAATGCTGCCCGTCCAGCCCACAGGTCCTGCGATCAGTCTGGAGCTGGATGTAGACGATGGAGAAGTGGAAAATTACGAGGTTCGTCTTCGTCTGCTTTGGTCTGTGTCTTTGCTGTATGTAGATTCTTCTGTCGTGGCTGACGTTTTTTTTTTTTTCTTCTGCTCCACAGGCCCTGCTGAACCTCGCTGAGCGTTTGGGAGAGGCCAAACTCAGAGGGCTGACCAAGGGAGACATCGAACAGCTTCCTTCCTATCGGTTCAATCCAAACAACCATCAGTCTGAACAAACACTGTGAGTGCCGCCCTGTTGCAACTGCCAGGTCGTCACTTGTTGTTAGAGTGATGATGAGTTTTTGGGTTAGCTCCCCAGAATCACCAAAACTATGGATTTTTGTGGATTTGCTGTTTTTCTGACAGACTTGAATGTTTATTAGCTTCTCATTTTGTGCACTTATTTACCATATTTGTGGCTCTGCGAGCTACATAAAGTTTAAAACAACTTCAAAGCATATTGGAAAAGAAATGAAATGTCATCTGTCTGTTGGGGTTTGGCATTGTGGGAAAAAATGGTCTAATTATTGGTGCAAAGTTCCCTTATTCCATTTCTTCCAGATGGTGCATGAATGGTAGTCAGAGACGTATTCCTTGTGAATACAAGAAGACAGTTTCAGTATTTACAGAGTTAATGGTTTGACCTTTTTCATACTGTTTTCTCAGTCAATGGACCCTAAATCTGCCTGGATGCCCAGTGTGCTGTGTAAAAAGTGTGCTAAACAGCAGGTTTCTTGTGTTGGCATACTTTACATGCTAATACCTGTTGTGTTGCAGGTGTGTGGTGTGCATGAGTGATTTTGAATCCCGCCAACTGCTGCGAGTCCTGCCCTGCAGCCACGAGTTCCACGGAAAGTGTGTCGACAAGTGGCTGAGGGTAAGTCCCCACCTGGGTTATTTTTGGAAACTAGAACTGAGACTAAATGAAAATGATGCACTGTAAGAAAAAATCTGAAAGAAAAGTACCTGGGCGCAAAACTAATGGGAAATAAAAATGAAGATGAATTCATTTCAGTTTTAGTTTCTTAGCAATCAAGATATCAAGGTTCATTTATTGTCATTGCTTGTCAACGCGCCACATATGTGCACAGAACATGTACACAAATATTGAATTAGAAGGATTTAGTGGTGCATTTTGTAGTTGTATCTGTGGAGCTACATACATCTGACACATTATACCTGGCCCTAACTAAAACTTGTACATGCTTTCTGAAAACTAGCTAAAACTAAACTTAAGTCAGAACTAATATAAAATAAAAAACCCACCCCATGGAGCCCACTCACTCACACTGAGTCAGGTTTTTGGTAAATGACCTTTTAGTGCCACAGTTAGAGACTTAATCAGTAACTTACCAAGAGAAAAACATATTTTCTGTTTTAAATACATTCTCAATCCAAGTACGCGCTAATTAAGTGACACAGACACCTCTTAAATATAGAGGTGGAGTGACAATCTCACTCTTCAAGAGATCTGTTAAAAAAACAAAAACAGGACAGTAAATCTGTAAAGCACACCAGACTCGAGGACGGGAGCGTCAGAAGAAGCTCCACACACACCTCGATGAGTAATGTCCCTTTGAGGATGCTAAAAAAAGGGCACTTGAACACCAAGTTCTTGTGTTCATCCTAACTCAGTCTTATGATTTAGAAGCACAAGGCCTAGCCCAAGGCCTCAGTGTGAACTGGTTTATCGATATTACAAATCAAGTCAAAGCAAATAAAGAAAATGTCATAATCTGAAATCCATAGCAACAATCTTTTATGGGCGGATGGGTGAAGTGCTGAGTTTAGTTACAAATGTACATTTTATGATTGGACATATGAGCTGAAAGCGTAACTGGATCATCTTTGTTTCCACTCTCTTTCCTCAGGCCAACAGGACGTGTCCCATTTGTCGGGCCGACGCTTCAGAGGTCCAGAGAGACTCCGAGTGACCACATGAGGGAGCCAGACACTCCTAACTGTTCAGCACTACCTGCTCTTGATATAGTGATACACATGTACGTGCTCTCTCTCTCTCTCACGCACACACACACCGCTTCCTTGTCTTTTTGTGCATCACCTCCTGCTTGTCTGTTATCCTTTCAGTCTTTACTCCTTCTTTACATTTGATCTGGTTTTCATCAGATTTCCTCTTCCCCAGTTATTTTAATCTCTGCCATTTCCCTTCTGTCACTGTTTCCTGTTCACTTGCATACAGGCCCTCACATCTTATAGTGAAATACACCTTGCCTGTCCCCTATTCTGCTGTGGTGTGTGTGCTTGCGCGTGCGTGTGTGTGTACATGTACATGCTCCACAACTCTGGGCTGTGGTACATGATTGTGTGTTTTCTGTGTGTGCGTGCATGTGTGTGTGTAAGCAAGAGAGAGATTTTTAGATGTCCTGGAGCATGCCTGAATTTCTGTTGTGTATCAGACAAGAGTTAATGACATCAGAGAGTTTTTGCTCTCGTGAGTGAGTGACTTTACTTCCTGTTTGTACGATTATGCACTGTCTGTCTGTATGCATACTGTGTGTGTATGTATGTTATAGACTTAAATCCTTTTCTCTAGTTTGACACTAAGGGTCCATGTTGCCACTATCCTTCTCGGTTGCCTATTTGATCAGTTTGTTTGAGTAGATTATTATTATTATTATTATTATTATTATTATTCAACCATTATAAGTGATTGTTTTCCTGCCTGGCAGTTACCTCATCATTCCGGTTTTGGTCGTCTTTCATTACAAGCGCTTCACGGCACTACTTTAAAATTAAGCACATGATATATTTTTTCTTTTCCTTTCTTTTCTTAGTAAAGATAAGTTTGTCTGTGACTTTGCAGTGGCACATGTGTTACATATATACATATATCTATATATACTGTATAAATCTATGAATATCTGTATACCAAATAAAAGGCTTGATATGAACTTTTTAAACTTTGAATTTTGTTTATATTTATTCTCTTCTTTTTTTTTTTAAAAAAACAAACAAACTGGGAATTAAGATCTGAAATAAAGCAGGTTTGGTTGTTCTGGATTTCTCTGTGGCAGATATGAAGTAGCAGTTGAAATAACACTTACAGCAGCTTTGAGTGGCTCCTTCGTTTCAGTCTTTGGCGTGGTGGTGCACTGACTTCAAGCTACCACCAGGTGGTGTTGCTGCACTTCTAGACGACCATCATACCACAGCTGCCGAAGAGGTGGTCCGCCTGTATGGCTGATTCGTTGGACTCTTGGTTGAGTGAGACAATTGTTCCTCTAAAAAGCCACCATCCTTTGTATAACCATGAAGTCTTGTCGTATAGAGTCTTCAGTCCCTCGGGGCTGTGGGTAATAAGCAGGCTACAACTTGCCCTTTGACAACGTGGAGACTGTAAACACACCTAACATCACTCTCTTTTAGTTCCCATCAGCCTCTTGACTCTGCTGTTATTCTTTTCTTTGTACTGTAGGTAGGAGCTAATACTAAGAAATCTAAATCCTGCAACGGTCTAAAACAATATAGCGGGATAATTGCAAAAAAAACCCAAAAACCAAAAATAAATAAATCATAAATGAGTAGTTAAATGAAAAAAAGGTAAAATACGATGGGTGCAATAGTTTAGAATTGTGCATGAAAACAATCCAAGCATCTAAGCAATGAAAGAGTACAGTGAACACCTTACTGACCCGTCAATGTATTATCAGTGAAACCTTCCTGAAATGTGCGGTACAATTTAAACAAATGCGTTTGTACAGTTGGTGCACAGACAGGCAGCCAGGCCGTCCCCTTGCAGCACACGTCTGTTTCCCCACCATCGACGTCCACGTTTCCCTGAGCGCACACAGCTGTTTCCCTAGCAGCACACGCCTGTTTGTCCTGCTCCTTCTGTTGATTATCAGAACAGAAGCTGTGTTCCTGTACATACTAATACAGTATCTACAGTGGACTTCAAAAGGCAGACGTCACCTCTGGGCTTTGCAGCACGAATGGCTCCATTTTTGCATGGAGCTGCTCAAGGCGCAGAGAAGACAAATGTCATTGTTTTTACTGGAGACGATTCACAAAGCCTGTTTGAGAAGAACGTGGCAAAGAGGGCACAAGCATCTGGGGACACTTTTCATACTCTTTACACTGAGCCATTCTCACAGTTTGTGGTTGAGACGTCTGCCCAAAGACGACCATTTTTTTGGTTCTAGTTGTAAAATCTTGTGTCATGTCTGGATTTGTGTTTGAAGGAGGCTTCATCTACAAAAGGTTGTCTTTAATCCTGACGTGTAGATGTCACTTTGATTTCTCATGAGGTGATGCAGGTTCATGGCATCTGAAACAGAAAAGTCCGATGCTTGCTTCCCTTTGAGACACAGAGAGGATGTATATTTTTATTTTGACTTCATGTTTAATTAAATATGAAACCCTTTTGGCTGAGGCCTGATGACTCACCGTCCTCCCGTCCCTCACTCTGTCCAAATATTTGTTTCTGCTCCCCTTTTTTTTTGTTGATCTTTCATCCCCTCTACTGATTCCTCACCCCCTTTTCTTTTATGCGTCTCTTCCTCCGCCATCTTCCACTCTGATGCCTCCCTTTCTGCTCTTCTTCCTTCCCTTCCACTTCCGTCCTTTCCTTGGGTGACTTTGCTCCTCTTCTTTCTCCTGTCCTCCTCATGCACTCTCCTCTGTTTACTCTGTCCTCTCTCTTTCTGTTCTCCACTGTCTTAACACACTGTTCTTCCTGTCCTCCTGTCTTTTTACTTATGCATCTTCTCATCCAACCTCCTCCACTCCCTCTTTGCCTGTGCTGTGATCACCACCCACTCCTTTAACCCGCTTCCGCTGCAGAGCAGTGAGGTGGAAGTGATGGGAGATTTCTGCCTAAAACTGTCTGCCCACTTACTCAACTCAGGGAACAAACAATATTTGTCTTGTCTTTGCTTTTTCTCTCCCACTCGCCCATCTCCCATTTCAAGGGCAGAGCTGTATGAGGCCAGAGGTTGTCCCGTGTTTGATGACATGTGAGCACCTCTTGACGTTGTAAAATTGCTCATGTTCAAACATTAACATGGACTGAAATATGTAGGAATTTCAGCTACAGTGGCTTTCATTATTCACATTTATATCCTGACTGCAGTGTGAAATAAACATGATGGGAACCCTTAATTTTCTGCACAAATTGCAAATGTGCACAGTTACTCTGGCAGGATCAGTGTGACATAACAGCCATGACTTGTGGCCTCAGAGCAGACTATTAGGTCATCCACGTGTTTTTCTATTTGTGTTCTGCTTTATGGATGTTTGCAAGGATGGTGTCATTCAATGATTTATTTGTTTGATTATTTAACAGGGACACTACAGATATTCCTGGTTTTAGGTGGAAGTTTTGGCCTGCTCTCACAGTGACCCACCTAATTTTTGTTAGTAGTTGAGATACAGTAGTAGAATTAGGGTGAGGTCAAGGTTAGAGAAAGGGTTAAGATAGAGCTAAACCTCAGTGGAATGAATCAATGTAAGTCAATACAGTGTCCTTGTGTGTGTGTGTGTGTGTGTGTGTGTGTGTGTGTGTGTGTGTGTGTGTGTGTGTGTGTGTGTGTGTGTGTGTGTGTGTGCGCGCGTGCGCGCGCGCGCGTGCGTGCGTGTGTATTACTCATGTTGTGGGGAACCTGTACACAGTCACATTGTGGGGACTCACCTTACTTGTGGGGACAAAATACAGATCCCCAAGTGTGTGTGTGTGTGTGTGTGTGTGTGTGTGTATACAAGCGCGCACGTGTGCATACTGTACTTCACCAGCAGCAGCAAAGAGCTCAATCAAAGTAGTGTCAAGTTGATCTCTGATCATTTGTTTTCATCTTTCAGGATGAAACAAAGCTGGTTTGACAGCTTTGAAAGAAGGAAAAGGAAAAAGAAATCAACAGTGTAACAATTGTGTAATGTCTAATTAAAGAGATTTTTTTTCTCCTCCGTCATTTTCACTCTGTTTTTCCTCTAATGCCAAAATGAAGAGAGGAGAGACTTTTACACCTCGGATGTCTCCACCACTCTCCTCCAGGCAGCCCACACTTTTAATGTGAAAATGCAAGCTTATGTGTGTGTGTGTGTGTGTGTTGTGCAAGCTTGTCCCAAGCTGACAGGGTACATGGATTCTCCATCCTGCTTGTGTATAAAAAGAAAGTGAGGGCACAGTGAGCTCTGCCTGTTTCACTTCCTTCCACACACATGCTCACACACACACACAGTTGCACACACTATATCTTACTTTTTTTTTAATCTTTCACCCAGCACAGACATGCAGTCAGCAGTGTGAGGGTTAAATGTGAGCATGTCAGCAGGGCAGGAATGTCCCTGCCCATCTCCCAGAGTGAAGCGTGTGTGTGTGTGTGTGTGTGTGTGTGATATTTCTTTCATAGGGATTTCCCCCTCTGCATGCTGGATGACTGCTGGCCATGTCATCATGTTCTGAACTGTCAACGGCCATCACTGTCACTTGTGGGGACTTGATGTGTGTGAGAGAGACAGAATGAGGAAGAGAAAGGGGAAGTTCTGGGATGTGTGTGTGTGATATGATGGAGCGGAAAGAGCACGATACTGGGGGCTCATTGGGAGTGGCAGTGCCAGGAGAAGGCTTTCCATTTGACACAGAGTCGTGAGGAGAGGTGAGCTTGGTGGCAGAGTGCAGCACGTGTGCGATATATATATGCATATATATACATATCCTGTGTATACACTGTCACATACACACAGCGTAAATGAGCACCAGGACACCCTACTCTAGTCGTCTTCCTGGTCTGCTGGATAATTCCCTCTTCAGGGAGCTGGTGTGATGTGGCACAGAGCAAAGTTCGAGTCACGTGTCAAAGTACAAACGCTGTCATTATTGTCAGTTGGCTTTTAAATAAAAGTTTCAGTCCAAAACAGAAAAAATGATTGGAGGGAATCCATGCATGACACAGCAACAAAAACCTCATTCTTGCTTTATTAATTATTACAGACTCACACCAGTGGATGACTTTCTTATTAGGAAAACTAACAAAAAGGAGGGAGCTGGCTCCAACACAGCTGGGACTCATCGCAATCAAGCACAGCATAAAGACTGTGGAGTGCAGAGGGCTCGTTGTCAGATTGTTTCCGCTGCTTGGTCGTGGCCGTTTACTAGGGTTACCTGTGAATTCAAGTGTATTTCAGTTTTGTTTCTCTCATGTGAATTACCAGGGCCTGAACTCTTCTTCCTTTGTGCTCAGTGATTTCTCCTGCACTGATCCCCAGCTCCAACGTCTCTGCCACCACGCTGCCCAGCCTCTTGCCTCCACCTACCTTGAGCCTTAAGTCCACAACCACCATCATCTAGTTTCACCTGTGCCTCAACCACCACATGCTCCTGGAGTCTCCTTTCATTATGCATTCAAATAAATTCCTATTTTACCTGCTTGCTCCCTGTCTGTATGTCTGCCATTGAGTCCAAATCCTGTCCAAACATAACATATTTGATAGAAGTATGAGAACACATGCACGCATGCATGCGCACACAAATAGACAAACGCAGATGCACACACAGACAAAGCATGATTTTAGTGCTGCAATATATTTTGATATAAGCACCATCAGCCATGTCTGCCACCTCTATATCTTGCTGTTCCCTTCTGTGTGCCTTTTGTTATCATTTTAAAGCTGTCACAGTTACATCAGTTTTCTCCAGTGATTTGATATTATTTAAGATTCATCTGATGCCAGCTGGCTTGATGATTCGCCAGGAGGTCATTTTTATGTTCGGGGGTTTATGTCGACCCATGCCATACTGGCATGGGTCATGCCGTAGAAATGAAATTTAATGCTGTTTTTAAATGATGGCTCCAAGGAGACTTTTTGAAGCAACGAAAATGGAAAGCATTGGTGTCTGTCTCAGGGAGGGTTGGCCAACAGGTCAAAGTAGAAAGTGGACCCATTTGAATCACATAATTTATCCTGGTTACAGTTTGTACCTTGACTTAACAGGAAACACACGCAATGCACACCCATGAGTACAGGATTACAGGTTACAGGTTACGAAAATAGACCCAACTTACTCAATGTTCTTATAAGGAATGCATCAACACATGAAAGCTGTCCGCAAAATATGGTGTAAAAGGTGAGCAGGTGCAGGTGATTCAGTCTTTCTATCAACTCCAGTATAATTAAAGCAACTATAAAGAACGGGCCAATTACAGATCAGGATTTGAATCCTTTCAAATATTATTTTGCCTTTATTGATAGCCAGTCGAGAATGACGTGATATATGTGTTGAGAGAAGATCACATGTAACAAAGTTCCCCGGCTGAATTCAAACTAGGGACATTGTTGTATACACATCTCATCCCCTGAGGAAACCAGGACGTCCCACAGTAATCAATTATAACAGTACAATAGATAATATGGAAACATGTCATATTGTTTGTAAGCAGATCATTGCTGAGCACATATTGTTTGTTTATTTGTAACAAGAGAGGAATATATTTCCAATGTAAACAAACAGAGGATCAGTCTCATATCACACACATACAGACCACAGGCAGAGCATGCCATCTAATACCGACGCAGAAACAAAACTCTCAATGACTATATTTTTAGTAATGTCATATGTTATATATGATTTCAACTGATGCCTGGGGAGGAACGCCACACTATTTTCTTGTGCTGCAAACATAATCCCGTAGATTGTTATTCCAACAAAACAGTTTGTTTCTGCTCAAAATTAGCTTGTATGCATTTGTTTGGCTTGGTTCAGCCCACCCTAACCACACCAAAATGGGCATGACACCGAGGTCTATTATGTATATTGACCCTCTGATTGTGGCAGCAGCTGCCACAGCAAGTATAATAAGCAGAACTCTGGCTAATCGTAGCCCCAGTTTGTGCCTCTCACTGCATTAACAGTGATGATGAGCACTGGAGGAAAAACTTATTTTTTGTGACTGTGAAAAATTGTGATATTTCATTGTTTTCTGACATTTTATAGACTAAACAATTCTTAATTTTTCAATTAACCAAGAAGATAATAGCTGTGGTGGCAGGTCATAATGATGACAGTGGCTGTCCTAAGGTGCAGCTGCAGCTTTCTAGCACATCATCATTTGCTTGTGAGTTTGTGTTTCCCACCCAGAATATGAAGGGCAAGCATATGCATGCCCATCTGGAAAAACAAAAACAAAAACAAATATCTGCTTTTTGCATTTGTCTGTGTGTGCATATGTTGGTGTTTGTGTGTTCGTCTACATGTGTTTGTGGATGTGTCATTCCAGGATGAGGTGTTGGCTGCAGGCCTCACAGCAGCCTGAGTCAGGTGTGCTGAGGTCAGCCACAGACTGAGTCATGGTGACATAACACTGTACAGGGTGCAAACCTCCCAGTCAGAGCACACACACACACACACACACACACACACACACACACACACACACACACACACACACACACACACACACACACACACACACACACACACACACACACACACACACACACACACACACACACGCACAGTAAGTCAAGAGTTTTTGGGAGTATGTTGTCTGCTTGCTGTCTGCTCACTGACTTGTGTTTGATTTGTTGGCAAGAAGAGAACTTATTTGCCCTCAGTTGGTGTTTCCTTCAGGGGTGAGAGCTCCATCTCTGCTTGGTGCTGCTGTTTTCTTTTCTAAACTGTACAATGTTTGTCAGTGGCTCCTCTGTGTGTAAATAAACTAGTAGTTTACCTATATTCTTAAATAGAACGTGGTTAAATTAAATTCAGATTCAGAATGTGTTTAAGTACTTTATCATTGGATTATTTTACTGTATTTCACTACACATACAGACATTTTTTATGAATCTGAAGTTCTTCTGTGCATGCGTGTGTGGAGAAGCTTGGTGACAATGTTAGCAAGCAGGAGTGCACACAGACGTCATTACCATCTGAATATGTATGCATCTGTATGTCTGCTCAGCCAAAATCATCTGTCTCTGTATGACTGGAGGTGGACGTGGCTTATACCAGAAGTCATGTTAAATTGGATGAATGTGTTTTCTAACCTAATACTCATGAGCAATGCAATTGTAATGCCTTCAACGCCATCATGCCACTATGCCCTGGTGTCCAACTGGCTTGAAATTCCATTTGTTGGCTGTAGACAGATTTTGCAGCCTGTGCATACCACTGAATATGAATTATAAATAGCCTATAGACTACAATGGCCTTCCTCTGTGGGCTATAGCCAAGCTACAATTAACCAGAAAAGAGGACAAAACTCACACAATTAAACACAAATGATCAACAATAAATAAAACATGGATACTGGCATCAACAAGCAATATTAGGCTACAGAAGTGACTTTTTGTCAAAATAAGAGCTTTTATTGAAGAGGGAAAAACAGCTCTCCAAGCCAATGAGCTCTTAAACTAACTGCTTTGTCACTAATGGGACAATAAGTTCAAGATATTTGTATCATCAACTTCGGTCTCCGAACTCTCTTGAACTATTCCTCTTTTTAAAGTTGTTAATTCTTGGACAGAGGAGTTAAAAGTGGATGGTGACACACAGCTAATAGGCTACAACAGCTTCCTCCACTTAGAACCCTCCGGCTCTGTTCGTCAAAGGTCAGCACTGTCAACACTTGCTATTGGTGAGCTGAGGGTATTTTTGGGTCAAAGTTGAACTTGACCAAAACATGTGAGCAGATCTGGCCGCTAGTGAGTCCACTGATTCTGCTGTATTCATACCTGATCCTAACGGCTGAACTGTTTTATTTATTTTTCTATGAGTGTTTTATTCAAATCTCATTGTCATGAGGCTCCAATGGGTGCAACAGCTGGCTGACAGGCCTACTGTAAATATGTCATCATACGAAGGGAAAACTTCTTTGTGGATCATCAGCGTTCCTGGTATCACAAAAGGCCCCAAAGCAAAGCACCGTAAGTCTGCCATGCTGCGTTTGGACTGCAACAGCAACCTTTTCATGCTCCAGCTCTGACCTATTCCATGGGGCTTATGTGTTGAGCAACACACTGTAGTATGTTCTGCCCCAGATAATTACTTCACATCTTGTTCTTCACGCTGCGATGCAAGCTAGGTTCGACCTATAGGAACTGTAGGCTACTGATCTGTGGCTTGGATAACAGAAGGGTGGAGGTCTTATGTAGGCCAGTTCTGTCCTTCTGGACTTGTGTTTCAGTCACCTTCTGTTCAATCTATTTGGAAAGACTGACTAACACTATGAAGTACTATATACAGCTTAACCTTAATTCAGACTGTTGATGCAGTGGATTGAAGTGAGCTCTGTTGAAAGTTGCAGCCAATTCAATGACTTCTGCAAATGCTGGTAAAGTGTATTTCCAGATTCTCTGGCTTTGGAGGTTCGCGCTGTCAGAAATGTTATATGATCATCTGAAGGATCTCTCTTCTTCACTGAGTCTTTGCATGTGTTGACCAGCTGTTGCTCATTTACAATCCAAGCATTGAAATTGGAAGGGGGAAATGTTGCTTTAAGCCTTCTGAATCCCATCATCTGCTATTTAATTCAATTAGTAATGAGTGAGTAGGCAATCCACAAATGGAGGCAGATCCACCTATAGGATAATTTGGTTCACTGCTATTGAAACAGTCGAGTGCTGACAGGTACAAGAGTCATTCCAAGAGCAGAGCTACAGTATGGAACACTTTATTATTCATGAGCGTTCATGTTCATGTGAGTGCACCTGGAAATGTAAAGCCACACCTACAACTGAACCCAACTGTGGCCGCACTAATAGATTCAGACGCAAGCGGCCCAAAATGTATGCATGCAAAAATACACATATAGAGCTCTCAAGCCTTTTGTGGCCAATGAAAAATAAATAAGAAGTTTATTGAAAAAAAAAAAAAAAAAAAAAAGAAAGACAGGGAGACTTTAACTTACTCGATTTTTCATTTTGTGGTCGAATATGTAGACCAATCACTGACTTGCTGGGGTGCTCAGGAGGAATTATAGTGATCAATTAAAAACATGGTAACTCTATTTGTTACCAAAACATTGCCAGTTGTTTATGTGTGTTCGAAGTCCCTTGAGCAAATGCTTGTTTGGTTTCTTATTGTATTTTAAGTCCTGTTTTCTGTGCTAGTTGTAGTGGTTTGGAAAACTCAAATGTTTTCTTGTGTACTGTGGAGACGTGGGGCTTTTTTTCCTGTGTGTCCTTTGTTGGCAGAGGCTGGGCATGGTTCTCCAGGTGGGAGCTGGCTCCAACACAGCTGGGACTCATCACAATTAAGCACAGCATAAAGACTGGACTGCAGAGGCCTCATTGCCAGATTGTTTCTGCTGCTTGGTGGTATAGTTGCCTGTTTACTAGCCCTTGCTCCCTGTCTGTGTGTCTGTTATTGAGTCCAAATCTTGCTAAAATGTAACACTAGTCTTATGTTGTGGCTTGCGATTGTTGCTTATTTAAGGGTATATTGTGCAGGATTTTTCTAAAAACAATCTATAGGCTCACACAAAGGTCCCTGTCAATCATCACTTATGACCCACTGAAAGTGTGTGGTGATGTATTTTCTTCTTACTTTGCTGTGTTCAGGACATTTATGGGCTGCCACCTTTGGGCAGTGGGTGTGTAGCCCACAGTCAGTAGCAGCACATAGGTGGGGTAAGGACCAGGTGCCAGACTGCAAGCAGCATGCATCCAAGGGAAGCCCCAAAAGCTGTTAATGACAATTCCTGCACAGTATTCCTTTAAAATGGACTCTTGAAAGTTCACCTCACAGTGCTTAGTCAGAGTTGAGGAGACCAAAGTTGACTGTAAAGAATTATGTGTGATTAGACTTTTAATAAAATGCATAGCTGTCATAATTCAGTTCACAGTCAGCCTATAATAATATACTGTACTTATAAAACACCAACTTTAAATCTTTTATCTTTTTGTGAAACAATCACAATAATGCTTTTGTAAATTACATTCACTAAAGTACGTTATCTTCAGTCATTTGAACTGCTTTCCCCTCAAGTCTCCTCCTCTTCATCTTCCTCGCTCATCTCTGAGTGGAGAACGTGACTGTGTCACAGGAACATGCTGGATTGTGTAACGCTGTCATATTTCTTTAACACTACATGTGTGTGGGGTCCAAGCCTGTCAGATTGTTGTTGCCTCTGGATTATGTGCAGTGCTGAGTCTTCTTGGCCTGCAGTAAAGATGACATGAGAGGCTTTATGTGGAGGAGGGCTGCCACGGAGATAGAGCAGCCATGCATGTACACACCAGCCTGCACACCCTGAGCCCTATAAAACCATCTTAAAATTTGATCAACCTACATACTTGCATTTGAATGGGTTGAATCATTTGCTCTGAGGTGGATTTTCCACATCACCAAAAAGTTATGCAGCGTCTAAAGGTTTCCAATCTGAGCATTTAACCCAAGAGTATTCAGATAAGGTCGGCGTGCATGTGGGATAGGAAATCCTGAACACACTTCCCAGACTTCCAAAACCTTCGGGGGCAAACCTGGAGCTCCAGACACCCAACTTCCTTTCTGATGTTACAGAAAAGAAATGAGGCAGGATGTGACAGAGCAGCAGGGACACTCAGAAGCAGCATGGAGATGTGCTCTGAGGCTGCAGGCTCCGTCAGAACATTTAATTGAGTTCGGCCACGATAAGATTCCTGCAATTTTTCCAACGTTTTTCGCCCACCCACTGGGAGCTCAGCGGGGGTTTACATGCCTGTTTGGTTTAAGAGAGATGAGAGGGGAGCAACAGGATATGAAGAGAACTCAAGAAGAAAGAGTAAAAGTAGTTGAAGGAGCAGTGAGAGGAGATAAGTGGAGGCGAAAAGCGGGAGCAGACACATGAATGGAACAAGGGCATAAGAAGAAGAGGAAGAGTGGAAATGAAGGAGACAGAGACCGAAGGCAAGAGACAAAAGTGAGGAGCACAGAGCAGCAACAGGAAGATTAGAAAGAGATAAAGATAGATGATGAGATGCGTTCATCACTACACATCCGGGAGGTCCCATCATCCTGATTCTGGCCCACCGGAGCAGGAAAATGACCAGATGTGACAGGCTACCAGTCTGGAATTTAGAAAGCCCCATCTCATACTGTCAGTCCAAGACACAAATGTCCCCTAGTGATATGAATTTATGATAACATTTATGCAGCTGGGGAATCGCCCACTTCACCGGGGCACACTGTCTCTGACTGTGCTGCCTGCGGGCAAACAAACACACCGCTGGATGAGAGGGAGGCTGGTGAGGAGGCTCTTTGGAGAGGCGTAAGCTACGCAAACGGAATCCACTAAAATGATATACAATATGATGATGCAGCTGTTGGGAAATACATGCAGATGTTGTGAGCGTGTGGAGGAGGAGGAGGCACAGGGTGTAGAGTGTCTGTTTGTGTGTTCATGTACAGTGGATATATTACATAGCCTTCATATATAGAGCTGCGTACAATGTGTGCTTAATTAGATTATGATGACAGAGTGATTTGGCTCTGGTAGACATCAGATTATCATTGCTGTAGGAAGTGAATTGATGAATGATGATGCGAAATGCCACACTTCAGCACTTTGACTACCACTCTGGATCAAAGGAATGCATTTTATCGTGTGAGGAGCTCACGTGACAGACTGAAGTGAGGCTTCTTGGGAGTTTTTATGTATGGATATTTTACCCTTCAGGAAGCGACTGTTTTGAGTTTTGTGCTAATATCTGAGTAAGATCCGTATGTAGAGACTTGAAATGTGAGTCTAAAGATAGAGAATGTCAGATGTTGTACGGATTATAAGGCCCCTTATTTGTGATAACTTGTGTCAAACACTAAAAAGAGGTTTTTAAAACTGTCCCTGCTTGCAACTGTGCTGCTTTGTGATGATAATGTAACAACAAAATAAGGGCTAACCTGAAGAAACTTTGAAAAGCCTGGAAGATAGAAATCTTATGCTCTGCTTTGTAAAACAGTCTGTACTGGTGTGAAATCTACACAGTTTGTATTCAGCTGAGCTTTGAAACCCACTGAAGAAGAAGAAGAAGAAGAAGAAGAAGAAGAAACATCCTTTATTTGTCACAATTAACACAACACACGGAGTTGGGGGGGGGGACTGCACAGGCCATGCATATGTGAAATTCTTTCTCCGCATTTGCCCACATCCATGGTCAGTCCTTCCTCCGCGGCAGACCAGGAGCGGTGGGCTGCCAGCCGACCGGTGCCCGGGGACACAGTTCCTTTGTTGTCACCATTGGTCAGGTGGTGATCTTCTTGCATGTTTTTAAGTGGGGGTATTTTTTTTATGGAGGATACCCCAGGTGAGCACGGGGAGAACATGCAAACCATTTTTTCCTCGAGCAGCAGGCACCGAAGGCATGGTGGAGGACACGCCACCAGTGTCCACAGCGGGAATCGAACCGGGACCTTCTAGCTGTGAGGTGACAGTGTTTCCACCGTGCCACCACTGGAAGGAGCTTTTAAAAGAACTGTGAGCAGGTTTATGTTGGGACAAGCGTTAAAGCTGAGATGTAAAGTCCTCAAAAGTGCTTTAGTGAAACCATGTTTTTGAGTGTCTGTTATAGTGCGTTTGTGTGTGCATGTTATCTTGCTAATTGTCCAGCTATCAGTTATAGTAGTTACAAAAAATGGGACCAAAGTGTTCAGAGATTTTATCCTTTCAGTGAGTGTATGTGTGTGTGTACGCTTTTTGGCTGCCTCTTCAGAGCCCCAGCAGACCCCACAGTCAGCTCTAAGTAGCTCTGATTAAATTTGGCCTCCCTCTCCTCCTCTCCATTGCTTTTAGGATGCAGAGATAATGTTCATTAAGAGAGACGGACGGGGACTTTGGGAGGCGGATGCGGCATGTTGCTGTGTGTGGTTGTAATGGGGAGTGATGGGAGAGTAATAGAATTTGGTTGCATTTGGAGATGTGACTGGGGGTTAATTTCATGGTGTGTGTGTGTGTGTGTGTGTGTGTGTGTGTGTGTGTGTGTGTGTGTGTGTGTGTGTGTGTGTGCATGAATGCATGAACCGTAAAATGCGTCTGTTGTATGAGGGAAGGAGCGAGGCCAAAGTTTAGGTGTGAGTTAGACACTGTGTTCCTGCATCTTCACTTGACTGCATGTGTTTGAAGAGTCACATATTACAAAATGTTTGTTCAAAAATGCATTGCTTTGCTCATTCCTCACTCTCAGAGACAGTCTGAACGCGGCTTAGATGAATTTTGACATTTTGGGAAACACATTCATTTGCTGTCTTGCAGAGTTACATGAGAAGATTGCCACCACTCTCATATCGGTCTGTTAAATATGATACAGCTGGAGACAGTTAGCTTAGCTCAGCATGAAGACTGGTAGCTAGCCTGGCTCTCTCCAAAGCTAACAAAATCCTCTGACCTGCATCTCTAAGTCTGTCCACAAACGAAAGGAAACAGGAGTACAGCATATATTTCGCAGCGTATTCTCACTCCTGACTCCTTACATACGGACGCTTGGTCAGGACTCCTTGGCGTCACTTTTTAAAGCACTGGGTTCCCATTTAGCATTATTTAGCAACATTTTCCAATGTGCAGGCCTCGCAGTAAAGTTAGCAAGAATAACGTATGTTATTTGGTACATTAAGCTACAAAGGTTATGTTACTTGGCTCACAGAAGAAATTCACCTTCATTTTTGGTTTCACACAGGAAATGAACACACACACACACACACACACACACACACACACACACACACACACACACACACACACACACACACACACACACTGAATATATTATCCTCTTCAAAACATGAACACAGTCCTCATGAAAAGGTTCAATTCACATTCTTCATCTCCCTTCTCTTCTTCACAATCTTTCATATGCATTTTATTTCTTCTTTGTAGTTTTTTCCCTATTTGCTTCCTCCTCCTCCTCCTCCTCCTCCTCCTCTATGTCCAAGCAGTGAAATAATTAGCTGGAGTCATTTTGTGGAGCACATTTAAGGCCACGTCTTCCTCCTGCCCTCCCCTCTGCTTATATCACCAAAGGGACCTCTGGGGTAGTTATACCGCATTGACGTGTGCAGAGCGAGGAAGCCTGCAGCCTTTCCACTCACACACACACACGGACTCACACCCCTCCATCCCTCTGTAATGGCTGATCAGACCCATGACCCACCAGCTGAGGCTGCTTCTCCACATTGTGAGCAGGCAATAAAAAGTGCTGCCTGTCGCAGTTCCCCTTCTTGATAAACGTTACAGTTTGACCCTCTGTACCCTGACAGGCTTAGTTGGTTGGTTAATGCAGATCTGATGTGCAGTTATTGTTATTTTCCCTCCACCGTTATTGTTATTACCATGCCTGTCTTTGCATTGTGATGTAACAATCAGCTTTTGGTAGCTTCTTGGTTACAGGATTGTCCCCTGGGTCAATGCTGTTGAAGAGTCCTTGAGCAAGACACCGTTTACCCACAGCCTCATTGTCCTGTAGCTGACCCTAACCTTTGTCCTCCCTGTGGTGATGATGGTTGGGAAAAAGACTGAACAATTGCCCCATGGGAATAAATAAAATATCACATTCGCTGGATTCCATTTCAAGACCTAAAGGTTTTCATGCTTCCTGGTGGAAGACCCCCCACACCCTGATCTTTCTAAGCCTGGATGAGGAAACAAACTACTGAACCACAATGTGCCTAATGCAGATAGCCAGGCCTTTACTGACTTCCTGCTTACCTGCATCCACACAGCTTCACTCTCTGGGCTTAATGATTTTTATTTTCTAATCAGTTAACAGATTGCAGAAATTAAAGGGGTAAAGTTTTCTGAAGTTTTAACCACAGCTCAGCCGAAATCGCATAGGCTTCCTGGAGCTCCTCCCCCCTGAGCTTCATAAAAGTGTGTTTTAATTAACTTAAAGCACATTTTCAATGAGCGGATTCTCCTTTGATTCAGTGGCTGCTGGGTATTAAATGTCTTCCCTAAGGGAGTTTCTGACTGTTATCGCTTCCTGTTTGTAATGTCAAACTGTGTCGATCGAGACGGCAGAGAGTGAAACTGACGCCCGACGGGGGAGCGCGCTGGGCGGGCTGGGCGATGTGAGCACCGGGGCGCTTAAATCTTTTATCTGAAGAATGGCCGCTTCGGCGATAACAGGATTGGCGTATCCCCACTAGCTCCTGACCCATATTCCCGAGTAAAACGTTGTTTGCATCGCTCAAGAAGAATTGCGGGGGTTCTCTACAGCCGCTTTCCGCTGCGCGCAATCACAGCTCCAGGACCAGCGGTGGAGTCGGTGCGCTCTGGCAGAAAGCATCCAGCCTCCTCATCTCTGGGTTCAGACAGCAGTCAGTGCTCCTCTCCATGCCTCCAAGCCCCAGCTGCAGACAGTCATTTGCGGAAACCCCTGCAATGAAACCGCTGTAACCCAGCCCGTATTTTTCTTTTTTTTTTTTTTTTTTTTTGGTTTCATTTTTTACTTACTTCACGTCAGGAGCAGAAAAGAGGAAAACGCACACGAGAAACACTAAGTTTTCGTGTGTTTGTCGCACTGGAGGGGAGGAAGCGATGGCAGCCCCGGTGAAAGCAGCACTGGCTCTCCTGGTTCTCACCGTGGCAAGTGAGTAATCCTCTGAAATCCTCCCGAAAAGGGACGGGACGGGACAGGGGGACCTCTAGTTTACGTGTGGGGCTTTAATCACTCAGTCTGGGACTAGTCATTGCAAAATAGTGCACTCTCTCTGGTCTATGTGCATGTGATTTATGTGTAATATAAATGTCGGGGAGGTCTATCTTATTAATGGTAGAAGTCTAATTTAATATCACATGTGCTTTGTAGTTTAAACCACCACAAATCCGCACATGAGTGTTTATATTTTGGGGAAATGTTTTAGCCAGATTTTGTACTACAGACAGCACGTGATGCCGGAAAGCAGGCATAGTGGCATTTCCTTGCGTCAGACAGTTTAGCACGTGATTTTTCAGCACGCCTCAATTAACTAACTTGCTCTTCTTCACACAGCAAACCCACGGAGTCATTAGAAAATTGCTTTATATGCGCTTGGGTGTGATGTGTGCGTTACTTTTGCGCACATTTGCCTGCAGTCCTGTCCTGTAATTTAAACAACAAATCCAATAACAACTTTGAACCATTTGGCGCCTTGGTCCTCTCATGATTCATTAAGCAGTTGGATGATGTGGCTGTAATTGCAAACACAAGTGGGTGTTTAAATCCACTTGATGAGGTCTCATAATGGGGTTCTGTGGCCCTCACTGTGCCTAATGGCCTGCAGTGGGTGCCAAGGCCCACTGATGATAATAATGGGGGTCTAAATGGACTGTCGCGACAGAGAACCTTCAGTTAGTGCACTTCTGTCAGATGATGTGCAGTGGAAGTCGTATTTCTATCAACTGAAGGAACACATGAGGAGCTGTTTGTGGTTCTGAATCATCACTGGAGGGGAATCCCATTCAGGGGCTGTCCATGGTTCTGAAATGGGATGCTCTGCTGCAGTACTCTTCAGATTGACAGTGTGTTTAAATGGATAGATGCATCTCCAGTGCCATAAACTCAAGTTGATTTCATTAGAATAAATGCACGCTGTGTGTAGATAATAGAAGCATGAATTAATATGAGGGAATAGCTAAAGTTAGTTGCATTTCTAGTCAAAATTTTATGGCAAAAATTACCCAGTTGGTACAAATTCAGAAGATCTGAAAACAAAGTGGCTAATTACTGTGTAGTATCTCCATAGCAATAAATAGTTAGTGAGGTAAATTCATTTAAAAAGGCACTAAAACAATAGAAACATGACGTTCATCATGCAGATGAAGGTTAGTTTTTACTCTCGTCTCAACATTATAGAACACATGCATCTAAATTCTGCACCTGCAATGCACAAAATCCTAAAACTTAAGCTTGTTTTAACTGCTTCATTATTGATGAACCACAACCTGCAGTGAAACACGAGCACAGTGCATTATTTTGCTTTTTGGTTCATATTTGTCTGCTGAGATAACCCAGATTATGTAATCATCATTTTTACTTGATCTTTTCCTTTCCTTGAGCTCTTTGTTGGTCTTTTCTGTCTAACTTAGACTCTTTCACTGTCACCTGTACTGTGTGCTGCTGATGCATTGCGTGACTGTGGCTCTGTCACTCCTATCAAACTTCACCATGACTGCTCCAGTAAAATGACAAAATGCAGGCAGCCACTTTGTTGGGATGTATTTGTCTCTCTCTCTGCCTCCTCCTGCATGCCAATGTTTTTTCTGTATTTGATCTGATATTTTTCCTCTTCTTCTCTTATGCTGTCACTTATCTGACACATTGAGTTCCTCATCACGCACCCCCTGTCTTGCTGTCCTCTCTGTCTCTCGCAGTATCAGCTGCATGCTATAATGTGCTAATATGTGCTACAGCTACCCCCGATTGGATGTTTTGCTCATTAAAAACTTGCACTATGCCTTGGAGTGCAAGAGGATAGCGTGTGATTCCCCCTCACACAACCCTGACTCTGCTTCTCTGCAGCCTGGGGGTGAAGCTTTATATGTGGGTGGGCAGAAATATGCAGCTATAAGTTTTGTCCTGGGGTTATTCTAAGGCTGTAAGGAGTTTAAAAACTGCTTTCTCATAACTGCAGATGTGTGTTCGGTCAAGTGGGCCTGGCATCAGTGAGTCAAAACTTCATAGTAAACCATTAGTCATTGCGTTGGCACACTTGTATGGATGTTGGTCTTTGAATGAGAGAGGGAGGCAGATGAATAGAGAGATCAAGGCGGTCTTCAAGAGAGCTGCATCAGATGTATTTAAAAGAAACTGCTGCAAAAATAAGCAGCATTTACATGTGAGGGTGACACAGAGGGAGCTGAAAACAGGAGAAAGCCACTTTTCCTGCTCCAATTGTCTCTTTTCTGTACTCAACCTGCACATGTTTCTGTCACTGCTGAGAAGAAAAGAGCAAACAAAGCAGGACAGAAAGACACGAGGGAGAGGTTGTGACAGATACAAAAATCAATGTGGTAGAAGAATAGTCGGTTTTATCCTCACAGACGAAAGGACTGTGTGCGATGATGAAAAGTTCAAGGGCAAATAACCAATTAAAATCCCAAGAGACACTAAAAAAACACAAAACTCTCTCAGCCAGCAGATACACTGTGAGCAATGTGAAACGTCTCGTTGGAACTTGGACCACGTGGCTGCGGATGCGTATGAATGGCACATGGGTGTCTTTTGTAACATGACTGATACGGGCAGCGCACTGAGCAAAGACAGCTGAAGCCTAAATTGTTTTGGCCTCAGAAAGGCCACTCCAGATGGCAACGCATTGAATAATTCACTATCCTAAAAAAGAACCTACAGGATGCAGAATTTGGATGCTTTTTCTTCTCAGCACACTGGACTGATGACACAGCCCGTCCATCCATCCATCTGCAGCACCCAGACACAGCCGTGTGTCTGAATGTGAACGTTTGACACGTTTGATCGAGACTGTGTGTTGATTCTGGTCTGGTTGCGAAAGATTTGGAGAATAATTTTTTATTGTAGTTGGGTCTCTGCTTGTGAGATGATGGCATTTTTATTTTAGTGGCGATGAATTATTGAGGTGTGGAGAGTGCAGCGAGCCGGACAGGAGTGTGTGTGTGTGTGTGTGTGTGTGTGTGTGTGCATACATGTGTGATGAGACCTGCTGGTAGACTCCCTAATGCTCCGTCTCTACTTACATCAACCTCGTACGCATCTCATTTTAGCCTCATCTACTGTTTTAGCATTTACTGTCCAACCCCATACCTTACATCACTCCATACAGCCGACGCTGTGTTTCTCCAACATCCGCAGTCCTTTCCACTGGTCCTATGAAGTCTTTTGTTTTTGACAGTTTGGTAAATTTTTTAGTAATATTTTATTTTTACGGCAGCCCTTTACATTTTCAATGCAGTATGACATCTATTTCTCCCAGGCAGCCAGAGAAAAACAAAGGCTGAATCCAGTTCAGTTCACATGAGATCAAACCACCATAAAGACGTGCATTTACCCAACACTCTCTCTAGTATTCTTTTTGTCCACAGTCACCTCGTTTCACTCTCTGAAATGCTTTTCTGGACATCACTGATTTTTCTCTCGTTCTGTACTGAAAAGCATTGCCAAGATGTTCAATAGCATCGCCACTGTTTTCCTAAATGGTGGTATAGATTCAGTTCAGCTGTGGTCAGTTTGAAAGCAGAGTGTGTTGTGTTTTTACGATGAGAACGTGGATTAATGGTGGTTCGGAGAAGAAACGTGATCGTAAACAATTCTTTTGCCGTAGTTTTTCTAAAAAAATCTGTATCTGCCTGATATTAAAAGGCGACTTGAATGATTTATTACTGCACTTGCAAAAACTCAATGCAGCAGAGGCTGAGGTATCCTGATTTTTAGTTCTGAGTATGGGTCGAGCTCCAAAAAGGATTCTACATTTCCCATTATGAACCAATACCATGATTTTGTTTGGCCCTCCTAAACTGGTAAATGTCCTTATCTGTTAAACATGAGCCTAATGGTAATCCAGGCTTTCTAAATGTTTAGATCCTACACCCAGACGGAGATAACCCTGATTACATCATCAGAGTTAGATTATCAGAGTGGAGACACAGAAGAAAAAAGCCTGCATAGTACTTGTCATGATGAGTAAAATGAATCACACTTTTGTTTCATACTCAATGACAATACATTTTTCCATTATTTTTGTTTCACACAATGCTCGTAGTTAAATGAGAACAGATTGCTGACAATTCTGTACATTTTATGACTCCTCATCTGTTCGCTGCTGCTTGGTGGTTTCACAAATCCTGCATTTAATGAGGCTTTAATCCCATCAACCAAAGCACGGTGACAAATAAAGCTGAGAAGCAAACAATGAGCCGGACCAACAGGATTTATAGAAAACGAGGTTTCAACTCCCAGGCTACCAAAATCCTACAAACACACCAGTTGCTTTTAATTGGTACAAAAAGCCTGCATGCGTTATGCAGCAGTTTGCTCCCTTATTGTATACAGGCTATGATCCTGTCAAGCACACGTAGGAGTCACTGATTTCTCATGAATCATCGCCGTCATACAGTATGACCCTTTTTTATTTGGCTCACATTACAAACAAGCAAGTGAAATGTGAGTATTTTGTCCTCAACTTGATAACTAGGCATGTGCTACCTTTTCATAATGTTTGGAATATGCTGACTGGATTTTGGGATTTGCAGTCCACTGAGAATCCCACAGCTGAAGTACAACCTCCTTGTCCAATACGACATTTATTGGATCAGATAATTATACTAATCTGGGAATAGTTTTGCCTCATGCTCCTTTCTGTTTGCTGTGTTTCTGTCTACAGTCCTCTCCTCCGATGTGCCCCTTTCCTTCACATCCTGACAGTCAGAGCTTTGTGTTTCAGAAGACATTTACTGTACCCTGGAGGTTTAGTGTCATGTCATAGTTGCTCAGACACTGGACACTTCTCCCCTCTCCTCTCCGGATTGAAGCCTGCTGGAGGTTAATCTAGACTGACCAAGTGCAGAGTATATCTCTCCTCCCTGCACCTGCCTTTAAAGCTCAGTGCCTCTTCTGTTCAGGTTGATCCTGACATGTTTCACAAAACATTTCTCTTGAATATATACTGATTTGACAGCTGGCAGCATTGCTGAAAACCAGTGCAAGTACCAAAATAAACAACCTTCACAGTTGTCCAAAGCTGTGAACTGCACAGTTTTGAGATTTCTGGAACCATCTATATCGCTGATAGGAGTTCAGACGTGCTTGTAGCATTGTTTCAATATGAATGTTTGACTATAACACATTTTCTTCTACAAATGGTGCTCTTTGTAAGCTGGAATTACCTGGTCATTCAACTGTCATACATCAGGCGAGGATAGTGTCAAACTCCACAGCTTAGACTATGAAGGGCAGTTAGAGGATGAACCGCTGCCAGAGTTACACAGCTCTTTTCAGTGGTTTAATTGTCAAATGGCAGAGGTCTTTGAATCAGTTTTTTGTCTGTTTATTTGTTGGTTCGAGGTAAATTTTCCTTGGCAGTCCACAGTTTTCTCCGTGTTCGCTGTGGTCCTGCAAGGCTGTGGATGACTCAACTGAAAACAGACGTCACTTCAAGTAGGCTAAATAACAAGAGGACTGACAATTTTTTCACTAAGACATCAACACAAACTCTTTCTACACTCGACTGGACACTTGCTGACTCATCAGCCTTCTGAATTTTGAATGGCTGTTTCCAGATGTAGGTCTCGTCTCAGTGCTAAAACTGAGCCTGTGGGATGCAGTCTGGCTGTGTGAGGCTTGTTTTCCAGTGAATTCCATGAAAGCAACTGCGCATGTGTTTTAAAGATATCCTGGCTGAATCATCCTGGGGAAAGATGAAGCTAAATCTTCACCCCTGAACTGAAAAAGACTGGAAGCAAACTCGATGATGCTGTAATGGGTGTCTGGGAAAAAAAAAAAAAAACTGAATTCGAATCCAAATGCAGATCATAGGAAAGGTGGAGCTGGTGCAGTTCAATGAGCTCATTAATAACAGCAAACCAAACAAAGACTTACAGGTGGGTGAGGCTGGTGAGAGTCAAAACCATAGCAATGAAATCCAGTGAAAAAAAAGAGAGTCCAAACAAGAAAAAAGCAAGGTCCATCCAAAAAACAAGGCAAGGGTCCAACAAACAGGTAATCCAGGAAAAACACACAGGACAAAGTGGAATACACAGGCTTAAATAGACAGTGGAGGGGAACTAATGAGGCACAGGTGAAACAAATCAATCACTCATGGGCGGGAAAACACAGGAAGTGAAGCAAAATGTTACGTGAGGAAAACCTTCAAAATAAAACAGGAAATAACAAAACAAAAAAGACATCAGATCATGACAGATGATGATGGCGTGTTTTGGTGGTTCTATCTATGATGTCATCATCCTGATTTTTCCACATTGTAACTTTGTGTCTTTATGTTGATATTATTGGTGGGTCCAGGGGTATTGGCCCCAGCTGGCCCCTGAGATGTCCCTGTTTGCTTCAGAGCAGTTCATAACTAGCTAATGTTAATGCTTGCTCAAACCCCTTGATTTAGAAATATCCTAGATACACCCCTGGTTGATCTGTTGTGTACTCTTGATACCTGTTGGATGTCTGTTTGTCCTGGAAAGGGGACCCCTCCTCTAAAAGTCACCTGACTCGATTTATTAGTGATATTTGTAACATCTCAGTCAAACAAAGTGTGGTCACAAATGCATGAAAAAAGGGGATACATTTGGAGCTGATGTGCAAGCAGGTTTGGTGGTCAGGTAATAAAAATTGATGGGACAATCTGTCAGGAAATACAGATGACTGGAAGACTGACAGCAGAGGAAATTCATGACAGATATATTGTTACTATAGTGCAAAACTGAGCTGAATGTAAAGGGACAGACAAAAACCTCCATACTTCTGGAGATGAGTTACTTTTCTGGCTCTCTGGGTCTTATTTGTGTTCCTAAGATAACTAATCATGACATTAAGATTAAGCTTAATTATCATGCTTTATGTAACACACTTTTTAAAATATGGAGGCTCACTGTATGGTGCTTTCAGCTGAGATATCCGCAGTATTGACCTCTTATGTAATCCACTTCTCTCTCTTATCTTTCTTGTCACCCTCCAGTTTATACTGTTCTGTTTTTTTTTTCAGTTTATTTTATGATGCACAAACAAGGCCGTCGCAAAAGCCTTCCTGAAAACAAGGGACATGAAAACAAATAAAGAAAAGAAATGAAAGGGAAAGAGCAGGTACAAGACAAAACACAGGAGAAAAGGCTTTTAAGGGAAGGAGCGTGTGATACAGGGCGCCTGTTTGCTTGTAAGGGACAGAAGAAAAACAGGTTATTAAGACTGCAATGAAACTTCAGGTTGTGATAAATCCAGCTTAATATTTCTGGATTTTCAAACAGAAGGACGGCAGATATGCAGATATAATGAGATGGAAATTAGAGCCTTTGTTAAAGTTGAGCTTTTTTTTTTTTTCAAAGCAAAGCAAGGGATTTTTTTTTTTTCACCGGTTCAAAATGTTTGAAAGTTTGGCAACATCTGTGTATCAAACCATCCACTATCACTGAAGCTCTGTGACCCAGTCACACACTGTTCTATGTTGATTACAAGGGTGGAATCAGCCCTGCGGTGGCTCAGTGAGTATGTGTGTATGTTCAAATGTGACTCATTATTGTCGTATGGACTGACTGCAGATTGCATGCATTGTTACTCTCATTACACACTCATTACATCTGAGGACATGCGGCATGTTACGTCGCTGCAGCACCTAATTGCTGAGACCTCACAGCACGACATTTAAACATCGCTTCACCACCTACTGCTCTGGGCGTGTGTGTGTGTGTGTGTGTGTGCTTCTGTTATCTTGTTTTTTCTCATTTTGAACGTGTTCAGCCATACGGATGATCAGGAGTGTGTCAGCAATGATCAGGGATCTGACTCGGAGTCAGCTGAGAGAGTATTTGTAGTCAGGCTTTGTTTCCGTTCTTGTCTTCAAGGGCTTTGAGTAATGCCCAATACAAGTTTGATGAACGTAAGAGGAAACTCTTTGAGACCAATGAAATGAGGTGAAATGATTTGCGGCCCCCTTTTCTTGACAGCCCTGTACAATCAGTCCCATTTCCCTCGCCCTGAGTTTGACTCCACTGGGTGCTTTTCATTACATAAATTGGTCTCCTCGTCTCCTCCACTTGCTTCCTCTCCTCGCGTCTTAGCTCCGCCCAGCGAGGACATGAAAGAGGGATGCGAGGAAGGGACGTGAGGACAGAGGAGACGAAACTCCGAAATGAAAAATCCTCGCTCCACAGCGTCAGTCCGAAGCGACGTCAATTACTGATGACATTTGCACAGCTGGAAAACGTGATATTATGGTCAGATCTGCAGTCAGACTGTTCTACCCCTGATTGCTACTGATGAGGTTTCAATTATATGCCGTTAGAGGCATAACAGAGGAGGGGTGTGTGGTAGATTAAACCAACAGCCTTGTAGCCTTGCTTTAAAAAACCGTAATATACCAAGAAATTTCATTTATTTCTTGGTGACAGATACAATTGTTAAAAGGACACAGTTGAATCAAGATTACATTTGTGAAGACCTGCTCCCGCCATGATTCAAACGTGTGCCACATATGACACGCCCCTTAAATAATAAAAGACTTCTGCGTAGGCTACACCGGTGTATCCTCACTCTGATCTCCTTCAGAAGCCTCCTCTCTCCTCGCTCCTCGTCTCCTTCAGGTGCATTTAAGCAATTGGAAGATCCTTCATCATGGCGGAGGGGAAACGACTTCCGGGTCGACGAAGGAGAGAGGAGATGAGGAGGCACAATTCAGCGTAATGAAAAGCACCCCATTGGCCTCAGTTTTCATCCATTTGAAAGGTGCCCGCTGTCATTGTGCAATTTATTTTGACATCAGAGTCGCTTTAAACTGTTCACTCTAACTCAGCAAAGCAAATCAAAGTAATCAGAAATCATATCTCACTCAGATGTGATTGCTGCAGAGCTCGAAAGTTCAATTCAAGGTTGCATCAGATTTGGGGTTTTTGACACTTCAGTGGTTATGTTCACCAAGTGGGAGATTTTACAGCTGTCTCAGTACCTTGGAGGCTGACTCTGACATTTTTTAAGCTGTTTGTGATGGTCTCCCAAAACATATTATATAATGTGGATTTGGCAATATGTCACTGGACAAAGTAGACACAGACAACAATGGAGAGCTAACAGTTGTGTTTTCACTCCAAACTGCAGACCGTTGGCCCTCATGGTACATGCTTGGTCATGGTGGCGTGACTAAAAAGGAAACTGAAACCTGGGTTTTATGAGACATACTTACATCTAGTGTGCATTCTGTCACTTCACCACAAACATAAACATGTTAGTACATAACACAAGTACTGATCCATCACATGTAGCTACTTTCCAGCTCAGTTTTCTCCCTCTCTCTCTCTCTTTCTCTGTACGTGTGTGTGTGTGCAGCTGCCTTGTGTGCGGAGGTGGAGGAGCGACTGGTGAGTCACCTGTTGTCACCGGAGCGCTACAACAAGCTGATCAGACCAGCTGTCAACAACAGCCAGCAGGTCACCATTTACATCCAGGTGTCTCTGGCCCAGCTGATCAACGTGGTGAGAAAGCACGCTGACACACACACACACACACACACACACACACACACACACACACACACACACACACACACACACACACACACACACACACACACAAATCCTAATCCATGTACGTATGCTGTTATCATAGAAACATATCCTACTCATTTGATATCACGTCACCACTGTCACCCACAAGCCTTCTGCCCCTCTGTGTTTCAGAATGAGCGGGAGCAGATCATGACCACCAACTGTTGGCTCAGTCAGGTTTGTGTCCGCACTCACTGTCCCCTCCTTCTTTCTGTGTGAGTGTCTATTTGCGTGCATAGGGGGGTCACACTCTGTCCAAACTCCAAACCTCTTGGTGTCTGACTCATGTTAGTCGTTAGTATACACATGCAAACACACATGCAGACATACCATCACAGATCTGGCTATGTGGTGGTGCAGCAGTTTAAGGTAAATGTGCAGAGACATTCGGCCGGATCTCTGGTGAGGTCGGCTCATGGCACGAAGGACTAATGTGTCGGTGTACAACTGTTTAAAATGCATTTTCACCAGATAGGGCCTGACTGAACCACTGTGTATTCATGAGCTCATATGTTTATGTATGTTTCTGGTTGCATGACTTTGGAATCAGTGTCTCTCCCTGTGTGTGTATGTGTGTGTTTATGTGTGTGCGCCTCATCAGGTATGGAATGACTACAGATTAATGTGGGACCCTGAAGAGTACGAGGGAATCAAGAAAATCCGGCTCCCGTCGCAACACATCTGGCTGCCAGACATCGTCCTCTACAACAAGTACGTCTGCTTTGTGAAGACAGAATTGTGTGTGTGTGTGTGTGTGTGTGTGTGTGTACTGTAAAACTAAGTGATTAAAAGAGGCGCAAACATAATGAGCAACTTTACTCAAAATCCTCATTTTCCTAAAATGTTTTCTTATATCCTCTTATTCGTTCTATCCTCTTATATTTCTTTTTTTAAATCCCACATGTCACCTCTTTTAGGTAAATGAATAAAACCAAAACATTTTGTTAACACTCTATAGACTCTCTGCAGACACTACGGACAGTCTCATGACGATGAGTGATCTTTTAAGGGATGAGAGATTACAGATTTTGCAGAGAAAGAGACACAGGGACATATTGAAATGATAAAATCTGCAGGGAAGACAACGCTGACTGAAGCATTAAGTGATCATATCTCACGTTTACATTTGAGCACAAACACGTATTATCAGCAGTTGGCTTTCACCTTACAGCAACCAGACAGAAATTCTCCTGAACAGGAGGAAAACTACCAAACATCCTAAATCTTTGGCTTTGCATTGATTCCGTTTTATTTTTATGAAACATGAATGAAAGATGTTCACCCTCCTTGCACCTGACTGAACATGTTTGCACATGGAAGATACAGAAACTATAAAATATTCCAGTTTATTCCAGCGTGCCTCAGCTGTATTTCACAATATGGATTATGATATATACATTGGATCAATGGAATCAAATCGTAGCCTTTGCAACCAAAGTGTCACCACAAATCTTTGTACTGTAACACAAGCAAATTTACCAACATGGTTAAACTGGACAGCAGGACAACATCCCTTTAGATGACTGCACATCCATGTTCATTGAGAAACCGTGCACAAAACAGTGATATGACTTTATTTTGACTTTGTGTGCACATCTAAAAATCATCTTGCAGCTGCACAATAAAGCTGCAAAGGAAAATCAATACATGAGAATGTCAGTGCTGTAATTTGTTCATTCAAGAAGAAATTAGCCCCACTGCCTCGATGTTAGCCGACAGACACGAAGGCTTTTGAGCCTCACCTCATCTGTCACGCATGTAGGTCAACACCTGGGTCTTTTTTTCTCCATTTGCTAGTTTCTTGTATAACATTAACAGTTAACGTTCATCATTAAAATGTTAATATAGGAGTCTTTGCTCAGCATTTTACTGTGGTGATATGTATCTAATATGATAACTGGTGGATATTAACTTTCAAACTCTCCAGCTTTTTAGTGTAGTTGGGCTGACTTTGGCTGAAAGTGAATTGTGCACCATGGTGCACTCAGGCTTTCTGAGGGACCAGCATACAGGAAGTAAATGGCCCTGGTGGTGTGATTGTTTTCTCCACTTCAGTATACAAGGTCAAGAGTGAACTTGCGATAGTTTGACAGGCTAACAGTTGTGTAGATTTGTAGGTTTTGTGTGTTGGTCAGCAGTGTTACTCCAACGTTTATATAGGACTGGTAGGCATTAAACATTTACAAATACAGATTGCTGGTCAGCTAAAGATCACATAAAGAGCTTAATGGCTTAAGAGGCCAAATGACAGGAGATGATCAGCACTACTTTATGGTCCAGGTCTCTGACCAAGTCTTGGGGGACCAGAGGTTGCAGTAAGCAGGTGGGGCCACTGCATTTTTAATTGGTCTGCATATTCACAGCAGACCCAAAGCATTAGAGACCGAGTGTGATGGTTGGATTCCTGACCTACTTTATAATTGATAGGCCACTTATCTATAATGCATCACCTGCAGCCTTGGTGAAATGAAGAAAAAAGTCAGTCTCAGCAGATTTGAGGTGAGGGGGGTGGTTGTTGTCATGTTGCTGGGAAGTGTCCCAAGCGGTTCCTTCCTTCAGAGGATAAACACATCTTTTGACTCTGAACACATGAAACTGTTGCATGTCACCGCTGCAGATGCTCGGCAGCAGTCGTGAAAGTATTTTCTCAACACGCTATCAGTCAGCACAGTCAACTGAAGTACTTTATGCCTCTCGAAGTATTGCTGCAACACTGATTCTGTTGATAGTGCCTACTCAGGTACACTAATAGGATGGCAAGTTCAAGATGATTAGATTGGAACGAGTGACATTTAGTAGAGTAAAGCTGTAAACACTTTTTAAATCAAATAGATGCCTTTAATACCTTTATGGAAAGGTGTACAAGAGGTTTCCTTATCAAACCAATGCAGGGAGCAGCAGTGCTACTCTGACCTCCTCACCCTCTTCCTACAAGGTTTTGCATCAGTAATATCACATATAGAGATGGTAGAGATGTGTTTGAATATGATTTGCCATCCTTACAGTGATTGGTTTATCCTTGAATGCTTTGACTTTATCTTTCTTTACCTTTCCTGTCTTTTGCTTGTCTCTCACCTTTACCTCCACTCAGTGCTGATGGCACCTATGAAGTCTCCTTCTACTCCAATGTTGTTGTCTCCAACAATGGTGAGGTGGCCTGGCTCCCACCAGCTATCTACAAGTCGGCCTGCAAAATCGAAGTCCGTGATTTCCCTTTTGACCAGCAGAACTGCACCCTCAAGTTTCGCTCCTGGACCTACGACCACACTGAGATCGATCTCATCCTCCTCAGTGATTTCGCCTCACGTGATGACTTTAAACCCAGTGGTGAGTGGGACATTGTTTCGCTGCCTGGACGCAAGAACGAAGACCCTAATGACATCAGGTACCTGGACATCACCTATGACTTTATCATCAAGAGAAAACCTCTGTTCTACACCATCAACCTGATCATTCCCTGCATCCTGATCACGTCGCTGGCTATTCTTGTGTTCTACCTCCCGTCAGACTGCGGTGAAAAGATGACTCTCTGTATCTCTGTCCTCTTGGCCCTGACTGTGTTTTTACTCCTTATCTCAAAGATTGTGCCACCCACGTCTTTAGCAGTGCCTCTGATTGGAAAGTACCTGATGTTTACAATGGTGCTGGTCACCTTCTCCATCGTCACCAGTGTTTGCGTGCTCAATGTGCACCATCGGTCTCCCAGTACGCACACCATGCCTCCTTGGGTCAAGCGTGTCTTCCTCTACCGCCTCCCCTCTTACCTCTTCATGCGGAGACCCGGTAGCTCCAACATCCGTGAGAAGTTCCGGAAAAAACACCAGCAGCGATCGTACTCTGACCAGAAGCTGCGCGGAGCGGACGGAGGGACTGGAAGCCCCGCAGGAATGGCAGACTCCTCCTCATCCTTCTTTGTGAACGAGGAGTCGGCCAAACGCTATGGTTGGAAGATCAGCGACTTGTCAGAGAACACAGAGTTTAGGAAGAGGATGACTCTCAAGTGCAACATTGACGCAGAGGATGCGGTGGATGGAGTGCGCTACATCGCTGAGAAGATGAAGAGCGAGGATGATGATGAAGGGGTAGGTGTGTCTAATAAATCTCAATATGTACAGCATGCTGCTAAGGCTTTTCTGTTATCTGTCGTACGATTCATTCAATTCCATTCTGGCGTAAGCGGTTCTGTTCAGGACATCAGGCTAGCATTATAGGATAGAGTAGAGTTTTTAGTCACACTGGCAGCATTGCTGTAAGGACAGCCATGTTGATCTGTTGGTTGGTCTGCCACTTTGGTCCTGACTGAGATGTTTCAGCAAATATTGGCAAAAACTTTTGCAAAGCCATCCACAGAAGTCCCCAGAAGATTAATCCTACTGACCTTGGTAACCCCCTTGCTCAATCATAAGGTTGACATTTCTGGTCCTGAGTGAAACGTCTTCACAGCTATTGAATAGTTTGATGTAAAATTTGGAGATATCCACGACGCCCAGACGATGAATCCTCATGACTTTGCTGATCCTCGGACTTTGCGTTTAGCACTACGAGCAGGTCAAGCTTTTCAGTGAAATGTGTCATCATTTACATTTACATTACCTTTTCTCTGCAGATCATTGAAGACTGGAAGTACGTGGCCATGGTGATCGACCGTCTCTTTCTGTGGATCTTCGTGTTGGTGTGTGTGGTCGGGACGGTGGGCCTCTTCATGCAGCCTCTCTTCCAGAGTTACAACACCCCCATTATTGACGATATGGACCATAACTGAAATCTGAAACCTGAACTTTGACCTCAACAGGACCCAGACATGAACTTTGAGCCCACCCCCTCCCAGAAACAGAGCTCTGACAACATTTTAACACATGAACTCACATGTCCGCCTCGCACCACATGCTCACTGGGAAATGGCAATTATGCACTTTAGCTCTCTTCCACCACGTGCTCCCGTCCTTACTTTCACCCCTTGTCCCCCATGTGTCCTGCCATCCTCTGCTCCATGCATCTGTCAGAGGAACTGGGATCTATTTATTTCAGTTCACTAAACAGGTTGTTCTGGTTTGTAACAACTGGGTCATATTTTCATAATTTTGTCCATCATTCAGCAGAGAGGACAGTTGATATAGAGGCAGACATGGGGAGGGAGATGGAGGTCTGTCACTCAATAAAGGTCCTGCTGGAGCTGAACAAGGGACACTACACATAATATGGGCCCCAGCCACTCATTTAGCAGGACCCAAAGGTTAGTCAAACTTATTTGGAGGAGAAAACAAAGACAAAGAGTAAATTTATAACCCAAAATTTCTGTTGTAGCATCAGTCACAGTGTACAGAACTTCCTGGTTCAACACGACCTACCTTACTTTTCCAAGCTGTACCTGCACACAGAAAATACTTCAGTGACATCATAATCAGAAGAAATGATGGCCAAAACTATGAAAACAAGACCCAAGTTGCAATGAACCAGAATGATATTTCAATTTAAAATGTTAAAATAAACCATCTGTCAGTCATAATGCTCTTTCTTGGGAATCGATATGGAAGCAGTTCTCTTGTAGCTTTATTTTAAAAAGAAAACTTCTATCTAAAATGGTCAAATTAAAAGTGTGTTGACCCCTATCACTGTTCACAAAGGTTTACGTGGCCAACAGCAACTCAGGACTAAATTTCTTTTTTCTGTACAGAACAGACTTGGTTTCATTCTTTGTGTCTAAATCAAATTGTAATGGTCCTAAAATAACATTGTGGAGGCTAGCATGCATACGATGAAGCACTGTTTCTGTTGTTGTCGACTCAAAGAGAGAAAAGAGCCCAGAGATGAACAAAGCCACAGAAACTCACAAGCAGACTCATTTTGCAGATACTGGCCTCACATCGACCACACATCCCTTGAGGAGAAGAAGATGAATCCCTTCTGTGTAGATACATAGAAGAAGATCACCTCCCTTTTGCCAATAGCACACATACTCTATGAATTTCTAATATTTGCCTTGAAAGCGAGAGTGACAGGGGACATGAAACAACTGCTGGACTGCTCAAGTAGTAATGGATGGGTGTGTGAGGGGTTGCCCAGCCTGTTTTTACCCTCACACACAGCTCCTTGTGTGGACCTGAAATAATAGACTCTTCAAATCTGTGACAAGCTGCTGTGGTGTTTAAAAACACCCGTCTTTTAAATGAAGGTTAGAGTAGTGATAGTGCCATGATCACTGGGCTGCAGTTGCTCACCATGCTTCTTTTGAAGGTACAGTACTATGGTGTCATCAAAGCAATGCTCGTCAGCATCCATCACCAAGAAACCAGCAGCAATAATATTGTACAGTATTTTATACACACTGACCTGGACGCATATTAGCCAAACAATCTGGCTCTTCACTCGTTTTATTTTCCATCATACTGTATGCTCGATTATCGCAGCCTGTTCTTAGAGATGTTACTTGAAACAGTGTCCAGCCATTATTTCTCAGAGGTATTATAACTTGTCACTGTCATAATGCACTCATCTGTCACTGCTACCTATGTTAGCCAAGGAAAAGGTGTACTGTACTAATCCAGCTGTGTTGATTTCTTTCATCTTTGTTTTCTCAGTGGTTGGAATCAAACATACTTTTTCTTTTTCTTCCCACTGGCCGGTCATGTTGAGTTTCATCTGTTGCGACAATAAATGCTGAAATTTATAGGAAGGGGCTGAGATGGCAGCTGATGTCTTGCTAACTGGATCAATAAAGGAAAATGAAAGCAACTAGCACACCTGATCAATTGCATGAACCTTAAAGGTGCAGTCAGCGATTCTAATCCAACACACTTTTTTGCAGATTGGTTGAATATCCCCTCATGGTCCAATTTGTATGTGCAATGAAAGACAAAGATCTGGTGTTTGTACACAGCCCCACATCACTGTAAATGTGAAACAAAATGGCTCAGATCGAGCCACACAAGACTGTTCCAGCCAATCAGCAACAGGGGGCGGTGGTGCTTGTGCACAGGGCAGGACAGGGGGAAGGGGAGCTGGAGGGGAGATGAGGGGGCAGTGAGAGGCACATGCTAACGTGCTGAACACCACATTCAGATATCAACAGTCTTTCCCCAGAATTGCTGACTCCTCCTTTAAAATCCTGCAGTCTTTCATTCAGCCTTATAAAGATGTCTCAGTTTCTATATTAGGCTGAAGCTCTCTCACTCCTGCAGCTCTTACCCTCTTATTTGGTGTGTGTTTAACAGGTTATTTGAGTATCACCTCATTAGGGATGTGACAAAGTAAAAGCTTAAACATCCTCCAGACTCATTTCTCCCACCTCACACATTTTTAGCCACGTTGAGATGATTCAAAACTAAGCACAGTCTCCGGGCACTTGGCATTTTGGACAGAAGTTTCGGGTGTGCTTGTGTATGCGCTCTCTGTGCATGTGTGTGTGAACTGTCTGGAGCCAGAGCTAAATGTTAGTCAGCTGACTAAGACTTCATTAGATGGTTTTATATCCCGGGGGTCTGTAACCTCGCCTTCTGTTAGCTTAAGATGGCAGCGAGGCGGCATGAGTGCTAAAGGGACACAGCATGTGAAGGAATACACACATGCACATTATCACAAATCTGGAAAATCTTATGTGTTATGAAGCTTTCTGCTCTTTATCAGATGGCAGTTGCTTCCTGAAATGTGGTGTGGACCTCAAAAGAAGCTGCAGGCATCAGATAAAGCCGGATATTTTGTTAATTACATGCCACGATAATCACATTTCACACATTCTAACTTTTAAGTTTAAGTCTGCAGCTCAGTCACTGTCACAGAAGGCCAATTGGTATTTTCAATAACTCAGTTGTAGTAAATAATGTGAGAAATTCATGAATGCAATCTCTGACAATAGCAGCATTAGGTACAATTCTACATCACATTTTTCCAAATTAGATGTGGCTACAGTTTCCATTAGTGTCTGCATGGATATTTAAAGGTCCTTGATTATCCAGAACACAAAAGTACACAAGCTGCTGTTTTCCACCAACTGCTGCAGCTTCCAGCGGAGATATTACTGCATCATAATTTTCCAGCTAATATCATATCAGTCACACACACACACACACACACACACACACACACACACACACACACACACACACACACACACACACACACACACAGTCAAACAGTGACATAATCCTACAGACGCAATGACAGCCATTGAATTGGAGTTGGGTTCAGCAATTATTGCTCGTAGTTGTACACCCATCCTCCCCTTGTACGGCTCATAAATTAGATACTTGACATCGGCATTCAATTTCCATTAAGAGAGTGGCCTTGTGAGGGTGGGGAGGGTTAGAGCGGCTGATGGGTTGGTGTTGCCGGCGAGTGAGTTAATTTTGCCTAAAATTTATTTCCATTACTTTCTGTTGCATTCATTTCTCTTTTCCTTTAATTACAAGTCAGCAATAGGCAGTCATTCACAATATTAGAGAGTGTTTATTTGCTCCCATTAAGTCCCTTGATGCTAGCTCGCTCTGTTAGTCTGGAGGGAGTAGATTTCCAGGTGTCTGGCAGCAGGGAACTTCACCAGAATGCTGTGTGTTTACAAGAAGGGTGCGCATGGAGGTTTACACTTGCAGTAGGAGTGAGCCTTTATTGGAAAGCAAAGGGGCTATCTCTCACCTGTCTCTGTCCTCACAAAAGATTTTAAATATGCACACCTCCACATATTTGTTTGTTAATGTGAGTGAAGCCAATATCTTACTCCCAAAGGAGTTGCCAGCGCAGTGACCAGGACATGGTGTCTATTTTTTTCTCTGCAGGACATACCATCCATCAACCCAAACAGGGTCAAAACCATTGATAAAGTATGTGCAGAGAAGTAGGAAGATTTTATTCTCCAGGTAACTCATCTTTTGCCTTTTCTTCCAGTTACAGATTGGTCATGAAAAGAATTCAAACTTGCCTTAACAGTTCTTCAGCGGTGACCAACTTCCCTCAAACACCATTTGTTTGTTTGTTTGTTGACTGTGAGCTTAAAGAAGCTACTGAATTTCAGCTGCACACACACATTATACCCATCTGTCTGGCTATATACTGTAGACTCTACATTGCAGAGTCAGCTGCCAATATATATGACAATTACATGCAATGATACTGTGTATGTGTGTATTTACGTCCATTTAGCATTGTGCCACTCCTGATTTTCCTCAAGTGTACAAAATTGAGGGGACAAAAAAGGAGAAAAGTCAGCCAGACAGAGTTGGTGTTATGGTCTCCAGGTCTGATCATGAAGCGTGACGAAAGAGATGAAACTGGATGGACGGTGGAGGAGGGTTACAAGCAGGGTTGAGGAGAAAGAGAGAGAGGCATGATAGAAGGAGACAGGGATGATAAAGGTCGGTCATAAACAACAGACACAGGACTTCTGCAGTCTGTTTGGCCGACATCAAAGACAGGTTCATGCTGTAGTCAGAGATCAATAAGTGTGTATTCATCTCTGCAAGACAAACCCACATGCATGTAAGCATATATACACATATGTAAACATACACACAAAAAAGGCACTTTGAAGACAGGCAAGCAGTCATATGCAACTGAAATATGCATTTATTTTGTATTTCTGTTGTCGATTTTAACAAAAATAAATTCTCCTTTTGTGGTTTTGATCATGTTTTTAACCTCAGAAAGCAGAACCAGAAACTTAAATATTTGAGAAGTTTAAGCAGTACGCTGATTATTTATAAGTGACTCTAATACAAGTTAAAACTCTCCATCTGCACTGACATGTTTCTATTCTTTTCTATTCTGTCTGTTAACCTGCTGTAATCAGACTCTTGAACCTCTGATGCAGCATGGTGAATGTCAGCAGTTTGATCTGTTTCCTGCGGCGGACCGTTGCCCGCCATCTCTCCCATTATCCTCCACAGGACATTCCTTTTGGATTTATACCTGCCATTTCAGCTCGGTGGTCAATATTTATGAACTACATTACTGCATTACAGAATGTGTAGCTGCCCTGCTGTTGAGTCAGGGGGCCATCGATCCTCACCTCTGAGATGCTGAGCCACTGAGCTCAGGGGACAGACACAGAGCTTTGGTCCAAACACTTTACAGGGTTTTAAACTGAGCTCAGGGTTCCCCCTTTAATGTCCCTGCTGGAGTAATAAATATCTCCTCAAGTCTGCTGCCTGCTGAGGGATTAGGGTGCCTGCTGCTGCTGACTAGTGGTCAAAAGAGAAACTGCAGAGTGCTGTGTCTCAGCATTAACAGTAGTAGTAATTGGAGCAGTCCTGTCACCACTTTACCACTACAGCTAATGATAAAAGAAGCATGAGTCCAAATTTATGATATAGTAGAGATGACATGCAATGAATATGCAGATTTGATCATATTTATACTTTTAGTATATACTGGAAATGATGAGGATGGCGTATGTCAAAGTTACAAATTACATGCCACATATGTACATTAATGAGTAAGTAAACCAGATTTTGATGTTGTCTTTATAGTCAGGATCTTTATTTAACGTTAACTTGTTTTCATCTTTGTGAACATGCTTATAGTATGGAAGATAAGTAAGGAAATCATTTTATAAGCAATCAAGTACCTGAAATTTAACCACTGCTGGCTTCCCTAATGTTGAAGTTAAAGTGAAATACCAATGAACTCATAACACTTTGACTTCTTTGATTTTTTTTAGACTAAAATTTGATGCCATACATGCACAGCATCAGCATCAGAGTTCCAGAGCCAGAGAAAAATATGTGGCCCAGCAAAACACATCTGCATCTTCTCCGTTAAGAATTACATCAGTGTGATTCTAATGCATAACAGCTTGTGACAAAAATCAGCAGATATCTTACAATATTATGATTAAAGTGACAATAAGAAAAAAATGAAATATTCCAGCTGGACATTTAGCCCAAGGCCACTCATGAGGATTGCGAGGGCTATTAATGAAATGTTCCCAACACATTTGAAATGGATTAAAAATAACTTCAAACTCTGATGAGCACATCATCTGTGTCAGGAAAAAGAAGCTCTGACAATCGTTCAGATTTCGTCAAACACGAACGGACCAGATAATGAGTAAGCTTTGCATGGCTCAGTTTGACCCCTCAGGCTGCAGCCATTTAATGAAAGTGACACTGCTGGTCATTCAGAGAAGGACACGAACAGAGACAATAAACACATAGCAGAATGGAGCTGTAAGCATGAGTGTAAACATAATGTCACAATATATTGTGTGCATGTTGTTGCTGAAGATTTCTGTGTGTGTATGTGCATGTGAGAGAGCTGGAGAGTGAGAGAGGGTTTGTGGGAGAAAACATGGTGCAGAGAAATGGCAGTTTAATTAGCAGCAAAGGACTTTTTAATCAGATAACTGTGATTCAGGCATTGAAGGGCTTTAATTAGATGCTGGTGGCTGCAGGAGGCCACAGCATGGCCAAGCAGACTGCATGTAGTGGACACTGGATGAATAGAGAAGAGGAAGTTAACTCTCTGTGGTGTTAATGGGTCTGGAGTGAGAGAGTGGAGGAGGAGGGAGCAGTGAGAGCAGGGGTGGAGGGGAAGGGCGGGGAGGGTTTGAGGATGTGAATGCTGGAGGGTTGAGCGGGGTCACAGAGTGTAGCGTGACTGGCAGAACAGGACAAGCTGTGGGAGGAGAGGGGATGCTGAGAGCTCTTAAAAAGGGGTTGACAGAGGGTGGAGACAGTAGATTGGTGGGATTAGATGAAGCAGAAGAAGGATGGGGATCATGAGAGGAAGGCTAAACTGTTTAGACGGGTTAAAGGGTAAGGAGAGAAAAGTTGGTGAGAGGTCAGGAGCACACATCCCCTCCAATTATGAAGTTTGAGATTTAGTCATATGACCAAAAATGAAATGCCACTCAACTTCATTATAAATATGTCACGAAACTGGAATAGATTAAGGTTAAATGGTAATAAACATCTTAGTCTTAAGTCACTGTCGACTTTATCTGTATTAAACCAGACCACGACCTTTACATAACTTTAAAGTGATGTGAGTGTCTAAACCTAATCATTAAAAATGTTTAATAATTGTCACTAGCAGTAGGAAATTAAATAGAAAGACTTAATATTTTACTGGAAAACAGACAAAAATAAAATATTACTGACAACGGCTTGCCAGATATGATCATTTCCATGTCAAACTGCACCACCTATTGCCTGGTGCAGCTTTAAATTTACTAATGAGGGAAAAAAGAGGTCAACTGTATATCATGGGGTTAAGCTGATGCTAAATTTGCACCAGACACAACATGTTCAATAATACAGGTTACTGATCAGCCCTGCTGAAGCATCAGACTACAGGCTGCTTAAAGGCCGACGTCTCGTCAGTGTGAGTGACACGTAATGAGGTGAGACCGTGACCAGTTGAGAGGAGGAACAAAAGACTGAACAGTGATGCACTTAATTAGAAGAGGAAAGAATAAACCGACTTGTGTTCGCTTCTCTTACAGCTGCCAGCTTTTAAACTCTCTGAATAGAGCGCTCGGTCGTCTCATTCTTGCGGTTTCATTGCTTGAGACGTTGCTTAAAGCACAACAGAAGAAAGATAACCCCAAACTTTTAGTCAAAGACAACAAGAAACAAAAAAAAGAGGGGATAATGTGTGTGAAAAGGAGAAACCAAGGCCGAGATTTTGGTGTTTTAGAGAAAGACTGACATAAACATGAAAAGTGATCATGAGAAAGGTGGAAAAACAAAAAAAAGAGAGATAATACTCAAATACATTTGTCTGAGCAAAGAGAAACAGTGTACAAGGCTGATGTGGATGAGCCGGGACAGTTCTGTATGACACACACACACACACACACACACACACACACACACACACACACACACACACACACACACACACACACACACACACACACAGAGAGTTGCAAATACACTTGCCCTTTTCCTTTTCCTTGGCTGTCTTCATCAGGGCCTCAAGGTCCTTCTGCTTTGTCTGAGCTGTCTGACCGGATGCCTGCTGTTATTTAACAGTGCATCTGGCTGTGTGATCGCACACGGGGAGAGACAGGACAAAAGACAAGACAGAGAGGGACAACTAGCAGAGTGATAAAAAAAAAAAAACAGCGGTGTGGAGTAGAAGTGTTTTCCTCTGTTTGCTCTCTCTGTTGGAGGGTAAGCAGTGCTGGGATGTCACCTCAGCTGGAGAACGCTCTGAAACACCAGCTGACTGATTGTGACACTGTGGGGCAAGAGTCTCCTCCTGTGAACCTGGCTAATTCCTGCCTTGCTGCAGATGCTCTGTCTCGTTGACATCCATTTTTTATTTCCGTTTCTTCTTCTGATTTTCTGTCTGTGCTGGATCTAAATAAACAATGCACAGTGGAGAGCTGTGCCCCACCATGCACATACAGACAAATGCTTTCAAGCACAATCCTTCCTCTATAAGTGATGTCCTTAACTTCGCAAAGCAGATTTTCTTTTCTCGCCGTGTTGGTGTTCTTCCTGCAACATCATAATTACTGTCGCTCCAGGTCCACATAAGGAGCAGGTCATGGTGGATGGATGTGTCAAGCACAGGGCTTTCATCTGTTAGACTGGAGTTTGTGTCCTGTGTGGAACTTATAGTTACACTGCTGACTTTATTATTTTGAGACTTATAGTTCACACGTCATTTTAATTTGAATTTTTCCGTTTTCTGTCACAGCTTGTTTACATTTAGGCAATAAAACTACTTGGTTAGGTTTAGGAAAAGGTGGTTTGGGTTAAAATAGACCCTTTCACCACGGGCTAACCTCTTCCTTGTGCACATTTTCCCGCCTTTTTCTGAGTTGCAAAGCTATGACATCACAGAAACATGATTGGTCAGTTGCAATAGTGGCTCTGGAGATACATTAATTGTGATTTATGAATTAGGAACAACACCAACATGGCGGTATATGATTGTGCATCTTATTCTCTCACAACTCCTTGATGTGATTATTCATACTTGTGTATGAATGTAACAGGCAGTATGAGTGTTTCTGTATGTGTGTCATGTCTGATTTAAATATATGACTGAAATGCAAAAGAGAGACACGTTAATAAAGTTTATTTATTCTGTCTTTCTGAAATGACACTAATACACTTCAATTCACACAGTGGCATAATCACAGCTTTGTAAATCCTGACTCATAGTGACTAAAAAGTTTACTGAATTACTGTCTTTAATTTGAGTGTATAAAATGTTTGGGACACCTGCTTTTTACCTTGATGAGCTAAGAAATTAATCACAAAGACAGAGATGCAGATAAGAAGCAGATGAGGTAGGCAGAAGGACTTTAAACTTTAAGATAATGGAGATGTGGGTTGTGCAAAAGGAGCTGCAACTAGCTGTTAAGTGGAAGTCCCAAATATTTTGTAAATTCAGTGCAGAAAACATTCAATATTTCCTTCTAGCCATGACTTTAGAAATTCAAAGATTTAAGATCAAAGATTTCTGTATGTTTCTATAAAAGCCTATTTTAAGTACAAGACTGGTAACCTGTTTCTCAAATCTCATTCAATCTGAAAACGCGATGAAAAATGTACACCTTGGTAACTCCATGCCTTTAGGTAATTACAGAGAAAAACATTCAATAAATGCCAAAGGTCACAGGTTGACCTTTTAGCTTAAAGCTCAACGCCGAGGGAAAATACCTCTGAATGTTTGTTTTTTTGGCGCTGAATGTCAAGAAGACTTCTTCAAATGTCCATCACTATCTTGCGGGCAAAATCTCTCCCCGTGGCACTGAGGACAGATTTACTATGATTAATGTTGACGGTGAAAAAAAGAGGATGGCGCAACGGGAAAGGAGAGAGAAAATACTTGTTAAGACAGAAAATCTGCAAGAGTGATTGCAGAAATAAAAAAGAAAAGATCTATTTCTCTCCAGTCCAGGCTGTTGACTCTTCCTTAGCTTTTCTCTGGATCTTGCTCAATCAAAAAATACTTTTCTGCAAATAGATTCACTGTCACACTGAAGCACATCTTCTCTTCTCTTCTCTTCTCTTCTCTTCTCTTCTCTTCTCTTCTCTTCTCTTCTCTTCTCTTCTCTTCTCTTCTCTTCTTGTGACACTCCCTCCACAAATCACGACAAATCTGGAGCTTTTTAGCATTTCATGCTCAGCTGATCTGAGTATACTCTCTCTCTCTCTCTCTCTCTCTCTCTCTCTCTCTCTCTCTCTCTCTCTCTCTCTCTCTCTCTCTCTCTCTCAGCTGTCCACATCCCTTCAGTTTTACCCATCACACCCTCTCTGCATCACTCTCTCCTATACTCTCTATACTCTGTACTTCTGTAGCTTGCTTTCTTCTTTCTTTTCTCCCTCTTGGGGGCTCCTACACCGGACCACAACAGGATTTAAATCACCCCAGTTTCCCCCTCCGAGCCTCAACAACAACCTCGGTTGACTTCACTTCCCCAACGACAAAACTAATTGAGCTTAAAATTGAGGACTGAGCAGTTCCACTTGTCTTCAGCCTCTTGGCTCCTGACCTGCCAGCTGCGAACATGCAAGCCACTTTGTACATTTGCAATCAGCACTGGTCCCATTCTCACATGAAGCCTGCGGCAGAGCTGATTTCTGTTTGATGTGGCGGCAGCAGGCATCAGAAAAACTCACAATAAATAAGAAAAACAACAGGACAATTGTTGCTCACTGTAAGGTTGTTTTCTAGAAAATGAAATACGAAAACTGACTTTGTCTCTTTCTATTTTGTCCCCCAGTATCTTCCCCTGTGTGCACATGTGTCAGTGCAAATCCACACAGATATGTGTGTGTGTTTGTCCATCAATGTGTTTAAACTCCACGTTAAAAGCTGTGTATTGATAGTATTAGCTCTGGGTAAGTGCCTTAAGAAGAGTGAATATGTGGCAGAGCAGATACAAATACATCTTGTGCTGCTGAATACTAAAGCACATATACACAGACATACACACACGTGGGCGACTGTGTTAGATACATGCATGCACACACGCAGTTTCATGAAATATTAAGAGACAAATCAACTGAAAGCTATTTCTCTCCATCCTGTCACAGAATGTGTTGCACAGCACTACAAAAGATGGATTTAACGAATTTGGATGAAAAAAAAGACCCTGTGGATGATTAAAAAAGGGTAAAAAAAAATGTCCTATGGATTAAACATTTTTGATGAGCTTTTACTCCACAAACTCTAAGCATAGAGCAGAACAAAATACAGTTTAAAGATGTTTTAGTGAAAGCAAATTAATTCTAATGTTGACTTCAGTGATATCTAAAACCCACTACTACTGCATTTTTTCCTTTAAAGATGATGTAGTAGTCACTCTAGACTTGACAGTGCTGTTATGCATTGGGCAGACTCTGCAGCCTTCAAGACTCTATTATAGAGCAGCTAATGCTTTAAGCTGCCTGAGCATTGTTATGCGTACAAAATCAATTAAGTGACTAAATAGGTCATTTATAGCTCAGCAGTGATCTTACTGTGAGTGTGTGTGTTTGTGTGCGCAGCATCTTTCTGGAGAGTGATATTGAATAGATGTGGGGATAATTTCTCAGACTGTGTTCAGACAGACAAATGCAACAGACAGACAGACAGACAGACAGACAGACAGACAGACAGACAGACAGACAGACAGACGGACAGGTAGATTTCTAGTTTCGATAATATTTAAACTAAAAAGTAAAGAAACTGAAATGAAGTATGGTTGCAAGACTGCATATGAAATTTAAAGTTAAAATAGACATTCTTGCGGTGGGACTCGCAGACCCCTGTCTGTCCTCGAGCGATATTTGAAAAGCATTTCATTAATCCAAACTTACTACCTGTGAGTCACTGTGAGTCAGGTCGCTTGTTTTGGCCCTTGGGTGAGTGGGTATGGGTGTGGGACGCAGGGACGGAGGGAGGGAGGGAGGGAGGCAGGGAGGGGGAAGGCGGGACGTGCAGAAGTTGTCCATGTCGGCTGTGCGCACCGCGAGTCCAACCTCTCCACGCTCCGGAGCGCAAAGGAAAATGTTGCTCTAATTTTAAAGGCTTCACAGACATTTGTCGCAGGTTGCTGACAAGACTTCAATCATCCGCATAATCTTTTACCCGCAGAGAGCATCTTCAAGCGCCGATGTATCGATGAATTTCTCCGGGAAACTGACAAACGTCCTCCTGCTGGTGCTCCTCGCAGCGCAAGGTAAGCGGAGCGATCCACAGCGCGCCCTAGATCGATGCTGAAAAAGTAGGATTATACTCGTTGCTTTAGAATCACCTTATTTATTATACTTGTTTAAATGGTTTCTTGGCTTGGCCGTTACATTACTTTTAAATTATTTGTAGCCACCCCCTCCCCAAGTTACCTCTCCTGTGCGCCTCTGGATGAGAGATCAGCGCAAACAATCCAGCGACTAGAGGCAGGAGGGATAATTCAATCCGGATAAGGCAGACAAACTTCTCCTCTCTACTAGCTGATGATATGAGTGTAAGCGAAACTTGAACATGATGACAAATGCAAAGTACGTTATTGCTGCAGCTGCCAGTTTGTGCAAATATTTTATTTTACATACTTATTCTGTCATTGAAAGCAGGAGCGCGCAACTCGCAGAGAACCAAGCCCCCCCCCCATCACATTTTAATGTGAAATGATGTCCGTCCTATTTTGCGTCCTGTTCCATCAAAAACGCACGCTCCACCTGAGAACATGCTTTTTCACTCGGAGTCCTAGTAATCCAGCAAACCTCACATGCCTGCTAATTATAATATCATATATTTTCTAGAAACTTGTGGAGTGACTGTTATGTGGAAGGGAGCCACCAATGCATGGATGCATAGAAGCAATGTATTTTAATATGCACACGTGGTTCAGTTTTCAATGGAGAACATGATCTGTGATTGTGACATGTCGCATCATAGCTGAAACCTCAGTCCCTGGAGCGACTGTGAAGCAGCCATCTGTGCGCAAAACGAGCCAAACACATGAATGACATACGTTTCTGCGGCAGCTCAATGACTCAATATTCATTTCATCCCTGGATCCTCCCGGTGTGGAGGGCTGTGTGCTCCCTCCACCCACAGAGGTCAGAGGTCAGGGTGAGGTACAAGACAGATGCTCTGTGGAGCGGTAGGGATTCTTGCTCAAGGACATTTCAGCAGGCGGATGTATGGTACTTAAAGGACAGTAAGGATCCAGATGTAGGAAAAGATTTAAGAGCAAGTTATCATAAAAACTCTCATTCCCCTTGTGATTTAATTTAATGTCTGTTTGTGACATTACATCATAGCTCAAGCACTCTGTCAGGTTGTGTTTTGTTTTGCTCTCTGTGGGATCCATTTCTTTCTCTTCTCTTGTTTCCAAACTCACCTCCACACATATTTTCTATTTTCCTCCTTCACCATGTGCTTTAAAGCAGAACATTTTCAAGTGGGGTCCTTGAGTGGCTCCCAGGGGACCCTGAGCAGCACAGAGAAGAGATAAATGCTTTCAAGCAAAACTTTGTGCTGTGTTCACATGTAACTGAATGGTTATTTTAATCCATTTCTCATCCTAATTCACATCCACAAAGAGTACACAAACACACATTTCTTGGGAGAGCGTCTTTACCGATGGGAGCACCAAGCATAATGGGTATCTATCTACGCAGAGGATAAAATAACTTGCTTTAAAGTGGTAGTATAATTTTGGCAGCATCTTTGTTCTAAGTGCTCATTGCTGTTTTTGTGCTTTAACACCTGTCAGTCAAACAGTGTGGGATGTATTGCAATGTCTTTCACTGTGGATTTTCCGTGGCTGAAGTTTGAGTTTCTATACTGCTCTGCAAAGGTAGAGAGCAGCAGCTACAGAACCAGAGAAGTTTAGAAAAAGGGTTTAAAATTTTCAGGCTGACTGGCAAACTGCATAATAGCTCAAACGGTTGTGATGCCTTCTTTACGCCTTTAAGCTCATTATTTTACCCCCTGACAAAAAATCTTCAGCAATGCAAGAAATCTAGCCTACTATCAATTTCATCTGTCTTGATCTTTGAAATTAGTCTGTTAAAGAAAATAAACTGTATTTTGATTATTTACAATCAATAGTTTATCATATCAATAGGAATTAAAAGTATCCATTTCGCTAAGTGTCTGCCTGTTCTTTCAATGTTAACATTTATATTAAATAAGTACATTTATTTAATTAATTTAGTTTAATATTTATTTAAATATGTAGGCTAATTGAAAGGTAGCTTAACTCCAGCAAAATGTATGAATTCCACCAGAGTCAAAAGCTGAAATGGCAGTTAGCCTACTAAGCTAGTTACCGTTAGCAATTGTGCATGACCAATTTTAACTAACAAAGCATTATCAAAATGCCTCATTCAACATATGTGAAAAATAAATGTTATCAAGGTGTCCTCTCATTAAATTCAGATTTTTCTCTCACAGATAACAGCTTGGGAAAAGTCTGGATAAGTAAGTTTAGCTTTAGCTCAAGCTATCTCTAGTGTTCACTAGCTCTGTTGCTTTAGCTGTCCACTTAGCTTTTAAAAGGGCTGACACTTTCAAAATATTCATTTTGGCTGCATTATAATTTCCATATATAAAATGAATGTCAAAGATCTTAACTTGACTTTGAGCAAATATTTTGTAACTACTTTTTGCCATTTTAGGACAAAGACTTCAGGCAAAGACTGAAAGTCTTTTTCGGTTTATCTCACACAAACCAGACAGTGTGCTTTGAACAGAACGTGGGAGGTGTAATTATTCTGACTATAGGTTGAATCACCACCATGTTGTATGATTTTTTAAAGCACAGAGTGCAGCTGTGAGTTTGTCATAAATGTGGTACCCGGGGTCGCCCTGAGGGATCAGCACTAAGTGCCTTCGTACTGTCACGCTCCATTCGCCATGTAAAAGACACTGACTTCACACATCCTGTAACCTGATGCAGACTCAGAGTCGAAGGGAAGGGATGTGTCTCTGTGTGACACGTGGGATGGACTCGCTCACTCTGTCACTCTCCTCAGCTGGAGAGATTTGCCACAGCTGACTGCTGTGTCGCTTTGCCCTTGAACTCGCCGAATTTCAAAAGGAACAAGAAAAAGGAGCCGTGACGGGATGACAATGTCAATCCTCTCACAGCAGAGCAGATTTGGCTGAAGTAAGAGGAAATCTACTCTGTGTCCTTGCTAGTTAGATGTGGTTAACTTTGCCGTTTGGGGGTGAAAAACTCAAGAAAAATGAAAGGATTGTGCCCTCACCTTCCTCTTTCGCCCACTCTGTCCTCCACCTTTCCTCCCTCCTTCCCTCAATCCGTCCTTGGCTGAGTGGGCTTTTGTATGATTCTACACAGGGGCTGTGGATGCAGATAAGTGCCTGAAAAACACACACACATACACACACTCCCAGTGGGGGTCTGATTAGTGGACTACAGAAGGTATTGTCTCCTCACATCCAGGATCAGGTGATTTGTCTCCATAACAGAGGAAGCGCTGATCCTGCAGTCCATGGGATTGGGGTATTTTAGTCTAAAATAGAATCTGGTTGGAGTATCTTGGAGTTCAGGAGTGAGAGATCTGTACAGCATAAGGCTGTTAGTTTGAGTTATGACATTTAAAAAAAAGTCACGGCCTGTGTGATAGATTGTAGTGCACATCAGAATATTTCAGGTTTGAGTGATCAAAATCAGTGACATTGCATGATGCATTACCCCGCAGCATCATGCCCACATCATCTCCTGCAGACACAGCTGAGAGAGATGTCCAGCCATGCCTGCATTATACTCATCTGATCCGCATTATGTTTCAGACTTCACCCTTTGTCTCACTTTACTGTGCATTTTAATAGGCTGCAGCTGCGCGCTGACAGAGTAGAGAGGATGTGCCTTTTCAGACAAGTTCTGACCAAGAGAGCTGCAAGTGCAGGCTGCTAATTACTCAAGAAATACTCAAATGAGGAAAACAACGGATGTCTTAAATCAACGGAGGCCTGATGTGGCCAACAAAAGGCAAAACTCAAATGTTATTTCTTCCACTAGCATTTGAAATGGTTTATATTAAGCCCCTGTAGCCTTTATCTAAGTCTGCTTGTGTGGAGTTGTCTGCTTGCATCTCAGCATCATCAAGCATATTTGCTCCCCTGCCAGACTTAAATGCTCTTCTGAGCTCATAACTACAGAGCAGCTCTCTGGTTTCTCTCCCAGAAGCAATATAGTTGCAGCGTGGATGTGTGTGTTATTGCGCGTGTGGCTTAAGGACTGTGTGGTGGCTTCAGGATCCTCTTAACACGATTGTCATGTGATTATTGCAACCGAACCCCCCGCCCGGTCCCTTGCACACACACGGTGTAACCACCACAGGCAGAGGCAGAGGCCTTATTCCACCCCCCACCCCCCATGGATTGGCTTAAACCATCATACGCCCCTCCAGCCACCATCATACACACATTTTCGCTCTCTCTTTCACACACATATAAATCCTCCTCCAGACAGCCCTGCTGCCTGAGTCCTCTGGGACATCCTGGTGTTCAATGCTGGCGATGAAATGAGTTACGTGTTAGGATGGAGGGAGAGAGGGTGAGAAGTAGAAAGCTAGAGATGAGGTGGAGCAAGAATACAGGAATATTTTGCCATTATTGTTATAATTATTATTATTATTTACTTTTTTCCTCCCTCTTTCTTCCAAATCTGTTGACTGACCTCAGTTTTACTTTGCTTGTGTGTTTTATACCATGTGTCCTCAGTAATTTATGTCTGTCAGGCTGCTTGATGTACAATGCAGGCTATTACAGATTGCAGCCTCACATGCCACAGCATTATTTATTGTGTTGTTTTCACATAAATTAGCCCTTCAAAATATGTCACAGCTTCCCTACCGGCATGTTTGGCAGCAGTTTAGTGTGTCTGATGTCCAGGCTTTAAGCTTCGATGGCTAACAGACATCTTGAACCTTGTGCTTCAGGTGTCGTCTCTCCATCCCACGTCTGTTTTTTTTTAAGATGCCATTTTCAAGAGTGATTGTGGTCTTGATATCTGGGTTGTCTTGCAGTCAACTCATCGATTTCCTTGTTTGGTTTGAACTTCACTGAAATCAGCCCAGCATCATTCATGCCTATCACCAGGTTACGCTCTGTCATGTTGCCCACTTTTCTGGGTGGTGAAGCCCTCAATGATTTCCCTCGCATATACACCACAGGTCTCACTGGCAGTCATCGTCCAGGATCCAAAAACTTCCCAACCTGACCCCAAAACTGACTTCAATGTGCTACCAGATGTTCCTCCTTTTTCAGGGCCGTAGCTTCCTGCTCAGAATCCATCAGTAGCACAACAGTGTAGCAGTACATAAGCCCATCCAGCTATTTTCCATTCACGTTCCCATGTCTGGGTTATGGAAAACAGCATATTTCCTTGAAGAATTTCCTTCCTCTTGATGGATTCTGAGAATTTCTCAGGTCGATGTGGGAAGTGTAGTCTCTTCAGCATGCCTTGCCCCACAGTCTTCCCCAATTGGTAGAACTCCATCGGAAGCTGTTGTGCATCTTTATTGCCATCTTAAGTAACTCCTGTAAGTATTAAAGAGCTGGAGCTTGACATTAAGAAGCTCCTGCTGCCACAGTTCTTTACTTTGCCTTGAATTATAACAAGAGCTATCAAATCATTGTATCATTGTACTGTATCCATTTTCTCATTGCTACTCAGAGCCTCAGGCTGTAGATGAGGGTCAGGCTGAAGATTAACTAGTTAATTTTATTACGTCTCTTTGGCAGCTGCTCATCTTCCCTAAATGAGTCAGAAAGCTACTTTCTAGTCCTTCTCTCTGGTTCCTGGAGAATGGAAACACAGTTCTTTATGTGAAGAGACTGAGTAGTTTATGGCAGCATCACCGAGGAGAATCCTGTTATTTTGCTAAATCTTGAAGCTACATGTAGTTAATCTCATGACACCTGAGTTATCTAAGAGAACACAGTGACAGCTGTGACAGCTTTGAAATGAACATTTTGACATGTCACATTGTTGTGCACAGGTGTAAATAAAGTTAACAATGGCTGAGTTCCATTTAGTTGCTTCGGTTTCAGCATCCTGGTATCATTCATTCAGGTTCACTGTCACACTGTCCTGGCTCAGTAATTAGTAACACCTGTGCTTTTTTTACCGCAACAAGTCAAAATTTCGGCTTTGGAAAGGGGCCTGTTGTGATGAGTGTAGAATTATAGGAAGGACATGTTTTCCCAGTGGCTTCAAATGAGAGGGAAAGATCAAGATTTGCTGTGGACACAGAAGCACAGAGGTTTTCAAAACCTTGACTCCATACTGATTCAGTCAATGCTGCTGGCATGCACGATCAACAGGCCTTTTACAGCCTCACTGCAGGAGAGATACGTAGACATTAGTACTGATTACTCAATTACCTGCAGCTGCGACTGCAGCGCTGTGAAAATCACCACAACCTCCCACTCCAGACAGACACATTTCCCAAACTGTGTTTCTGATAGTCACATCAGAGTGTTGCAGCAGTATGCTTGTACATTTTTAGCTCCTGCTGCAGTAGGCAACCCTGGAAATGTGACAATCAGAAGCTACTTTTATGATTAAACATCTATGGTAATCCCAGATGTTAATGGTCCTAATCAGTCACATGCAAACACATATATGTCATTCAATTCTTCGGCAGACTGTTGATTTTTTTTTCTCCTTCAGAAACTCTAAACCGGAGCCCTCTCACTTTGCTTACCTCCCATATGCAGTACACGTTTGCTTGGTGTGCTACCTGACTGTCTGCTCACTTCATAAATCACTGCTGTGGATAAATTCACTGGATGAGTTCAAATGACATAAACAGTGTCTGACTTTTTTTGTTGTCCTTGTTCCATCTCATTACCTTTTTATGGAAATTTCGTATGCACTTGTGTCGATGAGTGTGTTCACTCTGATCTTGAGGAAGCATTATGCCAGAATCAAACTACACAACATATGTGTTTGTCCGCGTGGTCAGTATGTGATATTAGGAGATTGTAAATTGCTGTGGCTTGGCCGAAAGATATGTGAAACTACATGTTGACGTGATGTTTTGATGCGTCCACTATAATAAGATAAAATAAGCCATTGTTGCATCTGAAGCTCATTTTCTTTCTCAAAACACCCTGTGCCTGTTAAGTAGGGCCGTAGTGAGCTGATGTGTAGCTGGCATTAAAGGCTCCACCTGCTTAAGTGTACATATCATTGGACTGGACTACTTAAATATGTTGCTGCCCCATTAGAACATCTTAACATTTGGAGAAATGTCATCTTTTTTGTCTTAAAGCATATGCAGAGGCCGTTCTCAAAACTCTACCCAGATGAAAGCACGGAAGCAAAGAGCTATTGAATTTCATGCATCAGTGACACAATTCATGTGCTGTTCAGAGTGAGTTAAATCAAAGGTGAGTGGATTTAATCTACATAAATAGGAACACGTGTGTCCACACAGGAATACACACAGTTACATGTATACAAAGACTATATGCGAGCCCTCATACATGGAGACACACATAGGTTAGAATGTGCACCATATGCTTAATGAGATGGTCACAGCACATGCAGTAATCACTGTGGATCCTTTTGTGCGTCATTCAACATGTCACAGTGAGGCCATCAAAAACCCTGGAGAGCAAAGACACGCTATCTAGCTTCTCTGCCTGTTCTTGCTGATACTTTTTCTCCTCCTATCTCTTCTCTCCGCACTTTCTCTCTCTCTCTCTGTCTTTGTATCTCTTTTCAATGCACTCACACACCCAGTCAGCAGTGTATTATTGGAGGGTAATTAGTTCCTTCAATGTCCACCACTCACTGGGAGTGAGTGGTGGCTCATCCTGTTAAGCACATGCCTGATCAAAGAGCCTCCCACAGGCCACTCTATTGCAGCTTCAGGCTCCTGGAGCCGCAAGACGCGGAGACACACTCACTGTTTGGCTTGCTAATTCTAAATCAATGCAGCTATTTAAGGGTGAAATGCGTGACCGCTTGAGTTGGCTTCATCCGCGTCAGAACAAAGCCTCATCACTTTGTTACCGTATCACAAAGACGAGGAGGAAAGAACATGCGTCTGGTAAAATGAAACATGACTGTCAAGCTGATTTCATGTAATTTTCATCATCAGAGGCAACACAACAATTTTCTTCTTAAGCTTGAGACAAGTGAAACGATACAGCAAGAGACACATTTGGTTGGTAATGACTTCTGGAGCAAGTTTTTGACAATCCTAATTCTACATTTTAGCCACACTAGCAGCTTGGCTTTAGAGATAGCAAGCGGGAGAGTTCACCACCGCCTAGATTGAAATATTTAGACGACTACGGGATGGATTGTTATGAAATTTTGCACAGCCAGTCGTGGTATGGAAACTATACATACTGGAAAACACTTGAACACAGGATGAGCTAGAAGTCAAGCTAGCCAGGGCACACCAGCTAGCTCTGACCACCAACTTCAGGACAGCCCTCACAAGGGAAAGCTACACCACAACTAACTGTTACTTCATCTATACTGACTGGGAGCAGAGTTTTTACAGGGAAAATCTGTTGAGGTGTGACATTCGGATATCTGCTGAAAATAATTCCAGAGTTAGATGTGAAAATATTCCAGCTTTACATGGGTTAAAGGGTTTATTTCCACAAAGCCTGAGTTGGTTGTGACTGTTGGAACAGTGGAAAGACGAACCAAGAAGGTTTTGGTGAGTTGTGTTTGACAGAGGTTTTTTTCACAATGATAAAATTATTGTTACTGCAAATGGAGTCTGGTGGTTTGGTGAGAGTGATATAGTGACTGTCTCTAGTTACAATACAAAGACTTTAACAGTCTCTCTGTAGGAATCCTTTCCACGACATTGTCAGACACAGAATAACAATCTGAGTCTGTCTATGGCAAAAACAGCTTTAAGTGGACGGACATCTATGCTCTGCAAATTGGAGTACATTGCAGCTCGTTTCACGGCTGCTGGCCACTTTGACACAAAAAACATGTTGAAATAAGGTCTACAAATGTAGATAATATTTGACCGAAATTTCTCCCAGACAAGGTCCCAGTTAAGGTTTGACTGGCGCTTAATTATGTTACCTTGTCACACGATCTTCTTCTGCAATGGCATAATCGCACCTGAATGAAGAACCTAATGAAAATATAATTCCACAGCTGGATCAACTGGAATTACATGTCTAGATTACACATGTGGACATCTGGATTTTAACCTGATCTGTGCCAGAAGGATTATACATTTGCTTAAAGGGAGATAGATTCTTGATCTCTCTGTGAATTTAGTTTTTTCCCTCACTCTCTGTTATTTTCATATGCGCAGTCATAAATGCTCTCTCTGCCACACAGATGAAGTTATGAAGTTAAATACCGCTGAGTGTGGTGAGCAGTAAGAGCAGTGTGCAGAATCATCTGAGGTGGAAGGGCAAAGGCCATAATTAACTTCTTTTAAATTAAGGCTACTTAAGATCTCCAGTGGCAGAATGGGGAATTAGAGGAGTGACAACAGAGGAAAAAAATATTGGCTTCTTTATTTTTTGTCACAGCGAACAAAAGGTCCAGTTAATTGACTGATTATAATTGCCCTGGTTTCCCCTCGCCCAATTAGAGGCTTAAACAAGGTTCTTGCAGTACAGCGAATCAGGGAGCAGCGGGCAGTTTTCAAGGCAGGTACCAAGAGCTGAAATCACACAAGCGTCTCAGGAGAGAAGCCTTTTCATTAAGCTTTAAGACTCAACTTGTCTCTGCCAGTGACCTCAGAAAACTTCTTGAGAGTTTTGAAGTCGCTATAGAATAATGCAGCTTCTTACCCAGAGAGCACTGGAAGTAGAACTGACGGGTTTTCATTTATTTTAAGTTTAGTTAATTGCTGGCTGTTGAAATGAGACAGACAACTTCACCAAAAAAGCAGGGCAAATGCTTGAGGGAATAAATATGATGTGGACCTGATTTTCATCTACCTTGTTGAATAGTTTATGCTTCCACTGGTCCAAACGCTGTGATGCGCGCTCTATCTGAACGTGAAATTCATCATCATGAATTTAGGTGAGGGAGTAATGAAGATTTAAACTCAATTGTACATATACAGGGATAGATTAAATAATGGCGTATTGTTCTTTTTGTTGCAGCTTTCTGTTTGTGCACCAGATGTTGTGATTATGTAAGTGTTTTTGATTTTTACTCGGTAAGCTGAGTCCACCCATGAACTGTGCTCGTCGCCTGTGAGGAGAAATTAAAACTGTTGTTAGAACCTGTAAATGTAAAAACTCTTCTAAAGTGTGTTTCTGCATTATCATTGTTAAACTCCAACATGCTTCAGATTTAGATAGCCCCAAAAATAAACTAACAAAGGATAAACTTCAGTAACATTATTATTTCCCTGGCCATGGCAGGTCCGATTTTGTCAACATGAGCAAATGAACAGTGCGAAGTCTCCCAAAATGAGAAACCAGACAGACTGCCTCTGAGATGTCTGCAAGATATTCATCTGCAGCATGTCTATTCCCACTGGCAATAAATAGACAAACTGCTTTATGACTTTACTGTCCGGACAGTGAATATGAAATATTTGTTTCAGCATATACGCAGGCTCTTAAAGAAATGTTTTATGAAAGTGCAATCCTGACTGAAAGAGTCTTTTTCTTCAAGGTATGTGAATGTGTGGTGTAGTGCCTCATGGCAGGGGCAGACATGTTAGGATCTGCTAACTTGTCTGGTCCAGTGTTTTCTTTTTCCCTTTTCCCCTAGTGTTATTTGTCAGTCTGTCTGTTCCCCTGTCTGTTTAAGCTGGGTGTGTCCTTGCACTCAGCCGGCTCCGCCTAACCAGCAGCACACCTGGGGTGCATCAGTCTAATTAGGGCTGAGTATTTAAGGAAGGCTCTCAGCTCTACCTGTTGCCAAATTATCCTGATCTCTTTCAGTTTCATGTTTATGGCCTTCTGCCTTTTTTGTGAGTCTGCATAGGTGGGTTCACTTCCTAGTTTTTGCTCAGTTTCAGTATGAATACATGACATACAATTATTATGATAATAATATCATACAAGGTAATGAAGCGTAATTTAATAAAAAAGGTATTCATAGTCCGGTTGTGAACCAGTTTTCAATGCCTCTGGTTTGGACAGGGTTAACTGATAGAAAGTGTCCTATTAAAGGACCATGTTTTATTTAGTTGTTGTCAAGGAAACAAACCTTTTCAGTGAGTGTGGCTATTTGTGTGTATGTGGGTTGTGCCCTATTTGCCCTTTTGGTGAAGCACATGCTCCTCCATCTCTGAAACGGTTCATGCGTTTCTGTAAGTGCAAGTCTGATGGTTTGGGACTGTGTTGAATAACGTGTGCGTCACTTCTCAGATTGAAAGCTATGGTGGAAGAGGCTGGCCTCTAAAACCTATATTTTTTCATTTTCTGCTCTTTGCGTCAATGTTTGTGTCTGAACAGGATGAATCCGTCCGTTCAAAATCCAAGGACATATGGTCTGTGTCAGTTTTGCTACCAAGAAGAAAAAGGGCGACAAAGAAAAGAGAGAAACATAACAAAGGAAAGATAAGATCAAGAGGCTGGGATGAAGATACAGAGGACCTTAAAAGAAGAGAGATTGTGTACATTTTCATGTCATTTTGTGGTAAAGAGGATTTGCTTTTTGAGGTTGTGCTGGTGGTGTGAGTGTGAGTGCATGCTGTCTGAAGTAAGGCAACATTTTCTGCTTGGACAGGCATGGGTCCAAAGCGCCAGTGTTACTAGTGGCAGTTTTACACAATATGACCTTCAGTCCAGCCTCACACGGTCTGCACACACAAACACTTCTTCAGACACACTCTGGACAACAGCACGCCATTCTCTTTTTTTTTGCTTCTAGCGCCTCGTGTTTTGAGGTTTCCTAAAAGCTTGCAGGCTTTTCCTTCCCTTTGTAAACAAGCAGTTGAAATGCCTTTCAAAACTCAGTTCAATCTCTCGCCAGCCTTCACTCCATCCACAGCAACAGTTCAGGGTCATTTCATCTAATTCAAACTAAAACATTTTCCATTTTCCCCACTTGAAATTTAGACATGCATGTTTGGCTTTATTTGCCCAAGATATCCACTGCACACCTCAGGCACAAAGGATGTGAATTTAGTTTGTGGTGATCAATCAAGGAAGTGGCAGAAGTAAATACCTCAAACCCACAGGAAATAAAATAAAACTATCTGCATGAATAGATAGACTGAGGAGAGAGTGATGACCTAATCCTGCATTACTGATTGTTATATCTGTGATTTTAATAATGACACACAATCAACAGATATAACCAAAATCATCTCTGAATCTTGGGAAGATTTCTTTTGGAAGACACAAATCTTAAATGATTTTTTTCAGTGGCTGACCTCTCAGTAATACTGAAAGTTATACAAATTTATCTGCAGTTATTGTCTGTGGCACATAAGGTCATTTATTACTGAAGAACTAAACTATTCTTCTTCTTCTTCTTCTTCTTCTTCTTCTTCTTCTTCTTCTTCTTCTTCTTCTTCTTCTTCTTCTTCTTCGTTTCTTTAGGCTGTTTTTCATCCAAGGGGGAGGACAGATTATTCCGGAGGTTGTTCAGGAGGTACAACCAGTTCATCCGACCGGTGGAAAATGTTTCTGATCCAGTCACAGTGGAGTTTGAGGTCTCCATATCTCAGCTGGTCAAAGTGGTAAGAGCAGAGATATGATAATTGTCTCCAAACAAAGAAATCATACTTTTAATTAAATCATTCATCAAAGTTTCTCATCAAAGTTGACTGATTTGCCCTTTTTATCCTCACAGGATGAGGTGAATCAGATTATGGAAACCAATCTGTGGCTGAGACACGTGAGTGCCATTTATCTTGAATATGATGCTGTTAGTGATGCCACATTATTTGTACTCAGTGAATGAATTAAGTTTTGTCTGTCCTTTAGGTCTGGAATGACTACAAACTCAAATGGGCCCCTGTTGAGTATGATGGCATTGAGTTCATCCGAGTTCCATCCAATAAAATTTGGAGGCCAGACATTGTTTTGTACAACAAGTACGTTTGAGTGCACAGATGATAAAGATGACTGTTGCATATTTCTATAAGATCACTTATGTTATAGCTGCCCATCAGATGACTTTAATAAGTCATTTGGCAGTCATACCATGATGTGGTCAGTCAGCCCTCAAGCGGCTACATGCTAATGTTATTTATTTATGCTGTCCATCTGCTGACCTTTCGAGTTAAATGTTGTAATGGCCTTTAAGTGAAATGACATTTACATCTCCTTGAAAATACTCCCTCGCAGTGCTGTAGGTGACTTCCTTGTGGAAGACAAGACCAAGGCTCTGCTGAAGTTTGATGGCACCATTACCTGGGTTCCTCCGGCTATTTTCAAGTCCTCCTGCCCCATGGACATCACTTACTTCCCCTTTGACTACCAGAACTGCTCCATGAAGTTTGGCTCCTGGACCTACGACAAGGCCAAGATCGACCTTGTGCTCATTGGCTCAAAGGTCAGAGGGAGTCTGGGTCACAGGGGAGAGATCCTGGTTGTCTAGCAGTTGTGAAATTTTATTCCTCATGTCATATTTACAACACTAATCACGACTCTTCCTCAAAATAACTTCCATTCACTTCATGTTTGTGTTTCATTAGGTGAACCTGAAAGACTTCTGGGAAAGCGGAGAGTGGGAGATCATCGACGCACCCGGATACAAGCATGACATCAAGTACAACTGCTGTGAGGAGATCTACCCGGACATCACCTACTCCTTCTACATCCGCCGCCTGCCTCTCTTCTACACCATCAACCTCATCATCCCCTGCCTCCTCATCTCCTTCCTCACAGTGCTGGTCTTCTACCTCCCGTCCGACTGTGGCGAGAAGGTCACCCTGTGTATCTCCGTCCTCCTCTCCCTCACTGTGTTCCTGCTGGTCATCACCGAGACCATCCCTTCGACATCGCTCGTCATCCCTCTGATCGGCGAGTACCTCCTCTTCACCATGATTTTTGTCACGCTCAGCATCGTCATCACTGTGTTTGTGCTAAATGTCCACTACCGCACCCCGATGACTCACACCATGCCGGAGTGGGTGCGGGCTGTGTTCCTCGGGGTGCTGCCCAGGGTGATGCTGATGAGGAGGCCGATCGACCAGGGCTGCTCCTCCCCAGCTAGTATTACAGGAGGGACGGGTGGAGGAGGAGGAAAAGGGAGTGGTGGAGGAAACAAGAAGAGAAAGAACAGCATAGGAGGAGGAAGTGGCACAGGGAGTGTAAGTGTTGGGGGTATAACTGGGGGTGTAGCGTGTCCACCGCTGGATGGTGGTGCTGGAGGAGGAGGGGCCGCCTCAGCTGGCGGCTCCATGAACTGTGTGGAGTATGGCGAGATGAACCGTGACATGAACCGAGATATGAACAGAAGGTGCCCCTACAGAGGCAAGGAGGTACCTACTCCTGTCCCTCCCCCAATGGTACCACCTCCTCCTCCCCAGGCACCCCAGACCCAGGGGCCCCAGGAGTCAGAGCTGCCCAAGCTGCCGAGGCCCCTGAATGCCCCTTCGCCTGTCAATGCTGTCGTTGCCTTCTCCGTGGTGTCGCCAGAGATCAAGCAGGCCATAGAGAGCGTGAAGTACATCGCAGAGAACATGAGGACGCGCAACAAAGCCAAAGAGGTACAAAACGTTGTTTGTGAAGCTGAAAGGATGATTTTGATTATTCAATTGACACAAAATTAATCTGCAGCTATACAGATAATCAACTAATCATGGCTCCTTAGATTTTTTTTGTTTTTCGTACGTGGTAGTAAACTGAATACCTTTCAGTTTGGACCAAATGAGCTATTTGGTTTTAAGGAAGTGGTAATTTTCTGCTATTTTAAAGACAACTTAGGGCACCAGGAGACATGGAGACTAAAAAATCAGCAGATGTATAGATAATAGAAACAATTGTTCGTTACAGCCGTACTGTTTTGTAATCTGCAAAAAGATGAGGAAGATCTGCTGTTGTGCTGTCTCAAAGTTATCCCTAGAGATACAGATGTGCTCTTATGGTCGTCCATTTATTTTGGGAAGTGCAGCATCTTCTCATTTGAGTTTAGGTATCTCTCAGCATAGAGTCTAATAACACTGTAACCACAATTTAGCTTCGTACTGAAAATCCCCAAGTGTGCACTGACGAAAGTCCCGTCTTCTTCCTCTTATTGAAGTCTGCATAGTGAAACACACAAGTTCCTCTTGTTTTAAATTGAAATATTCTTTATAAAGCAACATTTTCTTGTATCAGGAGGCGTTGTTTGGATAGAGATCTGCCTCACGCTGCACTGTTGGAAGATATTATCAAGTGTTCGTAGATAAAGTGAAACTGTGTTGAAAACTATAATAATGTTCCTGGAATAGAATTGTTATATTTTAATGAATAGGATCCTTAAAATCCCTTTCTTTTTGTAAAAAAAAAAAAAAAATTTAATCCAGGCCAAAAGGGACATAAATACACACAATTGTAGCAGGAAAACTGAATGAATTTATTCACAGAAGTAATAAAAAATACTGACTAATTATGTGAAATGAGTTTGTGAGTTGGAGTGTGATTATGTGGTGGTGTATGGGGTAAATTAAAGATATTCAAAATAAACAAAAGAAAAGGACGCTGTAATACAGAGCCACAAAAGGTCTGAGGAAAAAAGTGCATGCACTAATACACACTCCTGAAATGACCTCCAGGCCATGGCAGAGCTGGAGGGCCATCACAGGCTTACTGAACCTGGTCCTAATGCTAATCAAGAACCCAAAAGCAGTCCTAACCCTAAAATAAACACAGAGCAAGAAAGCTGTACTGTATGTGTGTTATCTCTGCAGTGTGTGATTTTCTACCTAGCTTAGTAAACGGTGTGGAAACCATTTACTTGAGGCTATAAAGGGAGCGTAAAGCTGCTTGTTTGTTGCAGATGGAGGGCTTTGTGTACGCCTCCTGCACGCTCTGGATCGCCCTGATATGTTTGTTGCTTCGGCTCCATCTTTTCTTAGCAGAGCTGAGATCTTTCTTTGATGCATGCAGAATAGCCACACTGCCTCTTCTATAGGTACACAATGGCATTATGGCCATTGCAGCCATGATCCTATTGTCCACACCTGACTGATCAAGGAATCATACTATGCCCATGCCCACACACACACACACACACACACACACACACACACACACACACACACACACACACACACACACACACACACACACACACACACACACACACACACACATACTATACAACCTACTCCAGCAATAGTCAGTAAACACTGGTTTTCTAAGCCTCTCTTATGCAGAAACACACAAACTCAGATAAACACACACTCGCCTTATAGCCATTCAGCTCTAGTGATGACACAGTGACATTGAGTGAATGTGGCGGTTTGTGCCATTGCTGGAAATTTCACAATTACCATTAAGCAAAGGTCGTGGGGAGTATTTTAGGGAGCAAACGGGAGAGTACAGTGCTGTTCCACATGAATGCATGTTGCATTTATTATGATAGTTCGTATTTTTTGTAAAAATTAAATTAAATTAAAAAGAGACACAAGAGAATTAAATTCCCTTCTTTTCTGCAGGTGGAGGATGACTGGAAGTACGTCGCCATGGTCATCGACAGGATCTTCCTGTGGGTTTTTGTGACAGTGTGTGTGCTGGGAACACTGGGACTCTTCCTACAGCCTCTCATCAGCTTCTTCAAATGAGACGCTTGTCTTTGTCCTGTCTGTCTCTCTCTCTCTCTCTCTCTCTCTCTTTGTCTACTTTTGTCTGTCTTCGTACCCCTCTTGAATTACTGTGGGAATCATCCCTCCTGCAGCTCTTTCACATCAACCACTGGGCTGTCTTCTCTCTCCTTTCTGGCTTTTTGTCTCCTCTTTCTGTCTCTTGTCTTCTCTGGGACTCCATCAGCAGCCATCACTTCTGGCCCTCAGCTGTCTCTTTCCCCACATGACTTACCCTGATTTCCCCATTTCTCCTTTGCCTTGCCCTGTCAATGTGCACGCAATCCAGTCTCCTCCTCCCTTGTACTGCTTTTTTTTGACACGATTATCACATCTGCTCTCCTTTCTTTTCCATTTTTTAATTTTTTTCCTCTCCTGTGCCATGTTTTGACCTGCCACTGCTGTACATCTTATCTCCTCACGGCCATCCTCTGTCTGTCACCGTGTTCATTCATCTCTGCATTTCCATTGTGCGTCTTACTGAAAATGTCCTTGTTATTGTATAGTCTAATACAATGTTTAACATTGTCAGGTAATGATTTAAGTAATTATTATCATAATTGCTGTAGAAGTACCTCTTAAGATAAAAATCACAGGGAAAGAAGAACCTGAATACCTTCATGTATTTTGCATTTAGCACTTTGTCATGTAAGCCAGTGCAATACACCAAGACAATACACTTCTGAAAAATGTGGCACAGCCTGTAATTCTTAAGTTAAAGACTGGTAATGATGCATATGATGTTGTGATGTGAAGGTCTGTTGATGGCTGCCACTTTTGCTTCAGGATGTTCTTTCTGTTGTCAATCTTCTGTGTTTCCCCGTACATATGTTTGTAAAATACAATACAAATGAGTTCTGCATGGCTCCTGAGAAGGACACTGGATATGGCTGTACACACATAATGTGCTTTCCACATGTGTTCACACAACAAGTATAATTATGCATCGCACAGGAATTTATTACTTCACCGCAGATTTACAATGTATAGAAACACCTTGAATTGCACAATGTAGATTAAACTTGTAAAAAGTCTTAAAAAGGCCAAACTGTCTCAAGTCATTTCTAATAATAAAGAAGGTCCAGGATGCAAACTCTGTGAGGAGTTTGCAGCTTCTACCTGTACCTGTGAGGGTTTCCTCTGATGCTCCAGTTTCCTAACTGATAACCTAGATGTACCCTGCCTCTTGCTGCAATTGACTGCATCACCCCTGTAACAGGGTGAGAGAAAGTGGATGGATAGATGAGTGGATATAGAAATTTGATTAAATGTATAGAACACATCCTTTGAATGGCTATAAAGTCCAGGAGGGAGAAACCAAATCTACAATTATTAAGTCAATGAAGTTTAATATTGAGCCAACAATAGCAGTTAAAATATATATGTATATATTTATTATGCATTGGATTTTTGTGTGTTCACACACAGCAGTACTGTTTTCAAAGGAGAGATGTACAGTTTTTTTTTTTTTAACTTATTTCTGGAGGCTTTTTTTGTTTAAAATTTTCAGTTGTTCAATTGTTGAGCTTCTCCAGCATTTAATAATATTGTCAAATATAACAAAAAAGAGCACAGTTTTGTAAAGCTGTACAGACTTCCATTGTGGTGGCCTTCTTTCACTTCTAGGAGTGTTAGTGTTGGCAAACACTACAACAGCCAAAGCTCTGTCGGTGACAGCTGGGTGATTCTGGTGTCTTTTTTCTCATTATGTAACAGTCTTGATGGTTGCTTGAATCTCTATGAAAAGACCAGTGTTATCAAGTGAAGCTTTTGTTAGCAACAGCACCAGTGCAGCTAAAAAATAAACTTGTGACTGGAAACTCCTCTGAGAAAATGTGTGTGAGGAGCTGAGTGAATATTGCTCAGTCACTCAAGACATGTCACCACCAACATCTGCAGCTGGGTCTCGAAATGACAAGACTGTGCATGTAGCAGGCAGGTGGTCAGGATTCTGTGTTAGGAGAAACTCAAAGAGTTTGTGGCCACTGGTCACGAACACAGAAGTAGGTAGGTAGGAAGGTGTGATATTGGGGAGGAGGGCTCAGCACTGGAGGGTGGGAGAGATAAACACAGGGAGTGATGAGGGGGCCAGATGGCCAGGAACTGCTGAGGGTGGTCGTTTATTTTTTTAGGTCCTAGGGACAAAACTGCAAATACATAAAGAACCGTAAGTTAGGGTCCATGTCTCTTACATGAATACTAGCACTGATGAATTGCATTGCATACACTGCAGCCAAATATTGTTTGATTTGTTCAAGAGTTATTATTTTATGGAACACATTTGGTAAAATTCTCATAATTGCTCCAGCAGTTTCAGGATGAGTTCAGGACAGACAGGAACTTTGGTTGGATGTGCTGCTCGAGGAAGGTCACACAGTCACACATACTGATGCGTGTTGGGTGAAGCAAAATTCCATGTGGCCAAAACTGTGTCTCCAAAGCGAAAGCACAGCAAAGCATTTTTCTTTGAAGCTCCCCTCTTTTTCTGACTTATCCCTCTTCGCCTCCGTGTATCAAAGGTCACGGCTGAGTCTGAATGTGCCTGTCAGCGCTGACACACACACGCACACACACACACTGAAAGTCCGGGAGGGTGAAGACACAGCCCTCTCCCCCTCCAGTCAGATTGAAGTCTGACTCTGGCTCTGAATTGGCCAACCCTGTGGCTCCCAACAACCACTCACATTTAATCCTTACTTGCCAGTAGTGAATGAGAATGTGCACATTTCTGTGCGTTCGTGTGTGTTCGTGTGCATTCATGAGAGGAAGGGGAAGCTTGTATGTATCACCTGAGGAAATGAGAGTGAGAGTGAGATAGTGACAGAGTGTGAACATGTTTGTGTGAGTCCATGTGTGCACTCGGCAGAATGAAACTTGCTACATGCGGATTATGGGATGGATAGGGTCTAGTTATAAATATGGAGATGTAGCAGCAGCCGTACAACAGCCACACATAGTATCCCATCAGTCTCAGTCTGATGCCTGACAGGGTCACAGCAGCGCCTGGCTGCCACAGAATGAAGAGATCAGCCAGAGAACCAGCTATATTTGGACAGTATTTGTGAGATGCATGCATATTTCCATAACTGGCCCTCCCTCAACTTATTGAGCTGCCCCTCAAACTTTAAACGGGGAATGAGAAATGTGGCACGGGTAAACAAGCCGGACAATGTTGTTACTTCAACCCTGCGCTCTTTTAAAATCGCAGCATGCCTCCCAAACAAAGACATTTCTCTTTGACGTTTTTGGATGCCGCTTAAGAAATGTTTTCATAATGACACACAAATTGACAGCTTCTAGAAAGCTGCAGCCACTTTAATCTGAATTTGCAATGGTGTGAGTTTGATATTTTAAAGCTGTTGATCTTTCTTGAGTGACTGGCCTGGCAGTCAGAGCAAAGCAGAGCGCAGCAAAGCTCTGGGTGCTAAATTGAGGGATAATACATTATTAAGCCAGCCACATGGATGAATATTTTACATGATTCTTCACTGTTGACGTCGACTGTTAGCATCCGGCTGTTAGATAGCAGAACTCTAGGAGGACGGACTTGTCACAGCGGGTGTGCCTGTAGGATCTCATTTCATGCTTTTTGGTTGGCTCTTGTGATTTAACTTTTTGAAAAATAAATGATAATTCTGTTACATGCTTCTTTTTTTTTCTTTCGTCTGACATAAAATAACTTGTTCTTGCCCCTCGTGTCCTCTCTATGTCTCTTTCTGTCTTTCCCCCTCGGTCTCTCTACAATAGACCGAGGGCACCCTGTCTACCAAGAAGCAAGGCTGCGGTGAGGGGACATCTGCAGTGGACCACTCGAGCATGCTGGGAAAAGTTATGCTGGGGTTGGAGGGTGAGATAGGGGCACACTGCAGAAGGGTGGGTGGTGAATTAGGGTAGTCTCTTGTGTCGTCGGGAGCAGAACTTTATGTGCCTGCGGCCGGTCGACCGTGGATAAGTAAAAGAGACTCTCCTCTAAATAATTCATTCCAATGGGAGCCTTCTGAACGCATGCACACACACATGCAGGGTCCCCTCATGCACATAAATGGTTGCTTCTTGAAGTAGAATATTGCATACACACACCACACACACACCACACACACCCAACACACGCTCAGACATGCTCACCAAGAGCAGGCTTCTAATTTTACTCTCTGATGAATATTTATAGATGGATGAAGAAACATTGTCTTAGAATTAAGAAAGAGCATTTTGCTGGAGCAACAAAAAATGCTTCTGGCTCCTTTTCTGGTTTGAGAGGAACCATCGTCGACATTTTATGTTGACTTTTAGAGAAATAGATACTGTAGCTTGATAAATAAAGGAGCGATACACATCTGACATATCATTTACATGTGACTTTCTTTTTCAAGTGAAACATTTCTTGTCGTCTTTGCTTGACCGGTACTGTTTGAACAGAGGAGAGGTTGGTGGTCGGACACATTCATTTTTTATTGTGTTTCTGTAGATCAGAATAATAAATAATACAGAATAATAAAGGAAGTGTTGTTGCCCTAAAAATGCTGCATGCTCTTTATTCTGTGTGTGTTACTGGCGTATTGTTCACAGCGTGTTATTCAGTGCTGTTTGGATATGTGGGCTATCAGGAAAATGTCAAGTATGACTGTAAGAAGAAAATGTAGAAAAAAAAACATAGAAATGTACTATGTAACCTGATTTTTAGGGCATGTAACACAAAACTATATGTCAAAATATTTGACACGGAAGAGGAAAAGTAGAAGGAGAAAAGGAGAAATGTTAGAAGACAGAATGAAAGGCCATAACAATGTACTTAGTCTGAAGAGTGGACACTGGTTCATCTGTGCACTCTTGAATAAAAGCTGTCTCATCACTTGTGTGGATGCTTCATGCGCTTCGTTGTCAATAAGCAATAAATCCCACCACCATTAGTTTTGAAAATGTGTTGACACTGTCATGGTCGAGTCACGGAGGTACAAAACAGAAAACAAGCATCAGTCTTCAAGAAATACCGTCGTTCAGCATTTTGGGAAATACGCTTATTAGCGTCCGCGCCGTTAAAGTTAGATGATGCCACTTTTATGTCTGTACAGTTGATATGAAGCTACAGTCTGCAGCCAATTATGTTGAGCATCCAGACTGGGAACAAGGAAACAGCCAGTGTGGTAAAAATGCACCCGTGGGCTCCATGGTGTTTGACAGAGAGAAGATCAGCACCTCGGACAGCGACAGCAGAGATCAGCCCTGCAGGTGCTGCTTCAGCAGCTCGGACAGCAACTGGAACCAGAACACAGCAGAACCCTGAAATCTCACATCGCCCGAGAGCGCTGTGACACATCTACTCCAGTATCTTTGGATAAATCGTATCTGAAGGTAAAAAGTATAGAAAGGAAACACGGAGGCAGTTTCAGGACTGCCACTGCACAACAAGAAAGTCTCTATTAATTCACACCTTCTAGTGAATTGCTAGAGAGTCATTTGTTAATACAACAGCTCTGTGGGGGGTTTTGGCACAGCTGAGTCCTTGTTTGAGTGTGTGCTGCCCTTCTGGTACAGCAGCACACCATGCAACAATATCTTTAGAATATTACACTTCTCACATCTGCTCAAACACGTTTCCTGAAATGATACAGTATTGTTGTAAAACTATAAAGAATGATGATGATCATGATTAAGATGATGCTCTACCCAAAAATTTTGAAGTGCTTGAAGGGTGGTTGTAAAAATATATAATTTTGATGGAAATCTAGCGATTTCATTGTCCTTCTTCTGAACTGCACTGATTTTCTGGTCCAGAACAACTCTTTCTTTTGGAGAAAATTAGAATTTGGTGTCATTCAACAGTCCATTTGCTAACAGAATTTTATGTTAGGAACTAGGGTGAGGGTATAAATGCAATGTGAAGTCTTCAAGACGTTTCAGATGCCATCTCAAAGACTTCATGTGACACACTGCATATATCAGTGCGTGACAGAAGGTGCCTCATTATCTGTCCGTCTTGTCCAGAGGCAATCGAAGGTTACACAACATTTCTGTGACTGTGAGAAATGGAGACTGATTTCTCCTGGGACAGCAAGCACTATGAACTCCTCATGGGCACTGACACACAGAGTCAGACACAACCTCTCAGTTGGCACCCTACGGGGCAAAGCTCAGAGGATTTACCTCATCACGCACACGTGCGTACATACATTCATTCCTATATACAGATATACATAATCACGCACGCACAGACAGTCAGACACACTTGCATACGGTATACACAAAATGTGCAGGCTGATAAAGCAAACACAGACAAAATATGAAAATGACGATTTACATACATACATATTTGCACTACCACCAAAACAGGTGGACACTTGTAATTTTGCATATATGCACTGACATATGCACGAACAGACACATACACGGAGAGAATCGTGCACCACAGCTGACTCACATCTGATGACAACATCTTTGGTGTGCCAGAGTTCATTGACTCTCTCCAAACTGGCTCTGGACTGAAGTGTTCTGACACACACACACACACACACACACACACACACACACACACACACGCACACGCACGCATGTATGTTATGTTATCACCACTTTTGGGGACATTACATAGATTTACACTCATTTCTTAGAGACTTACCCTCACCATAACCATAAACACTTCTTGCCTAACCCTAACACACACCGCCCTTATCTAAACCTACACACTGACAAGTGCATACTATGTACCCCAACACATAAATGTAAAGCTGAAAATGGATGGTGCAATAATTGCAACAATGTCAATTAGGTCTGCCAAAGGGTTCATTCACAGCGCGTTCATACATACATTAGATGCCCCAGAACACAATAACATTACATGCATCAACACTGTCAGCTGTTAGAGGTCTTGACTGCTGCTGAAAACATCACATGTTGATTTAAAACATTCTTGGAAGTATTGGTAAGATAGAAATTCAAGCTGAAATTTGCATTTGAAACTTCAAATCTAACGGGGAGGCCATGGCTCAGGAAGTAGAATGGGTTGTCCACTGACCACAGAGTTGACAGTTTGGTGTCAGTACCCAAGTACCCTTGGGCAAGACAAGGCTCCCTGAGGATGCACAAGCCAGTGCATTCTTGAAGGTCATCTGATGTAGAAGCATTGAACGAAAAAGTACAGGTGAATTTTCTTTGTTTTTCAGGTATTTGGTCAGTTTTTTGGTAAGTTTTGGAGAAAGTGAAACTTTGATCCGATGAAAAATAAACAAAAACACCAAAGCTATCACTTCCTATCCATCCATTACTCGCAGACATTTCACCCTGAACAAAAAAAATGTGTCATGATTTCATGAATTTCTCCAGCATTTTTCAAGTTTTTTTTTTTGTTTATTTAAAACCAAAACCTCATGGTGGCGCTAGAAGTGAGGAGATCATCAAAGTCATCAAGATTCATCCACTGGAAACCTTGAATGTCTCTACAAAATGTCTAATCATCCGCAAGATGTTGATATTTGACTCAGTGATGGATCAGTTGACCCACTGATGGCCACAGAAACTGTTAAACTTAAAAACCAAATATTTGCACATTTAAAGCCCTAAAGGAATCTGTTTTCATTCAGTTTTTGTTAAAATATTTTGAATCTATCAAACAGTCCAGTGAGACCACATTACTATTTTAATCGTGGCGTTGCATGATTATTGCTCCTTAGTCACTGCCACAGTGCGTTATCTGAAGGAGACAGTATTGTTACACTGTCTGGCAGGCTTGAGTTTCAAACAATCAGCAGCCTTTTCTTTGAATCACGTCAGTCACACGAGAACAAAGGGAAAATCAGAGTGGGACGTCAGGCTTGAAGTATCATGTTAGAGGTCAATAAATATTTTGTGTGTGAGTGTCTGTTGAGTGAGAAAGCTCAGTCTGCTGCTAACTTTCCACAGCAGTGGCTGACATTGAGCTCTGTGTTATAATTAATATTTTACCCTGAAGGTCATCCATCCCAGAATTCACTGGGCTCATGCTGACTGGCCACTTTCTCCTAATCCCTCACTTTCCTTTCTCTTGTCTCCATGTTCTTCTCTCTTTTGTATCCCCCTTTCCTCTGATCTGGTCCGAATCCTTCCATCTATTTTGCTCTGCAGTTCTTTGGTACTTTATGATGTTTAAAATATCAAATGACGGAACTCTTTCATTATTGATGAGCGGGGATCTTTGCATCAGATCACTTTAAAGTTTGACTGATTTCGAAAAGTTTACACCCTCTAAAAGCTTCTTTGGCTTCCATCGTCACAACAAAGCTTACAAAGTTATCAGGTTTTCACTTAAAGGGCTGGTGGTAGCATTAGTGGGCTAATAGCGTTAGCATGTGTGAGACCACTGACTTGGTGTTTCCCTTTGAAGCTTGTGTGAGATTTGATTCCCTTTGCTGCCTTTATCACCAGTTTTTTAAACTCCTTAAAATAACAAACAGATTAAGATTAAACCCGCAGGCCCTCCGAGACAAGGCTGTTTTTTATTATTTATTAAATATTTCTGCACCAAGCCAAATTATGCAGGCTTTAATTACGAGCTCAACAACAGCTGAGAAAACAAAAACAACACTCACACACAAACAAGTTCTAACATTTGGTGAACACACATACACAGATGCAGAAAATGTATTCTCCCTCCACTTTATGTCTCCTCTCTCTCTCTCACACACACACTAACTAACACATAAACATGCACACACACTGTGCAGCAGCCCACAGTCGTCTGGGAAGGGACCGGCAGGTTTCCAGCCCGGGAGAATTTATGTTTCCGAATGATTAGAGGCGAGGCAGACGGGACGATCTCGGAGGCAGCAGCTGCCCGCCCCACGGCTCCAAGTGGAGCAGAAAATCAGGATAATTTCATTGTGATAATCAGCATCCCGTTATCCCCGTCACTTCAACTCATGGAGGATGAGAGAGAGGAGCACAAGGGGGAGGGAGTGTGTCACAGAGAGAGGGCGAGAGAGAAAGAGAGGAGGGAGAGGAAGGAATAAAAATACAAAGGAAAATGTGTGCTTCATGCCTGGTTAGCTGCAGAATATCCATGCATGTGTGTGTGTGAGTGTGTTTGAGTCTTGTGTGCCTGTGTTATGTGTGTTCTGTGTTTATCTTGCTATACTTGTCAGGACCGATAATCATTCCCAAATCCGTCTCCCATAACCACCTCTTCACTGTTATTTCACCCAAATCAGACATTGTAGCTTTAAGATGTTAATTTCTTCCTGGATGTTTGCTTTGTGGCGCTCGTATGATAAAAATCTAAAACGAGAATTTCAAATCTGTTTATCTTTCCAGAGGCAGTGTGCCAGTTACTTTGTTTAGTCCACAGACCTCGCTGTCAACAGTTTTACCTGGAACTAGAAAGTCCCAAAGAAAGATTTGCACAACAACCTCTGAAAATTGATTCTTGTCAGGGTTTCATTGTGCTGGTGTGAAGCCCAACTTTCAGAGTTCAAACATTGATTACTTCCATGTCTCCACACTCCTTTTAAAATATTTTTACTGGGACAATGCACATTAATCATCACTCCATCTATGCAATAGTTATCCAAAAGGCTCATTTTTAAATGTTGCCCCATGGCCAGGTGTTAGATTAGCTGTTAAAGCAACAAAGGATTACACATGCGCAATACAAGCAGTGAATAAAAAACAATGTTACCTACACAATCAAGGCAAGCGATCATGATATGACAGCCACAACAACAACAACAACAACAACAACAACAACAACAACAACAACAACAACAACAACAAGAGGGATGCAAGTGACAACCTTGGCGTCATCATTTGAACCCGATGCACTGAGTGAAGATATGTGGGGACTACTGGAAAATGGTGTTTCTATTCCTTTTTCTTGGCTGAATGGGAGCAAATCTTGAAGAAAGTCTTTAAAATGAATTGAATTTAAATGTTGAAGCAACATATTAAGTACATAAGGTGCAATCAGTGCAGTAACCCTAACCATCTTTGACTTTTCCACAAACCTAAACCTGGATAAACGTCCACTTGATCAATGATTTTCCTCATTGGCGAAAGGGAATTATCTCCATGTGTTGTGCCCCTTGCTAAAAACAGTGTTTTTTACAGTTACTTCTTTTATATAGTAAGCTGCCAAGTTTGTAAACACTCAACTATGAAACCCTTCTATTTCTTTCTATCAACAACTTATTTCTCACCTCAGCTAAACATTTTCCACACTCTCTTGGAAGTCAGCTGGTGGCACAGTACAGATTTCTCAGCACGCAGTTCTTCGTCAAAAGTGTTGTTGTTCTCGGCTGTGATTTATTGTATAAACCACCTCTACCATCACCATCAGTGTGTGCTTGTGTGGGGAGATGTTAATGAGTTCATGTTGCTCTTAGCTCTCTCTTTCTCGCTCTTATTCTTTTCTTTTTTTCTTTCTATCTCTTTCTTTGTGTGTGAATCAGACCTTCTGTTCTCTTTGTCTTGTCCTTTATCCGGATTGGTAGCTGCAGGGTCGCTCTTTTCCCCTTTTCTTCATATTTTTTGTCTTTCTTGTGAGAGCTCAGATAAAATTCTCAATAGCATTAGTTAAAAAAAACTGATAGAAGTGTTATGTAACAGTTATAATACTTTCTATTTTTCTTCAGTTCATCTCTCCTTTCACACACGCGATGAAGCATTTGGTCACTAAACCTGCTGCTCACCTCACAAATAGACCCACTCAGGTCTTTGATAGTGTTCCCATGAGTCTGCGCAAACTGCTGGTCACTCATTTGCTCCGTCTATAGGCACAATCCATGAACACAGACAAAGAAATGCATTCTGGGACAGACAGTCTGGAAACATCTAGCTGTGGCACATGTCAGAGTGTGTGCTGTTTAAGTGTCCTTGAGTCTATTCAGGCTCAGAAACTGTCAGTCATGGCAGGAGATTCAGTGAAAGGACGCGACAGGCTGCACAACATGGAAACACCTACACAAACGTAGTATATATGTGTGTTTCATGGCTGCGTGGGCACGTACAAGGTGAACTGTACATGCCTGATACAGTATTTCCAAGGAGAAATCTGACATTGCTGTTTCTGTACAGAAGCAATGGGTTAGTTATGTTTCGCCATTGAGATTCAGATTTAGATTTAGGTTTAATAAATGTTATGGATGGAGGAGAGCTGAGATAGTGAACGAGGGATATGTGTAGGGATACGGATGGAGAAAAGTGGGGTGAAGGAATGAGGACTGTGGGATTTAAGGATGAAGAAATGAATAGTGAGGGATGAAGGGATAAGGGGATGATGGGTAAGGGAAGGTAGAAGGATGAAAGGGTAAGGGGAACAAGAGAGAGGGATGAAGGGATGAGGAAGTTCCTGAACCTTGATTTAATTGGATATTCTGATTTTTCTATCAAAATAAGAACAAAACACTTTATTGTCAGTCACAAAACAATGGAAATTGGATACACATAGAATAAAAACATACATGTGGCACAAATATACACATAGAGTTAAAAGAATAAGTGTATTTACATGAATAGTTTGGCTCTAAAGTGTAAATATGTGAAACAGTTAGAACCTTGCTTCATGTGCACCTTCTTTATAGTGTTAATGGAGTTCCTATGAATGATTTTTTAATGTATTTATCCTGGCCAGAGGGTTTTTATTTAGACAGCTTGACAGCAGGAGGTGTAATGAGTTATGGAGAGGGTGTGAATGGTCCTGTGTGAAGAGTGTTGTTTTACGTCGAACTGTCTGGGTGTAGAAATCTGATAGCGAGGACTGGGTGGGGCCTGCTATTTCACCTGCATGACTGTTGAACCAAGCTGCTTTTGATTTGTTGTTTAACAGAGCCAAAGCTGTAACAGGATGTGATTTTGAAAGTGAGTGCTGACTCATAACTGACCTGGAGGCAGTTGTTAAAATGCCTTTCCTACATTAAAGCTCTTGGGTTTCCTCAGCAGACATATGCTGGACCGTCTTGTACAGTGTGCTCAGAAAAGAGCGATGTTCTCTCTATTCCAGTGCCCAGGTACCTGAAGGCCCCCACCTGCCCAATCCACCACCTGCCCCTTTAATTCAAGGGCTTCAAAAAGTGGGTGGACAGAATCACCAGATGTTAGTCTCATCCCACAGCAGAGATGTTGACCTCTCATCAGTGATGGTGATGAGAAAGCCCCATGCTGCAGAGAGTTCTTAAGACATATTGGCAGCATTGAGTTGACCTGCAGTCCAAAGAGGCGGTTCAGCACAGTTTGCTGTTCCCCTTTCTGTTTAAAGTCCCATTCCACTCAAAAGTATGTTTTGCTTAGGCTTTCTTTTGCCTGCATGTTCGAGCCTCACTGTGCAAAATGATGCATGTGCAGAGTCTGAGAATACTCCATGTACACTAAGAGTGGACCTTTCAGTGAAGTCTTGTGGAAAGTGTCCTGAGACAACTTCTGCTGTGATTTGGTGCTATGTCAATAAAACTGAACTGAATTGAATCTTGTGTCCAGCTGTTAAACTTTTGAAATGAAGAATATTTGCATATTTAAAGATTCTGGGTTATTTAATGTGGGAGAAGGAGCTTACAACATGCCTGGAGGGATTCTTTGAATAACAGAAGAGGACTTTCATTTCATGTAATATCCAATAAAATGAGGTCCTGGGTTAGTCCTCCTCCTATCAGCGCTCTCCAGTGGACGAGCAGCGACACTGACATGCTCATCCGCCGCTTTGATTGAGATACGACTGATCTCACTTCATCAGCCATCTGCCACTGTGGTCTATGACACTCTTACTGGAGGGTACAAAGTCCTCTACGGGAATGACGTACTGTAGCCGAAATGTTGCATAATACCCAACTTTTTCCACAGGCCACTTTAATTGCAAAAAATCCAAATTATATATTCCTGAAAGGGAAGCAATATAGATGTCCAAGCTGTTGTGTGATCCAGTTCCAGTGTGTAAATACTGTTGACTTTTACATGTTTAAACTCTCCGTTCATACTCTAGTATTCATACACATGATCGTCCGCAATAAAATCAATTCCAGAGCAGACCAGCCGCATTACACATATGAAAATAAAACTTTCCGGTCTGTAGCGGGTTTCAAACTCCACGCCTCAGCCCCACCCGGTCACCCCTCATACCTCCCCCCTCCCCTCCTTCCTCCCTCCTCCTCCGGAGAGTCGCTCCGCTGACAGCCGCTCCCCGTGACGCCTCGACCGGAGTCACAGTGTACAGACAGCGGCCACACGCGCCCTCACAGCGGGTCCCTGCTCTTCGTGAAGCCGCAGTAGAAGGCTTGTTTTCCGCTTAGTATTCATGGGAACCTCGGTGCCTTTGCCTCGGTGTGCGCGCTGTACTCCTCTGCAGCTGAACAGCCGACAGTAACGAAGAAGGCTGCAGGAGCGCTCAGTCGTACTAGGACCACAACATGAAGTTGGCGGTCCTCCTCCTGCTGCTGTCGGTGTCTTGCTCGGTGTCCCCCGCCGACATACCCGGTAAGAAAACTCTTGTGTATTATTATTATTATTATTATTATTATTATTATTATTATTGAAATATTTTCAGTATCCACGAAAGTGTCGTTTCAGTCTGGAGAAAGGGCAACATTCATGTCTGATAAAGACTAAAATTAGCTCAGCATAACCTCTGATGACCTCCTCACCCAGAAAGTAATCTGTTCATTCACTGCTCATCATAAGTAGTTTATTGTTGTCACTCACAGCAATTTGGCACAGAATTTGTGTTCCCATATCACCTTTCAGGTCGGTTTTCTATGATATAAAATAGTCTGAGGATGCGGACTTTAGTCCAAAATTTAGACAGAGTGCCATTTCTAATCGTAATGTCAACAATGCAATAGAAAAAAGCTCTTTATAACTAACAAAAGAGTTATTCCACCATGCACCACTGCACTCCTGCACCAACAGTAACTGTCAGGGCCCGCCACTGTTCGTCCACGGGTCAGGAACACAAACAGGTATCGGATGTCAGTGTCCAGCTGACTCCACTGAGAGTCCTTGAAAGCACAGACAGAGGGGATCCAATGCGGTTAACATGCCTTGTAACTGATTACAGTCGACGGCTTTATGTTTACTTGTGCTTTACAATAATTCACCCATGCGTACAGACACATGTGAAGCCAAAGGAGAAACCAGTGGCAGGTTGAAGGTCCACACTCTTCCTCACCACACACATTAGCTCTTGCACTTGATGTCCCCTGTGTCTGACATTACTCTTGTCAATAGCACTGTCTCTGTCCACCCCAGAGACATCATATTGCCTCAGGCGGACTGATGTGCTGCCCAGCTTCAGTTACATTATCTCTGTCCCCTCCCCCTCCATTTGTTCGTCAGTGCAGAGCTGCATCATTCACTCATCATCGTCTCGTGTTGTCTGACATATCTATAATACCTGCCTCTAAACAAAGTATTTTAGACACCTTTGCTTCATCCTTTTGTTCTTTATGGAAATCTGGCACCCTGAGTGGAACCATTTCACTGTGCCTATTTTCACCCATCTTTCCTTTGCATGAAAGCTCTCTCAAAGGTCACCTTATGAGAGCAAGGCTATTCAGAGCAAATTTAATCTCAATTTTCAGGTGATGACACCAACCAATCTGTAGTTAACTCTCAGACTTTCCCTTTCCAGAAGTAGCTGAAAACATCTCTCAGGACCTTTTGAAATGAGAGCAGCATCATTCTTATGTTTTTACGGCATTTAAAAGAAAATACATGAATAAGCCGTTGATCCACATTCCTTCTCTTTGTTCCAGCTCAAAGTGAGTTTGTGTCCTTGGCGGAGATGGAGGACGCCTTGCTGAGGAACCTTTTCCAGGGCTACCAGCGCTGGGTCAGGCCCATCCAGCACGCCAACGACACTATCAAAGTACGCTTCGGCCTCAAGATCTCGCAGCTGGTTGATGTGGTGAGAACACACCTGAAATCACAAAGACATAATCATGCACTCTTATCTTCATCAGGAGATGAATCAATTAATCTGCCACCTAATTTTTCACATTTAGAATCTAATTAAGGAGAAATGTAGAGAGACGTTGAGCTGTTAAATCTTTCATCCTATTTTTAACCTCATCATGACTCGTGTCTTAAAGGATATGTCTGGGGGTATTCCATATTTTTCTTATTACCAATAAATCACACGAAAAGCAACAATGAATTGACCTTACTTGCCAATATCGTCTCTGTAGTCAAAGCCTGATACAGCATATTCCTCTGTGCTGTAGACCTCCGTTCTCGTCCAAAGACTGTTACAATCAATGAGCGACACTGTTTTACCAGATGATAGTTTACTTTATTACTGTGTTCATGGGCATTTAAGATTAAGATCAACCCCCCACACACTGTTGTGCTGTTAGAAATAATAAATCTGTAAAGAATCCCCAACAAAACAATCATGCAGGTGCTCTAAATGGATTCCCGTGCCAGTTTTCCAGACATGGACGGGTTGCAGTCAGTGTGTGTGTGTGTTACTGTGTGTGAAGCACTAAGCTAAGACTTGATGCACTTTTATGTAGATTAATTTCACGTGTTAAATTCTGTGAAACTGACACCAACGTTTTTTGAATTAGTAGATAATTCATGTTTTTTTTTTGCCCTTTTTAAATGTTTTTTCTTCAGTTACACAGATAACGTGATGTATCATAGATGATTAACTTGCAATGTTTCAGCTATTGCAGAATCATTGTATTGTGATACCATCATTGCTGTGGGTAATGCATCATGATAGGACCATATCATGATTTACCACCCCTAATAAGTATATATTTATGACCCATCTTTGAAGATTCATTAGAAATCAACGGGCTTGGGACTGAGAGCCACGGACACAGTGGTGAAGTCAGGCAGTATTTATGGATTGTTATTGTTTTTGGTCTTTTGAAGACATTTGTTGACAGAAGCAAAAATACAGAACACCACCGGCTTTAGAGAATGAGTCAACGCACAGAAATACAACAGCTAAGAACTGCAGTTGGGTTTTGCGTTTTCCATCTGTCTCAGCAGAGCCGTGTCACTGTCCGTGGTGCTGAAACCAAACAGGCCAGTGGCAGCGTCACAGTGTGGAGCTTTCCGTGGTCCTGAAATAGATCTGGAGCACTTCATATCTACAAACACACAGTCTCTCTCTGGAGTTTTCCTTTAATATTTCAGAGGCTGGCTGTGATAGGTTGAGATGATTTAGGTGTTCAAGAGGAGAAAACGGAGGATGCTAATGGAAGAGCCACTCTTCTGGGCTTGAAATATTAATCTCAACCAGTTTAACTCTTCATCCTTCTTTGTGCTGGGCAAAGACAGTCTCAGCAAAGACCCTCTCAAGGTTCTGCAGAGAAGTAAGATTTAGGATGAGGATCTGTTGGATTTTTGGAAAAGAGAGCGGAGCAGAGACACAGCAGCTGGGCTACACTGTGGGTGTCCCCTGGGTCTCTCTGTGCTGCTGCATGGGTCTGTATTAGATTATGGTTCACCTCTGCTCTGTGTGATCACCAAACCATCCAACTCATTTTGACAGCTGAGGCCTGGTCTGGATACACTGAACTGCTGTCTTTGTTTATCTCTCACCCAGGTTTATTTCTCTTAAGCCTTTTGCTCTCAGTCTTTTCAAACTTTCTTCCAGTGATGTGGAAATAAACCTGTCAACCACTCTCCATCTCTTTATTCCCATCTCTATGTACCTCTTGCTACATTTACATTGCTTCATCTTGGTTCACTGAACCCACCTCTGGTTTCACATTTCGTTGCCCTGTTTGCTGAGGTAAATAAAATTCTGTCTGATTTCATGGAAAAGGAAAAGATGATTTAGTTTACTTTCAACCAGGCTTCTCATCTTGCCCACTAATCATATATAACACTGTGATGGATGCATACAGATGACAAATATTTTGAGCTGTAAACAAGTTAGATCACATAAAAAAAACCCTAAAACACAATAGATTTTCTTAGATTTCTTTCTTAGTTCTTAGAGATAAATTAATTAATCTTAAAATAACATGTTGTGGACTTGGGTAATCTCAAACTACCGGTATCTATGTTGATCTATACAGAGGCTACAAAAACACGTATTGCAGCATTTACAAAAGACTTGCTTCTGGGTATTTTAACATGTCTTTTAATTATTATTCTTTTGTCTGTTTTAGGATGAGAAGAACCAGCTAATGACAACTAACGTCTGGCTGTGTCAGGTGAGCAAGACACAAAAATGAACTGGGGTTAAATGATTACAATCAATCTTACCGTCTGTATCCACAGGTCGAGAAGAAGACACAAGCTTAGAGTTACACAGACTGTAATAGTCTTTGGAGAAGGAACATGGTGATATGGATTAGCGAGTGTCTTTTACAGAAACACAGATAGCAATCTAAATACCTTGAATTAAATTAGACACCTGCTTCTTTTTTGTCTGTCTCAAAAATACAGTAAATGATTTTTGTAAAGGTCTAATGATACTGCATCTTGTGTTCTGTGTTCATGTTATGCAGGAGTGGATTGATTACAAGCTGCGATGGAATCCAGAGAAATACGGCGGAATCACTTCGATCAGAGTTCCCTCTGAAAATATCTGGCTCCCAGACATCGTCCTCTATGAGAAGTAAGACTGCTCTGATGTGCCAGGAACCAACTGGTGGACCCTCATGTGAAACATAGACCACTACCAAGACATTCTGTTAGTATGTAAAGTAGAGCAACAAGGTGTGAATGTTGTTTTTATTCCTGATTCTTCTCCATGTTTCCTCAGTGCTGATGGGCGGTTTGAGGGCTCCCTGATGACCAAAGCCATTGTCAGGTACAATGGTGCCATCACCTGGACACCACCTGCTAGTTACAAATCCGCCTGCACTATGGATGTCACGTTCTTCCCCTTCGACCGCCAGAACTGCACCATGAAGTTTGGTTCCTGGACATACGATGGCAACATGGTGGACCTGATTCTAATAGACAACCAGGTGGATCGGAAGGATTTCTTTGATAACGGGGAGTGGGAGATCCTCAATGCCACTGGTTCCAAAGGGAACAGGAAGGACGGCTTGTATTCGTACCCCTTCCTCACGTATTCCTTCATTCTGAAGAGGTTGCCGTTGTTCTACACTCTCTTCCTCATCATCCCTTGTTTGGGGTTGTCCTTCCTGACTGTCCTGGTGTTTTACCTTCCCTCAGATGAAGGAGAGAAGCTGTCACTGTCGACCTCTGTCCTAGTGTCGCTCACTGTGTTCCTCCTGGTCATAGAAGAAATCATCCCCTCCTCCTCCAAGGTGATCCCGCTCATTGGAGAGTACCTGCTGTTCATCATGATCTTTGTCACGCTCTCAATCATCGTCACCGTCTTTGTCATCAACGTGCACCACCGCTCCTCAGCCACCTACCACCCCATGTCGCCATGGGTTCGTAATCTCTTCCTTCAGAAGCTGCCGAGGTTGCTCTGCATGCGTGGACACACCGACCGCTACCACTACCCAGAGCTGGCCCCTGAGAGCCCTGACCTGAAGCCTCGCTCTGGAGGTCGGAGAGGAGGCCAGCGGGCGAACAGCGGGGCCCACGGGCAGACCACTTCCGAGGGAAAGGAAGACGAGGCCTGGGCAACAATGCTGGACAAGGCTATCTACTCAGTGCGCTACATCAGCAGACATATCCGCAAGGAACACTTCATCCGCGAGGTGGGTTTAGCTGGATCATATTGCTCTGAAGTAATCATTAGAATAGCTCTGAGGGCTCAATGTTTATGCTGCATATGTTGCCGTCATAACATCTACCATTTCTTCTATTTCCCAGGTGGTACAAGACTGGAAGTTTGTGGCCCAGGTGTTAGACAGGATCTTCCTGTGGGCTTTCCTCACCGTCTCAATACTGGGCACTATCCTCATCTTCACTCCAGCTCTACAGAAGTTTATGACAATCCCTCCTTCAACTCCAAGTGAAGATCCACCTTCAAACTAGTAGCAATAAGGCATCTCTTTCACCGGCAACTGATGATCCACCTTCAAGAGTCTACAAACCACTGAGTAAGAGGGAGCCGCTGCAGGTGATGTTTAAAGGAGAACTTTGACTCTTTGACTTTTTGTTGGTTTGGTTTCTTCTTTGCATTCACTGTGTAACGTAACGTTTGGTACACCATCGTCATATATGTATCATTTTTATGCACATTATAGCATATTTTAAATTCTGAAGATGGCATAAGGTTTTATTTCTCTATAAATAAAACAATCTTGGTGAAAATTAGTGCAACTTGTTTAGCTTTTCAGCCTGTTATTTGCCAAATTTGTACAATTTCAGATTATACACATGGCCCGTGGCTTTAAGTAGCATGCAGCTGTCAGTACACCAGATTACACATGCTGGTTATTTTAGAAAGGCATTTAAGATAAATTTATACGAAACATCAACCAACTTCACTCTGCCTAAAATGAAACTATAAAATAATTTATTTATTTTTATTTTTGTACTTGGCTCACTTTCTCATTACTGTTTTATGTTTCAATTTGTCATTGCCTTTCATTTGATGTATTTGATGAGTTTGTTTTCAGTCTGGCATTTTTCATTTGGCTGCAACAAATTTCCTCTCTGGTAGAGTTAAAAAAAACAAACAAACAAACTTAAAACAACCGTCTTAAGTTCCAAATGTCGAATGATAACTTCAACATTTTGTTCATTTTATGCCAACATTTTCTGTCCCAATAAGAACAAGACAGGATTGTTTTTATTAGCTTTTACTTGAAGCTCAAAATATCTTTTACTGTAACTACCTTTTAGTAGTATATGGTAAGAAAAATTAGCACAACAACATTTGAACAAACTTACACATTTATTAGAGATGCAGCAACCTTTCATATGTTTGCACAATCTTAGCAGATGTTAGCATATGTTTAAGAGAAAAAAAACATTAAATGATTGATCAGAGCTCTTATTTGTGACATATGAACAGCTTGTACTGTTTTCCTATTGAATACTTACAGTTTGCAAAATTTCAGTCACTTCAGTTAATATTAAGTATATGAATAAATGAAGAGAGAACTGATGACATGACACCACCACCTAGTGGTAAACTAAAGAGACGCAGAAAACAACAACAACAACAATGTGGAATAAAAAACATTTTTTTCTCAAAAGAAGTTTGTTAAATCAATTCTTCTCTCCTCCTGATGTAAAAAATGAGCACATTGTTAATGAACTGTTGAATCTCTGAATCTGTTGTACTCACTTGTCTTGACACATGTCTGATATTAAGGTTATTCGGTTCAAGTCATCGTGGGACATTCATTTTCTGTTTATTGTATCTAATAAACTGGACAATGGAAGCATCACCTCAATGTGTGGACTGTTTGTTTCCAAAAATCCTGACAAGTATATGTATACTAGTATTGCTCCCTATTAACTGTTTTAAACTCCACATCCACTTAATACAGTACAGTATTATACTATACGACTTAGAAAGCACTGTATTATTTGTTTATTTTTTGCGTCCACCTGTCTGGCTGTCCAGGTGAGCTCGTGCGTTGCGCAGCATCTCCATATAAAGCCTGTTGTTTTCCCTGCAAGGGAACCAGATAGAAGAAAAATATGGAAAATTATTACAATTTTAAAGAAATGTGATTATCTACAGCTTTGGAATAACATAATAGCACTGCTCAATTTTGGAATTCATAAGTGTTTGAAAAAAAAATAAACTGACTTTAAAAATCTGTTGAAACAGTTTAGAACTCATAAGGCATGAATGTTCGAGACACTCTTCTAAGTGGGAACAATATGGCAGGTAAGTCATGGTACATGAAGGCACACTTGATAAAAGTGCCTAACAACTGGCCCATGCTTTGCTGCTGATTATCTCACTCACGTAGCCACAGAGCGGTCAAACATCAGGTTACTCATGTCCATGTAGTACTGAGCATCTGTTCGTAGTGCCGTCCAGTACTCGTTTGCCTGAGGAAGAAAGAATGTCATAGAAATGCCTCTTTAATGGTTGAGAAAGTCTTGCTATAAATCATGCTGAAACAGACTTCTTCTATGTCTTCACAGCACAGTGTTACCTGCTCCTGAATGGTGTAACCCCATTGGTTCTGAGAGTGGTGTGGATCCCAGTATCCTGACTGCCTCTTCAGCCTGATGAATCTCTTTGCATCCTCTTCCTTCACGAACGGGGCGGCAAAAACCCCTGAACGCAATGAAAAGAGATAACTGCATTTTACAAAGGTGATGACTAAGAATAATGAATTACAGATAACACCGTTGTAATTTTAAATAAGCAAGTCATGCACATTTTTGTAGAAGAAAAGGTGTTTTTTAGAAAACGTTTTGCACAACTGGAATGGCTGATAATGTTTGCAATGCAGGCTAAATCCAAATTTAGCTAAAATAATAAGATTACATTGCTCAGTCCTAAAGCACTAAGTCTAAAACATCAGTACACATTAATCAAACCAAGATTCAACAACATGCAGTCATTCATTAATTTTCTGACTCACCACTCAAAAGAACGAACAGGATCACAAACCTCATGTCTATAAAAATGCAAACAAATGTAAGATTTAAGTCCTAATAAGAAAATGAATAACAAACACACAACACAGAGAAATACACAGACTTTATGATATAGATAAAGAGTATCAGAAAGGTGAGATTTACCTGCAGTGTGAGCAGTGAACTGCTGCTCGGCTGAATGTCTGAGTGTCTTCACAGCTCAGAATCTCTCGTCTCAACGTGAACGTGAACAAGAGCTTCTTTCATAGATTTTCTACCAGGACAGGAATGAATGGAGTCAAGCATCAGGCCAGCCACTCAAGCCTCCACACACACACAAACACACACACACACACACACACACAGGCAAGCTCTCAGAGTCGGCATAAAGACGATCCTGTCTGGACTAATGGTCTGTCAGTAAACAAACACATTGCAGAACTCTTGATTGACGCAATTCTCACTTTTTTCCAAAGTTTTTTGAGGTTTAAGTCATGATAGAAATATAGTTCATTATTAAAACCTTCATTCAGTTTTTAATGAGAATCATTCTAAAACAAATTTGCTTTTGTGCACAATATGAGCACACATGCATGTTTTTTAAAACATTTTTTTTTTTTTTTTTTAAATAAAAATGATACCAGCATTCCCAATATAAAGATAAGATTGTGCTGTCACTGGAACCATAAATGCTTCATGTTATTCATCAGACACAGAAACCTTGAAATAAATTTCATTTTTGATTGTATGAAATGTTTTTCTGGTTATTAATATGCAACAATTTTGTGTGTGTGTACATTTCTTCCACTTGGTGGCACCCTAACCACAGCTTTAGCTGGTAGACAGTTGGTTTGCTTCAGCATTTAAGCATTATGTGTGACATAAACGGGGATAAATGTTTTTGTTGTTAAGACTGCACTGCAGACTTGTTCAAAAACAGACATTCATAATTATGTGAACACACTGTGGACATAAATCCTGGAATAAAAGTGACTAAACCTAAAGATATTCATTTCTGCTCTTGTGTTCCTGTAATTGATGCATATAACTGGAGCAGACCATGTTACTTAAGGGAAAGGAATTTAAAGCCTGGTGTTTGAGTCAAGAAAGGCTTGGTAAGACTTCAAAAATATCAAATCAGTTCCCAGGAGCATTAATTTGGGTTTCCGCTTCTCAAGGTGCTGCATTACCGCTCACATCCTGTAAAGCATTAGCAGCAAGCTTCCTGTGAATTTCTTTGTGTGATGTAATATTTGCTCTCTGGCTCAAACACTGATGCAGCCACACGTAAATGACCACCTAAAAGCCAAAGTGAGGATGAGGGTTGATGCTCAGAGACAATAACTAAAAGTCAAATGGAACAAAACTCATCAATAATGTAAACTCCTTCTATTTATGAACCTAAGCATCTCTAAGTATGTGTATAGAAATGTGTGACGGTATCTCTCTGCATGGAATTGCATGAACTCCTCTTTAATGTGAACCTTTCTTTGATCACACATTGTTGTGGTCCACCCACACAATGCACAGCTCTGCTATGTGTTCTGCTCGTGTTTTCCAGATCCGTTTGACTCTCTGTGTCTCTCCCTCACCCTTGTGTGGACCGTTGACCTTTTCCACAATAAACTCCTAAGTGTGTGTGAGAGGCCTGACCTTTCATTGACATCCCATAATAAACTGAGTCACCACCTGTACAGTGTAACAGAGACAAATGGCAGAGCTGTTTCAGGGGCATCAAGATGCACTTTATCGTCCATTATCTATAGCCACTTATCCTTTGCATGGTTGCAGAGGGGCTGACTCCAGCTGACATTAGGCGAGAGGAGGGGTACACCCTGGACAAGCTGTCCCTTCATCATAGGGCTGACACATGCAGACACTCACACCTACAGGCACTTTAAAAGTCACCAATTAACTTAACCTGCATGTCTTTGGACTGTGGGAGGAAGCCAGAGCCAGAGCTGAGGAAACCCCCTCAGAAAGGCTCCAGCTGGCCGGTGGGTTCATTTTGGCAGTGTGGCAACATGTTGTGTTTTTATCACTTGTGGGGACATTACATAGACTTAGATTCATTTCCTGGAGCCTTACCCTAACCCTAACCGTAACCATAACCATAACCACTATTTGCCTATTCCTAACCCTATACCTTACCTTACCTAACCTGTAACCCTATCCTCAGTCTTCACCCTAAACACACACACACACACACACACACACACACACACACACACACCTTTTGTAGCTCCGGGACCCTTGTGCTCTCTGTCACAGCAAAAGCTTTGCTTCTTCCACACATCAAAGGTAGCGACTCAGACAAAACTAAAACTCATCTGACCCCATTCTATCACACACACACACACACACACACACACACACACACACACACACACACACACACACACACACACACACACACACACACACACACACACACACACACACATGCACCCTGCTGGGACAGGCACATATTTCAAATATTTTTTTAATTCAGAAACAGGGAAAGGGGGCGAGGAGGGTGTTGAACAAAATACAAGAATTAATACAGAATTTTGTTCAATTTAAGTGTTGATTGACGTGAAAACATGTCTGCCATTGTCATCGCTGACTTTATCTGTTTTAGCTTTTCTTCGTGCGATGGTGTTCACATACATCCACATGTAGCACTGTCTGGCTTATCAGTAATTAGTGTTTGCTAGGTTTTCTTAAACAGTAGAAGGAGACAAAAGGGATGTGGAGAAGAAAAGGGACAGAGAGAAGAAGGAAGGAAGCAGCTCCACACCACTGAGTCCATTAGCAGGACTCTTCTCATTTATAAAAGATAGAGAATTAACAGCTCTATCCGGTCTTCACACCCTTTTCTGCGCTCAGTATTTCCCCTCTGCTCCTGTTCACCTCCTATCAGTGCAATTCAAAATGCCAAAATATGAAGTAGACTCCCTCTCTGTCCTCATTAGGAGAAAGGATGGCAGTTTGGAGGCTTTAGCTCAGTACCGAGAGATTCAAGATCCGCAAAGCTCAACCTCGCAGGACTTTGGAACACTGACTAAATCTACAAGTGTTATACTTTCTCTCTGATCTTTGTTTAAAGAAATATAATTTGGCTGCCATCCAAGAGTCAAACATCTGTGGTGCTTCTGAGAAATGCTTCTTTGCTGTTTCATCAGAAATTCTCAAATATGTAGTTAAATGGAAGGCTCTGATTTAAGTCAATCTCAATATTCTGCACTTTTTTTTTGCGAGGGTTTGATTGTGTTTATCATTTTCTCTTGTGTGTGACAGCATGTGTTGTAATGGTTAATAATGTTCAGAGCACAGGAGGAAGAGTAGGCATGTGTCTTTATCGTGAAACAGGTTCACCATGCAAAGTCTCGGGCAACAACAACAATTATTTTCATGATTAAATGCGAGGATTTGCTGCTTTTCTTTGTCATTTATGGTAGTACATGAAGACTCTTTGGGTTTGGGACTGCTGGTTAGACAAAAGAACATCTGAGGATGTCACTTTGTGCTCTGTGGAATTGTTATTTATTTATTAAGAAGCTAGAGTTTTGAAATTGATTTGACACGGTTGTGTTTTACGTGTCATTTTCGGTTTCATCATACATGGCAAAACAGATCTGACACTTCTAACCAAGAGCTGCAAGATCAGACTGCTGCCGGTGATTTCAGAACTACGGATAGCTCCTCACCTCAGTATAAAGTTACTGGTAGTTTTAACAAAACTTTTTTAGCTTTTAGTTCACAGTTGGCTCAATATGGTTTCCTGGATAAAATGAGGATTAGTTTAATGTCACCGCCTCCTCACTGACTAGACGTTTGCCCAGTGAGAGCAACTACAAGGATGAAGGTTGTGATCAGAGGTTTCACTGAGCGCACTGTGGCTGTCGGCCCACCTACAGCAAAGACAGATATGGGATTCTGTACCAAATCACATCTAACAGCATAAATCTTCTCTGATGGAGCTCCAGACTTACGAGACGTAGACATGTGGGGTATAAAAAATAGCAAGAACTGGTCTAATACCACCAGCACAGGACTGCCTCTTAGATGATACGCCCCTGTTCCATGGAGAGGGAGAGAGGGAGAAAAAGGGAGGCAGAACATTCGCAGAAATGTGCAGTGTTCCCCCTCATCGCCTGTCGAATCCTATTTCCGACTGGAATTATTTATGGACTGGAATAAATAGGTCATTTGATTATGAGCTAGGCTTTGCACAAAAAGGTGACAAATACGACATGAATGCAGTTGATGAACCCCTTTGTAACATAAAAGTGGGAAATTGCAGTGTGACACACATCACATTCAGTAATGATAGTCTACAGCTGTGAGAGAAGGAGGGTTGAGGTCTGTGCCTCCTTTATGGGCCACTTTCAGGCCTGGTTGTGTCCAGCACTGAGAAACGAGTCGTGTCCTTTTTGCTTCCAGCCATGCTTGACTCCTCAGCCTTGTCTTTCTGAGCACATAACACTGCAAAAGCTCATATGGTGAAGCAAAACACTGCTTATTTACACATCCAGCAGACACAGAGCAACATCAGCATTCATCTGGAGTTGTGTTTCTGTCCACATGATGAATATGAGCCCTATATATACTCTCCTTTTGGTCTGCCGTTTGATGCTGGGCAGGTCGTGTAGTGTAGGTTTTGAGAGCGTTACAGCTGAAAACAGCTGAGCAAAACAATGAGCTGAAAGACAATAAAACGTTCCCTGTGAACTCATCACAAGCGGCCCCTTTCACATTATACAGTCATTGGAGCCATTGATATAAAAAAATACTGGTACGAGCAGAAAAAACTTTACAGTGATTTAAAATACTTCCTACTACTATTACTACTACTACTACTACTACTACTCATTTATGATGTCACAGTAGCTGGTTTGACATCACTGACTGGGAGCACAAGTGCTACATAATAAACAAACAAAATGAAACAAATAATACTAATACAAAATCTGTGTTTGAAATGATAAATGAAATAGCAATGAAATAGTTCTCTTTCTCACATACACACACAAACACACAGGCTACGTCACACTGCCCACCTGCTGCATGCTCCTATGTTAAATAGGTGGGCAGAGCCTGGAGGCAGGTGAGTGCACGAGACACAGAACAACTGGTTTTTTAAGGTTAGTAGCGCTTACTTTGACACTGACGTCACTTCTTGACGTAAACATCTAACTAAAGCGATTAGTTTAAAAAATAAATCTGGATTTAAATATCAAGATTAGGCTTGGTTTCATGCAGTGAGGAGGAAATTAAAAAGAAGCAACACTCTGGCGTATAACCGAAGTGACGTTTCTCTCAGACTCTACAGAAACTTTACCATAGTTACAATCATCATGGGTTACCTGTGAAGTTACACGCCGACATATTTCTGGCCAACTCCAGCTCGCACGCGCGTCCCCGTGCAGCTCGGTGTGAGGGAACGTGTTTGCGAAGCAGCGCGAGCGCGCCAGTCTGAACTCATTCTGGTCTGTCAGTCTGTTTTATCTCACGCACTCGTGTCTCCCTCCTTTTCGTCTCTCTCCAGCCTCATGTTCACACCACCGTCACGCCGGAGCAGATTCCCCGTCTAGCCGACGACACACAGAGCCCGCTGCCGGGGGTCGGCGGAGTCCACTGAGCGGTGCCAAGATGCGGTGCCACAAGTTTTGGGGACCATGTTCGGTTGGATTTTATCTTTGTGCGGCCATGCTTTTCAAAGGTGGGTTTGGGTAAAAGTCGCTCTTGATGTCCGCGCCTGATGAAGTTTTGGGTTTCTTTGAACGTACTTCCTTCAGTGAGTGTATGAGTGTGTTTAGATAAATTAGATTTTGACTGAAAAAGTCTTTATATTCATGCTGGGGTTTAGCATGTGTTTTGGATAATCTAGACGTGATTTTTAAATGGTCTTTAATCTGTTATTCCTAAAGGGACAAATGAGCTTTTGTCTCTGTGGGAAGCATTTTTCTACAATTTGCTAACTCGTTCTTTTGCGTTAGAAACTATTAAAATTAAAGGCAAGAATTGAAATTGAATTTAAGTGGATGCAATTTATGCTGCTCTATTTTGCTCACTGGACTGAATCACAGTATTGTCGACTAAATGTTGAATAATAGTGGCTTCTGAATCTGTGTGACTGTGTGAGAATATATATTTGAAAAAAAAAAAACAAAAAAACAAAACACCTCTCCCTGCACCCTGAATGTACATCTCTCCAGTCTGATCACACTTATGTACCTTTGCAAAAGGGCGATTTATCACACTAGGAGTTATTATTAAACAGTGTGTGCACCTCCGTGTGAATTTGTGTGTGTATGATAAGTGTGTGCTCTAATATTCATGTGCAATGACATGTGCATGCATGACTCTAATTCTCTCCTAAGCCCCGTCCCATCATCATCACCATCAGCATCATCATCTGTAACATCTGGAGTGTTTACTTACCGGTTTGTGACACAGTGGCTTTGCTGAAGATATGCTTTCAAACCCTTTACGTATATGGGTGTGTGGATAAGTGTGTGTGTGTGTGTGTGTGTGTGTGTGTGTGTGCATACAGTAAACCTGCCACCTCCTGCTGTCCTCACCTCTCCATATGCAGTCAGTGGTCATCTTGTTGAGAAGTAAGAGGGTGAGAAATTACTTCAATGACTGAAACAAAGACTGAAGGGAGGGATAAAGAGGAAAGATAACACGATAGCCCATGACAGGGTCCTCCACTATCCTTCATGCACAGTGTTGCTGTCTCATGGAGGGACACTGTTGGTGCTCAGTATGTGTTTCATCTACTGCCAATGTACTAAAGGGACTGTGAGACACCTGTAATGCTACTCAAGTCATGTCATTTAGCAGCGAATCGTAAAATTGTGGGTTTCCTCTTTTTTCTCTCTTTAATGGTCCAGTAAGGTGAGAAAGTGTCTTTTTAGATTAACTTCCTTTTAAAGAATTATCTGCAGAAACTATCACCTACTTCACACCTTGCATTAAAATGCATCTGGTATCCAGATTGTATCTAGATATGATTTACAGAAACAAAGCAAAAAAAGATGGTGGCTATCCGTGAGTCTGCGCAATTGTATGGACTTTTGATCGCTTTTTGAAGCGAGGGAAGAAGCCTTCGTCCACAACTGGAAGGAGAATGCTGTTTCTATGCAGCTGCTCTTATTTCACCTGAGTTCAGTGAATCCACTGTCCAGAAGACAATCTGGATTAGGGAACACAGTCAAGACTGGTGGGAGATGATGGGGGACCTTAATACGGATGAGGACGGATGAAGAGACATGCACTTGTTCGTCCATACAGTTGGAGAGGAGGGTCGTGGTGACAGTGTGGTATATAGCAGCAGCTTTTATTTCCACGCTCTTAGCTGTTGTATCTGGATTGAAAATGCAAATGCATTCACACTTGTGTTCAATGTGGTCCCAATGTGTCCATGACCACCTCTGGAGGTGGCTTGGCCGATCGGATCTCAATCCCTCCTCAATGCATCTCTGGTGCATTTACACCTGTGCTTTCATGTGGGCGTGAAACACAGTTCGAAATGCACATTAATGCAAGGTGTAAGGAGAGTCTAAGGAAATCAAAACAGTAGCGCTTGATAGATTCAGTCCATTCAAACGGCTACCAAAAATCTAACACAGACACTGTCTGCAGTATGTTTTGGATGTCTATAGATTTCTTCATAATTTAGATTCATGGTGAGTCACATCTGACTGTTGGCAGGAGAATGGGCTTGCTCATGAGTCGTTGGACATGGGGTCTAACGAACCAGCTAGCTGCTTGTGGGCCTAGTATGTTCACATTCACTGGGCTGTGCATAAGCAGCTTTCGTCTGTCAAAGCAAACACAAGACAATAGCCAAAAGAGGCGATAAAGGACAATTTAGTTTCCTTGAAATAGAAACATAATTTTGTGTCAACTTGGGCTCCTCACAGCTGTGTAGAGAGATAATAGAGTGAATCAGACTTACATACTCAGTGTTGTAGGAGTAGATTCAAATAACTGCAGATTAATTGTGACTGAGCAAATTTGCTCCCCAGGAAATGGACATTTTAGTTTTGCTTGTAAGTAAATCCTCATTCTCATATTCAGGTGCACCAGAAATACATGTCCCCTCCAGTGAATTTATTTTCCCGTCTCCTACTCAGACGGTCAAGGACTGGTAAAAGTGAAGTTTCTGGGCACAGATGCTGTTATAATATCTGCTTGATTTCAGATGCCCTAAACTAATAAATCAAGCACTTCCAACCAGCTTTCTTAAGTTTAAGTTCTAGAGAGATATGGAAAACATGGTAGATGGTGTTCAAAATGGTGTAGAAGTATGGATGTGGTAGCCAAGCACTCAATGTTTTAACACAGCAGAGGTCTTAGCTATGGATTAGGATTAAACATCCAGTGGTTTTAGGTCTCTGAGCCCTCGACCATAGATTATAAATCTCTCCTATATGAATCCATCCATCCAAAACTCCATTAACACACAACACCATACGCTCTGATCCCCACTCGCCACTGTAGATTGTCACACGATGCCAGGAATGATGTGTTAATGGTGGGTCCGTGGCTGCTTTAAGCATGATACACATGCAGTGTTAATGAGCATGTGTATGTGCACGTGGAAACCCACTTACTCACAGAGAAATGCACAAAAAGACATAGTCGCACAAGTAAGTGAAAAACATTACTAGACAGCCACAGAAAGTGGGATGAAATTGCTTATGTAGAACGGATCGTATTACTTTCATCCCTGTGGTCTCCTTTACTGTCCCTCATCTGTCTCTGGTCACTATGTCCCCTGTCTCCCTGACGTCTGTTTTACCCCTCATCATTTCTGCTTTTGTACATTGCTTCTTGTCAATGACGTGCTGCCCCTCTCTTGCCTTGTCATTTATTTTGATGGATACAGATTTCAGAGGCCTAGATTTAAGCCCCTTTAACAACATTTATATTGCCAACTAGAACTGGATTGAAGGCAAAGCAGCACAGCATGAACATAGAAGATGGATGCCAAAATTAAAATCTAGTTCTATATTAAAGGGCAAAGAATTATTAAATAACATGTTTGATATATTAAAACTGCCCTGTGATAATCTGAAAGTCAACATGCATGTGTACCAAACTAACTGGCTGTTGGTGCAAATGAACAGCCTTACACTTCAGCAAGCCTTGTTTTCACTGCTAATATACAAGATTTAGCTCTTGTGTTACTTCATAACTGCCTCGATGAAGTCTCACAAGATGTAAAACTTGCACCCATCAGCCACAACATTACCTGCTTAATGCTGTGAGGGCCGCCAAAGGCAGCTCTGACACGGGGACTGTGGGGGTGTCCGGTGTCTGGCACCAAGGCGTTGGCGGCAGATCCTTTGGGTCCTGTGGGTTGTGAGGAGGGGCCTCAATGGATCAGACCTCTTGTGGCACATTCCACGTATGATTGATCAAATTGAGATCTGGGGACTTTTGAGGCCTAATCGGCACCTTGAGCTGTTTGTGATGTTACTTGAGCCATTCATGAATGTCTTTTGTTGTGTGGTGGGGCGCATTGGTGCTCGGGGTGACAGCTTGGTCTGCAGCAGTGGTACGTGTCAGAGTGAATGCCAGCACCGAGCTTTCCCAGCGTTCTCACAAGATGATCAGTGTTATTCACTTCACCTGTCAATGGTTTTAATGTTGTATCTGATCGGCGTCTGAAATTTTACTGCCCTTCACCTTCACTTCACTTCATTTTCACCTCCCTCTCCTCTCCTTCCCTGTTCTTCCGTTACATTTCCATTCATTCATTTCACTCATTTTTGTGCCTCCTGTTATCATCATCTCTCATCTCTCCCAGTCACTCTCTCTCTCTGTTGTTAAACAGGTTCAGCAATAAGTCACCTGGGTTAACATGTAGGCTAAAAGTTGCTGAACATCTGGATACTTCGGCGCTGACCTCCCCTGACTCACTGCCCTCCCAAATGATTGATAGTGAAATAATGAAGTGCTAGATCATTGTGGGAGTGACCTTAATTTTAATCAATGCACACTTGGTTAGTTTTAGAGGCAGGACAGTGTTTAAGCAACACGTGTTAATGCACGCATGTACAAATCCATACACAGTGGAGCCAGTGCAATTTATAGATATGTATATGTGTATATATTATGTGTGTCCTCTTCATGTCTTTTGAAGGACACTTGTTTCTCAAAAGCATGAGCAACATGCACGTACACACATGCATCCACACAGACATTGACACAGGCTTTGTTGCAGACACTATAATGTCAGAGTCCCATTATTTCTTCACCTTGGGGTGCTTTTTTCTTACAGAGCACTAAATGACAGTTTTCAAGGTCTTGGCCATAATCTCAAGGGGAGACAGATGGCCTCATCTTAAGTGGACACCCATTCACAGGTTTGAGAAAGGAAGTGTCAGACCATACATTTGGCAGGGGCTCGTTGGCACATTAATTTAGGGTTGTCCATTATATTCTGGAGCGACACTGCACACTACCATCTGTATCAAACATGCTTGATTTCTCCAAAATCGGTGTTACCTATTGTGTCACTCTGGCCAGTGAAATTTCACCAATGTTAGTGTGCATTAGTGGTTTTATCTGCTGCTATTTTTAATTTGGTAAAAAGTCCAAAAGGAATGAGGGCAAGGATAAGCATTTCAGTTTATTTTTCCCATGAGCCCACTTTCTGTCAGGCACTGTCAAGTTTTTATGTGAATCATGATTGCAAACAAACAGCATGTTTTAATGCCCTAATCCGTGTTCATAACTCTTGTTCCAGTGTATTGTTCCATCTTCAAGCTGTAAATTATATTTGGCAAATGTAACACAGGTTCAGACAAAGAAAATTTATGGTGGGAGTTTGGCCCAATTCATATTGCTCTTCCCACATTATCATTGTATTGTGAGTATGCTGCGGTATTTATTTTTCAGTGTCTCATAAACACTCACACGTATACTAACAAGATATTTGCATCAGAATGGCTGCTGATGTGCAGCATTTGTTGTGTTGTTGGCTGTCCAGGCCCTGAGGGAGTGGTGGTCTGTCAGCGGTTTCTTTGTGCAGACTTATCCCCCCCTCCAGGTTCAGGGCTCTGGGCCTTCTGTTCCAGAGAATTCTGGGATCGTAGTCCTGTTGTGTTCCAAACCGGATAATAGACTTGGCTCTCCAGATCAATTTTTCAGATTTAGCAAACACGTTTACCATTGTATGACAGAAGATTACTGCAAAAAAAAAAGAGGGGTTTGTTTCACAACAGTGTGGTTTTTGTGTTCGCATTTGATGTACTTTTTAAAGAATTAGCCACAAAGCAAGAACTTGTCAGAGTGTAAATGAACGAGCTAATCTGAAGTGATTTTTATCTTCTCAATCCTTTTGTCACCACAGCTTTGGGGCGTTATCACTGTTTATTCATCAGGATTCATGTTACATCATTGGAAACCTCAGGGGACCCAGATACATGAGAGGCCCCATGTTAACCCCGTCTACAGAGTCTGTCTAGCAAGCCAGACTGTTGGTGTGGCTGAAGCTCATTACACTTCACGCACACAGCATCTTTAATGACGCACACAGATGGGGGGGTGTCAACGATAGCATGTGAACGATAGCGATTAAAATGACAAATAACTATTTCAAGCTACATATGAACATGTGAGACTAGAAAACACTGGAAAAGGTGTGCACTTAACCTTTGAAGGACCTCCGCATTGACCTCATTCAGCCATTACGTTTGCTGCTTTCTACCATGCTATCAGTATGTGCACACCAAGCTTAACATCACTGATTAATGTAATATCAACTAATCATTACTCTCCAGTCAGTTATTTTACTGAGGCCTGAAGGTTGATGACATTATTTCTGGGTTTCCCAAAATCATAATATCACATGATAATAAATTACCTGATCTACATCCAGAAGTATGGTAGATTATCTTGGCAGAAAGAGACCGAGGAAAAAAACCATGATCATTCCTCTGCATGCTTTCATCCCTGTGTGTGTGTGTGTGTGTACGTGCGTGTGCGTGCGTGTGTGTGTGTGTGTTGGACAGCGGCTCAGCCTGGATGGGTTTAGCTGGGCTCATAAGGGGCACTAAAACACCCTGATGTAAGAGGTGGTCATTTAGTGCTCTGACTAAAATAGCTTTTTTTGTTTGTTTGTTTGGGTACGTGTCTGTTTGGTGTGTGTGTGTGTGTGTGTGTGTGTGTGTGTGTGTGTGTGTGTGTGTGTGTGTGTGTGTGTGTGTGTGTGTGTGTGTGGAAAATGGGTCCCTCAGGCCATCTGTGTTTGGATAGCCTGTGTCTGATGAGTGTGTTTGTAAGCCTCGACTGAACACATTGACCCACAAAAAATATTCAGATGGGACAGTCGTCTTGCCGAATTTCTCAGTAAATGTTAATGTGTGTGTCTGTGTGATTATGTGACAGAGGCAGAAAGAATAGTAATGTGTTTCACCGTATTCTTGTATTTTCAGATGCCACCCTGAACGAAAACCTATATTTTTGGCTTCACAGTTCCCACACATTGACACTGTACAAAGTTCACCTTTTGACTGTTTATTTGGCTACACTTGCTCTCTTCCTCAATGGACTGTCAATTAAAATCCCACCATTTGATTGCAGGTGATGCTAACTAACTGGTGACTGCTTTTGGTTTATTTCCTTCCTTCTCTTTTAAACAACGAGTGGTGCCACACAACAGTCTTGAAAACAACAGTATCCTTCTTCCCATCTTTCACATTTGTGCAGAGCTGCCATGTGTGAAAATCAGATTCTCTTCCTACTTTGCACACACTATGAAAACGTCTCTTTTTAGCTGATGCTAAGCAAAATTATCCTTTATTTGTATTCTGCCCGATTCAGATGGCTGCTGCTGTCCCATCCTCACTCAGTAGTAGCCGTTGTCAATAATGAATTTTTCAAGCCATCCCTCTGTCCTGATGTTGTCAATTCTTGATGTGTTCCTTCTATCCAAAATAGTGGGTTATTTATGTCCTTAGTATTTGAGTGGCTCTAAAACATGACATATGGAGCCTCTCCCACTGGAGATGGATTGAAAAGCAGGGTGACACATCGTTGGACAGGTTGTCTCGCCATCACAGGGCACAAAGCAAAATGCATAAAGATAAAACTGACACCTCTTTGTGCCTCACGTCTTTCATTTCCTCTCGATTCTCGGTTCACAATAATCTAGTTCTCTATAGATTGTTCTCTCGTCCAATATTCTTCCAATAAATGATGATGTCGAGGAAACACACAAAGAGAAAATTGGCTTGGTCTCTTAGGAGACTTTTTGAATACGTGAAATGTATTAATATTTTGTGGGATTCTGCCAAGCTGAAATAAATGGGCCCCACGGGTGCTGATACCCTCGGGGTCCCTGAGGTGCCCGGCAGCAGTCTGGCTCCGCTTATTAAACTAGAATTAAATGTACATGCAGATGTCCTGGAGCTCCAACCTCAGTGTGTTAGATTAGTGAGTTTAACTCAACATGTACACAGTGTATACAGGGTTGAAGACACATGCAGAATACATGTATTTACCTGTTTCTGTGGGACGTTTTGAGTGTAAATGAGCATAGAGGAGACGAAGGGCAACAGTGAATCTTAAGCGTGTGTGTGTGTGTGTGTGTGTGTGTGTGTGTGTGTGTGTGTGTGTGTGTGTGCAGTGTGACCTTGAAATTGTGAGGCTCCTCCTGCAATCTGAGTGATTCTGAGATACTGAGTTTGACATAGATAAGAAAAGTGCATTTCAAAAAGCTCATTTTGTGCTTTATATTAAACAGTTCCCTCTGATAAGACATCACAAAAGGCAATTACTTTGAGAAACTTTGTTACTTGGACTTAGTATGACCTTTTTTTTGTGTCTGGTTCAGAAATATGTGTGAACCCAGCTATTTGAGCAACATGTACTACCTGCAAAAAGTGTGATTTAATGTCACTTGTGCTGACCTCTGACCTGGTTCTGATGTCCAAACATTTGATTCTGTTTGGTCCTGCTCCAAAAGCAAACCACTGTCAGGCGTTCAGTGATCGTAGAGGAAAGATGAACTTCTCAGTGACTTGGAAGAAAAATAAATCACTCGTTACTATTGGAGAAATGATCGGTGGAGTTAGTTCAGGCATCAGTTGTTTCATCCACGCTTCTCGTCACTGGCTGACTCACAGCTGTGTGACTCAGCTGACTAGTAACGTCCAATCGAACCTTGGAGCTCATGCTCATTCCGCTTGCTGATGCAGCTCCCTCCACTTTATACGCTGTATTTCTGGTAAGGTTTAATGTTTCCGTTCCTTCATGTGTCTTTGACTTAAGTGAGATTGATTTCAATAAATGAATACTGTTATTTACTGTTTTTCACTCATTCTGACAATAATCAAGCTCTTAACTGGCACAGAATGACTGAGTGCTGTGAGTTTTTGCCGCAAATCCTTCATCCACAGTCACAAAAATAGGCCAGACTACACATTTAGTAAGATTTTAAGTCTGAGTCTGACTCCTGAACTCTAAATAACTGTTCCTGCTTTGCATGATAATACCTGCAAAGGGTTGGTGACCTTAATGTATTGAGATATGCATAAATAATGGCCCTGAATTGCTCATAATTGATCATTGGTATAACTAATCGGTGACCTTTTCACACACCTGAACAAGACACACTGGTCACCCCTGACATTTCCTGTAATGACCACCCTGGTGTTAGACTGATGGAGTATTGATCTACTTTAGATGCTTATTCTTAGTATGTTGGAGTTTAACACAAACACACCACTCATTCATTATCAGCACGCTAGTTTTTTTTTTTTCTCTTTACCAAGGATTAATAGTAGTAACATCTGTGTGTTTGTGAGTGCGCATGACAGACACTAAAAGTCAAACCAATAACAGTAATGTTACATCAGACAAAGACAAAAGATAATGATTCAGTTTAGTGATAAGAAGGTCACCGGGTCAAATGTTAAATGCATCATTAAAATACTTCTTCTAAAGTTATTAATCATATGTTCCACCTTAATTGTTCAGTATTTAAACAAAAGCTCATCACTAACAATTGTGGCACTGTGCTCTGCTATTAGCCTAAATCCATGTAAACCAGATGATATATTTGATGAAAAGATAATATTATGAATTAGGCCTCTTGACCTTTGACTTCCTTCCATTCCCAATCTGAGGAATACCTCTCCAGAGGGTTTTTCATCACACTCTTTAACTAAAAGGACAAAGGTGGAGATCACAGAGACAAAGAAAGAGGCTGATAAACAAATGACAAATCTTCCACCTCCCCCCACCCCTCTCTCTCATTCCCTCTCTCTCCTGGAGTTTGTTTGATGAGGCTTCTCACTGTGTTTGGAAAATTATGTCTTCTTGCCAGCGTCTCATATCAGCTTCATTAGTGAGATGTTAAAAAAAAAAAAGAAAAAAAGAAGTAATGGTTGTATCCCTTCATCCCTGGCGTCCGCTGCACACGTTTGTGAATTAAAGTTGGCACAGTGTTTATTTGACTTGATTATTTTCATCCCTTCCAAACTCAGTTTTATGAGACAAGCAGCAACAGAGACTGAGCTTTCAATTCTTCTTCACTGACTTTAATAGTTTAGTTATGTTTGTTTGGACCTCAGTTCACAATTCACAGTAATAAAACACAGGAGAGACACAGGAGGGAAGCTGGCAGGATAGCAGCTGCAGATGAGGCTGTAGCTAAATTTGAGTGCACGTTTGCATGCAAATTACATTGTGCATAGATGGACACATTTATGACTTTGTCATGCTGTGTATTGATTAATTGAGATCATGAGTGCAACAGTCAATGGAGCACTTGCCGGGTGTCCATCCCGCCATGTTTACAGACTGAAAGACGTTAAAACAATATGGTGAAAATGTGTCTGTATCCATGTCTGTGAATGTAAATGTGCTCAACTTCCACATAACGTACTGGAAGTCGGATAGACGGATGCGTGGATAGAGAGGAGAAGATCTGATGTGATAAAATATGTGTGGCTCCTTAGCAGCTGTGAAAGGGATTCTGCTGTGCTGAGCAGCTTCTTGCAGCTCCTCCATCTCTGACCTCAGGCTCAGTCCTGCCATAACTCTCCTCATTACAGCCTTAATGGGCCAATCAGCGCCGTCCTGGGCCAAAGGCACACTCCTCTAGTCTTCACAGCTTTAGAGGGCTGGAGAGCTTGCTCCCCTCCTTCTGTTATCCTCTTTCCTTATTTCTCATCCACGCTACATATCTGTCCATGATATTCTGTCTTGTGTTCCTCTATTCTCTCTGCCTTTCTCAGTGGATCGTCCACTGTATGTTTCTGTGAGGGAGTCATTATAGTGACCTCTTGAGCACATTTTATATCAATGCATGTGTTCACTTGCTGAAGTACATGTACTCCTGGTTTGTATGCATGCCACTGCTCCATGTGGTTTTCATAATTCCAGATCTGCCATTTAAGAAAATGTTCCTACCCGTTGGCCTCACAAAATCCTTTCAAAACCCTTGGATGGTGTAAAAAGTCATTTTAGCTCAAAAGAAGGTGGCAGTTTTTCTCAATTTATGACCTTTTCTTCCAGGAGGGTATGCATAGCTGATAGACCATAAACAGACGATATTGATGCTGTAGGCCTTAAAGCTCAGGTCTGCTTCAGTGTACTTCGAAATGTTATGTTTTTCATGGCAGCTAATATCCAATGACAATCTGAATTGACTTCCGTGTGCACACGTGCAATTCTGAAAAGGTTGACAAAACGAAATCATTGTGTGGCGTCATTGCACAGATCCCCTCACTCATAGCTGGACATTTGAAGACTTTTTTGCTTTGACACTGCAGCCCCCACTTATTTAAACAGATCTGTGTCACAGATACATGCAGTTTGAGCAGGAGCACAAAGTACCGAGCCAACTGGCATATGAGGTTTGAATATGAGACGACCACAAATGACTAGTTAGCATGAATGATTTTTTTAATATAAAAGTTTTAACCCTGTTGCACTTATGTCTTTGGGTTGTAAAATGCACTATAGTGAGATCAGTGACTCCAAGGTCATTAACAATGTGGACTGTGTGTGTGTGTGTGTGTGTGTTTGTGTGCGTGCGTGCGTGCGTGCGTGCGTGCGTGCGTGCGTGTAGGCGTTTGTGTCTCTCTTTATTTTGGGACAAATGGGGAGTGCTAAATGTGTGTGGAAGGTGAGGTTGAGAGGATCAATAATGGTGATGAGAGTCGGGCCAACAAACACATCATTTTAATCACCCTGGACCTTAAGACTGCACCAGCTCACGATCCTGCCACTCTGTGTGTGTGGGTTTGTGTGTGTGTGTTACAGTCTGTGGATATTTATGCAGATGTCAGCACATGTGTTTATTTATACATTATTCATCAAAACTTTCACCTCAGCAACAGACTTTCCTCTTACACAGTGTTCATACAAAAAGACATGTTCACTTTAGGAATCAGGGACATTCTGGCACAAACTGTACAGACTCAATAGGTACAGTACATGGCAGCGTGTTTGAAACACCACCAGGTAAATTATAATCTGACTGCAGGCTAGTGCCAACAAAGGAAGGGTAAAAGGTTAGGAAAGCCATTAAAGCTACTTTCTGGATTAAAATTCAGCCTCAGTGCACAAGAATATGTTCCAAAGCACAATTTGCAGGAAAAGGATAGCCTAAGCCAAAACACTGAAAGCATTTCAAAAAAATCTTGCTCCAGAACATCATTAATCCATCATTGATTTATGGTTTTCAATGGAAATAAGACTGCACGAGCTTGGTCGGTAAATCAACGAGTGACCTTCAGAAACTATCTGTAGTGACTGAAGGGGTGGACAATACCTTCAACTCTGAAATATGCGGTAACTGCTGATGGTTATGCGTCATCTCAAAGATCCACATCCTTCCTTTAAAAGACCTGTGAGCTGAGATATGCACATGATGCTTTACATTCAAATCATCATCACCATACTAAACCATGTTTGTTTTTTTCCCAGGATCCCTGCAGGGAGAATACCAGAGGAGGCTGTACAAGGAGCTGCTGGCTAACTACAACCGACTGGAGAGACCTGTGGTCAATGACTCAGCCGCCATCCTGGTGGAGCTGGGCCTCACACTGCTGCAGATCATAGACGTGGTGAGAAAGATGTCACTCACTTGTATTATTTGTGTGTGTGCGAATGGCATTGTGTTTAGTTTGGGCAGTGCAGACTGTAGGAAGCAAGGCAAGATATGAAGTTTGTTGGGCATACTGAGTGCCATGTAATGGAAACCTGAAGTGGAATTATGCCACAATGCTGGTGAGTTACATAATTTACATTGTATGTGTTATGTATGTCTTAGTATTCCATTCTGTATGTGATGGTATCTGTAAAGCAGCCTAAAAGTTAGACAACACAATCATCACAATTCACCATTAGCAAGGTATGAAAATCACAGTGGTGCATTGGCTGGATGCATAAATCTCTGTAAGATGGAGAACTTCAGAGTGAAGAAATGGTGATATCTTGGCCAGGTCTCTGTTGTAAAATAGATTTTAATTTCAGTGGGACTTCTTGGTTAAGTTAAATAAAATAAAGTAATATGTGCAAAGGAAAAAAAAAGTTTTTTTTTTTTTTTTTTACTCTCCTCTGTATAACTTCCTCTGTATTTTATTGGCCATAGATGACATGAGCTGTTTTAGACTGATGTGTGTGTATATTTGAAGCTGTGGGGTATCCATGAAATCAGTGACACATCCAGCAGCAACACTGCAGGATGTGTCACTTGGCTGATGATGGTTGTTATTTTTTGCATAGATACCTCGTCATCATGCTGCTCCACTGCAGCAGAATAAGGTTAAGACTGCGTTCAAACCATTAGTCGCTCTGCATGGAATTTTGCGAGGGTTGTTCGACATAAAACTTGAACCTGGCTCAACTTTTGCTGCAATCGAACAATGCCAGTCAAATACATGCAAATATGCATTTGTGTTGTCAGTCATTGTGATGAAAGTAAAGTACTTTCCAGAACTGTAAAACTGTGAGTAATATAAACTGCTGTACAGTGTCTTCCTGTCTGATAAGCCTTTAAGCAATCTGTTGCTCATATTTTATGTCCCACCAGTGAACAGCACTGGCCCATAAACATTGTTTTAACACAGGGTTAATTTATGTCTGAAGCCACGCTAAGTGTCTTGCTCCTTAAGAGCGCTGAGAGAGGGGTAACATTTCTTATTTACTTTCCTTATCCACAATTTCTCATGTTGTTTCGACTATAGATAAGAGGTGTCAAACGCTCCCAGAGGGGTTGCTGTCCTGACACAGTTGACACATTCCCAATTTCTGAAAATTACCATTCCTTCCTCTGTCCTCCGGCGCATGACCCAGGAATCAATCCAGGTCTACTATCATTAATGACTTTTCAAACGATAAAAATTCTTCTCAGCATGGCAGGGGACCTTGAAATGAATCTTCAACTCATTAACCAGCAGTGAAAAACCTGATAGACTTTGCAGGCTGTATGTAAGTCAGCTCATACACAGAGCAAAGACAAGCTAGGGAGGTGTTAGCGTGTTAAATGTGCTGAGTTTCCTACCAGCCAGATGCCTGCTCTCATTTGTCAGAACATACAGATAAACCAGGTTTTTGTGCTTGAATGTGTTTTCCCCAAAGGCCTCATGCTTTTCACAGTGGGGTAATTTTGGGGTTGTTTATCCTTGTTACTAAGAGTTGATGTCTCATTTGTCTGAGAGGAAGAGAATGAGAAAGTGCTGCATCCCAACAAATGGCCAACTTTCTGCCCAACATCAGGACAACCCAATCCACCTAAAGTACTGAGCTACAGCGGTTGTTACAGCCAGTCATACTAACCAACCTGCTGACTGCGCATCAGCAGCCCAGCAGGAGATACACTCTGTGGTGCATTAGGATTTTATAACTGAATTATGAACTGGGAGCACACTTTTACCTTCTCTGACTGTGTGGAAATCTGTTTTCACATCACAGATGATAAAAAGTCAGTGCAACATGGGTTTTAAAACACGGGTCTAATGTAGGATGATACAGGGTTGTAGTGTGGAGCGGCTGCTCTGCAGTGGTGGAAGAAGTACTCAGATTTGTTATTCATGTAAAAGCACCAGTTTAACAGTGTAGAAACACTGTCTTACAATTAATAGTTCTGCATTCTTATTTTTATTTGAGTAGAAGTACATAAGTATTACAAAATGAACTTGATGCACCGAAAGTAAGTACTCCTTATGCAGATGGTTATGGTCCCTGGTACATTAATGTGCATGTTGTATTTTACTGGACTTTACATTTACTGATTAATCCTTCAATTTATCAGATAAATTCAAATTCTGTTTTCACTGGACAGGAAGGGTTTGAAAAAAAAAACAAAAAAAAACTGTGATATTTATTGCATTCACCCTTTACCAGCTCAGTAAAAATTGACCAAAAACACCAATTCAAGGCATACCCAGAATAAATTGATAGCTGTTCTTCAACCATTTGGAGTATGTGCATGGTTGTGCTCTCTTTTGTCTCTTTTGAGGTAGGTAACACTGAGCGTTTATCCCTAGGTGTCAGAATCTTTGTAAGTGCTACTGGCACTGAGAAATAGGAGTTTGAACACACTGAACTAGAAGGGCTTTTTCTTCTGAATATATATTTTTTTGCACATAGATAGCTGGAAAACACAATTGGACCAAAGCATGAGGCCAAAGAAACTGTTTTCGGTTTCTCTAATGGTATATCTAGGTATCTTGCAAAAAAAAAGACAGTTTACTATATATTTATCTGTACAAATATCTATATTTATATTTATATTCATGAAATCTAAATTTTGGCCATCTATATTCATATTTGAGGTTTCTGTTTCTATATGTTGGCTATATAACTTTATATTGAGGCCATTTACTTACTTTTAATAAATACTTGATTATTTTACTGCAAATTGTGTGTAATAATTGTGTCCGAAAATGCAAACCACTGAAGTGGCAGATCACCATATTCAGAATGTCATTGGCTATTCGAAACATCAGTCATCTGCAAAATCTGCTGTGATTGGCTGAAGGAGGCCCTTCTGTTCAACTCAGATTGTTATTGGCTCCTTAGAAGAAGTTATTTGAGGTGCTATAGTTTTCGACTACTCATCTGTAAAGAGTCGAGTGGCTGGACAGGGGCATTTCAGGGGCCAATTAGATTTTAGCTGGGGCCAGTGCTCCTGTGGCCCGGCTCCTGGATCCGCCCATGTGAACCAGTGAAGCACACGCACGTCTGTCATCTTGAATAAATGCTCACTGTCCACAGACTGCTGCAGGCATTTTGTTTTTCTGACCTTGAATAGGTGAGTGAAGTTAATATTTTCAGGTTATAAATTTTGTACGACCCACAATTCTATTTTCATTTCAACAAATTGCAATCGTGCACACACACACACACACACACACACACACACACACACACACACACACACACACACACACACACACACACACACACACACACACACACACACACACACACACACACACACACAAGGGGATTCTCTGAAGAGACACACATTTCCAATTACTACTTTCAGCTGTGACTCTTGCTCGTTCACCTGGGTCTACTGCTTTCCAAAAAGACATCGGAGAAGGGTTTGCATTGTGTGCAAACATTTTCTACTTCAAGCTCAAAAAAAGGACAAAGAGAGAGAGATGCAGAAAAATGCATAAACAGTTGCAGTGTGTTGAAAGGGGGAAACTTCTTTGATCCTCCCCAGCATTTGTCTCCCCGGTGTGGGAACTCCTGTTCTGACTTTTTCACTTGGAGTGGAAATGCTAATTTCACCCTGCAGCTAGAATATGAGCAGCATAATTTCCCTTAATGCTATGTGAACACTACATCTTCTTGCCAAAGACATAGGCTTCAATCTGCATTGTTAGCATTTTTCAGCTTTATCATCTTTGGACAATAATAAATTATTTATAAGGAGAAATTTAGAGTGATTTCTTATTGTTGATATTAACTTTTAATGATAACGTTTGTAGCCAGGACATTGTCTCACTTAGGAATGCCCCGGCCAAACCATCAGCAGCATATAAAACATACAACACAGAAGTTACAAATCCTATAATTCAGACGTAAAATATAAATGAAAGAATTGTTAAGTAATTGCTTTTACATTATTTAAATTGCCCCCTTTCTGGACAATACAGTTAAACTCAATCTTTGTCATCATTAGTGTGTGTGCAGTAGTAGTGCCTTTAAGATAATACTTCTAACTAAGATGATAATATTTATTGAGCATTTTTGTCTTTTGTAAAATAAGCACAGACACAGACGAACCTGCCACAGATCTCTTGGTTGTGCATTGTAGAGTAGAGAAAAGAAACACTCAGGGTTTTCTTTCTGTGATGATTCTTCTGTGAACATAATTTAATTTGTCTTTTTTTTTTTTTTTTTTTTTTAATTGGAGCAAGCATGATATTTTTCAGTTCCTCACTGTTTTAAATCCACCAGGACCTGCAGTGTATTGGTTGTTTTAAGATGGCTATGTAATGTGTTAGTGTGGCTCCACTTTAAAACCATTCAGCAGAACTACACTTCGTACCACAAAGCCAGTTTTTACACTGTTTTAATTTGCCTGGTGTGTTCTTTTTTGGATATGCAAAACAAATGCACCGACTTGCTGATGACAAACGCTTTTTCCACTATGTTAGATATGGATTGGCCTGATTGTCCTTGTTTGTACAAAAGGAACTTACTCTTTTTTTCCTCCTCTTCTTTCTTCTTCTTTGTGTCCTCAGGATGAGAAGAACCAAGTGCTGATGACCAACGCCTGGCTGCAGCTGGTCAGTCAAAGTTTTAGATTATTATCAACTTAATGCACTTAAAGTATATTTAGGATTTTATCACACAGTTAACTGTCACTGTGACTCTCAAATTACTAGTGCCACCATATTAAGTGCTTGTTGATGAGATAAAATGTATTTCCTGGATTAATTCTTTGTACTTGCTCACAGTCTAAAAGAAATATTTCTAATCTAGTATCTACTGCATATCCAGTTAGTTTTAGTATGTGTCAGCTTAAATATTTTTAAGTTATCTGCAATTATTTTCAGAGCTCACAGTTTCATATAACACTCTGTTATAAACATAATCCGTAATACTGGAAGTCAGCCACCAATTGTTGCTGACCAAGTGTGTGTGTGTGTGTGTGTGTGTGTGTGTGTGTGTGTGTGTGTGTGTGTGTGTGTGTGTGTGTGTGTGTGTGTGTGTGTGTGTGTGTGTGTGTGTGTGAAAAATAGAGAGAGAGAGGATGCTTTTGTGTGTGTCCATGTTCAATGCTGGCATCAGCATGCTCCAGAAAACATCACCTCAGGCAGATTTTCAAGCAGAAAGTGTGACAAAGAGGAGGAGGAGGAGGAGGAGGAGGAGGAGGAGGAGGAGGAGGTGGAAGAAGAAGATGGAGGAGGAGTATAGCTTATTTAAGTGGCAGTCAACTTCATTGTGAATGGACTTAATGCCAAACAATCCACAGACAGATTCATAGCCCGGAGCCAAATTAGTCAGTTATTGTAGAGTACAAGTTCAGTTCAGCAGAAATCTCGACTTGTTGCTTTGAGAAATAGGCAAGTTTTCAAGAAACCGAGAGAAGGACCATCTCTCGCTTGCAGTCCAATAGCATTGCCATTTTTAGGCATGTCTATCCAGGTTTGAAATGAAAGCTCTGTCTGTGCATGGGATAAACAGCAGCTGCGTTACATTGAATGTGGCGAGTTGACCGAAAATGGTTACAGACTGTTAATTTTTTCAAGTCATCAGGTGTGCATGCATGGTTAGAAACACGTTTGCAGGAATAACCTTTTCTCTCCTGCCTTGATAACTTCAGAATTGCTGTTTAACTCTGAAAACAGCAAGACTACAGGAATCATTTTATCCCTCCATTCTCATTTCCTTCCCTCGGAAGATACAGCCAGTCGTATTTCTGTTGAATGTGTCATTGTCTTGTAAAAGTTCAATTAGATTAGTTCAGCTAGCCATTGAACATTATGGGTTATGCAGAGCATGAAAGTTATTGCACCCATTTAAAAAAAATGTCAGTCTTTAGTGAAAATGTCTTTTTCTCTCTCTCTCAGTACTGGACAGACGTCTACTTGAGCTGGAATCCCGAAAACTACCCTGGTGTCCAGAACCTGCGATTCCCTTCAGACCAGATCTGGACCCCTGACATCCTCCTTTACAACAGGTCAGAGCTGCTTTCTCCTACTCATCGCCACTTTCTTTAAAGTGGCTGTAACTGATATTTTATAGTGTTAACAGGGTCGGTCACAGTGATGAAGCTATCACTGTCCTCCCCTTAGCTTCATGGAGCTTTAGCTGTGTGGTTCACAACAACAGTTTTGTCTCACTGTTTTCATTCAAGTTTCGTTTTCTACAAAGAAGCTCTAAAACCTCACTACACATTACCTGCTCAGCACCAAACAGCAAACAGGCACAGTTAGAGACAATAGCTGATGGAGGAGTGCAGCATTTAGCAACTGAAAAGCCAGATATTTCCCTGAGGAGCTGGTCGAGATGCATACTGAACTGTGACAAGTTAGAGAGACAAAAAACTTTTCCTTTTCTTAGTAAATGCTGTCCTCTTTTTAAAGTTCAGTATAATTTCATCTTTTTCTTGCTGTCAGAAAAAGTTTGTATAATCCGCCGCTGTCAGTCCTCTGCAGCAGATAAACACACCTGTTTCTCTCACTATGTTTATTTTTGGCTAAATGTGATGGAGTGAAAGATCGGTCTAATCCATCTGATACGCTGCTATTTTAATAAATTCTATCTTTAATCTCCACAAACCAAAGCATTATCAGGGCTGCTTTAAGCCAAAGTAACAAACAGTCACACCCAATCAAACACAAAATCCCAGTGACACCAGCGGAGGAAGTTCTCCCAGTGAACGAGGGAGACGGACTGTTTAAAAAACTTAAATTAAATTTAAATTTGCTCTAATAGCTTATTTTAGGAAAGAAATGAGGTTTATAAAGAGAACAACTATTTTGATGATTAATATGCCTTATTGAAATTTAGTGAAATTATCATGTTGGAAGTGCTTTTAGGCTCCTTCCATCATCTGCAATCATGGAGGCTGTGGGTCTCCTTGGTGGTTTGATTTGGACTTGCTTGTTAACAATAACAAGATAACAAGTTAACAATAACATTAACAAGATACTAATGTCATGACATGAAAGCTGATGACGACCTGTTGATGTCCAAATACTGCATTTCCCATTACATTAAAACAAAATTTTTTTTTTTTTTTAGAATGAAGGGCTCAGGTCAAAGAAATGAATAATAAATGAGGTTGAGCGTGCGCAGTGCATTTTTTGATTCAGGTCAGGCTGGTGCTGTTTGCTTATACGCTCTTCTTCGCACTTCTCTCCGAGACTTTCTCAAGTCAATTAGAAATGTAGGCCAGTTGTTTTTCTCCAGAACAACTAATTGCATCGGGCTTGCATGTTTGAGTGAGAGACGGGTGATCGGGTGTGAGAATGAGGGGAAAGAAAGACGAAAGGGATGCATGGATGGAGTCATGGAGGAAGACAGTGACACAGATACAGTATGTGGAGAAAACAGAAGATTTGGATAGATTTGAACACATAAAGTGAGACTAAGAGAGACAGACGGCTTTGCAGTTGGTCTTGAAAAGATGGAGAGAGGAGTGTCAGATGTACCCCCAGTACACACACACACACACACACACACACACACACACACACACACACACACACACGCACACACACACACACACACACACAGGGAACACGAGGACAAAACAAAGGTTTGCTGTCATTAACCCAAATTTTAAAAGCTCAGCTTTTAGACCTGCCAGGATTACCCATCCTAATCCCCCTGCTCTCACCCCTCTCTTCCCCTTCTCTGCCTTTTACCCTCCCTAACTCCCTCTATCATCCGTCCCGCCTTACCGTCTCTCTCCTCCCTCATTCTATTTGTGTCTCCCTCTGTCTCTCTTTCATAACTCACTGTCTCACTGTAATTCACTATATTCAATCAACCCTTTCTCTCCATATTTTATCGTTCTCAGCCTTCACCTCTCCTCTTTATAAATCATCCCATCTACCTGTCTCTGTCTGTCAAGGTGTCAGGATGTTACTCTCTCCCTCTCACAGTCTACCTGTTTATGTCTCGCTAGTTCTCGACTGCTTTCTCTTGTGCTGCCTGCTCATGTGTTTTCTGGAAAAAAAAAAAGAATACCGTTAGATATTTATGATTTGCTTTGCTACACAGGACTCATAGGGAGGAGATACAGTGGAAGGCTGGATATACAAAGCACCGCACTCTGACACTGGAGACTGGGGTTTGTGTCCTGCGTCTAACATGTTGTTAGGTTAAGCCTTCGAAAGCACTTTGTTAATGCAGGGAAAGTTTGTCGTTTTGCTTAATTAGTCTAAGTTCGAAGCAGGACTTTATTGAGACATACTCACATGCTCACAATTACAATGCTAAAATGCTGATTTAGTAGGCACAATGTTTACCATTAATACTAACTTAGTTTAGCGTGTTAGCATGCTAATATTGCTATTTAGCACAAAATAGCATGGAAATGCAAATAGTTTTGCAGGAATTGTCAGAAGCCAAAGAAATGGATAAATTAAGTCAGCTGAAAATTCAGAGGATCATCAAAGTTAGTGAAGTTCATCCAGAGAGGAACCAGGAATATCTACGGTCAGGGTCACCAAAGTCATCAGGATTCATCCTCTGCAGACCATGAATATCTCTACCAAATTTCATGGAAATCCACCAAAAATGGTTGATTGGTTATTTCAGTCTGGATTAAAGCAGTGGACCACCCAACAGATCAACACTGACTTTTTAAGAATTTAAGGGTTTTTGTGTGTGTGTGTGTGTGTGTGTGTGTGTGTGTGTGTGTATGTGTGTAATATTTATCAAGCTTATCCAGTGCCTAAACATACGCTTAGAACATTAATCAGGCCTTAGTACGACTGGACATTGTAGGGAAAAGACTATGTTGACAGAGTTTGCAGATTTCATCTCACACATTTCCTCTGTATATTAACAGGATTTGGTCAGAACTTGGTTGTACATGAACATAATTGTTAGATTTATTCACTGTAATCTGTTGAAAACAGTGATACATGTCTGCTTCAGTTTGCACATTAAAAAAAGTGCTGATGGTGCTGATTTTTAGCCTTAGACTATGCTGAATGTTGAAAGATGAGAAGTAAAGTGAAGCTGAAGGGGAAGATTCAGGTTACAGCCGAGCCAGAGGGATTACATGCCCCCTGAGGAGAGATGAAAATTTATGGTTTTCAGCAATAATATGGATCGCTCCTGGAAACACGCACACACGTGTTCCTAATTGATTACACCACACACCTTTAAACTCCCATCTCACTAATACACAGTATGTATCTGTGCATGCACATGCACACATGTTGCAAATAGACACACCCTCAAACACACTCTTCACCAGCCCACCACATACACACACATGCACTCTGTCACACAATTACAGGCAGTAATGGCACAACACACGCCATTACACAGTGGGCCATCAGTGTGCAGCCAATAACACGCTAGTCTTACTGTGTTGAATAGTAGATGCATTCATGCTTATTACCATGCTGCTCAGATGAGCATGCTGCTGTAACTCCATTCTTTAATTTCTATTGTTTTAATATGAAGTTAATGATGTTTATTAGTGCTGAGGTCAGATGCCATCTCAATATGTAATGCGTTTAAAGAGTGAGATAAAAAAACAAAATCAATTATTGGCTGCACTGAGTCATTCCGCCCTTATTATCCCAGTGTGAAATCGCTCATATCTTTCTAATATTGCTTTTCATATTTTCACATTATTGTGTTCATACTGACTCATACTGTCTCACAATGATGTTTCGTGCATGGATAATCCATACTGTGAGTCATAGATTTAAAATCCAGACCATCTCCCTGCATACTGCTCGGGGAAAATATTTTGTTACCACCATATTTGTGGTAATTAAGTGCTGTGATTGACAGCTTAAATCCTCCACTTCAAATAAAAGCTGCCAGCACAGCTGAGACTAATTGGTAATGCTTAAACAGTTCTCCATGTTTTTTTTTAAATTGTACTGTATTTATTTAATTTTATTTAGAGAAATTAAATATTTTAATATTCAGAAGAATGTGCTAACTAAAGGACAAGGCCTCCATGGCACAAATTCATGTTTATAATCAAACTCTCCCACTAAATTGATTGAACCAGCTGTAAACTTCCTGCTGGCTCCGTCTTGTCTGCTCTAGCAGCCTGTGTGCATGTTGGCGTATGTCCGTTTAGAATACGTGTGCTAGGCGAGCATAAATTGGTGCATGTGTGTGTGATTGTGTTTGCATAAAGGATACCGAGATCTAAAACAGCTATGTAAGCCTTTGACCTCCTCTCTCATTAGAGGGAAAAGTCAATGGTCTCACTTGACTGGGGATCGATGAGGCACGTGAAGGACGTCCAACTCAGGTAAACCACTGATAGAATCGTAATTCTGCAAGCAGGGAAGGCAGACGTACAACACAGACAGAGCACTGTGACAGGCCATAAAGGTGAAAGGGGAATTAATCGAATAAATGGAGAGTTGGAGGGACTTGGTTTTTTTTTTTGTTTTTTTTAGAAGGGTGGATGGATTTTTTCTGCCATCACTTAAATGAATAAAAGTGGGCTTTAGCACTGATGTGCATGTTTTGAAAGTGCATTTTGGTTTGGACAGATCCAAAGAAGAAGATGTGGCAGCAAAAAACCTGAATTTTTCAATAAAACCAACTTATCTGTGTACACATACACACAAACAGTGCAGGGTCTTGCTAATCATGCTGCCATCAGCTTTCTAATCCATTTCCAAATATGTAGAATGTTCCAGAGGGTTCTTGAGGGTATCACATGTCAGCACTGTCCCATTGATATTATTCATACTTGAGAAGGTGAGCAGGAGCCAAAAAGATAATGGAGTGCCTGATGACGTCTGAAAGCCTCACTGAAATGCTGCTAATCAACAATAATGAAGCTCTTATGATGCTTTAATTTGTGACATAACCTTAATTGAATGCTGAAATGGTTCACTTACAGTTATATAACGTATCATTATTCCAGCATGATGATTCCAAGCCTTCAGTTCCTCTTGAAAATGATGTCTAGAAGTAATCCATTCATCATGGCTGATGTGCAGTATGCATATGCGCTCTGGCTCTATAGGAATAAACATGCCACTGTAAATTGGAAATGTACGTTATTCTTGCCTGCAGCTTCCTTGACCACCTAGTTAACCACAGAGCCTGAAGGCCGTCAGAAAGAGCGCCTAATGTCAGGGCTCCCCGAGGCTGTTTAATTGAATGTTATATTCTGGGGATATGACGTAATATACATGGATGGAGAGTCTGCGTTTAATGCAGTCAGAGTAGGCGTTGGCTGCATGTGGCTCTTCATTGAAAGTGTTAGCTTTCCTGTATTCTGTAGCTCATAATAATAATAATAATAATAATAATAATAATAATAATAATAATAATAATAATAATAATAATAATAATAATAATAATAAATAATAAATAATAATAGTAATGTCAGATAAAATTACATATTATGGCTTTGTCTGGCATTGAGATTTCGCTTTAAAGATTAGTGTGTTCTTCATATTTTGAGCAGGACCTGATCATTTCCTCCACCCTGCATGGCTCCCTTTTTGCTTCACTCTTTACTTGGCGTTCCTCTTTTTGTCATTTGTGTGTGTGTGTTCCTGTGTGTGGGCAGCAGCAGGTGTGGAGTGACTGAGAGGAAAGCTTTGTGACTCGTGTCCCATGGTGCAGGAACCTGTCACTGCCACCATTGTCATTGTCGGTCAGTCTCTGTTTCCATCTTGCTCCACTCTCATGTGTCCACGGTGCTCTTTCTCCATAACCACTTCCCATTCTCCCAGGGCTATCACTTGTCCAAGTTGTGTGCATATTTAAAAATGTGTACATTGCAAAAAAGTATTTTTTTTTTTGAGTACCCTTTCTTTGGAAAACATGTCTGACTTTGTGTATTTGATCTAATTTATCTTTTTGAAGGTAACTTTATGTGTTTTGTCTTGTCCTGTACATATCTCCTTTTCTGCACATACATAATGTGTACAGTATGTTCTCGAACACACACACACACACACACGCACAGAGTCCAGGACATGTCCTGCTGTGATGTATGTAAGCAGAGATTGTGGGAAAGCATGCACCTTCAGATAAAGTGAGGCCAAAGCTTGAATAATTCATCGCATAGCTCCGCCTTGGCCAACCCACACATCCCTGCTCCAGCACCCAGAGCCAAGGCTGATAGCTTCACACACAAACGAAGAGAAATAAATTACAACACGTAACCCCCCAGAAAAAGCTAAATCACTCAATCTGAGGAAAGACAGGAGGACAAATAAAACCGGTCCATCCAACAGTTCTGTTAAGATGCAGGCCATGTTCTGTTGTCAGTGTTGAATGAGGCTCCGGGATGTTTCAGACACGCTGACGTTATCTCTCTCGCAGGGGATTGCATTGTGTGTGTGTGTGTGTGTGTGTGTGTGTGTGTGTGTGTGTGTGTGTGTGTGTGTGTGTGTGTGTGTGTGTGTGTGTGTGTGTGTGTGTGTGTGTGTGTGTGTGTGTGTGTGTGTGTGTGTGTGCATGTATAGGTGTATTGTGTGTGCCTTTATACTGTATACATATATAGAGTTCATTGCGTGGACTGCAAAGTGAAAAGGACTGTCTGCTCTACCATACACTTTTGTATGGCCTCGGGACTTGGCTGAATGTGTGTACGCATGTGTATTTTGGGGGCAGTTCATGTAATAAATAAAAACTCTGAGCTACTTTTCATCTTCTTTTGTAGAGTTTTCTGTAATCTCAGTGGTTTCCTTTTTCCTTTATGCTGTGTTTGTGTGGGCTTGGCATCTTGCTGGCAAATGCTTCTTTCATTTATAATGTGCTGTTACTCACACATTAAACACCTACAGCAGCCTGGGGGAGGATGCTATTAACATTCAAACTAATTTTTACTTGTATGTGATATTCTAATCCAATTTTAGGACAATGTTTCGCAACCTCTATTCATACTCTAAATCTAACGAAGATTTTATGCTTGTGTTCCTTAAATGTTGCTTGATTATGACGTTTTTATTCAGTTAACTCTGTGCAGGTTATCAACAAGTGAGAAAACTTCCACTATCAGTAAACATGTCGTCTGAGAGGAACAACTGAGAGAAAGTATAAAGGCCACTGTCTGGCTGCTGATGAAAATGCATAAAGAGAACCTGGTTATGTAACTGTAAATGGGGGCAACTAAGACACTCAATTAAGAAACTTTAGTTTTTCTGTTAGAAGGAAAAGGATAATCCAAAACAAATATAGGACAATGATTAATTGTATTTCTGTATTATTTTCCAATTGTGATATTAAACACAGGTCTAAGCTGTCTTTGACTATCTTCAGCTGTCTGTATGTTATGATAAAAAGGAGCAAAATAGGAACAGAGGAGATGCTTCCTTCCAGCTAGAACAGAATTTTGGCTGCATACTGTACAAGGAAAGGGAGGAAAGCTCCCACACCTTCAGAGTCCACACTCTGAAAGACACCAGAGGAGCTACTCTTTAATACTGGATTAGAGTTCAACTGGAGTGCCAGAGCAGGCACTTTCTTTACTGTAAGTATCTGTCCCCAAAGGTAGTGTTTGCTACTCCAAGACTTTTTGTGAGCACAAACTCGATTTTGCTCAATGGTTTCACTGACTTTGGTGGGGTTTGTGAGTCTGGAAAGCAAGCCAAACCCATTTCAAAGTTTAAATACTTGAAATTTATACAAGACCTGTCCATGCCTTTATATCATCCCAGCAGGTTTTAAACTGCAGAGCTTTGAAGGAGGCATCTGTGGTGTTTTCTCATGCAGCTGATTTGGTTCTTGTACTGCGTATTTGGCATAGCAATGGAGGTGAATATTTAATTTCACTGCACCCTGGATTTCGCCATGGTTTTAACTGGAGGTAAAGGACTGGAATGGCAGGATGTTACTCCACAGATGGCTGGGTAGATAAATATCACTTCACTGCTGTGGTAAGCTGAAACAGCAGAGCCGGGACATTTAAACAGATATATAAATACACACAAAGACCAACATCAGTTAGGATATGACAAATATAATAAATAAATAGAATAATAAAATGTAATAATAATATAAAAAATCTAAAGAAATGAATGGAAAACAGCTATAATTTATATTTTTATCACAACACTGTGTGAAATGAAAGCTGATGTGAAAGAGGTCATTCGCACTGATGAACCTGCAGAGACTTAGCACACAAACCTGTACCTCCCCTCTGCTTTATTGACCTTTATAGTGAGTTTTAGCTGATTGCTTAGTGGCCTGGTCCACAACTTTACTGTTTTGGTTCACTCTCACTGCTGTCATCACGTTGATTTGGGCAACAGCGGGCAGCTGTTTCCATGGTACACGCTTTTAAAACCCATTGTACACTACCTGCTCAGCATCAAACAGCAGACAAACATAGTTAGTGATCAGCTGGTGAACAGAGTGGAGCATTTAGCTGCTAAAGAGGAAGAGACTAAAAAGAAAAGAAAAAGCAGAGTGAATATTGGACTTCAGTTCATCACGTGGACAGAAACACGACTCCAAAAGAATGATCATGTTGTCCTGTAAATGCTGGATGTGTAAATAAGCAACTGTTTGCTAACAGGTTTGTCATATTAACTTAAAAGGTGATGATATTGTCAAGGTTGTGTTCACACACAATATCTGTCACTGTTTTTCAAATTAATGTCCTATGCCTTTGATTAATGCTTTTCTTATTCCTGAATTTGTCCTGTTGATTGGATCAAACAAGCAAAGATGACAGAATTACCCCCCTGTGGCTTCTTCCATCACAGTTTACATCATTCACAAGGTTACTATATTATGAGTCTTCGTCTCTCTGCTGATGGAACAGTTTGACAAAGCTCATTTGAAGTAATTGCCCGCTTGTGGTGCCCAAGCATGGTGTCAAAAACAATTAAAAAGGCACTAAAGAGATTTAAGCAAGCCAGAGCTGCAGCTCACAGCAAGATGATGAAATGACTTGTTCTCTCCCCAGTGCGGATGAGCGGTTCGACGCCACCTTCCACACCAACGTGCTGGTGAATGCATCAGGTTACTGCCAGTACATCCCTCCTGGCATCTTGAAGAGCACCTGCTACATCGACGTGCGCTGGTTCCCGTTTGATGTGCAAAAGTGTGACTTGAAGTTTGGCTCATGGACGCACAACGGCTGGCTGCTGGACCTTCAGATGCTGGATGTGGACACGTCCACCTACATACCCAATGGGGAGTGGGACCTTGTGGGTAAGAAAGAATCAGACTCCAGTGTGATTGTATTATTCACTATAGGTGCATTTTAACATAAAACTGATTCTGCAGTTGTCTCCAAAGATTTCTTGAGATGAGCTGAAAACTTTGAAAACAATTCTTTTAGAGGGTATAAAAATACAGCACAACAATTGCTGCTATATTCAGTCTGTGCATTACAAAGTGGGATAATCCATCCATCCATTTGACAAAGTTGAAATATTCAGACATACCTGACCAAGACTCTCCCCAACAGGGTCAAGCCTTGCCAACTTCCTGTGTCCAAAATGAAGTCGAATGTATTATTTTAATATTAATGACTTCACTGTGGGATCATTTGGATGGTTGTAGCTGGATGAACTGGAAAGGGAAGAATTTTTGGAAGACCACCCAAGCAGGGTGTTTCCAGCTGGGGCAGAGTAGCTGCAGATCCCAGTGCCTGTGCCCCCTGGGGTGATGGTTAGCTGGAAATGGGTGTCAGACAGCGCCAGATGGCAAGCAATGGCAAGGTTTGACACATTGGCAGGTGTGTAGCCAGGCCATGTGTGAGAGCAGCACACCACATCCCCAGAGTTTGAGTTGTAGGTGAGACAGTGCAGCTATCAAAAATAAAAAAAAAAATATTCTGCTGATTTTTTTCAACATTTTACTAATAATACAATGTTAAAATAAAGGCAGAGTGAAGCTCCAAGCCTGATCTAACTCAGATTCACTTCAGTCCACTTCTTCAATCATTTCATCCGTCCATATGAACAGATGCATGGAGAGATAGAATCATTAGAGCTGTTAATTACAGTAATTAGTCAGATGGTTTTCTGACTTACATGCATTCTAAAAGCTATTTAAATCTTCAACTTAAATAACTTTGTTAGTCCACAAAAATCTGTCTGACCTGTGTGTGTGTGCTCCTCTCTTAGGTGTGCCAGCCAAGCGCAATGAGCTATACTATGAGTGCTGCAAGGAGCCCTACCCTGATGTGACATTCACGGTCACCATGCGCCGCAGGACTTTATATTATGGCCTCAATTTGCTCATTCCCTGTGTGCTGATCTCGGGCTTGGCCCTGCTGGTCTTCTTGCTGCCTGCCGACTCTGGAGAAAAGATTTCTCTGGGTGAGGGGGCTTAAATAGACGTAAACACAAACATTCTATTACTGATCTATGGAAGAAAGATAAAAAATTATAAAATAAAAAGATTTTTGTACTCTTTTTAACTTCAGGGTAAGTAAATCAATTAAAACATGGAATAGTAGGTTTTTAAAACACCACAAACAACATCCAAAAATTTGTTTGAATTTGTTCAAGCTTGTTTCCAAATATTCTTATGAATCACGTGGCGAGCCATGAACACATGCATGTCAAATCACATTTCAGTAATTGAATTTCAAAATAAGAGCTCTGCTATCAAATCCACTCTGGAATTCCCTCAGTGCCAGTGAGTTTTGATGAATATCCATCTGTGGATGAGCAGTCACCAGTTACTCTGGACACATCAGATGAGCCGGCAGCTGATAAATGGTGGTAGTCATGAGAAAATAACAGATTACATAGATAAGTTATTACAGGACTGATTTCATGCACGAGTGACCCTGATCACATCATCGTCATGTATATGCTCACGGTCTCCCTCTCTCTGTTTCTGTCTCAAGGCATCACCGTGCTCCTCTCGCTAACTGTCTTCATGCTCCTGGTAGCAGAGATCATGCCCGCCACGTCCGACTCCGTTCCTCTCATCGGTGGGTGACATTTATGTATGCCTGGGTCCACGTGCAACATATTTAAGTGTGCATGAATGTAGAATGACCCTCCTGTGAAAAGTTCACCAAACAGATGACAAAAGGGTTGCTGAGAAATCGATTCAGCATATCAACACACAGAGTCTTTGTTCCAGTAAACACCAGTAATATAAAACATGCATTACTTATTGAACGTTTTCAATGTGGCCAGTTGCCTGACCTCTCTATACACTGCATACGCTCTCTTGAAAAAATAATGCATGAAGACCCACGCTGGTGTGTGGTTTGGTTTGAGTAGCCTGAGGGCGTCTTTCCATCATTCACAGTGCTCCTGGATGGTGTGTGGAGTAAATTTGGTGGCCAGAACTAAAGCTGTCAGCACCATTAATAGGCTGTGAAATGTCTAATTCTCCAGTGGGGAGGCAAAAAGGAAAAGAGGATGGAAGAAGAAATAATGGATGAGGGGAAGAGGAGGCTAAGGGCTAAAGTTCTGAGACAGGCTTTTTAGGAGCAAGCGAAGAGGCAGACGTTAGGTTAACACTAACACAAGGTTAACACTTGTAAACCATCACTGAAAGCTTAACAGGTCAAGAAGAAATGTGTGCTGCATGTGTGTGACAGTGTGTTTACATGAACTATGGCTGCAAACCTGTTCGTCATGTGTCATACTGGTTTCACTCAGTCAAAGTGAAATGTAGCGTACATGAACTGTGCTTTATGTGAGTGTAAGCAGTGTTTGGTCACGCTGAACATAGTTGCCACTACATCAATGCAATGATAACTGCCCTTGTTGAAGAAGCGCTTGATAAATGCTTCATCTGTAGAGTGATTAATCTGTTTTTATTTTTATATGCCATGACCTCAAGACAAGGCCAACTGGGACACATTTAGCAGCCTTGTTAAAATGACTCATGTCCCTTTACAACACTGTGGCCTCATGTAGATATGAGTTATTGTAGCTGCTTGAACTTGACTGTAAATATATAAAGCAAGTGGAACCAGAATCCGGCCGTATGTCGTTTATCATCAGCCTTTAATCACCAGATAAGCACAGAGTGCTCTGAGTTAATTTAGTTAGACCTCTCTTATCTGGCTCAAGACCATTTGGCTGAGTTGATTTTAATTCATTTTTAAATTAGCTAGTCCAGCCATGATCAACAACGTGGTTTGTGACCGAATGTCCACGATTATATTTTGACTTATTATGCATCGTATCTGTAGGCTGTCGTTTTCTGACTCTTCTTCCATAAAGACAGGCATGGTGAGCAGTGATTGACCATGAACCGGTCAGGACACGCTCATAAACACGTCCTTTAACACCATTTTCTGTGTTCCGGCTCTTGTCTTGTCTCTTCTTCTCTCTCCTCACCTTTTTGTTTCATCATTTTCTGCTTCGCCTCTCTCCTGATCCATCTCTTCTTGCTAAAGTGTCCCCTTCCCATTTCCTTCCATTTCACTTTCCACAGTCCCCCAACAATAAGGTCATAACCCCTAACTTTATGAGGTCATGCAAAGTTTGACTTTGCTGCCACTGCAGTAGCTGAAGTCGTATTTATCTGTTAGCTCTCCTTAATTCACAGCCAATAGCAAACAAGAGAAAGAAGGGCAGGCCCACAGATCAAGTGTGTGTGTGTTCAGTGAGTGCTCCCCTCCTCTCTTTCTGTTCCTTCATGTGGATAAAAACATCCCTCCAGAGCCAGCACTAATCTCTATCTCTCTCCTCTACTGTTTTTTAGTTTGTTTACCCTTTTTTTCTGTTTTGTCTTAAATCTTGCACAGATTTTATTTCCCCTGTGTGAGTGCAAGTGTACTTCTCCCCCTTGGCAGTATAACCTATTGCACGGATTGATCAGACTCGCTTTCCTTTCATGTCAGAGTGTGAAATCAACCTATTTTGGGAATTCAAGATTAAAGTTTTACCTGTTCGTACATGTTAATGAAATGTGAGCATGGGGTAGTTTAAGAGGGCCTGAAAAGGGAAAAATATTACAAGTTAGAAAATGTGAAAACAACTAATAAGATGCAGGAACTTAAAGTGTGTTAATGTTGATCTTTACTCTTCAGCCCAGTACTTTGCCAGCACCATGATGATTGTGGGAATGTCTGTGGTGGTGACAGTTATAGTCCTGCAGTTTCACCATCATGACCCTCAGGGAGGCAAGATGCCCAAGTGGGTAAGTGATTTAAGCCGATAATCATCACTATTGTGACTGAAAGCATTTAGCACAAATATTTGTGTGAGTGTGTTATTGTGTGTGTGTGCACCACTGACACTTCCTCCTTTCAGGTTCGCGTGGTTCTGTTGAACTGGTGTGCCTGGTTTCTACGTATGAAGCAACCTGGCGATGAGCGCAAGCGACCTGGTTACAAGTACCGTCACGCCTCTCAGCACCACTCCAGCACCAGCTCCATAGAGATGGGCACTGTGCCGAGCCTCAGTGTGCCCCTTTCTCAGACTTCCTGCCCACCTTGCCCCACAGGCACCTCCAATGGCTCCATGAGCCTCTACTTCAGCAACTACCATCCCATAGAGAGCTCACACTGCCCACCTTCTAGCGACTCCGGGGTAGCACTAGCAGGACGAGCCCACGGCTCCCCAAGTGATGAGGCTGAGCCACCTGGAGGAGTTGGCAGTGTTGGAGGCCTGGGGATGGGAGGGGGAATGGGCATCAGCATCCCCCCACCAGAGATCCAGCGCATCTTGGAGGAGGTGTCATACATAGCTCAGCGGTTCCGGGACCAGGATGAGGCTGAGGCCATCTGCAGCGAGTGGAAGTTTGCAGCAGCAGTGGTGGACAGGCTGTGCCTGGTGGCCTTCTCTCTCTTCTCCATCATTTGCACCTTTACCATTCTCATGTCAGCACCCAACTTCATAGAGGCCGTTTCAAAGGACTTCACATAGCTGGCTGCAGCAGCAGGAGAGAAATTAGGGATAAAGAAGAGATTAAGAGAGAAAGTGGGTTGGGGGGAAAGGAAACCATAAAGAGGGCAGTATGTGGTCCTCAACCTACAGATGGGCCACCCCATTGGAAAAGGAGGTGGTCCACACAGCCTTTTATGAAAATTCATAACATTTCTGGAAACTCAATGTAAATAGAGGTTGAATCATGTAGTCAGTAGAACCAATCAGGAAACAAAATATTCATTACTGATGAAATACTAATTACAAAGACAGATCATAATGTCATTTATCAAATTCCAAATTAAACATAAATTCGCTCTCCCACTCTGTTTTGATGTCAGAGATGTTCATAGAGATGTCAGGCATGCTGGCTGAGGAGACTAAAGGCAAAATTTTGGGAATTACTGGGGCAAAAGAGGAGATTTTGTATAGATTTTCTTTTTTACATTGACATTACAAGACATCAGTTAGGGGAAGAAAAATGGCTGTTAATTGTCTTTACCCTGAAACACTGTAAATATCCTTAGCTTAATTTACTGTACAGTGACACATAGAGCACCACAGTTCACCTCACTGCTGCTGTAGTTCATTTCAATCACCCCAACTATTGTCCCATATGTATGAACACATATGCACACGCATTGCCTCAATCTGAGGTCATATACCAACTGTTCACTTTCTGAACCCTTGATAAGGAAGTAACAGACGTTTTCTGATGATGTACCATCACTGTAATGATGTAATATGAGATGTTTCACTGTGAATTTTAGCGTTTTTGCTTTTGTGTTTTCGATCAATAGAGTACTGGAAGCAACTTGATTGCAGTGACACAAGTCTAGAGGCAGTAGGAATGCTTATTCGGGATCACTTTTCATTTTGTCTCACCTGTCATATTTTGACCAAAACATCTGTAACATAGTAATATTGTCCCAACACCGTTTGTAGTAATGAAACGTCCAGTAAATTGTATCCAGAAGCACTGTGTTAACTGGTTGATACTAGTTTTGACCAGTTATACAAAATGCAGGTGTCTTTCTGAAGTACAGTCATGTACTGTATGTTTAACTGTACATCACATCTTTTCATCAAGTCATTGAGTCAACTGTATAGGTCAAGTAAACATTGTCTAACTGCTGTAAAAATACACAAATTCATGTATCTTAAAAGATTTGCAGGATTTTGTACTTGATGGACTTCACTGTACATAAACAGTCACTGAGGATGAAGAGGGATGTGACTTTTGCACCTCTGATGCCCAGACTGTGGCGGACAGCTAGAGGAAAACTTCACATCCCCATCCGGCCCCAAATCACTGGAGAACACACTGTAGATTTATAAAAGGCCCCAGTGTCAGTAAGTTTCTTCCTTGTTTTGAAGAAGGAGCCGAGTGACTGATTCACACAACAAAGTTGTTAATGTGTTTTGTTTCATCTCCACCTCCCAGCCACCTATTTGTCCTAGCTACAGTCATTGGTCTCTTTATCTCTGTCTCTGTTATTCCAAGTGTGAGTTTTTCGCTCTCTATGTCAATAAAGGTTTATTTATTCTCTGTATAACAGGCTCTGGATAGATCTGTGAGACAGAACATGAAGGGACTTGGTTCAGTCTGTGAAGAAACAACTAGTTTGTTGCCACAGAAAATAGATTAATAATTACAATGACAACTAAGCTTTATAGGTTCACTCTGGTGAATAATTTGAAATTAGAGCATGTCATGTTGTTGCATTGATAGTATTATCCCAAACACAAACAATAGCTGCTACCTCTTCTGTATAGCTGCAGGGTTACATAAATCAGCCACAGGCTTTTGCACCAACGCATAGTTTTAAGTCTGTTAAGCTCCAGAAGTTAAAGCTCAGTCAGTCAATTACAAGAAAACAGATCAGCCAGATGTCTCATGTGCAAAATTATTTGGGATAATACAAAGGAAAGTAGGAATAACTGGTAGTGAAACAGTTGCGGTAATAGCATAAATGTCAGTCCTCTCTGATTATTGGGAAGGCTAATGAGCCATTAAGGTATCCGCTGTTTGTGTCCCAGAGGGCTCTTAATCTCCAGCGTTTATCACAGTGATATATTCACAAAGCCATCATGTTAATGAGACGGGATGTGCTAACCTTGACAGGAAGGCAAAAAAGTCAAATTCAACTAGGAGTTACTTCAGCCGTTTTGGACGAGTCAAACAGACAAAGAATCTGGTCAGGACAAGCGAAATCTGTGAAAATGCCCCTAATTTCAACAAGGTTTTCTTATACAGTGCTATAAAACTGTCGTTGGTCTCAGATAAATAAGGAAATAAAAAAACTGAATGGGAGAGGAAATCAAATGGAAATCTGAGCTCCAATGTGCCAAATGAAAGCATGCAAGACAAAAAATGTGGGGCACGTTTTCCTTCTGTGATCTAGGATATATGCTCTGATTTCTTTTTTTGGGTGGCCGACAAAGGCTCCTCTCAGCCTTCTATTGTTTGATGTTTTGTGGATGAACTCCATTCAGTAAGATGGGGCCCACCTTTTGAGCAGTGGTTGGTGCATTTATTCCATCCATCCTATCCCTATCCCTTTTCGGGGTTGCGGGGGGGCTGGAGCCTATCCCAGCTGTCAATGGGCGAGAGGCAGGGTACACCCCGGTCGCCAGTCGATCGCAGGGCAACACACAAGACAGACAACCATTCATGCTCACACTCACACCTAAGGACAATTTAGAGTCACCAATCAACCTAATGAGCATGTTTTTGGTCTGTGGGAGGAAGCCGGAGTACCCGGAGAGAACCCACGCATGCACGGGAAGAACATGCAAACTTCACACAGAAAGGCCCGACCCGGGAATCAAACCGGCCACCTTCTTGCTGTGAGGCACGCGCACTACCTGCTGCGCCACCGTGCAGCCTGCATTTATTCCTTGCAGAGAAATCAAGTTTTATCTAGCAAAAAACCTCCATTGACAATGTCATTGTGTGATCTGAACTCAAAACGTTACTTTCAGGAAAACTACTACCGGTGTAATTTGAAAATCTAGAACATTAGCATCATTTTGAGTCCCACATTCATAATATATTGCAAAATTAAGCTATATTCAATGTCTGCTTGTTCTGGATTTGTGTGACCATCTTATTTATCTTGGAAAACACAAAATCAGTACTTTGGCTAAGACTGTAAAATACCTGCCAGACATCATAGTACATAGAACTGTCAGTCAGTGTGTGTCCATGATGCATGCATGTGTTTGTGTGGGTCTGCGTAGACGTAGGGACACTGAAGTGCTGAGTTATGCCTCCTGCACTGTGTCAGTATTCTAATCATTTATTAAAGGGGCATGGGAATAAAAATGAGTGAAAAAGTCCATGACTGAGGCAGATGAAAGTACTGCAGCTCATGAGCAGAGGGATAAGCAGCACTTTGAACAAACTTTTTTTTCAGTAGAGATTCAGTAGAAAATTTACAAGCTACCCGGAGATCTACCAAACTGCATGGTCAGACAGTGGTTAATAGTTAAACCAGTCTTGATTTGGACTGATCACAGCGTAGATAGATGAGCAGCTGCTTTGGTTATGCCACAGTATCATAATACAGTTGCACTTCCAAACAGGCATGCCACTTTGAATTCACACTGAGGAGACGTGTCAGCTGTCAGAAGTCAAAGAGGAAAGGACTTCAAGAATTAAAGATTTCATGAGGGTGACAATGACAAATAGCAAGGTACCAAAACCAAACATGATGTGATGATTCCCCTCCATTCTTTCAAATGAACACTGTAAATGAATCAATTTGGTACATAACTTGTTTTCGGTTTAAATGGTCTGGTTAAGAGGGAGGAATTGGATTTAATGGTAGCAACCAGTCAATGGGCCACGCACAAAGAATATTACATAATGGAGGATAAACAAAGTCCCAGCTACAAGACTAGATTACAGTAAGTTAAGGATAGAAATGGTAAGTCGATGATGAAGAGAGAGCTCCGGAAGTCCATATGTTCATGTATTTGTGAGTGTATTGCTCTTGTTAAATCTGCTTACACAGTGACATTGTGGGGACTCACCTTCCCTCCTTCCATGTGGGAACAAAACACAAGTCACTATAACCTAAATAATTCAATTTTAGGGTAAAGACTTGGGTTAAGGTTAGGGTTAAGGTTAGGCAAGCAGTCATTTGGCTGGGGTTAGGATCCACAGGAAATTAATGCAAGTCAGTGTAATGCCCTCTGAAGTGTTGGAAACAAGACTGTGACTATGCACAGTGACTGCGAGTAACTGTTCAAAGCGAAGCCTGATCAAATTATGTTTGTTTTATTGCTGGATGAATTCCAAAGATAACAAACATTGAAAGGAAAAGATCTAGTTTTGTTCTTCTTTGTTTCTGTGTCTCACCAAAAGGCTTGAGACACTTCAGAGGGCTCAGGATTATGAAATGTTAGCTGTTGTTAATGCATGAAATAATCTATATCCGCACAAGCACTGACATACTTTAAAATTGCATTAGGGATGATTTTTGAAGTGGAAGAAAGACCTGTGGAAGTAAACAACCACAGAACCGCCAAGTGAGCGATGCAGGAGAGAGGCAGCATCCTCTTGAGTGAAAGATATGGTAGTGATGTTATCAGTGATCACAGAGATCTTATGGATGAAAAATAAATGTATGTGTGTGTGCATATCTATCAATGCATCTGTTTCTCCCTATATTGGGCCCTCTTTTTTCCCACAGTCTGACAGATGAAACTGTGCACCAACCCTTATGAATACAGCATATCATCCTTCCCATGCAATGCACACATACACACCACAACAAAACAAAATGAAACAAGAATTATATCATTATTTGAGAAATATTGACATACGTTAATATCTACAGCGTATTGAAAAAGCAAAAATCTGGATTGCTTTTAGGACGTGAAAACATGTACAACATTGATTTTGCATGGCTGTAGCAAACCTGAGCACAATGGTGTTTGTCACGAGGGAATAGTCAGATGTTCTAAATCAGTTTAACCTTGTAATTATTCAGGAATTTAGGGAATACACAGCAGTCGCTCGCCACATTATACACAGTTTAATTAGAAATGTGCTCGCTCTTTTGCTCTTCGGAGACACATGAGAGAATTTCATCAGGGATCAGTGCACAACAGTGGTGAGGAAGAACAGGCTCAGCAAACACAGCACTGAAACATAATGTACAAATTCAAATACACATCATGTAAAACAAACATCACACCAATCACCGTATTAGAATCAGTTTTATATGATTTTACAAGGTATTTCAATATCTGGTGAAAACCAACTATTCAATGGTGGCATGCATGATATAAATGTATAATTCATCATATGTAAATACAAAGCATTCTTTGAAAGGGTAAAGGCCCTGGAAGACTTGTGAAGGTACGGGGTAAAATGATGCAGCAAAAATGAGAAAAATCCTGGAGGAAAATAGTCTTTGCTGGCATTTATCTGCTGCTGTAAACAAATGCAAATAGTTTCTTTTTGTCTTGAAGGGGTTTCTCCTGGTCTCCAGAATTTAGGAACTTTATGCCCTTCCCTGCACACTCACATCTCTTATATTATGTCTTACAGTATGGAAATTAGACAACAGTCTTGGGAACAACAAACCATTGGAACAGATGTAGGTACCTCAATCTCATCAACACTGCCTGCTATACATAGTAAACCCCCTGTGAGGAAGAATAGCTCAGCTGCCAGACTTCTACTTGAAATATTCAGCCAGACCTCCACAGTCAGGAGGCATCTGAGATGACAACATGTAAACAAGAGTTGTTGTTGCTGTTGTGTTTGTTATCATTGTTGATTCATGTCAGGCTAGCAACAGGAGACTCTCATGATTTGATGACATAGAGCTGAAGTGGAATACTAGGTGTCTGGGTGTCTCACATACACACGTGCACAATTGCAAGCTACCACTACCCGTTGCACATAACCACAAACATGCTTGCACACCATCAACATAAACACATTCACACACACTGTGCACGGCGGGGGCCTGAGTGAGACCAGATTGCATGTTTGGAGAGTGACAAAACGGTCACATTGCTGAGCTCAGCGTGCAGCTGATGTATACTTCACAGGGAATCAAAAAGTTATGAACCAAAACAAAGAGGCTTCCTTTTCTTCCAGAAATGCAAATTAAAATCAAATCTGTGATTGACAATAATGCAACTACAGTAGGTGAAATACTGTTATTTTGAAATCCAAACCATAAACAGGGCATGAGGAGAGGCCTGGAAAGTAATGAAATCTGTGAAAAAGTTATGGGTTGATGCTCAGTCTTATTACCATCCAATATGGTATCCAGCTCTGCCTGCTGAGCTGCTGGCCCAGCATTATTATTTAAAAGAAAAATGAAGCTCTTGCTGTATGTTTACATGTGTGGCAGGAGGATTGTGGGTGTTGGTTGGTGGGCTTCAGTAGCACATGCTATTCCTCTCTTAACATACATAGAAACACCTCAGCTCTGGAGCAGAGATGCTGTACATCACCCCTGAGCCTCTCTTGCTCCCTCTTCACGTTTTCTCATTCCAGTCCCAATTAATCCACCTCTCCCACAATCCCTGGGGCTTGGAGTTGAGAAACAACCCTGCCGGACCCTGCTGCTGCAGCAGATGATCATCTTTCCCCTCCTTGCCCTCCAAGTGGCCCGGCCACCTGTTCGGCCCTCGGGTCCAAAGTCTCTCACCTTCAACGCGATCTCACTTCAAACAGTGCTTTGGCTAGATTACTTCCTGTTCTTATTCTATTCTGATTTGTTGTTGCCCATTTGCTTGCTTTACTTTTACCCAAGCCAGTGATGTGGCTCTATGGCCCTTCTATGATCATGTGACATGTATGAGAATGTCACCATTTATTATGGACTTGATTTAACTAATTGGCACTTGGTAATAATGGCATAGAAAAGCCTAACCAGGGACAGGAGTCGCAAATTAACTTTGGTTAAAAATCCAGTATGGAATGAAAAAACTGCAGACCATTGGTTGGTCATCACTAGAATCGCCCCTTCTGCGACATCTGTGCTTTGATGTCGGATTCCCCAGACTCTTCTGTTTGGTATTTTTCTTTGTTTCAGTTGTTTCTTATCTGTTGCCCTTAGGCTTTTCTGAAACGTCTGTCTCCTTGCTGTGACAAACAACCATCCTTTCAATATCCTCAAACAACCATTCCCTCAATATTGTGGTGATTTGGGAAATTCAGGTATTTTCTTGTGTACTGTGGAGAGGTGTGGAGCTTTGTTCCTGTGTTTCCTTTGTTGGCAGAGGCTGGGTGTGGTTCTACAGGTGGCTTGGGAGCTGGCTCCAACACAGGTGGGACTCATCACAATCAAGCACAGCATAAAGACTGGATTGCAGAGGACTCATTGCCAGATTGTTTTTGCTGCCTGGCAGTAGAGTTGGCTGCTTTACTAGTGCTACCTGCGAGTAGAAGTTTATATTTAGTCTGTTTCTCTTGTGTCAATTACCAGTACTTGATTGCTTGTGTCTTGTCTTTGTGCTCATTGAGTTCTCCTGCACTGCAGCTCCAACCTCTTGCTTCCACCTGCCTTGGGCCTCTAGTCCACAGCCATTCCCACCTAGTTTAGTCAATGTAGGATGGAGATTTCTTTTAAATGCAACCACAATCATTGCATAACCATAAAATCTTCTAACCTTAACAAGCTACCAGTGAAGGACTTGTGATCTTTCTCCAACCTTCAGATGAGAAAACACTTCGATATGTCCTTCTGAACAGCAGTTAGAAACAACCAGGTGATCCCCTAACTTATTGTCTATTGCTATATAATACTTATACTAGACCAAATACCTGACAAACTAACAGTGTTACCATCACCATCTGTACTTTTTGTTTGTGCTAATCAGTAAATGCTAGCATGCTAACATGCTAAACTAAGATGGTGAACATTTTACCTGCTGAACATCATCATGTTAGCATTGTCACTGTGAATGTAGCATGCTGATGTTAGCGCTTATGTTTGATACTTTTCCATCTTTCTCTGTTCTCTTATCTGTCTCTGTTAGATTTCCTATCTTTACTGTGCTATTCTGTATCAGGAGTTCATTAAGACATTATTTAATCAATTCTGTTGTGACACTTTCATTACTGTAATAAGCCGTGATTCATTTCTGTGGGTGAGAAAAGGGACAGCCTGAATGCTAATGTGATGCATCGCCAAATGAGAGAGCAGCAGCAGGGATGGCTGAACAGGGAGTCCTGTCAACCATCCGTCTTGTCTCCTCTCACTTTCCTCATGTTTTTCCTGACAGAGCAGAGCCCGTCCTCCTCTCTGTGGGCCAGAGGTCTGAATAACTGTTTACTTGGCTCCATCTGCAGCTTGGAACCAAAGCATGAGTTTGATATGTGAGACGCGTAAATCCCCCTGAAGAGATAGCTATTAAATGAGTCAAATCATATTCACATTCACCGCACACACAAATGAGCACAGCATTTGCAAATATATACAATAGAGTCTGCCAAGTAACAATCTTGCCAAGTCTCAAGGACAACCATAGAGAAAGCAGACTTCTGCAGTAGTTATTAAGAGTATTACAACCTAGATTCAAGCACAATCTGAAACCTAAACAAAGCAGAATGAAGCCTTTGAACTTTAATCTGGGAATGACGCCAAAACCAATCAAATCACAGCGATATAACCTGATATTGAAGGTATTACTTCCAGTGTGCTGAGGAGCTCAGAGGCCAGGCTGCAGGTCACCGTTCTGATGGCTGCATTGACAAACTGACCTGCTCTTTCATTTTGAAAAAAAAAAAAAAAAAAAAAAAATTCTTAGACAGCGGACACAGACAGACAAACAAAAATGGTAAAAGCATGAATCTCCCTCTTTCAGCAGCAAATATGAGATGACACATGACCCATAATCCGCAGGCATGAAGTAATCTGAGTGAATGTGCATTTGGATTATCAGTCTGGAACAGTCTAATCTAAAACACTTCTCAAACTGGTTGATTGAGGGGTCACGAAACAGCTTCAGACATGTGGAAATGTAGCTTGTCAGTATTTGCCTCAGTGTTGTAAAGATGGTATGAAGCAGAAGCTGCTGCTACACCTTTCTGTGTGAGTTAGTGTCACTTTTATCATCATGATGCACTGACAGCTGTTATGGCAGTTCTCCCAGTACCCTGATCAGACACAGGATGTCTAAATTTACTTTTCTGTTGTACCTATATTTCCTCAATCTGCCTCGTCAGATACACTCAGAAATGTATACATAGATATCAGTGAAAATGTCATGCTATTGACGGTGCTTTTAATCTGTTCAACAAGCCTTTAGAAATTCTGACGAGACACAGCTGTACTTCTTGTTCAGTGCTAATGAGCGCATGTTAGCATGCTAGGAGGCTAAACTAAGATGGTGAATGAATGGGGTACACATTATACAAGCGAAACATCATCATGCATTTTAAACATTCTAAGTGCAGCCTCACAGAGCTGCTAACATGCCTGGAAACTGTCAGTCTTGGTCCATGAAATATACTTCTTTGCCACACTGCATTCTGGTGTATTGAGAGGACTAACAAAATGTCAGTTCCAGACAGCAGTCCTGACTTTAAGAAACATTTATCGTTTAAGTTTTAATCTAGTATCACTGCAACCAACCTTTTAACTGTACGTCAGTGCTAAGAGGACTTGTCCCCAGCACCAAGAATGTTTTATTCTTTCATGCATATTCATCAAAAAGTGTTGCACTCTTTTTCAAAGCTTTGTTGCCTTGTTGCCACTTGTTCTGTCTGTGTCACAGCTGTGACCGACATGCATGTTCTATCTCTGATCCAGGGTCTGTAGGGATTAGACTCCAGGGACAAGTAGCCGCTCTGCTACATGTGAACTCCATCAGACCGAATGAATGCAAACGACCTCAGCTGCAAATGCTCACAGAATCAACGCAGACGCACACATACACACACTTTGCTGGAGAACATAAAGGACTGAACACACATATTAGCACAACAATATGTGCATATGCAAACTTGCACACATGCATGCTCATGCACATTCTCAACAGCGAAGATAATGGTCTCATCCATGTGTCCGTCCATTTGCTAATGTCCCATATGTGCTTACTTGGTTTGAATTCAGCCCTTATGTCTTCCTGCATTCTCTTCAGTGAGTCAGAAAGTACAAGAGCGTCCCATCTGTGTAAATAGAGTACCTCAGATAAAGGAAAAAGCTGTCCTAAAATAGAATTCCACATATAATCAGTTTTTAACAGCCAACCAGTGGAACCAGTATTTGGTTTGGTCTGAAGAAACATGACGGTGCAGCATGGTGCCAGTCGTGGAAGAGGACTGTGGATATAAAGAGCTCATTCTTAGCTAACGAAAACATGATTCTTATTTTCAAGTGATAGTACACTGATGAAAACATGAATAACAGGAATAATTTCTGCCTGTGGACCTCCTATACACTGGTCCTTTCATATGTTTTGGTTTCAGTTTTTGGACGGCTCTCACAGTAGGTTAACTTTGGCCATTAACTTCGTTTTTTGTTTTCAAAGTTTAGTTAGCCCTTTCCACTGCCCCTCCACTAGCTGGATGATAGGCACAATGTGTTTTCAGATTTATTTGGAGGCTGTCTGAAAGGGTCTGAATTACATTGTCAGCAAAATGTGACATTGTCACTGGTTAACTTGGAAGTCCCCATCGTGGGATTACTTCTCTCAACAATGCTTTTGCAACTGAGACAGCTGTGGCATGTTTACATCGGAAGCACTCAAACCATTTTGAAAACATGTCAACAATGATAAGGCAAAATTTATAACCCCTGCATGGAGGAAGTTCAATGAAGTCCATCATTAAATGTTCAAAAGGATCCTCTGGTTTAGGATGGGCTGACAAGGGCATTGTTTCACCTCTGCCAACAAATTGTTGCACAAATTAAACATTTTTTGCAAAAATTTTCAGCAAATGCTGAAAATCCTGGTGCATGACATAATCTATTTACAATATCCATCATCCTCCTTTTGATACATGCTCAAGACCATGTGTCAATTTTGCTAGGAAAGGGAATATGGATTTCAGGAGAACTGGGAGGCCTTTAGAGTTTACCCAGATTCCAGTTGGGAGTTCATTACACCCTTTTCTTCTCCATAATACTTTTTCTCCATTATCAGCTCCTGTTTGAAGCAAAGAGACATCATTAAGAGAAAAAAACGTCATGTTGGACAGACAAGGGCATTTGCAAAATGGGGGAGACAGGTGAGAGAGCAGCTGGTTTTGCAGCAGTATCCGCGGCTGCATTACCCTGTGACACAGGGTCAATAGATCCCGTATGAGCTTGACCTTTGCATACTGCTACTGAGGCTGGTAGAAGTAATGCAGACAAGAGGTTAATAATGAGACTTCTATGGGCAATTTGTTTGCCTGTAGAAGTAAAGAAACCATGATTTTTCAACAAAGCATGGAAGTTGTGATAGACATTAAATGCATATTGAGAATCTGTGTAGACTGTGATGGTTTGTCCTTTTCCTAGAATAAAAGCACAGGTTAGTGCAAATAATTCGGCTGCCTGAGCAGATAGATAATTAAACAGTCTGGCACTTTCAATCACATTATGGTCCGTACATATAGCATAAGAAACACAAGGGGGACCATTAGAGGGGTCCCTCATGGCAGAACCTGCTACAAAGAACACACAGTCAGGGTTAGATAGGGGTATGTCAAACAGTGCATCTCATGGTTGTGACACAATGTCAAGAATGAAGTTCTTCAGTTGTAGGAAGCAGAGTTGATGGGTTAAGGACAGTACAGCATTTTAAAGTCACATACGACATTGTTAGTAGAACATTTTGCCAGTACAGTAGTCTTGCTGGTGTTGGGTGAACGGAACATGCACAACAAGTGGACACATAGCAACAATGCCAGCTGTGGCCAAAACTGCTTCAGTAGCGGCTGCACGTTATCATAGCTCTTTCTGTTGTGGAACGTCGTTTTGAATAGGACGCTGTTTGTTACCATGGCACTGTGTGAGGACTGCTGACATAAAACCATCATGTTCAGAAGCAAAGAGATTGTAAGGAATGGTAGGATTTGGAAGTCTTAAACAAGGTGAACTATATAAAGCTTGCTTTAACTCAGTGAAAGCTGTCTCTGCCTCAGGAGTCCAAGTCAAAAAGTCAGTCATGGTCAAAAAGTCAGTCATGGTCAAACGTTTTCCCCCATGTGTGATGTCATACAGGGGTTGGGAGATCTCTGCAAAATCACGAATCCATGAACGGTAATAGCCTGCTAAGCCCAAAAAAGACATCATCTGCTTTTTTGTTTGTGGTTTTGGAACATCCAAGATGGCCTGGATGCAGTTGGACCTAATTTATGACCCTCCAGAGTGATAGTATGGCCAAGATAACGCACTGATTGTGCAACAAGCTGCAGCTTGTCTTTTGAATGTTTGTGATCATTTTCTGCCAGAAAACAAAGCAATGCCAGTGTGTCAGCTTGACAATTTTCTTGTGTAGAAGAACACACTAGAAGATCATCAACATACTGAATAAGTGCACTGCCACACACTGGCTGCCAATGTGACAGGTTTTCAGCTATAGCCGCAGTAAACGCAGTGCGGCTGAAGGCAAAACCTGTGGCATCTGCGTCCAAGTGTAACGTTTGCCATTGAAAGCGAATGCAAACCAAAATTATGAGTCAGGGTGAACAGCAATGCTGAAATATGCTTTCGCTAAATCAATAACTGTAAATCAACAGGAGTTTGCCAGAACCTGTGACAATAGTGTTACAACATTAGGTACAATTGGAGCTGGATGTTGAACAGCTTCATTTACTGCCCTGAGGTGTTGGACTGGTCTCCAACCCCCATTTGGTTTCTTTACAGGCGACATGGGGGTGTTACATGGTGAATTAGTGCATTCCACAACAGCACTTTGATTTATGAGATGACAGGAGCAATGTCTGTTACATTAACACCCTGTACACTGAGAATCAACTTAGGTGGTGTCTTAGTTTCTAATGTTAACTGTACACATTGGTGGTATGTGACAACTAGTTCATCAATGTTGTGTGTGATTGTGTCTGTATGCTGCTCAATGCTCTGACTTGCCTCCACTGTCTCCTATGGCTGTGTCACTTGGAGTCCTGGAGAATGAACAGCCAGTCCTTTAGGTGGTGGATGTGACCAGGAGTTGGTTTGTTGGAAAGCTTCAGGGGTTGCACAATTCTGTGAGATCTGCCCATAGCCTTCACACCTGTAGCATCTCAACTTGTTATCTTGCTGTCTTTGAAATGCTGGCTGTGAGCCCAGTCTTTTTCTCCCTTTGCCTTTCTGGTGAGATCATTTTCTTTGCCCAAGAAGTTGTGGGGCCCGGCCCCCTATAGTCTTTTGCAGATCAGGTAGCTCCTCAGCAATCTCCTTCAGCTCATCTGGATGCCATAGCCTGTACACAAGCACCTCTGGATCCCAATATGCATGTGGCTCCCCACCCGTTGGTCGTGGTTGGGGGTTGGGAAACACCATCATAGGCCTCTGGGTTACACTCCCTTTGTCTCCTTGACTTCGCAACCAGTAGTCAAAAGATGCTTCTGTAGACAGAGACTTCTGGGCAAGGTTAGTCTGCTGGTTTTTTTTTAGAGTCAGAGAGAGCAGACAGGTCAGGGTACAATGCCCCACCCCCCCTTGTTTTAACATCAATCCTGACCGATCTCTCTCTCTCTCTCTTTTTTTTTTTTTTTTAATATTTTCTGCTCATACAGTTTCAACACCACAAAAGGAATTACTTGAAACGGGTTTACACTGCCCCGCAGGTCTTAAGTGTAAACTGTCCCAGCACCACACTGGGAATTACCTGGAAACATAAACTCAGTACCATAAAAAAACTTCCAAGACCTCACAGGTATTACACAACTTGTCTAGAGATTGATTCATAACACCGTACTTACTTATTAAAATAGATGGAGCGTCCACTGTCCACCACCCGTGCCTGACCTCAGGCGGGATCCTGTCCTCCGTTTGTCGGTCGTATGAGACTCCTGCCGGCAGTTGACCCTCAGTCCAGGCTCAGGTGTCGATCAGCAGAGCGTCCATCTCATCCTCGTCATGAAATCGCCAGAGTCATCTAATTCCTACAAGGAATATCAACATTTCGTATTAAAAAACGACAACATGATTTTATTGACATGCAGCAGCACTGTTTCTAATCGAGTAAAAGATTTCTGTAATCTATTCTCTCTGCCCGCCATTCAAATGCCGACTGCACCGACATGCCTGGAATTCAAACTGTGAAAGAAGTTGCTTCTTATCTTGTTTCCTGATAGCTCATCTCTGTTTATACCACATCATTAGTTTCACACCTTGTGCCCTCACATCCAAGTAATACATGCACCGCTGAAGATCTGCTGTAAGGTTTTATCTTGGCTTTGAATTTGATGTTACAGTTAATGAGTTGCAAAAAGCAGACAATGCAAAGATCATAAGCACAGTGTGAACCGCCATGAAATAAAGAGGAAAAAGCTGAACGTGCAATTTTGGGGGCGATTTATCCCTCAACATTTTTCCTTGAATTACTTTTTCCCATTTTAACTGCTCACTCTGACTCCTGTCCTGTGAAAGAATGGAAGAGCAGTCTGACAACTCTCAAAGTTGTGTTAAATTGAAGCGGACAGTTTGTCCATACACCCAGCTGAGGCATAAGAGATGAGAAGTGCTTCTTCCCAGAACTCCTCCTTATTATCTCTCCACAAGCTATGTGGGTTGACCCAGTCCAAACTGTAGGAAGCCTGGAGACTGAGCCCAGACACAAAGATACGGCATATTCACATTAAAGAATGCATGGTGAATTACAGGAATAGAGTCAAATTTCTGTCGCACTGGTCAAAGAATTACATTCTGTCAACTTTTTTGAAGGAACGATTGCATATTTTTTCAAATGCTCAACATTTGAGATGGAAAGTTCTTTCTTTTGCACATTATTGCTCTCGTTCATGATCACTTTTCATTCATGTGACAGTCCTCAGTAGGTTTTGTCATAATTTTGCACACTCGCACATTCACTCTAGATAATGGCTCTAATGTGGTGTGAGTGAAACCTCTGAGTAGTGAAGAGTATTTTATATATTCAGATTTTTGGGTCACTTGTACTGAACTGGGTTGCCATGAAATGCTGTGATTTACATGCAAAATACCCTCAGAAATGGCTGTAATTTCCTGGACCACACTGTGTTTGCTGCTGTCTTAAACCTGTTACTAATGCTCTTCATTTTACAGTAATACCCATCCACATGGAAGCTAAGCTTCATAATGATGTACTGTAGTGGTGTTCACCAATCTTCCCTCCACTTGACCCACAACCTCACCACTCCTCTCACTTGCTCCATAACTAAATCGCTTTTCTCCTGCTCATTTGACATGTGACTTGTTTTATGTGGCCCAAGAGAGAAAATACACAGAGCCAAACCTCCTCAGAGTCCCCTTTCAGTTTGCAAGTGGAATAAAATCTCATTGATTTGTCCATCAGTGCACTGACAGACTACAGTAAGAAATGGATGAAAGCCTCCAACTGAAAGCTGTTCACCTTGTTTTCATGTGATCAGTCACCACAAACAGGAGATGTCAGTCAGGTCTATGCTGTTCTGTTCTTGGCCTGAGGAGTTACAAGATGAGTGACAGGGGCAGACACAGACCATAAATTAGCCAGATCTGGTGCCTGTTGTCCCTTTTTACACTAATAGGAGACATGGGGGTCAGGGGGGCTGGTGCTTAATGAAGAACTGTAATAGTACATGAGCAGTTCCTGAGACATATGACACTTAATCAGGCGATAAGGACAGGACAGAACAGGACAAGCCCTGGGTGAAAATGACCTTTACTAACTTCAATGGATTCGCTTTCGCACAATTTAACAGTGTCTCAGGCTTTGTCAGAGGAAATTAATGTGTGTGCGTACCTGAAGAGTCCCATGCCGCTTCAGTAAATATACAGTTTGGATGACTTTCAGACTTTGGATGACTTTCGGATTGTCTCTCATCATGTGGCTGACACGTTGTGTTTCTCTGGACTGAAATCAGTCATTCACATAGCGATCTGGTCACAGTCAAATGTTTGTCTTTCTGTCAAATGCCCACGAAAAAGACAGCGTGCATAGGCGCTGTTTAGAACTCTGACATCACTCACACACACATACCAAAGTAAATCTGGTGATGCCTGGAGTTCTGTTTGACTTGAATCACTTCAGATAACAGAAAGCATGGGGGCTTCTGCAGAAAAAAAAAGTAGGTTGCCATAAAAATAAACTGTTGTGTAGTGCACAGAATTTAGGAACAGTGATTAATCACATCTCCAGTGAAGGAAAGTAGATCATTACAGCCAATATTTTCACCCATCATGTAAGATCCCAATCATGTTGGTGGGTTAAGAGACCCTTTTTTAAGTTGTGATGGCCAATAGTGTGCAGCTCCTATCAGGCATAAGATCACTCTTTCATCTGTAGTCGGTGTCGGTGTGGTGCCATCTGGTGGTGATACATGGTGCTTCACCAAGATTATGTGATTTCTTGCTATTATGTCCCTCCACTGACAGGTTATTAGTTACAAATCAATTAATCTCAAAGAAAATTGGCCTTTTTTTAAGTGGTAAAGTCAGAAAAATAAACGTCAAATATGACATATTATCAAGAAAAATATTGTTTTATTTTGGAGATAAAGGGAAGCCTTTGAGAAGTCGTTGTCTTTTAGTTTAGAACAGAAGCATTAACAGTGACTAACATAGAGAAACACATCATGACATTTAATCTAATAGACAACTGACTGCAAAACATTTCCCCACGATATGGCAAGAGTCCACTGAACAAACATAAGCACGTAAAATTCAAAATGTGAAGGCAAATAATCAGACAGCGATACACTCAGTGGCAAAAGATTTTGATTAAGTCACCAATAACATGTCTGGGCTGATGAAGCACACAGGAAGAGCCACATCTCACAAACTCAGATCATCTCTCTCATGCTTCTTCTTCATAAATACTGTATGTTTGCACACACGAGGATTACAAAGAAAACATGGTGACCTTACAATACCCGATGATCCGTTATTGCATCTCATTCCAACATGAATACGAAAACTGATTGTTCACATGAGGGAGAAAAAACACGAAACAGAACCGGCAGACTGTTAGCTGCAGTGTCACATATGGCCTTTCACCTCTGATCATCTTACTGCTGCTTTATCACTTGTCCTTGCTCTTGTCTCGTGGTACACGACCCATATTATAAAATTCTAAGTTTGGCCTCATATCGGCGAAGTGGGCAAGCCGGTTGGACATGGCAAAGAAAGCAGCAATGGCGGCGATGTCCCAGGCATCCTCCCGGTCAAAGCCCACCTCCTCCAAAGCCTGGAAATGCTGCTCTGTGATGGTGTCGCAGCGACACACAGCCATCGCAAAGTCCAGCATGGCGCGCTCCCGAGGTGCCAGCTCTGCAATCTCATAGCTAACAGTGACCTGCGTAAAAGCAGGGAGGGATATTTATGTGATATAATGTATTTTTTGAATGAAGAATGAATGTGAATGATTGACAAACTCATTTTTCACGTCACATAATGAGACTAGTACACCTTAACCACACTTACCATATGTTGTGATTACAGTAATTTTGTATTATAATAAGCGAAGCAGTTGCAATTGATTAAAGATGATACCTGATCAGAAAGAGTGGGTTTCTTCGAGTAGATGCGGTGCAGTGCACTGTGGGATACCACACAGTATAGGCACTTGTTGTGGGAACTGGTTGCCACAACAATCAGCTCACGATCTGCCTTCGTTAATCTGCCTAGGAGACAATAAGATATTAAATTCATCTGAAATCTGGAAACACATTGACACAACAACGAGTCCATGTTCCACATTTGAGTAGGTTCTGGGAAAGGTTTGACTCAACACAGTTAATCCAAATAAACAGGTGAGCCTGGTTTGTGGACCATGCCCCTGATATTCAAGGTGTGGCCACATTACAAAAACACCTGCACAATCGCACATCAGCGGCAGCTCAGAACATTCAGTTCAGCAGAAGAAGTACAACTGCTCACGGATGCAATGACTGTTCCACCAACATGACCAAACACACATAAAAGCCTGACTGTGGTTATCCAATAACCACACACAGGCTGCACAGTTGAGTCTGACATAGTTTGGGTTTGATGAGTCAAATATTAACTGAAATGGAGTGGGCCTCCTCCAGGCTACCTCCTGCTCCACATTGCCACTTAACGTCTTCTCATTTAGAGCCTTTTTTTTTTTTTAATCAGTCATTTCTGAAAAGCTGAAACACGATAATGCGGAGCTCTGTCCATATTCCAAACCGCTCGTTCTTAAAAAGCCTCAGAGGCCACATTTCTCCTTACTCGATAAGTCCTGGTTCAGGACTGCAGGAATAAAGTTTAAAACCCGATGAAATAAAAGTCAGAGCAACAAAAAGTCCTTATACCTAATATGATCCACAGATCTCTTGTTATACTGACTATTTCAGATGTATTATGGCCTGCTCGTGATGATAACATGATCTCAACCTTTCTGTGAACAGCATGGCTGAGTTAGCTCATCGTTGTTAAATATGGAAACCTTTATGTCTGCGTGGGCACGGAAAACAGCCCACGCTGCTGATGCTGGCCTGAATGACAGATCTGTTTTGCTTCCCTCCCTGATGGTTACCTGTTTATACCACACCTTATTTAACGCAGCGTCTGCCACTCTACCTGCCACTGTTTGATCATCAGCTGAAACAGATTCAATGTCACACCTGCCCCCTCATGTACCACCTGCAGTCCAAAAGCTGTTTTTCCATGGCCCCCGCTGTCACTGAAACGCAACAGACTGGAAAAGCTCAGCCCTGAAAAAAGTCTGCAAACCTCACTGACAAATAACAATTTTTCTTATTCAGGTGGTGGACGATGCATTCTGTGTGCGTTGACCAGGAGTGCTGAATGAGAGGTAAAGCATGAATGAGGCATTGGGGCCAGAATGGTACAGGGGCCCTCGAACATACTAAGAATTACATGTTTGTACTGTTTCCAGGTCCAGGATGCACCAGCCCTGAACAAAACTACTTGCACTTACTGCCAATAAAGACACACAACAAACGAACGAACACACACACACACACACACACACACACACACACACACACACACACACACACACACACACACACACACACACACACCTGTCTCTTTGTTCATTAGTTCATTGTAGTAGGCGAAGAAAGCTCTGAACTCTGCTGGACGATGAGAAAGGGCTTTGAAGACATTCGGCAAAAAGCCTCCCTGTGAGGAAACGAGAGGTTTATCAGGTAGTGAAGTCAGACTGTGGCTGAATGTTAATTGCAGCAGAGCTAAATGCCTCCCACTGCCATTTTTTTTTTTTTTTTACCTTTGTCTCAACTTCCTCCATAAGCTCCACTATGTCAAAAGGAAGGTCTTTCTTGTAGGGAATTGGATAGCGACTGATTTTCTCCGCTGGCGGGTCGCTGGAGAAATGCCTGGTCGACGCCACAGCCGCCGCCTTCCCGCGAAACACGCAACGCTGGACGGAGGACGGGAGAGTTACATGCGTCATATAAGAAAAGGACTAAAAACAGGACAAAGCAGAAAAGTATTCGACAACTTACAAGCTGTGTGAACACATGGGGGCGAAAAAACTTGGAGACGAGGCTACTCGCCATGACAGTCAGCAGAAAAAGTAGTCTGGAGAGTGCAGGAGAGGGAGCGTCAACTGCCGCAGGCAGGTCGGATAGTTCAGTCGGATACTTGTGAGGTAGCGACTAGCTTGCTGCTGCTACTGTAGTAAAATTAAAAATGTTATAAGTATTTCCAACTTTCAGTCACCTGTTATTGTTGTGCAATTAATGTTAACCCACATGTCATTGATTATATTACAATCCCATGTATACTATGGTTAAATATTGCAATAATCGTGACAGCTTTTACCGTGTATCTCCTGCCGTGTTATTAAAACTCCTCGTTGATGTGTCAGACGTCAACAGTGCAGTGGAACAAACCAATCACAGTGCAGTATTGAGTCACGCCTGCTGTCTGTCACCGCCCTCGTTTGCTATTCCTCCTCACCGCCAGGGGTCAGACTGTGTGCGAATGGCCTGAGAATGTTGTCATATAGTTATAGTCATAGCAGATTGTTTCATTACAAATTAAATTGACTAGGGTTAGATCTATGGTGGGGGTTAATACACGTGTTGTGTCTTCCAGCATTAACAAAGGACACCGGATTTAGTCCACAGACAATACCATGTAGGTGGACCCTGCGCTCCCTGAGAGACAGAGCCCAGGGCACAAAACCCAAAACTGCTACTCGACCCCGTGCCCCGGAAAAGGTTATAAACGAGCGACGGGGTTTCATTCATTAAATTGAAAACCTTTCGGATAATTTAGCGAACGAAGAAAAATAATCGAGTGTGCCTTGAACATTACTACAGAAATGTTTTACCACGTAAGTATAGGTATTATTCTCCGTGTGTGAGCCGGCTAATAATAGTAGTAAATGGATGTTTTCCCTATCACTGTGTGGTTAGCATGGTTGTTGCTCGGTTAGCATAGCTAATGCAGCTGAACAAAACTTTTCCCCACTATTATAGTATTGCGTAGTTGTCTTACACACATGCAGAAATCTACCAGTTTATCTCTTGTCTTTTCAGATGCGCGTAGGATAAACTTCATAGTAACATAAACTATTAAAATACCTATTCTACCGTTGTCTTATGGTGCACGTATTTTTTGTGTTCACAGATTTCTTTGGAGCATGAAATCTTACTTCATCCGAGGTATTTTGGTCCCAACCTCCTCAACACCGTGAAGCAGAAGCTTTTCACAGAGGTGGAGGGTACTTGCACTGGCAAGTGAGTTACTGCAAGACTCAATTTTGTGGGATTACGACAAACAAACTGTTTTTGTTCAGAGTTGCATAGTTAAACGGTACAGAGCCTGTGCTTTGGCTGGCAAGTTGTAAACGTGGCATGTTGCAAGTATTGAACTAGATCAGATGTTGCTAAAGTGCACTGAACCTCAAACCAATGCAGGGCTGTGTGCCCACACTTTCAGAGGAAGAGGCAGAAATAAACACATGGGCACTTCCATCTGTTTCATAGGAGGTAGACTATCAAGTAATAGGTTAATATTCTGTGGGTTTCACAAAGGTTTCATCATATGTTTAGTGATTTTTAAAACTTGTGTTTTAACTTTCACCATTTTGAATCTTCTGGACTAATGACCTATGGAAGACAGTGCTGAAAACTTCGAATTTTAACTTGGATTATTAAAAAGCACTTAAGAACCAAAGGCAACACACCAGGGCCCTCTAAGTCATCATGACAGTATCAACATGCACAACAGAGTTATTCATTTTGCATTCATACTTCTGCATGAAAAAGCTTGTCATATATATTTTATTCATTTTTTTTTACATTTTCTCTTCAGGTATGGCTTTGTCATAGCAGTCACCACCATTGACAACATCGGAGCAGGGGTAATTCAGCCAGGGAGAGGGTTTGTTCTCTATCCAGTCAAGTACAAGGCCATTGTGTTCCGCCCGTTTAAAGGGGAAGTGGTGGACGCTGTGGTCACTCAGGTTAACAAGGTGAGGGTTATATGATGAGGACATGTAGAATCTGGCACATTAATTCCCTCTGTGTGTCTCCAAAGCTTGCCACCATCACCTGTCCCTACATGCCTCTGGGTGACACTATAGTACATCATCCTGACACTGCACTGCTGACATTTTCTAATGTCTACAACATGTATATTTTTATTTAAGAAATCTGGATTTATTTATTTATTTTTTCAACTGAAACTGTTTATTTTAATGGCCAAAACTCAATTTTACATATATTTTCCAATTAATGATGTAGTTGATGTAAGTTATATTAATTATAAAGATTACATGTGGCTGAAATGATTGTACAAGACATACCTGCATGTTATTTTAGCTCATGCCTAAATCTCTGCTGTTGAAATGCATGTCTTTCAAATTCATTATAGTAATTGTGCTTCCAATTTCCAATTCAGAGTTTATGAACTGTAGTGGTTGATGTGTTGAATTTGAAGTGATTGATAGCTGATAATGGGAAATTTTCCTTTGGCTTTATCTAAATTATATTTTTCTCTCTTTCTTTCAGGTTGGATTGTTCACAGAAATTGGTCCCATGTCTTGCTTCATCTCTCGTCATGTGAGTCGGCTTAACACCTGTAGTTGTTAACTGACTCGCTTGGTTCTAATACGCTTTTTGATTTCTATTATCTTTATCTCATGAGAAACTTTGTTTCTGCAGTCCATCCCCTCAGAAATGGAGTTTGACCCTAACTCTAATCCTCCTTGTTATAAGACAGTTGATGAGGTAAGAATGTTCATTATTTCTTATTACCAAAAAAAAGAAATCACAAATAATTTCCTTTACAGAACATAGTACATGTAAAAATCCAGGTAATTCTAGTTGTGCTGGTGTTAAAGAAGGTACGCTTCATGAAACAAAAGAAAGTGGAACCAGTTTAATGTCAGAAATGCTGTTTGTAAAGTAGCTACAGTGCTGCTTACGGCTGTTCTGCTCCTGTTATTGTACTCTTCTTTTTTTCTTTTTTTTTTTTCAAGGACATTGTAATCCAGCAAGATGATGAGATCCGGCTAAAGATTGTTGGAACAAGAGTTGACAAGAATGACATTGTAAGTGCTTTATTACTGATTCTCTTAAAAACTAAGACCATATATTTTCGCTCACTGTGGGCAAAAATAACAGTGCCACACTGTATCTTCGAGGTTACACAGTAGTTTATAGAAGAGACATTTTGCGTGTTAATTTACAGTTAATTAAAAGCTATTTTTGTTCTTGTTTTTCAGTTTGCCATTGGGTCTCTCATGGATGATTATCTGGGTGAGTATTACACAAACATTGTCATATAGATGGACATGAATTAATAAAATGCCATACACATTTATTCAGTGTCAGAGTATTCAGCAAAATATTTAAAAATGTTTCATTTATTTTCTGTTTTGTGACTGATCATTGAAGTTCCCTCCTGTACTTTATTTCCAGGTCTTGTCAGCTGATTTGCCCTAGAGAGAGTACATTTTACATGGGACATTTCTACTTGCTCCTTTTGTTAAAATGAATATTTTTCTACACTGATTGGAAAGGTGTGATGAAGCACCATAGCAACATCATTTTATGCTCTACAAACCTATGTTTCTAAGTTATTCAGTTTCGAAGGAAATGTAGCCTGGAAATGTTAAATTGACCGTAAGATTCCATACTGTGCACATGTAGCCCATATTATAAATTGACAGTTTTTTCATGTAGAATTAATCATTTCTGTCTCATATTGTTTGCGTTGTTTTGTACTGGATTGTAATAAAGTATTTTTATTTGTTATTATATCTTTGTATCCTTTTTGTTTTTAAATGTCACCATATGTATTGAAGCATTGAGACTTATATTAATGCTAATAACAGTAATAGTCATAAAATCAGATCCGATGCCTCACTCCGGCCACGCAAAAGATGAAGCGAAACGTGAACGCGGAAATATGAAGGACGCGCACGTCGTGTGGCCGTAAATACGTCAGCGCGCCGTCGTACTTCCTTTCTCTCGTCCTGAAGATGGCGGCAGGGGTGAGTAAGATGGAGAGCTGACCAAAAATGGGGCTGTCTTTTAACTTTCCTGCCGCAATCCAGCAAAAATCAGGGCCATCTGCACTCGTACTCATTACTTTTGGTCGTTAACAGTATCCTCGGTCTGTTAGGTAGCTGTTACTGGGTTTATTTACAAAGAATTTCATTCAATGTTCATTGTGAGGTTAGCTTTTGCTATCCTGACGTAGCATTTACATTGAATGACGCCCCTCTCCTGGCCAGGCGTGTGCCACGTTACCTTTGCTATTGTCAAGATTTGAAAACTTTTGCGATTCTAGATGTTTTCGCTGAACATTGTTTCTGATATCCAGCTGCGCAGTCCCAAGGCGAACCCATATTTGGTTCTAATATCTAAAGAGATGCACAGGAAGACATTTCTTTCTATATTCCCGGTAATGATAGCTAGCATTAGCGTTAGAAGCATGCTAAAAAAACACGTGAATTTAAGTACATTTTTCCTTGTAGTTGGGTAACGAGGTACGTGGACTTGGTAGTTTCACCTAACGACTCTGTATCTTCGCCCTGCGCTCATTCCTCATTCATTTTAAATGGTAGCGCATTCTGATAAGGATGGCAACATGGATATGAATCAAAACACTGCAAGACCTGGTTTACCTTCCTTTTTATCTGGATTTGTGGCTCTAACAAAATGCTCTTTTCCCAGATATTGCATTGTGTATGTTACAGACACATAACTGCACTACAGAGCCAGATACGCAAGTTGTAGTACCTCAGTGAGATATCGCCACGAGAACATCCTTCGGTTGACTCAACTTTTTGTCTGCTAGCAAAGACATGATACTTGAATGTTCATATTAAATGTGTAAAGTGTTTTCAGTTATTGAGTAATTGCAGCGTTGTCTCCCTTCTCTCCAGACTCTGTACACGTACCCAGAGAACTGGCGGGCCTTCAAGGCCCAGATTGCAGCCCAGTACAGTGGTGCGCGACTCAAACTCGCCAGCAACCCCCCTGCCTTCACCTTTGGGCAGACGAACCGTACTCCTGCCTTCCTGAACAACTTCCCTCTGGGCAAGGTAAGTGGTTGAGTTGAACATGTGCAAACAAACCCTGCTGTGATGCCGTGAACCCTCATTTTGTAATTAAGTGGAAGGGCTGACACTGCTTTGACCGTATCTTCATATTTCTTCATGCCTCTCTGAAAAGAAACATGCTACTTAATTCTGCCATTTCTTTTGTAGGTGCCCGCCTACCAGGGAGATGACGGCTTCTGTCTGTTTGAGAGTAACGCCATTGCTCACTACTGTAAGTTGCACATTTACTGATTAAATGGTTAATTGATGCGCTGTTAATTATATTTATGGTTTACCTAAAGTTTTAAAGGAAGTAGAGTATATGCCACTAGGTTTAACAGTTTGTCTACAAATGCTTGCTGAGGTGTCAAATCAGGAGTCAACCCTCTTAGGGGAAAACAGGTGGTTCCCTGTCATTGGGCAAGGCAGTGTCCAGTCATGGCACCAAGTCTTAATCTGATGGGGAAAGAGAAACTTGAGACCATATTCATCCCAGTCATCTCTGTTTGAGTGAGAAAAAGGCTGGTTCATGCTATGGGCACAGTAAAAAGAGACCGATCTTAGGATATTGAATTGTTATTTTACAAGACAGAATTATCAGCAAATCATTATTAGATTACTAAATTCACAGGTCACAGTAGGTCTTTGTTATAGTCGATCTAATCTGCACTCGTACCTGCTTTCCATGCATGCTTTTAAAGGGAGTACATTAATACTGAAACACAGTAGTTTATGCCATGAAAACCAACACTTTGTGTGCTTAATGTACAATTAAAATGTTATGAAAGCATGATTGCGATTTCTTAGAAGCACTTCCCATCTTTCAATTACAGTGAGCAATGATGCCCTGCGTGGTGCCACTCCCCAAGCCGCAGCCCAAGTGCTGCAGTGGGTGAGCTTCGCTGACTCAGAGATCATCCCTCCAGCCAGCGCATGGGTCTTCCCCACTCTGGGAATCATGCAGTTCAACAAACAGGTTTGCAACTCAGCATTTTCTGCTAAGCCGAAGACTTAAAGTATTATTTGAAAGGTGTGGTCGAAGGTTGACACCAATTTCATTGGGTCAGTGTGCAACACCTTGTAGTCGAGAGTTGACTGTTTAATAGTGTATATATTGTGTAATCCTTCGTTGCCATTCCTCTGTTTGGTTTTGTCCAGGCCACAGAGCAGGCCAAGGAGGACGTAAAGAGGGTCCTTACAGTCCTGAACCAACACCTGAACACCCGCACCTTCCTGGTGGGAGAGAGGGTCAGCCTTGCCGACGTCACTGTGGCCTGCTCCATGCTCTGGCTCTACAAACAGGTCTGACATTCACACACTCACAGCAAATAAGTGACACAAAGCCTCACACTGTGTTCATGAATTTGGACACTTCTTGGAGCATCACTCTCTGTAATGCTGCTTGAAGATGCTCTCCAGAAGGTGCTGACGCCTCTCTGTTCCCTGCAGGTCCTTGAGCCTTCTTTCCGTCAGCCTTACCCCAATGTAACCCGCTGGTTTGTTACCTGCGTCAACCAGCCCCAGTTCAAGGCTGTCCTTGGAGAGATTAAGCTGTGTGAAAAAATGGCCCAGTTTGATGGTGAGTCACCAGCCATGACATCAGAAATCACAAATATTGAGCGTGCAGCTAGGTCATGTAACACAGAGGATGAAGTTGAAGATGAAGACACGCAGTTGCCTTTTGTCACAGAATTCTCAATTGTTCAGCTGAAAGATGAAACTGAAAACAAGATGTAATGAGATAACTGTGCAAATTTAGCTAATTATTTTTATGCCAAAATGTCTTCTGCATGCTCCAAACTGTTTAAACAGTAGCTGATGCTGCAAGTTTCATGCACTTTGGGAAGACTTTGTTCTATAAAAATGAAATGAAGTTAAATTTGCAGATTTTGTTTTTAAATGTGAGGAAAATAAGTGGTTGTGGTCAAAAGATGGCACTAAAAGAGCAAACACTGGGTGTTCATTTATTTCCTGATTAAAGAGTTTGATAGTTTAAATGAAATGCTGAATTACTTTCTGGGACAGTAAACTCCCCTTTTAAACAAATTGCTTGAAATATTTCACAATTTGTCTCCAGAGCTGTAGCCAGAGAGAGGTTCCAGAGAGTGCAGATCATGGAACATTTTAACAGAAAACATGTTTTTCATTGTTCATTCTGCTCCTCCAGCCAAGAAGTTTGCTGAGATGCAGCCCAAGAAAGAGACCCCTTCGAAGAAAGAGAAGGGAGGAAAAGAGGCGGCCAAGCCCCAGGAGAAGAAAGAAAAGAAGAAGGAAGAGAAGAAGCCCGCCCCAGAGGAGGAGATGGATGACTGTGATGCTGTTTTGGCTGCTGAGCCCAAAGCTAAGGACCCCTTCGCAGACCTGCCAAAGAGGTAGGAAGCTTGTTATCCCCTCCCTCTCTTTCTCCTGCATTTGGCGCAGTTGGTGGCAATTTGAACATTGAATCCCTCACAGTGCCAGATGTGTGGTCTGCAGACTGTGTGTTGGGCAGTAACTGGCCTGTACACCGATCACAAAAGTCCCCTTTTCATGGAAAACAGTTGGTCCCCTGTCATTGGGCAAGGCAGTGTCCAATCATGGCACCAAGTCTTAATCTGACAGGGGAAGAGAAACTTGAGACCATATTCATCCCAGTCACCTCTGTTTCAGTGAGTGAAAGGCTGGTTCATGCTATGGGCACAGTAAATTTGATCCTGGGGCTTGGAAACCCAAAACTGCAAGATGGGTTAGGTTGTGTAAGAAGTCTGTTTAATTTGTTGACTTTCCAACTCCAATGATGTCATTAAGGTAGCAGCAACAACTGCCTCAACCTTCTATTTAATTTTCTTTCAAAAAAAAAAAAAAAAAAAAAAAAAAAACCTTGCCATGTGTCCAGTCATGTCTCTTACCTAATTTCCACACCTGAATGTACAGACAGCAGACATGTGACCTGATCGTTCTCCCTTTCTGTAGCACGTTTATCATGGACGAGTTCAAGAGAAAGTATTCCAACGAGGACACCCTGAAAGTAGCTATTCCCCACTTCTGGGAGCACTTTGACCGTGAGGGCTACTCAATCTGGTACGGCCAGTACAAATTCCCCCAGGAGCTTACACTTACCTTCATGAGCTGCAACCTTATCTCAGGTGAGACTCTGACGCTGCTGCTTTAAATAACACGGTGACCTGTGACAGAATGTACTGTCATTTTTGTGAAGACAGGTTTATTTATTTTCTCAGGCCTATTTGTTACCTGGAGCAGTATGGTGGCGCAGTGGTTGGAAAAGTGATTTTGGCAATGGTCCTTCATGTGTTGGGGTTTTAGTGGTTCAGGTGTTGGCATGAGTTTCCTCCAGTTGTTTAGGTTGGCTCACATGAGCGCAAGTTTCTCTCGTTATGTGAGTCTGTAGGCCCCTAGGACAGGCTTTCATGTGGCCTCGAAAGAAGATAAGAGGAGGCAAGTGTTTATGCAGTAGTGCGGCTACAGTTTTTTTTTTTTTTTAATATTTCTGTACATCATGTTCCTGATTTTAAATGGCATGATACCAATATTGTTCTGATACTGACTCTGATAGAGTGATCAGGGATTGGTGACAAAAGGCCGATCTGTTGTTGGATATCATTAGTTTTTTGTTTTTTTTTTCTTTTTTTTAATAACAGTTCAGTACAACTATATCAATGTATTCTTTTGTTACAGTTTGCCATACAATGTTAGGAAAGCAGTTTTTAAGGCAAGTGCAATGTTGCCTTAGACTTTAAAGAATGATCCCAGTCTCTCCCACACCGAGGCATACAGCTTATTAATTAAACACCGGTATTGGATCAGTGGTCATTATGGTCTGATTCCAAAGGCCAGGTGTGTGTTTCAGACTGGATAAAGGATTACGTGTACAGGCTTTTAGATTTATTAAACATCTCTTGTAGGCCAAGAGTGTAGATTCTTAAGTGACACAAAGCTTTTTCCCTTCCAATCAGTCGGAGTGGCTTTGGCCCATATTTCAATATATGTTTTCAGGGCAGATGATTAAGAACATGTTCATAAAATACATAACTACAGATAAATAAACAAGGTTTGGTTGCTGCTTAAGCCAGTGCTTGTCCTGGGAATGATTGCATTTTGAAACCCGAGCAGCTGATTCTCCAAAGTTGGGCAGAAGCAGGCCTGTGCTTAGACCAGAAGGTCAGCCCTCTTAAGACAAAACAGGTGGTCCCCTGTCATTGGGCAAGGCAGTGTCCAATCGTGGCACTAAGTCTTAATCTGACAGGGGAAGAGAAACTTGAGACCATATTCATCCCAGTCATCTCTGTTTCAGTGAGTAAAAGGCTGGTTCATGCTATGGGCACAGTAAAGAGAGGCCAATCTGAGGCAACTGATGTGTTATTTTACAAGACAGAACGACCGCACTGGTCCTCTGTCTTGGCCTTTTTTCTTAGGCCAGGGCATGAAGTCTATGTGGATCATCCACATAAGTCAAATGATCAGTGAAATCCTTTAAAACATCCGTACCAAACATGACAGCATCAGTCATTGTATCGGGTGCAGTTAATATTACATTATATGCTGTTTTCTTTTTATCGATAAAGTGCTCACCACATCTCAAACCCCTTCACGCTGTTCACAGGCATGTTCCAGCGCCTGGACAAACTCAGAAAGAATGCCTTTGCCAGTGTCATCTTATTTGGCTCCAACAATGACAGCAGCATCTCTGGCATCTGGATCTTCAGAGGCCAGGAGCTGGCCTTCACTGTAAGTATTCAAGTGTAAAACACATGTTCCACAAATATCACCATTCAACAACAGCCCCACCCTCACTGGACAGCCATTCAAATGCATGGTCACGATGAAATGCTTGCACTGCAGCTCAACATGAGACAGAAGTTTCCCTTGAGACAGAACGTGTGATTGGATCATAGCCACACCTCAGGGTTAGGCTACGTTCCTACCAAACGCGATGAAACAAGATCGCGCCGCAAGATTACATACAAAGTCAATGCAAAGACGCGATGTGAAGCGTCATTTTGCCGGGCGATGCGATGGCCGTGATTGAGCGGTGCGATGGACGCGATGGCTGCGAAAATCACTCTCATCGCGTCGCGCCATCGCTTCATCGCTCGAGTTGAAATTATTGAACTTTTGCGGCGGATTCGCGTGAAGACGCGCCGCGACAGCCTATCAGCGTAGAGCGTACCAGCGTCAAAACTGGAGCGTCTGGCGCGATGCGATTTCATTTGAGGCGCGATTTGAGGCGTTTGGTGGGAACGTAGCCTTAGTGGATGGCTCGCTGTCATTGGGCAAGGCGGTGTCCAATCATGGCACCAAGTCTTAATCTGACAGGGGAAGAGAAACTTGAGACCATATTCGACCATATTCATCCCAGTCATCTCTGTTTGAGTGAGTAAACGGCTGGTTCATGCTATGGGCTCAAACTATATCCAAGCTCTCGATTTACTTGCAGTGGTCCAAGTGTTCTTTACTGAGAATACATTATTCAGCAGTTCATCAAACCCGACGCTAATGCACAATATTCAAATAACGTTGTTTTTGTACCTCTCCTAGCTTTGTCAAGATTGGCAGATCGACTATGAATCATATGACTGGCGCAAGCTGGATCCAGACAGCGAGGAGTGCAAGACGATGGTAAAGGAGTACTTTCTCTGGGAGGGAGACTTCAAGCACGTGGGCAAAGCCTTCAACCAGGGCAAGATCTTCAAGTGAGAGGACACTGAGACAGTGAATGAAAGCACTCTACACTTCTGCTTTCCAGCACTTAAAACCAATGGACTTTCGGCCACCGCGCTTACTTTACTGCAAGAATGACTTGGAAATGACAGTGTTTGAAGATGAGAGTGAATTTTGTCTCAGTGGCTCCGAACTGGTTTTTTGTTGTTTGACCTGCGAAATAAAGCATTTTGTCATCTATGCCATCTACGGGAGTTCATGTGTGTGTGGTCTGACTTCAGTCTGTTAAGCTTTCCTTTGACTGGTATCTCACCTACAAATACGTTTTAATTTCCGACGTCTTTTCCCAGAGTGCCACCCAAGAAGAGATGAATAAAGTTTCATCAATTAACAGGTTGGCAGAGAAATGCCACAGTAATTGAAGAGCTTGCTTTATCTTTTCTTTCTTTTTCTTTCTTTCTTTTTTTTTTTTTTTTTTTACCTTCAGACAAAAGTGTAAATGAAAACCTTGATGTGGTTATGGAGACGTTGACATCCTTGTGCAGTACAGCAGTGCACTTATTTAACCACACCCTTGGTGCTGCTGGGTGTGGTTGGAGATGTGTCAGTGTTGACCTCAACAAGAAGGTCACTGAAACAATGGTTTTCAGCTTGGTATCAACTTAGTGTCACATTTTTGATATGACTGAAGATACCACCCACTTTGTGTTCCACTTAAAACTGCTGGTGATGTGAAGGGCTTGATGAATTTAGGATGTGTCCCCGCTGCAACAACACTTGAATCTGTCGTTAAAGGAGCAGCTGATTATCGCTGTTGGCTGTCGGTTCATCCTGTGCTGCAGTGGCCTGTTCTTCCTGCAGAGGGCAGGCAAAGACCTCACGTGAAAGCTGTCAGGCTTGCTGAATGGAGAGCATCCGATGGAGACAAAATGATTGGGCTGCAATCTTTGGTTTGCTCAAAGGAAGACAAGAATTATGTCTGCTTTAAACTATGGTTTCTTGTTTTGATGTTGCTTGTGCCTCCCCTGGGAGAGGAAGCCTGAAACAAATCTTTATATAGAGCATCCACTTGGATGCCCCTTCAATGTGCAAGGCCAAGGTCGTTAAAATATAGTTTTATTTTTCCTTCTGAAAGTATCACTGATTTAAGAGAGTTCAGTTTTTAACACCAAAAACCATGACATTAGTTCCACTTGTTCACGTCATGAATACACTGGAAATCAACACTGATGAAAAGAGAAAAGCCTGACTGACTCCAAAATAATTTAAGCAGACGTGTTGGATGTTTGAAAGTCGGATCTTTTACTTGCACACAATATATTTCGCTTTTATTATTATTATTAATAAATCTGCTGTATGATTTGACCACACCCCACTCAAATGCAGAAATGGTGAGTTTCGGATGGTACTTCTTCATTAAAGGAGGAAAGAGTTCCATTTCGAGGTCTAAACCATGGTCTGCATACATGGATTCAGTCACTGTCACATCAGACTGAATGCTGCATAATCGAAGCTGAAAACTTTCTTGAATTTCCTTTATTATATACAGATTGAGGAAAATGTTTCTGAAGGTTTATATGAACTTTTTCTGTGCCTGATAGTGACAACACAGCATCTGCTGTAACGGGACACACCCAGCTAGTTTGTATAATGCTTTTGATCATTTGTTAACGTTCCCACACCTGCAGCCTGGCTTATCCTTTCATTTCTACCATAACTGATTTCTTTGTTTGCTTCTTCGCTGTGTACTCTATACACAGTAGCTGCAGGTAAAATAGGACATCTGGACCAGCCCATGTGATGAATTCAGTTTGTTTATATTTCCATGAATCATCTTTGAATGTCAGTTGTAAAATGTTCAGTGGGCCAAATGCATTTTGCACAGTCAACTCAAGTTTAATCACTGAAGTTCTCAGTTCTCACTCAATTCTAATGTTAATAAGATCTGGGGCAGATCTCTTTTTCTCTCTGACACACAGTCACACACACATGCGAGAGATGCACAAGGAAGGAATCTCATCCCGGAGTGAGTCACATGTGTCATTTTTTCCAACTTACTAAGCATGATTCAAGATCATTTAGGCGCAACCATCTTCCACTGTAGTGTTGAATCGGGGAGGCCATTTTAGTTTGTTCTGTGGTCTCATGGAAATCAGAAAATGGAAATGTTCCCACAACAGCGAAGCGAGTCCTTGAACGCATGACTCACCCATCCTGTGGATCGTGGTGGAAGAGGGCTGTAACTTGAGCAAATAGCTCCAAGTTCTCCCACAGCATCGCGGCAGCTACAGCGCCGCTGATGGCTAACCCTTCGTCTGCTGAAGGAGTGCTGTTACAAAAGCCTTTTCATCATGCAACCAAATATGAAATTAGTGTGAGGAGAGCACACGCACTTTCAAGGCTCCTGTGGCAAGCTTCCTATGCGGTGGCTGCAACGTTAAGTCTGCAGAATATCCTGGTCCTTGCTTGTGTTTAGTAACTTCAGAGTTAAAAAGCTCAACTGAAGTACGCCACAAGAACAAGAACAATATGCAGACTTATGCCAACAGCAACATTTTCTCGTCCAGTCCTGCCAACCTTCCTCCCCCTGGTCTTTATTTCTCTCTTGGCCACACACTCACTACTTCTTTTTCCTTCCTCTCCCCTTGCCCTTGCTCTGAGGACATTCTTCTATGTTCATGCACAGGGCGGGGAGGGGGGGAGATGGGTTCTTAAAAGCAGTTGCAGCAGTGAGGAGTGTTGTCGAGGGAAGAACACAGAGAGAGGCCGTATTGTTTTGCCACACAAAGTCCCTGTGTGGCTGTCAGCCCCCCTGCAGGAGCTTAAGGCCTGGTATGCATGTGCTGAGCATCTGGTGGTGCAAGACACACATCTGGAAAAGAGTGAGGCGGTCGGTGGGGGGCTTGGAACAAGGAGGTGAAGAGCTAACACTGGGGAGTCAGAGTCCAGCACAGTTTTCTGTTAAGGACGTCAATACATCTGAATTGCTGAACTGCTGAAGAGGTTCCTCTTCTATGGTTTTAGGGTTTTGATGACTAGGATGAGGCAGTTATAATTAGACTGTAGAATGTGGATATTTTGTTAGGATGTGGCTGCAAAGTTTTTAAATAGACATATTTACAGCTCTGCTACAGTGTCTGGCCTTAATGGCTAATACAAGCGTGTGTAAGCATTGTCAGACGGTCGTAGGGGCGTCTCCAGGCGGACAGAAACAACGCTCAAGACACCACACATATATTGTCCAATCCCACCCTTTGAGTTTTATGGAGTTTTCCTTAGACTCTACTCTGGGGTTGGGCCTGCTTTAAGCCCTGCTTACACACAAACACAAACACATGGGGGCAGGAAAATGCATCCTTGGTCAGCACTTGAGGGCTATTTCACCTTGAGTGTCCCCTCTTTACATTCGAGGTGCAGCCACAGACATGTGAACGCTGGACTGGAATGCAAACAAAGGCAAGTAAGGACTCGTACAGGTCAAGAAAGGACTAAAGCATGTAAAAAAAAAGAGGAACAAGGAAAAGTACATAAACTTGCAATATTAGCAGAAATGTTCATCTGGATAAATCCATGCATATCTGTTGCTATTTGGCAAGAAAAGACGACCTTCGGATCTTCACCTCTGTTCCAGAGTGAGGGGCGTTTGTTCCCATTTGTGCACTTAAATGGGCGTGAGCTGTGCATTTCTCTGTGGCACTAAAACGCAGCATGGTAATTTAGTACTGGAATGGAATGAAGGAGGTCAAGGGTGAGCCTGCTGAAGGGAAGTAACCGAAGACGGCAGGAACAGACAAGATAATATGCTATAGCTACCAAGCAGGTATGGCTACATAACAATGCCTGTCAGCTGTGTCCATAAACTGAAGTGGGACAGTCATTTTTCAGAGAGGCGATTCTAAATCAGTTATTTCTTGGTGAGTTGCCTTGTGCAGAGGTTTCCAGTGTGAGAGAGGAAAGTGTGTGACACGAGGGAAGGGAGGAGAGGTACGGCAGAGGGAAAACGGACAGCCCCTGCTCTTTTGGACATGAAACCCCAGAGCTGCTACTGGCTCATATTACCAGAATTTGAAGGAGGGGCACGAGGAGTGATGTTGTCAAACTAAAGCAAAACTATAGTACGCACCACGACTACCAAGTGTAGAAATATTGATCCCTGTCCTGGAAAAACAAACTTCAGTTTGCTGCTATATATATATATATATATATATATAAAATAAAAATATTGCAATGATTGATTCGTTTTCGTCATATCTAGATGATGTATTACTCACTAACGGTATCATCACTGAGCACTGGAAATATTACATATAAGGTTTTGCAACCACTGTCTGGTTTGGGTGTGCACGGAAGGTTCATTGTCAAACTAGCCCAAGGCTATCCATTATGTTCTCATAAAACCTAAGTTTGTGTAAATAAGCACTTCATGGTTACACTAAACGCAGCACAACATAGAGCAACTTACATTGTTTCAGTTCTTTTAAAGACATTTTACAGATTTGTTCTTGAAATGCCACCTGAGAAAGAGGCAGTTCAGATGTGGATGAGCTCTCTGCACAACCAGGTACCCCAACTGTGATTGTGAAAGAGCTGATTGCTGTTTCGTGTATTGACTTGCAGGAGGTTTACGGTTACCATTCCACCTAAAGAAAGAGTTCGAGCGTTGGAACATTTACAGCTATGACTGGAATGTGCTGCTCAGGAAGGTATCTGCGTGTGTTGAAGCAACAACAGATGGGCGGTGAGACACAGGGAGGGGAAACTCTTGCAAAACCCTATATCACTCCCTTGGATCAATAACTCAAAACAGTGAGTGATTGTTTGACATGGGAGAAACTGATGACACAGTCGGATAAACAGATGCAATCACAAAGGTACCTGTGTCCGCATGAATGTGTCAAATCTATGGAGTTTCTTCACTTTCCGGGGGCTGATATGTTGAAAGAGTCAGGCATCAGTAACACACCTAATGTGAGTTTTCAGTAACCTAATGACTCTGACTGCACAATGTGATCACGTTGGCAAGACTGAACCTGTGAAATGTGCTCCTAGCATCAGTCTGTGAGATGAGTCTAGTGTTCAGACATAAAGAGACCACAAGGCTGTAATGAAAAAACAGGAAGGGTGGGGGATCATCCCAAACACAATTACAAACTTTGTGTAACAAAGTAGAGCAGAGTTCCTTACTACGTTATAAACCTCTTTGTGGCATGTGATATTTATCCATATACACACAGGGCATTGCTATGGAAACATCCCTGCAAGTGCCTCCCCCTTGCTTATTATGTTACTATAGCAGCCATCCCAGAATAGTCCCGTTTTTTTCTCTCTCTCTGTCCCTCCCTCGTGTTCATGACTCACAACTTGCAGTGGAAACCACAATTCAGTCTGTCTCTCATTCCCCTTTTTGCTCATTACATTCTTCTTTGTACCAAAGGAGCAGCTTGCCTTTCTGAATCATCACCGTGTGTTCGTGCGTGCGTGTGCGTGTGTATGAGCACGCGCTGTGGGGAATTCCAAACAGATTACCAATGATGAGTTTCTATGGTGATGGCAAATATCAGGCGGGGTGACCTGTGTGTTGCAAGATAGTGTATCTTGAGTACTGCACACTGTCATTAGCTGACTGTGATTTCTTTGTAGCTGTAATCTCTCCATGGACACACTCTGCTCTCAATGGTTACTTTAGCTCCACTTTGTTTTGAGAAGTCCCAGCTTGTGGTCTGCTGACTCACAGCACTCCAGGGGCAGGATAGCACAAAATCACATGTATGGTAACGCATTGCATACAATGTAGCAGATGATGCATGTGGCGATTAAGTTAGGGATGAACTTTTTGATGACGTGGTGAACAGGAACATTATCTCTTCTGGTTTTGTTTTAGGTCCATGGTCTTACCCCTTAGCCAAAAAGATTAAGAAAATCCAATTATCAGCACTGATTAAATTAAGTTCAATTAAATTGGGTTCACATAGAGGATGAGGCCATTCCTTAACTGTCACAGCAATTTTACAAGTCAGGAATTTTCCAATTATATTCAACGCTTCGCTGGTCTCAGTTTGAGTAAATTAAGAATGGAAAGAAAAGTCACTGATTTTCACTCAGTTGACTAAGAATCTGAAACAGATAAACTGTCAGGTTAACGTTTTGAATGTAGTTCAAATATGTTTGGAAACTGTTCCCAACAAAATGAAAGTCAGTAAGAGTAAGCAGAATGTCCTCCTTCAGCATTTGGTTATTATACATTATAGGATTATGACAGTCTTCAGATCCTTTGCTTAAGTAAAAGTATTAATAGAACATATTTACACTTACTAATTAAGGAACCCATAATATAGTACTTGAGTAAATGTGCTTTGTTACAGTTCACTGCTGATTGCTGATGCATACTGGTGCAGGATGAGGTGAAGCAAATGTTAGACACCTAACATTCTTGTATAACATGATAATAATATGTCTTATATGTCACTTTTTAATATCGAAAGTAACTAATAAGTATAGCTGTAGTGTAGCAAAAAGTTCAATATTTTCCTCTGAAATCTAGTAGATGTGTCCAAATAAAGCATCATTCAGTAAATGCCACTGAATAAATGTGTTCTACATTCCACCATTGATTATCAAAAAAATAGATTTCACTTCTGCAGACAGTAATGGGCATCATGGAAAGTGGCATAATTGCATTGCAGTACTTGAGAGGTTAATGAATCTGGTAAAAGAGGCTATTTGCATGAAACCTCATTTGCTTAGACTGTATAATTTACTGAAAACATGCTGTAAAAAAGTAGATATTCAACCAGCTGTATGTAACCTTTTCTTTTGTTATTGCAATCTTTATTGCATAGTAAATGATCGCATTAAAATTCAAAATCTAATAAATACTGTGTAGATTTAAGGGACTTAACAACCACTTGAGGAATTAATTATTTGTTTTAACAATCTTATCTCCACAATGCACCCAAGAAACAACTGTTTCAAGTAGTCAATGATGTGTTTAACTCGTGTTTATATTAATCATACACGTACAAAACATTAGAGATAGCGCTAACAATGGAATTGTTTGTCTTGTTACCTGCTCAGCTCTCTGTCATTGCCGTGGTTAAGGAGTAAGAGCTGAGAGATCAGATGCTGCACATGATCACACAGAACTTGCATTCGTCACTATCGATACATACTTTACAACCCCTGTGCTGCAAAGCCAATGTTTTGGTGGCTTCTTTTTATTATCCTGTGCATGCAAAAAAGAGGTCTTGATCTCAATGTGAGTACAATGAAGGACAATGAAGTCAAATTAAAATAAACAGCAATAAGACCATGAGTAAGAAAAATGAGAAGAGACTGCATTTTGAGTTAATAAGCTGGAAACAGCTGGAGGGAAATATGATATGTTCCTACGTGTCCTGCTTACTTTTGCAGTGTTTTTGACTCATTTTCAACAATAGCACATTCATTCATTCTCACGAACACAAGCTGAATCTGTAGTACCCTTTGACGTTCTTTGACAATGCCTCTTTGACAATGTTTATCTGACTGTGTCTTCAGCATCGCCTGGTGAGGCACTTGTTGCAATATTGACAATGTTGCATTGTGTAAAAAAAATCTAATGAAGTTGGTATACAAAGAAGTCCTCTATTTGACTCAGTATGGTTTGTGTAGCAAGTGTTTGCTTTAAACAGTGATCTCTCCAAATGTAAACTGGACTCCTAAATGACTTTAAGTGTATTGACATTTCCAAACAACCACAAATGCAGCAAACAGGATCATGTTCAGTGAAAGGAGATGCTTTGAATAGGTTCACTGTTCAAGTAAATCACTATTTTATTTGGGATTACTGACAATAAAAGTCAAAATAAATAAATTCCACTAGCATTTTGAAAACGTGCCCCAAGTTATTGGATACTACTTAGAGTATTTCCAAAATAAATGTAGTGCGAGTTATCTATCATCAACATACGTAGGAGAAAAGAAAAAGAAAAAAAGAGCAGTAAACACTGAGTTACATTCTCAAGCGTGTTTTGGAATAAAAGTCTTGCTTTGTATCTCATGTTCTCATAATTTATCTTGATGACTGATGCAAACAGGCCATTTGCCAAGTACACTGCATGCATTGTCTGAATTTAGGAAAGAATGTCCACTGATAATTTTGACATTTTGCAAGTATAATGCAAGAATTCTGTCTCTTTGACCAGATCTTAACCTTTATCAGCTATTTTCAAAGCTATCGTAAATTCCTTTGGGTTAGAAACTCTGTTGAAAATGTGTTCAAATCGTTCTTTGTGCCTGATTAAACCTGCGTTACACAATCAAATGTGCAACTCCCACCCATCTGGCTCTTATGCCTATGGCGTGCAGAGCCAAATAGTTGCACAAGGAAATCTGATGGAATTGGATAATCATTAGATCCAGGTGTACTGTCATTTTTCTTTAATTGTGTTACAAGTTGAATTTTTGCTCAGATCAGTGCCATGTGACTTCCCTTATCCTGCGGGCGACATTAATCAGACACAAACATTCATACACACACACACACACAAGCATTTGCGGGCACACACACTCACACACACACATTCAACTGTCCAACCCCATCTAATCCTCTGATTTTCCTCTGCTTTACAGTCTGAGCTTCCCTGTTTTCATTGTAGTCATGGGCTGTGACTCATTGTGTGTCTGAGCCAAGCTATTTGCACTGGTTCACACTGGCTGACACACCTAGGACCAGGAAACACACCCATTCCCACATATCCTTGTATTCAACAAGAGTGACCTGCAGCAAAACTGTGACAGTCAGAGGGGATCCAGTTTTGTAAAAACATGCACTGGATGTGCAAAATGTTCTGCACATTTCTGTTTAGTTTTATCCTTATTGCACAGTCCGCATTTTAGCAGTCTCAAAGTTGCAGCTCTTCTACTTATCTTCATCTGCTCTTGATCTGCAACTCCTGCTGCCAGTTCAGGCAAATCAAGTGATAAAGGATTTTATCTCGACTCACCTCAGCAGTGCAAGAATGGGGTCTTTCGTAACAGCGAAAGTGCATAAACATGCAGCAGTGTGAGTGTTTACTGTGGAGTTGTTATGTGACCATAAAGATTTGAAACCTGCAGAAAGTTTGGAAAGGCACCCTCCAGCTTGCATGAGCATGCATCATAGGAGATGTCTGCAGCAACTGCTCCAAGCTGACACTGATCTTCAAAAGCAACAACGGCCACACCTCCGAGGCAAAATGACAATTATATATGGAGGTGAGCAAACAGGTGCAGTGGCCGGCAAAGGATGATGATCCTTTTCAGCAACACTTATGCTAAAACTTTTAATTCTGTAGACAAGCACCAGAGGGTTACTTTAAAATTGGCAACATGTGGACAATTTAAATGATCTCTGCAGTCAGTAAAATTATGTAATACAATCATCTACTCATTCACAGAATATGTCTTCAGAACTTTTATGTGAGGAATTTTATGTGTCCTTCAGCACTGTTTATTTAAAACACTGCTACACTCCAAAGAGTAAAGTAATCCCACACTTCATGCAGAGTTCTTCAGGGTTTCCGCTTATCTTGCACATGGTTGGGATTACTCCTTCGCTTTTATCCCAGCGTGCACACAATTACAGATAAATATACGCATGCATGCACACGCACACACAGTGGGTCTTCTTTTTGTTAGAAGGCTGCACCCTGTTTTTGAGAGAAAACAAAATCAGAACATTCTTGACTCATGGTGGTGTAATGTGGTAATATAAAAGTTAGTTATGTGTGCGTGCACATGTGTGCCCTGTGTGCCACGCCCTGTTCAATCCCTACAAAGCCACGCAGTAGCTTCCTCTACACTTGCTCTGCTCCTTGCATGTTGTTGCTGTTTCATTTCCCTGACTATGGGTGTGACATGTTGGTGGAGTGTTTCAAGGATGGTGATCATTGCTGAGAGACATGAACAAGTTCACCCCTACGTTAACACATTCCTGTACATGCACACACATCCCACATGATGTTTCAAAACACAGTTGCAAAACTGGATGCACACACACAAATCAGTGATCACTAATCAGTCCCATCCAGGACAACTTGTACCCCAGTGGTTTCTTCTGCAGTTGGAAAGACTATAGAGTAACTCAACTAATTGCGAAGAAAAAAAAAATTTAAATTGTTATATTGACTCAACAGTTGTGTGAAAAAGATCATAGTAACAATGTCCACTTCGATATTTGTCGTGTTAAATCCCATAAAGTTTAAAATATAAATGATGCTTTATCAGACATTTTGATCTATAAACCTGTAAGGGCCCATTTGCTGACCCAATATTATCTGTAATCCCAGGTTGAATTTGTCTGAGACACCACCCAATATGACTCTGTCTTATCGGCTCGTGTCATGGCTCCTTTTCTTTTTCCCACAACGGTGAAAGAGATGTGCGAATTCAATTTGCCAGTGCATAAACCTTAGTGATCATTTGCAATGTTTCGAGTTTTCTAAAACAAGGGTCAGTGTGGAAAAAATCTAGTTTAATATTGGAGGTTAGTTAGACAGAGCCCTGTTTGGTTTGGGTGGCCCTGCATTAGAACATGTGGAGACAAAGCCTGTTTATCAGTGCAGACTGAACCATTGCGCAGCATGAAAACCGAAACATCCTAGCTTTAATCTATTTTTGAAATACTTGAAATACCAGTATAGGCTACAAGAGGTACTGTAGCAGTACCTATATAATGAGAGTTTCACTAACAAATGTAACACTGGCTATTACAAAATTATGCAGGGCTGAGAGTACGGTCTTCCTCCTGACAATTACTGAAATTACTATTACAATTGCTATTTTCTGCTTATGAAATGGTGCAACGAAATAACAACGTATATGAAGCGTGCTGTCAAAATCCCGAATACAAAAACAGAAATAAAGTTATTTAACATATAGTATGCAGCTATTACAGTATAAATCAGTAAAACTTGGCTCACTGGGCCTGGTTGAAAACAAAAAAACATGTCTTGTAAGTACACACTTTGCCTTTTGTATTTAAGTAAAGGACTCACTCCTGAGTCATTTCGTTAATGATAACTCTTCTGTGAGTTTGTGTGCAGTCATTTGAATGCAGTAATAACATGTTTCTGTCATTGTCCATCATACCCGTTTAGCGGTGTGTTACTGCATGTACTTCACTCTTATTCTAAAATGTGAAATAGAAACTGATGAAAAGCTTTTTACTTTGTTTAAATAGAACAAGAAGAAGTTAAAAAAAATGGGGATTTTGACAGCTGCACCCATCATTGTGTAAGCATTTATGCAAGGCAGTCAAAGGCTGCCTCTCAGGCACTAGTGTCAGTTGGGTAAAATGAGGTGTGTCACTTGGAGTTAGCATAAAGGAGTCCAAATATTATCTTGGAGTTCTAAAATGATTATTGGCACCAAATAAGAAGCAAATTGATTAATTAATTAACTTTTTTTTATGGCTTTGAAAATATCTTTTGTTGAAAGCAGCTTTAAAAACACTGAATGCAGGTAAAAATGTGATGCTAAATGTAGGTACTTATAGACATCTAATGTAGCTATATATACACATGTGTATGAATTAACATTTCATCGTGTGAAGCAGGAGTTATTTTCCTGTTGTATACCACTGGAGTGCTCTATGTGAAGTAGTGGGTGGTCCCACGGCTGCTGAGAACCACTCCCTCGCACCGGTCCCCTCCCCAGCATTCCCCTCCCTCTGGAAAGCAGGAGCCCTACCCAGCTCTCTATCCAACCACTCTGCTCAGCCCAGAGGAGCAGCCACAGAGAAAAAAAGAAGTTTAAATCAACTCAGAGAAGAGGAGGGTGGGAGAGAGGGGGAGAAAACGCCCTGGAAACTTGGTTGAAGGAGAACTAGGAAAAGAGTGACAGAATCCTATCAGGCAGCAAAGTTGTGACTGAGAGTGCTTTTCTTGGGCTGAGGAGAAAGGGAGCAGGCAAGTTTTCAAGGATGCTCAAGCTGGTGTGAGACTTCTTGGGCGCAAAGACTGCGCACAGGTAAAGATGCACTTTTTCTTTTTCTAAGATTGACGTGAATGCTTTTTTATTATTATTACTTTTTTACTGTTTCTGAACGTTGTTACCAGCTGTGCTTCGCTTCAAACTTAGCTGTGCTGAAAACTTGTCAACACTTGCTAAAGTTTAACAACTAAATTGCAAAGTGACAAAGTTATCTGTCCAACATTGCTGCAATATTCCAATGGGCATTTGTACTGAGTGTGTGTGTCAGTGGTATGATTACAGTGACTTTGTCCTACTTTATTGCATGTGTTTTATATACTGTGGTATCCTTTGTTTTTTCTTAAAGAAAAGTTTGCGATAGGGAGGTTTTGCATAGAAAGAAAACCTGTATTACTGCCTCAGTGTTGTCCTGTAAAGGTGTAAAGAGACAATAATGTTGTGTGAGTATCACCATGTCTTAAAAAACAGATTTAAAGTAGCCCAGACCGTGAGAAGTGGGTGTGTACCCACAGCCGCCACATGAATGCAGAGGTCTTGACTGGAGTTGCGCACTTCAATTTTCCTTTGACTGGAGACAAAGGTTGTCATCCTCAGTGCATATGTGCTGGAACTCACTGTTTTTGAACAAATATAGGGCATCTTCATATGATGTTAGTCCTTTTAGAAACAGGAGGGAACAACCCAAATCCCTCTATTTGTGTAGTGATTTGACTATTATGCAACGTGGATGTCCTTTGCATACATATAATCCCTTGTCTATAGGTTGGCAAACTGATTTTTTTTGTTTTGCAACACTGGAATATCTCACCCACCAGATGAAAGTTGAATGGAAGATGTGCCAGACATGATAGTGTTGTTTGCATTGATGCTATCATTCAGGTGTTTCTCTTGTCAGTCCAACGCCCTTTGCGGAGCCTTGGAGGTTTAAAAAGTAAAGGTACTTCCCCATGAGAGCCTGCAGCAACAGGCTTGGGTGTGGATTCCTCTCTTTCACCCTCCACCCGGTTCTTTTTTTCTCCCTCCCTTCTGGCTTTGCTGTCTCCTCACAGAGGCACACCCTTTTACAACCCCCTCTAAAAAAAAAAAAAAGAAGAAAAAAAGGGAAAAAAAAGCATACATGCTGCAGACAGTTGTTGCAGTGGGTCCATACGAACATATCCAAAAGTTATTTATGGGATATTCAGGGGGTGTAGATGAAAACTTTCCCCTGCTTATCTGCTGTGTTGATGGGTGCTGTGTAATTATTAGTCATTTGGAACAATGAAAAGCTCATATATGAGCCTTTTTAATGGCGTCTGCTTTTGTGGAATATGGTGAACTGACCGTTCTTCATATATGGATCAGATTGTGAACAAAGCCCTTCCAGCTGAAGTTGCTATATCTGTTGCTTTGTACTAAGGCATGTATGATTTTTTTATGGCTGACTTTTTAAAGGCTTGAGCAGATAGAGATTTCTCTTCTATTACCTTGGGTTTCTTAACCTGGGCTCCCGTCCAGGGTGTGCAGGGGAGGAAAGAAGGGACGAAGAGGAGGGGGGAAGACGGGGAAAGAGAGTCAGGGAGTGAGTTAGTGAGGGGGGATGGGCGGGGTGGGGGTGAAGAGGGGAGTAATGGAATGCAGTGGTTTGGAAAGACAAGCTAATTGAAACCAGGTTTGAGGCATTGAGGAGGGAGCTTAGACTTCGCACATTTGGAGAAAGAGAGAAACGTATGTCATTTGAGAGAGATTTATTTTTCTTACATCACAGCATATATGGCATCTTTCCAGATGTGGTTCAAACTAGGATCATCATATGTAATCTGGTCTGCATTTGATATAATGTGTTTGTTCAAGCTGAGGAAAAAGCAGCTAAAAAAACTCCAGACTCGACATAATCCTTTGTTGATTCTTGGATTAAAGTCAAATTTCTGTGTGTGTAGTTGCCTGTCCTCCACCGCTCCCTCCTGCCACACCCAAAACTGTTAGAGAGAGCTGCATTTTGCTCCGCTCTGCAAAATCTTCTCTACAACACGCACTTAACTCATATTGAGTGTCTCAGCTGTAAATGTCTGGAATTCTCAAATTGCACTTGCATGGTGATTGATTGTGACACAGGCAGCTTGAAGAGGGCTGAAAGGTCTTTGGGCAGTGGGTTATCATTCAAGCAATGATATGTTTAGTGTACTTAGCATTTAAAAAAATTCCTGTTTTACTTGGTGAAAATATGGCATAGCGTGTATTACATATGTTGCTACAGATGTCAAATTTTTCTGCAAGCAAGGGTCCAGATTTACACAATCCTAGTAGTTATGGAACATTAATTTTAAGCTCAGAGAGCGAACTGGTTCCTGGCTACCTGCAGGTAAAACGTTTGTCGATGAACAGGGCCTCTTCTTGGCCCGGAGCAGTTTCTGTTTGTCTAAATACTTGCACTTTCCACCAGTGTAGCAGTACAGAGGCAACATTATGTTGCAAACTTCAGAAATGTAGGGCATTTGGAATTCCAAAAACCACACTGCAAAATTTTAAAGAACCTTTATTGATCAAACCTTGCTCAGTCGTCATCGCTGACATAAGCAGTGCCACTCAACGCTGTTTTTGTTGCACTTGTCACCCATGTGACAAACAGCAACTTTACTTGCCTGAAGAACAGGACATGCCTCATGACTGTTCGGAGTCTTCGCTTGACCATGTTAAGTTATTTATCACAGCACTCTACAAGAGCCACTATGTTTTCTTGCCCTGTTGACTGGCAGCACAGATGAGAGGAGTGGCGTTAGTCAGCCACGCTGCTGTGAAACGGAAAAGAAACTGGTCTCTAGCACACTTCCTCTACCATTTCCTCATGGGTTTATTGAGTGGGTGTTTGGAAGGAGGGACAGCGTGGAGAGTTGAAACGAGGGAGGTGGAGGTAGTGAGTAAACTGGAAGAAGGGAGGGTGATTGCAATCAAACTGCAGTTTATTTTTTTTCACACTTGGCATTCTTTGAGGAGTAACATTGGGCTCTCGGACATCCTGAAGTCCCAGCACGAGCGCTAAAGTCTCTCCCTAGAGATTGGCTAAATAAAACAACAGCAAATTTGTAAATACACAACCCGCCCAGTCATCTAGCTACAAATAAACATGTAACTGTCGTCTTCGATTTTCGAAAGTCTTTCTAGGCAATCCACCCAGCAGCCACTCCTTTCTTGTTCATCCAATGCTGGCTTGGAATGTTTCAGTGTGGTCTCAGGATGCTGTGGGAAGCACCTATCATTAGCATTTCTTGCCTTGTTGTTGAGATATAGTAATTTGAGAAGTATGATGAGATGGTCATCAAAAAACCCCTGTAAGTCACACCTATGCGTATGCATTCAATTCAGACTTGTTTACTGTAGCTTCAATCATGGAATTTAAAAAGGGTGTGAATCTTTTTTTTTTTTCTGATAAACCAATAACATTCCCCACTGCTCTGCCAAACATCTGCAAAACACCCCCCAAAAATAAATCTTAGATAAATGTTGCAATAATGCACCACCTACCTACTAACTGTCTGACCTACACCCCAACCCCCACAAGTGCTGTTACGTTGCCCAGTGCAAGGAATGACACGAAGCATCTGTTACAAAAACTCTATTTGGAATGAGGCAGCCAAAATGTCAGGGCAGCAAGGCTTGGAATGTAAATTTAGAAATACATTCAGCTTTGTTTAGGTTTTCTTTTATCTGGCACAAGATACTCAAGGATGGCACTCATCACAATCCAACACTCTCTCTTGTTATAAACAACTCTGCACTACTCTGGTGTGGTCTAAATGCTAAGTATGAATACATATCCTCATGCTGTGCTCGTGCAGCGAGGACTCTACAGCGAAGGACTTCTTATGTCTCTCTATATATACTCTGCTGCTATGGTTGCCATATAGCCCTCCTCTTAACCTTCTTGCCTCCTCCATGAATAGACTTGCATTTGTTCTTGTTCGACTAGCAGCTGTAGAAGGCAGAAACAACCCTAACCAAGCCAAACTAAATTGAGTTGAAGTTACTGAAGAACAGTTACTTGGCATGGCCCATATAAGGTTGCTGTGGATGTCTGTAAATCTCTTGTGATGTCCTATTTGTGTGGCAGAACTGTGTTTTAGTGCCTTTCTTCTTTCTCTTTCTCTCTACCTGGTATAACTAGTTACGCCAGTTCAAAATTAACATCCTCCAGTCAGTTATCCTGCAGCTCTGCCTCCCTTCATCATATTTTCTCTTTGTTAGTTGTTCAGTTTTATTTGCTCTGAAACTGGATCACTTCCCATTTCAGATCTTCAGCAACATCAAGCATGTTTTGTTTAATTTTTGCACGGCCCAATATTACATAGAATGTCTCAGTGGGAGTCCTGCAAGAACAACAGTTCATGATGCAGCCCAAGTTCCTGAGATGACAACCCCCTTAAAACCTTTGCACATAGGAAAAAAATGGAAGAAACCCCACGAGAGGAAATTCAAAGTGAGATCTTCCCTCCTTGGATGTGTAGGGGTGTAATAGAGAACAATGAGTAATGACAGGAGCCATGAGTTATCTGGAACTTACCGTCTCATATAGCATAGACCCTTTCTTCTCTGTCCTCATGTGAACATGAGGCTAAAATATGATTTATATGAAAATCAAGACACAGTTGAAGTGTATGCTCAATGCAGCCCCTGGTCCTGTTTGTGATCTCGTACAGTTTTCCTCAGTTTTTCCATTTTGTGCATGACTCCTGCCAAAGTCACAATGGTTTAATCAACAGCAGGCCAAGTTGGCGTCAGTGGGCAGGCTTTGGTCTCATGCAGGCCTTGTGGTTTGGTTTAGGGCTATGTGGACTATGGAGTGCAAAAAAGAACCATTTATTTTGATGTGCATTCCTTTTATATGCGTCACACATGCATATCCTATCTGCGTTTTAAGGCAAGAGTGAACCTACGCTGGGGCCTGCTGCGTCTCTTTTTGTATTTGTTGTACTTGCTGCATCAAACTACAATGGAGACAGAAGAACAGGGAGTCTATTCTGTTTTGACAACATGACTGATCTGGTCACTGCTCCTATCTCCCCCGTTGCCTCTCTGCACTGAGGCATTTTTATTGGTTCATAATCAAATCTCATCACTCACCAGCCCTGCTGTGCCTGATTCACTTATGGTCGAGCTTTAATCATTGTCACACAGCACCCGTTTTCTGTTCATCAAATTGATTGGATTTGGCAATCAACCAAACTGATTAACCAAAGCCATTGTGATCAGCTTCCAGTGTACTGTGACTTAATTAAACAGAAACTATGTCAGTCAAACTGTCAAGGTATGTGTCCTCAAGGCATCAACAGTTGAAAGAAAGAGAGGGTAGGGAGCCAATGCTCAGCAGTACAATGGAAGTTCCATTTGTTGTATCTTCCTAGTAAACAGGTGCTGCCAGCTAAAATGACAACAACAACAACAACAACAATGACAAATATGGGATCTGTTCAGCCAAGCCTGTGCTACTTTTCAGCCTTCAGTTGAGAGAGTGTGACTCAGGGTGCACATTAACTGTGCATTTCTGACTGAATGTTTGTGTTCTTGTTTATTTGAGGAAAAAACCTGAAGGTCGGGGGGTGTGTTGGACTGACTACAGGGGGGTGGACACTCAGGCAGGGTGCAGGGTGGGCGGTATAGAATGGAGCTGAGTCTGAGAGAAAGAGGACATTTCTTTGGAGTTAGTCACTGCGGGGAGAGGCCGGGCTCCCTTCCAGCTGGCCTGACGGCTCTATCAAGGAATGTGTGTGACTGGAGGCCTGGGTGGGGCTGTGTACTGAGCTTCCCCCTCTGCAAGCACAGCACATAGGAAAAGCGGTGTGATCTGCCTCGTGGACTGTGGACCGGTATTTCTACCCATGCACACGGCATGTGCTTTTATTTTCTTTCTTCACTGTTGGTGACTGCACTTGTTCTTACTGTGCACACCTGTGTCTGTGTTTATGGGTGTGGTCTCACCAAGGTATTGAAAACAGATGATGGGCCACCCATTTGTTATCTTTGGGTTTGAACATTGTCAAAAATTCTACTTGCATGAGATTATTATTTTTCTTATTTTTTATGTTTTTTTGTTTTTGTTTTTTTAAACAAAATTACGTGATCTCATTCACAGTTGGAGATCTCACTTACCTTGTATCTGATTTTGTTTTGGATATCAGTGATCCAGTCAGCCTTAAGACTGATCCTTTGAAAAACGTACCAGTGTCATTCAGTCAGACCTTTACCTGAATGAATCCTGACATGGCAGTCTAATTATTATGTCTCTGTAACAAGAGTATGGGCTAGAGAGTGTACACAGCTGCTGTGGCACAAGTCTCCCTACACAAACATAATGACAACCACGTACAGCCTGACATTTATCTCAGCTATGTCCAATCTATTTCAGTATAGGACCCATTCAAAAAGCACTCAACAACAATGAATTCTTTGGCAAAACTTTAGAGAATTTTACATGCTTTGCAGAAACGTTCCTTGTTTTAAGTTTACTCACTTTCTCTCTCCAGTATGTAGTGTTTAGTATAGATATTTAAAGTCACACTGTTTAGAAAAGTTTTCACTCGCACAAACAGGCTTTTCAACACAATAATGAGCAATTTAGTTTATTGAACATGGGGGACTGGGGAGGGGGAGGTTAATGATCGGGTTGTACAGCCTGTCTCAGAAGAATTTTTCAGAGGGACATGTTCCCACCGGTAGATGCCTGTCTGCACACATATCAAGTCTGGTTCTGTTTGTACTAGGACTGAAAAAGAGAAGGCTTTGTTTCACAATATGCTGGTGGGTTGAAGCAATAATCCTAGTAAGTCCTGTAATATTTTGGGCTAGTCACAGCGGGTAAAAGTAAGATCGACTTGGAATGTAGAATGGCACTCCAATGATGAATACACAGCAACATATTATTGCTATACTGGCTGATATGGTTGCCCATTGCTGCTGTTATACTCCAGTGGAAACCAGGGCAGAGGAATTCACAAGCATATTTTAGAATACATTTTGTTTTAGAATAGAACTGGATTTGCTTAATTTTAATTTCAAATTTCTGGAACTGGATCTTGGATAAATGGTGTGTTTCCATGTCCATCTTATCTTCCTATTTGTGGAGTTGAGGGCCACACCAAACAAGTAGCTGGATTTGTTTACTTAAAGCGTGTCTTTTGCTTCATTATTTGCAAGGGTCAATACTGCAACCATTGGTTGGTTAATTATTAAAGACTCTGAAGGCTCTGATTGGTCATGGAGGGTCCATTGAACATGTACACTAAAATACCTTGAGTAAATCCTGACTGTAACTGCAGAATACTGTATGTAGGTTATCTGTCACTCATACAACTGAAACATGCTTGCTATTGTGTAAGAGAGCAGCATGATGACTTCAAGGTAGGCTTCTTTTGTAGTACCCACGATAATAGTAAAAGGTATTGACAGGACCCTTAAAATATTCATGTCTGTAATTTTTTATCTAATCCTGTTACTATGTTTTTGTGTCAACAGAAGTCAAGAATACAAGAACCACAGCATCAGACTGAAGCCCTTGGCCTTGCTTGAGCAATCCAAGGTAAGTGTCCTTAGACATAATACAAGAGATCCACACAACACATCTATTACTGGTTAAGCAAAGGAAAGAAAACCAAATTTCTTATTAAACATCACTCCAATCCAAGGCCATCTAGTCAGTGTCACCTTAGAACCGCTTTGTATTATGCAGCCAGACAGCAAACCTCTGTTGGAATGTTTGTTGCAAAGCCTCCTTTGAACTTGGAAGGTCATGCCACTGCCATTCAGCTGTGAAAGGCCTGCCTTGTGGAAACCTGACACTTGGCTGCTTCTGCTCCCTATGACTCCTCTTTGCACCCCTCCTTCCTCCCCCAGACACCACCTGTTCCGCTCGAACCCCTTTCCCCTTCTTATGAAACAGCCCCGTCAAAGGCCTGCCAAGCTCATACTGTTTTAACTGTTTGTAGTCGGCAGCTGTGGACAATTTATTTCTTAGGAGTAGGAAGGAGAGCTAGCAAAAGAAGCAACACCAAACCCAAACCGTATGCAGGCCAATGATAGACCTTAAGAAGGCGTATCCAGAAATGCTTTGTGGTTGCACTGTAGTTAACAGAAGCTTTTGTCTGGCAGACTGTCCGCACATCCCCCCTTTCTCAACAAGCATACCAGGCCATAATAAAACATGATAGACAAACAAGCTCATCGGTTTCCCTTTGCCCTCATTTCCCCCATGGTTACCTTCAATGCTTCTTAAAATATCTCATTTTGTATGTTCTTCAGATATGCATTTGATGACATCACTAATCAAATTTAATGTGATATCAAGGACGCCATTCTCAGGAAGGTCAGAGAAATGAATGCGAAATAAGAGAGGGGTGGCTGATTGTCATGTTGCCTGATCGTTTTGAGTCACAGACTCTGTCTGCCTCTCTGTCTTATGATCCTGAGAACAGAGGCTTACTTATTTAGCATCTGTTTACAACTCTATCCATATCTAATCATATGATCTTGATCAAGTTAATTGTCCCTCTGTGCTCCAGGTCCAAAATAGGTTGTGTTGTGTTAGGGCATATTCTAAGCTTTAAAAAAGAATGATGACAGAGAGTAAATATTCAGGATGCCCTATGCACAGCATAGTGTTGTAAGCTGCTTAGGAAGGTCTTCATTAGCCCCATATTTTCATTTTGACTTGTTTGTTTTCTTTCCCCTCTTACTGTTACCTCACAACCATTCCTCTCCCTTTCCCACTGGCTATCTCACTCCAACTTTTTTTTTTAACCATTTTCTCCTCTTTCCATCTCCCTCCCTCTCTTTAAGTTTCTTCCTTCCCTCCAATATTGCTGTGAGTCTTGATGTGAGCCTCCTCCCTTCAGCTTGCTGCCAGAAATATGTCATAGCTGTGTGAACAAGGACAGCTCAGAAACTTATGAAGCGCCTCAGAGTGAGGGTAAAATGTGAGAAGAGAAATATAAGTTTACATATGAAAGGTAATTATGTATGAAAATAGATGGATGGATAGGGAGGGGAGGTGTGTCCTGAAGTTGTCCCTTTAGGTGACAGGTGGAGAAATTAATAAGAACACTTTTTCTGGCCCTTGCTCTCTGGGAATTTTTATGAAAACGTGGATGTTGCCTTTCCCTCCCATCTGTGATCCTCTTTTTTCCCTTAAAACAGAATCCAGCCAACAATAAGTTTGAGATTTAAAAAAATCAGAAAAAGGGAGGAGGTGGATGTGTAAGATGAGCTACATTGTCTCTCATATGGAAAATACAAATTCTTCGCTTCAGTCTAAATGCCCATTTGGCTGGGATCAGAAGGTTAAGACACTATAACTTGCAGTATCAGGTGACCTGAGTGGTGTTTTTTCTACATGAGTTAAGTGAGCTGTGTTTGATGCATATAATGTTGTGGATAATGTAAGGTGTAAGGCTTGAGTTCTTAATAGATTCATGTTACTAGCTTCAGTCAAATCACTGACAGAGACAATGAGATAGAAAGAAGCAGAAAGAAAGGGGGGGAGATCAGGTTGATGCCTGCGAGTGGTTGGCATCATCTTTGGCATAAACGCCATCCTTATATCTGCTATTATCACTCTCAGTGGCCATGGTTCTTGTTAATCACTTCTGAGTGTCGTCAAAAGGTTATTTTAGAGAGAGGGCTTAACATTACCTCAAAGCATTGCAAGCATTTTCCAGTATTCCCAATCACGCAGGACCAGTCTATTTATTGACTTGCGTTAATTAGCGTATTGCTTGCTGTGTGCCCTTGGACAGAGTCCAGCAAACCAGGGAGACCAGTTTGCAAATCATACTGCATTCCAAACTGTCTGTTTATTAATGCTTTCTCACACACCCTAACTTTGGCAAAAATTCTGATGTGCTAATGGTTGAGAGACAATTATATCAGGAGAAAAACAGGTCTCTCTCTCTCTCTCTCTCTCTCTCTCTCTCTCTCTCTCTCTCTCTCTCTCTCACACACACACACACACACACACACACACACACACACACACACACACACACACACACACACACACACACACAAACCACATGTGCCACCTAGATTTACAGTCTATTGTTTGGCATCTCAGGGAGCCAGCCAAAACAACAGTGTCGTTTTCTTCTAACCTTATCATTTGTTTAATATACTGTACATCTCCAGTGTGGCAAGAGTGGCAGATGGCCGTTGACTGAGCGGTGCTTGTTACAAACTCCTTTGAAACAGCTGTTTCTTTATCTTTCCCTTAGGTTCCTCTTGTTCCCAGCAGCTTGTTATCTTGCACAACAGTGTGGCAGCTTCAGTGAATTGGCAAGAGAATCTGTGGCTTACTGGTGTAATTATGTTATTTGTAGAGGTGCAAAATAGTATGGAAAAATGTATGTGTGATTTTTAATAATTATTTTCAGATTAAATTGATCAAATGGAAATCCAGCTTTACAACAACAATCATAACATTACATTCTTCCTGCCAACTGACTTCTTATTTATTTCAGTTGACATGTTAGCAGCTAGTTGAGGCAGTTTTCTTGTGAGTTCTTATGTTCTTATGAGTATCTTGATATTCAAGTATATGTGAATTAAACGATAACTCTCAGCTTGTTATACATTGTCTCAGAAATGTGACAACACACCATCCCCTTAAATAATGGTCTTGGTCTGCATCACTAAAGACAGAACCAAGACAAGCCAAGTGAAGGAAATTCGATAATACAAACAAAATAAAACAGTTGTATATCAAGTGGAAAAGGGCATAATTGATCCCCCCCCCAATATGAAGTTCTTGGCTGACCACCAAGAAGCTATATCTTGAAATACTCTGAATAAGTATGGAACAGAGCGATACAACTAGTAAGAATCCTCTATGCTCCCTTTCCAAGCTGTTCTCCAGTCCACCCCATAAAAACACAGGCAACCAGTCACCAATATGACTCATATCCTCTTTGTTTTGTGCCATCTCATGGACAAGCTTTTGCCATTTATACTGGCTGATTACAGGCAAATAGACAATGAATGATTACACAGTTTGATGTTGCGTACTGTGCCAGGCAACAGCAGAATCATTCTCTTATAAATGACTGTGATCATACAGCTTTGTCAGTGTTCCACTGTGAAATATCTTTCAGTGCAAAAAAAATACAGTATTATTGAATATTGGCTGGTTATTCTTGTTATAATCAAGTCAAATGCTGAGGCATTGGATTCACATGTTGAATGACCTTGCCTTTTTAAAGGAAACAATTTAGAAAAGCAATCTGTGTTGTTTTGTATAGCAGACAGCTTTTTCTACTACAGTTCCACTTATAATTATCTATATTCTCTGTAGTCAGGGGGCCCTCTGGAAAATGAATTGTTGGTTCATCAATTGAACCATTAAATGACTGGGTGGCTATAGTTCCGGTGCTTTGGTCCATGTGTCTTCAAGTACATGCAACATCTGGTCTTGCCTTGTGCATGAACAGTATCTTTGAACAGGACTTTGAACTCCAAATTGTTCCTTATGTGTGCATATGTAAGGGAAAATGTCACTTTGGACATCTGGAAAAATAATGCCAAATGCATGCAATGCAAAAAAAACCCATGAAAAACATGAAAACCATTGCTAGTCGGACACACATGGCTTAGACAGCTTTGTGTAAGTGAAGGTGTGGGTTGTGGAGAGTCAGGCATTAATGAAACAATGGGTTGCGTGTTTCAAAGAGGTTGTGTGGGGACGACTGGTCAGCATATTAAAAAAGCCAGGTCTGAGAATTATGTAAATAAACTATTTTTGTGTTGGTTGCACATGTGTTTACAACAGTATGCATAAAGCTAGACACTAAAAAAAAAAAAAAAAGCAAACCCATGTCTGTAATTTGGTTGATTGGAGCTGATAGAAAGCAATATTTAGTAAAGTCTGATGACCACACCCAGTAAGTAACATTATATGTGCTTTTGCATTACATACATCTTGAAAGTGATCAAATTTGTGATATAGTAGTAGTCATAGTGCATTGTGTGTGAGCATATACAAATGTGTACTTATTTTAGTGCTATTATCTTTGAAATGGATCTGTGAGAGAGGATGTGCAGTTACACACCGGTATATGTGTTACTGTGCGTTTCTCCACCTCCTCTGTGTGTTTTCATAAGACATGGCCTTACAAAGCTTTAAACGTCATTGTTCTGTCTATTGACATTGGAGCATGGGTGTCGGCACAGGATTGTGCTGCTTTCCTCAGGGCAGGGTGTGGTCTGTCGCCAACCAAATTGGAGGAGGGGATGGTTAGAGGTTTAGAGATGGTTTTAACACCATCTAGTGTTCACCATTGGGTCTTACAAGGTAGACCAACAGTGTTAGTAAATGTTTAATGCATGCAAATATAGGATTTGTCTTCAGGATGAACATTTTCTGATGTCTTTTTCTGATGCATTGTTGGTCATGATTTTGTCTAAATGGTTGTTATAATTTCTTTATGCAGGAAAACCAAGACAGCGTTTTCGACACACCAGGGCTTAAATAGAGGAAAGGAAAAAACAAGGTATTGCATAAAGTTAAAATCATAATAAAGCCCTTGTCCTTTCCTGATTTCATCCTGTATACTGTGTTGCAAATGCATATAGTGTAAGTTCTTGATGACTACCTTGTGTTTTTTCTCTCAAACCCAACCTTTGTATTGTTATGTTAACAGATGGCTGAAGAGGAGGAAACCAGGGAGGTGCTCTTTCCAGATTGGGAAGGTCCAGACAAAACTGGACTGACAATTGAACAGACAAGTGGAGGAGAGATCTTCGTCAAGGAAGTGAAAGGAGAGTCACCTGCAGCACGGTCTGGAAAAGTATATGAAGGTGGCAAACTCGTTCTTTTTCTCAAATCATCAAACATGAAGTCAAATTTGTCTCACCTACATAATGACTAATTTCTTGTATTTTTTTAACCAACATTTTTGTTGCTGTCTCCACTGAATTCATAGGTGACCAGATTGTAGGTGCCACTGTCTACTTTGATAACATGAGCTCAGAAGAAACAGCTGAGTTGCTGAAGACATTGAACCGCCACAAGGTTGGACTGAAACTACAAAACAAAGGAGACAAATCCCCTTGCCTCTCGCCCTTGAGCACACCATGTCGCTCACCAATGGGCACCCTAACGTGGGAAGGGAAGACCCGGTTTGGAGGTTCCAGTCCAGACATCATCCTTGTAAGTTCTTTTTTTAAATTACATGATCACTGATTTGTTTATAGGGAAGCTACTGAGCACAATACATGATATAATAACACTTCTATGTTACATGCCTTCCTGTCTTTTTAAATCAACAGAGTGGAGATGATGAGGACTATAAGAGAATATACACAAAAAAAATTAAACCAAGGCTGAAGTCTGAAGACCTTGCAGAGGGAGTAGATGTGCGCACAGAGCGGCACAGCAGCACAAGCAGTGATGGAAGCACAATTACTACTATCACCCGCCGCATTACGACCTACACTGTGGATATGCCGAGTGGCATAAGTGAGCAACTTGAACTTTCAAGCCCAGAGTTCAAGGGGCTAAGGCACGAATCTGGAGATGATTCTCCTCGTATCAGAATCTCACATGGCAGCCCTTCAGGTAAAGTGGGAGCAGAAGAGGGAGTTTTTGAGTCAAGCAATGTCTCTTACACTGGGCCACAAATTAGCTCCATAGAGACACACTGGGGCAGTGGGGGAGTTCAGACCACAACAATGACAAGAGAGGCAGAAAGAAGTACAGGCCTCAGATTCAAAGGGCCTAAATTTGGGGGTACAGGCCAGGGAAGCTTTGATATCTCAAGAGGAAGTGGAGAGCAAGGAGACAGAAGCATTCAGGTGTCAGGAACAAGCATGACACTAAGTGACAGCACAAACACTGGTAGTAAGCATATTACAATAGGAGTGGGAGGTGCAGAGGTAAGCTCTGCTGATGCAAACAGAGGATCAATCAGTCCATCTTTACCAGGAAAGAGCAAGCTGATTTTGACTTCCTCCATGGAAAAAACAAAGGAGGGAAGTGATGACACTAGTTTAGGTGACAGGACAAAGGTGAAGGTATTTGAAAGTACCACCAGTCACCAGCAAGCAAAGGGATCAGGCACTGTTGATGATCCAAATGTCAGACTGGTTGGAAGTTCCAGAGGTATTGATACTGAATTGAGAGGTGGCACAGTAGGAGGATCAAAAATTACGTTAGGCAATTTTACCTCAGGATATTCAACAGCTCCAGGCAAGATTTCAATGGCAGGTATGGATGGTTCAAAGTTGAAAGGTGAGGTTGATATCAACCTACCAAGCACAAAGGGAGAAATAAAAGCATCTGGAATAGACACTGATGTTCCAGGGTATGAGACTGAGGACAATGTGAGTGGCATAAAAATGTCAACAATCAAGATGCCTGTAACTGAAATGAAAGGACTCAAGAAAGATGGAACTAGTGTTGAAATTAAACTTGGTGGTGATGCTGACCGAGATATAAATGTAAACCTGAAGGGTTCTAAGGTAGAAGAAAATCTTGATGTAACAGTACCAAATACTGAGGGAAAAATAAAGGCAACCAAAGTGGACATTAAAGGTCCAACAATAAACATTGAGGCAAAAGAAGGGGATTTCAAAATGCCTCAGATAAAGTCACCATCATTTGAGGCCAAGGGACCAAAAGTTGATGTAAAAGCTACTGAGATTGACATTAAAGCACCAGAAGTTGTTGGTGGGGGCTCTGATAGAAAACTTGAAGGACTGAAATTTAAGATGCCATCCAAACCAGAACCCAAAATGCCAGAATGGGATATAAAAGCTTCCAAAGTGGACATTGGCATGAAGGGACCTGAAGGTGGATTCAACCAGCCAAAATCCACAATGACATCCACTGGACTGAAAGGTCCAAAACTTGAAGGTGATCTGGCTATATCAGTTCCAAAGAGTAAAGGAGACATAAAAACACCAGTTGACATGAAAAGGGCAAATGGAGATGTTGAAATTAAAAAAGCCAAAATTTCATCATTTGATCTCAATGTTCCCAAAGCTGAAATTAATGTAGTCATGCCTGAAGTTGAGGTAAAAGCTCCAGTGACTGATGATGAAGGCTCTGATGTGAAACTCAAAGGACCTAAAATTAGCACACCATCCATAAAAGGTCCAAAGATACCAGATGCTGGTATCAATCTGCAAGGTACCAAACTGAAGGGAGATGTGAATGTGAAATGTCCCAAGATTGAGGGTGATACAGAAGTTCCTGAAGTAAACATTGAAGTTGGAGGTGCTGACATTGAGAATCTCAGTGGTAAAAGTAAAGGAATGAAAATAAAGATGCCAACTCTCTCAGGACCGAAAATTTCCATGCCAGATGTGGATGTCAATCTGAAAGGTGCCAAACTCAAAGGTGAAGTGGATGTGTCAGCTTCAAACGTTGAAGGAGACATAACAGCACCTAAAGCTGACATAAAATCCCCAGAGGTTGATATTGAAGGAACAAAGGGTGGATTTGAAATGCCCAAGATCAAAATGTCATCGTTTGGATCCAAGGGTCCAAAAGTTGAAGGCCCAGACGTTGATGTCACTCTCCCGAAGGCAAACATTGATGTAAAAGCACCTGATGTTGACATTAAAGGACCAGAAGTAGACATTGAAGGACCTGATGCCAAACTGAAAGGACCCAAATTCAGCATGCCAACTATCTCAGGACCAAAACTTTCCATGCCAGATGTGGATTTCAATCTGAAAGGTCCAAAACTCAAAGGTGATGTGGATGTGTCAGCTCCAAAGGTAGAGGGAGATATAAAAACACCTAAAGTTGACATAAAAGGGCCAGAGGTTGATATTAAAGGGCCAAAGGGTGGATTTGAAATGCCCAAGATCAAAATGCCATCATTTGGCTCCAAGGGTCCGAAAGTGGAAGGCCCAGATGTTGATATCAATCTTCCGAGGGCAAACATTGATGTCAAAGCACCTGATGTTGACATTAAAGGCCCAGAGGTTGACATTGAAGGACCTGATGCCAAATTGAAAGGGCCCAAATTCAGCATGCCAACTATTTCAGGACCGAAACTTTCCATGCCAGATGTGGATTTCAATCTGAAAGGTCCAAAACTGAAAGGTGATGTGGATGTGTCAGCACCAAAGGTGGAGGGAGACATAAAAACACCTAAAGTTGACATAAAAGGCCCTGAGGTTGATATTGAAGGGCCAAAGGGTGGATTTGAAATTCCCAAGATCAAAATGCCACCATTTGGCTTCAAGGGTCCGAAAGTGGAAGGCCCAGATGTTGATATCAATCTCCCGAAGGCAAACATTGATGTCAAAGCACCTGATGTTGACATTAAAGGACCAGACGTTGACATTGAAGGACCTGATACAAAACTGAAAGGACCCAAATTCAGCATGCCAACTATCTCAGGACCGAAACTTTCCATGCCAGATATGGATTTCAATCTGAAAGGTCCAAAACTGAAAGGTGATGTGGATGTGTCAGCTCCAAAGGTAGAGGGAGACATAAAAACACCTAAAGTTGACATAAAAGGCCCAGAGGTTGATATTGAAGGGCCAAAGGGTGGATTTGAAATGCCAAAGATCAAAATGCCAAAATTTGGCTTCAAAGGTCCGAAAGTGGAAGGTCCAGATGTTGATATCAATCTCCCGAAGGCAAACATTGATGTCAAAGGACCTGATGTTGACATTAAAGTACCAGAGGTTGACATTGAAGGACCTGATACAAAACTGAAAGGACCCAAATTCAGCATGCCAACTATCTCAGGACCAAAACTTTCCATGCCAGATATGGATTTCAATCTGAAAGGTCCAAAACTCAAAGGTGATGTGGATGTGTCAGCACCAAAGGTAGAGGGAGACATAAAAACACCTGAAGTTGACATAAAAGGCCCAGAGGTTGATATTGAAGGGCCAAAGGGTGGATTTGAAATGCCAAAGATCAAAATGCCAAAATTTGGCTTCAAAGGTCCGAAAGTGGAAGGTCCAGATGTTGATATCAATCTCCCGAAGGCAAACATTGATGTCAAAGCACCTGATGTTGACATTAAAGGACCAGAGGTTGACATTGAAGGACATGATGCCAAACTGAAAGGACCCAAATTCAGCATGCCAACTATCTCAGGACCGAAACTTTCCATGCCAGATGTGGATTTCAATCTGAAAGGTCCAAAGCTCAAAGGTGATGTGGATGTGTCAGCTCCAAAGGTAGAGGGAGACATAAAAACACCTAAAGTCGACATAACAGGCCCTGAGGTTGATATTGAAGGAACAAAGGGTGGATTTGAAATGCCCAAGATCAAAATGCCTTCATTTGGCTTCAAGGGTCCGAAAGTGGAAGGCCCAGATGTTGATATCAATCTCCCGAAGGCAAACATTGATGTCAAAGCACCTGGTGTTGACATTAAAGGACCAGAGGTTGATGTTGAAGGACCTGGTGCCAAACTGAAAGGACCCAAATTCAGTATGCCAACTATCTCAGGACCGAAAATTTCAATGCCAGATATGGATTTCAATCTGAAAGGTCCAAAACTGAAAGGTGATGTGGATGTGTCAGCTCCAAAGGTAGAGGGAGACATAAAAACACCTAAAGTTGACATAAAAGGCTCAGAGGTTGATATTGAAGGGCCAAAGGGTGGATTTGAAATGCCAAAGATCAAAATGCCAAAATTTGGCTTCAAAGGTCCGAAAGTGGAAGGTCCAGATGTTGATATCAATCTCCCGAAGGCAAACATTGATGTCAAAGGACCTGATGTTGACATTAAAGTACCAGAGGTTGACATTGAAGGACCTGATACAAAACTGAAAGGACCCAAATTCAGCATGCCAACTATCTCAGGACCGAAACTTTCCATGCCAGATATGGATTTCAATCTGAAAGGTCCAAAACTGAAAGGTGATGTGGATGTGTCAGCACCAAAGGTAGAGGGAGACATAAAAACACCTAAAGTTGACATAAAAGGCCCAGAGTTTGATATTGAAGGGCCAAAGGGTGGATTTGAAATGCCAAAGATCAAAATGCCAAAATTTGGCTTCAAGGGTCCGAAAGTGGAAGGTCCAGATGTTGATATCAATCTCCCGAAGGCAAACATTGATGTCAAAGCACCTGATGTTGACATTAAAGGACCAGAGGTTGACATTGAAGGACATGATGCCAAACTGAAAGGACCCAAATTCAGCATGCCAACTATCTCAGGACCGAAACTTTCCATGCCAGATGTGGATTTCAATCTGAAAGGTCCAAAGCTCAAAGGTGATGTGGATGTGTCAGCTCCAAAGGTAGAGGGAGACATAAAAACACCTAAAGTCGACATAACAGGCCCAGAGGTTGATATTGAAGGAACAAAGGGTGGATTTGAAATGCCCAAGATCAAAATGCCTTCATTTGGCTTCAAGGGTCCGAAAGTGGAAGGCCCAGATGTTGATATCAATCTCCCGAAGGCAAACATTGATGTCAAAGCACCTGGTGTTGACATTAAAGGACCAGAGGTTGATGTTGAAGGACCTGATGCCAAACTGAAAGGACCCAAATTCAGTATGCCAACTATCTCAGGACCGAAAATTTCAATGCCAGATATGGATTTCAATCTGAAAGGTCCAAAACTCAAAGGTGATGTGGATGTGTCAGCACCAAAGGTAGAGGGAGACATAAAAACACCTAAAGTTGACATAAAAGGCCCAGAGGTTGATATTGAAGGGCCAAAGGGTGGATTTGAAATGCCCAAGATCAAAATGCCAAAATTTGGCTTCAAGGGTCCGAAAGTGGAAGGCCCAGATGTTGATATCAATCTCCCGAAGGCAAACATTGATTTAACAGCACCTGATGTTGACATTAAAGTACCTGAGGTTGACGTTGAAGGACCTGATGCCAAACTGAAAGGACCCAAATTCAGCATGCCAACTATCTCAGGACCGAAACTTTCCATGCCAGATGTGGATTTCAATCTGAAAGGTCCAAAACTGAAAGGTGATGTGGATGTGTCAGCTCCGAAGGTCGACGTTGAAGGACCAGATGTTGACATAGAGGGCCACAAAGGAGGGTTGAAACTGCCTAAATTTAAAATGCCATCATTTGGGATGAAAGGTCCAAATGTTGAAGGCCCAGAAGTTGATGTCAACCTCCCAAAAGCTGATATTGATATAAAAGCCCCTGATCTGGATATTAAAGGGCCAAACGTCGACATTGAGGCTCCAAGTGGTAAAATTAAAGGACCCAAATTCAGCATGCCAACTATCTCGGGACCGAAACTTTCCATGCCAGATGTGGATTTCAATCTGAAAGGTCCAAAACTCAAAGGTGATGTGGATGTGTCAGCTCCAAAGGTAGAGGGAGACATAAAAACACCTAAAGTTGACATAAAAGGCCCAGAGGTTGATATTGAAGGACCAAAAGGTGGATTTGAAATGCCCAAGATCAAAATGCCATCATTTGGCTTCAAGGGTCCAAAAGTTGAAGGCCCGGATGTTGATATCACTCTCCCGAAGGCAAACATTGATGTTAAAGCACCTGATGTTGACATTAAAGGACCAGAGGTTGACATTGAAGGACCTGATGCCAAACTGAAAGGCCCCAAATTCAGCATGCCAACTATCTCAGGACCGAAACTTTCCATGCCAGATGTGGATTTCAATCTGAAAAGTCCCAAACTCAAAGGTGATGTGGATGTGTCAGCACCAAAGGTAGAGGGAGACATAAAAACACCTAAAGTTGACATAAAAGGCCCAGAGTTTGATATTGAAGGGCCAAAGGGTGGATTTGAAATGCCCAAGATCAAAATGCCAAAATTTGGCTTCAAGGGTCCGAAAGTGGAAGGCCCAGATGTTGATATCAATCTCCCGAAGGCAAACATTGATGTAAAAGCACCTGATGTTGACATTAAAGTACCTGAGGTTGACGTTGAAGGACCTGATGCCAAACTGAAAGGACCCAAATTCAGCATGCCAACTATCTCAGGACCGAAACTTTCCATGCCAGATGTGGATTTCAATCTGAAAGGTCCAAAACTGAAAGGTGATGTGGATGTGTCAGCTCCGAAGGTCGACGTTGAAGGACCAGATGTTGACATAGAGGGCCACAAAGGAGGGTTGAAACTGCCTAAATTTAAAATGCCATCATTTGGGATGAAAGGTCCAAATGTTGAAGGCCCAGAAGTTGATGTCAACCTCCCAAAAGCTGATATTGATATAAAAGCCCCTGATCTGGATATTAAAGGGCCAAACGTCGACATTGAGGCTCCAAGTGGTAAAATTAAAGGACCCAAATTCAGCATGCCAACTATCTCGGGACCGAAACTTTCCATGCCAGATGTGGATTTCAATCTGAAAGGTCCAAAACTCAAAGGTGATGTGGATGTGTCAGCTCCAAAGGTAGAGGGAGACATAAAAACGCCTAAAGTTGACATAAAAGGCCCAGAGGTTGATATTGAAGGACCAAAAGGTGGATTTGAAATGCCCAAGATCAAAATGCCATCATTTGGCTTCAAGGGTCCAAAAGTTGAAGGCCCGGATGTTGATATCACTCTCCCGAAGGCAAACATTGATGTTAAAGGACCTGATGTTGACATTAAAGGACCAGAGGTTGACATTGAAGGACCTGATGCCAAACTGAAAGGACCCAAATTCAGCATGCCAACTATCTCAGGACCGAAACTTTCCATGCCAGATGTGGATTTCAATCTGAAAGGTCCAAAACTCAAAGGTGATGTGGATGTGTCAGCACCAAAGGTAGAGGGAGACATAAAAACACCTAAAGTTGACATAAAAGGCCCAGAGTTTGATATTGAAGGGCCAAAGGGTGGATTTGAAATGCCCAAGATCAAAATGCCAAAATTTGGCTTCAAGGGTCCGAAAGTGGAAGGCCCAGATGTTGATATCAATCTCCCGAAGGCAAACATTGATGTAAAAGCACCTGATGTTGACATTAAAGTACCTGAGGTTGACGTTGAAGGACCTGATGCCAAACTGAAAGGACCCAAATTCAGCATGCCAACTATCTCAGGACCAAAACTTTCCATGCCAGATGTGGATTTCAATCTGAAAGGTCCAAAACTGAAAGGTGATGTGGATGTGTCAGCTCCGAAGGTCGATGTTGAAGGACCAGATGTTGACATAGAGGGCCACAAAGGAGGGTTGAAACTACCTAAATTTAAAATGCCATCATTTGGGATGAAAGGTCCAAATGTTGAAGGCCCAGAAGTTGATGTCAACCTCCCAAAAGCTGATATTGATATAAAAGCCCCTGATCTGGATATTAAAGGGCCAAACGTCGACATTGAGGCTCCAAGTGGTAAAATTAAAGGACCCAAATTCAGCATGCCAACTATCTCGGGACCGAAACTTTCCATGCCAGATGTGGATTTCAATCTGAAAGGTCCAAAACTGAAAGGTGATGTGGATGTGTCAGCTCCAAAGGTAGAGGGAGACATAAAAACACCTAAAGTTGACATAAAAGGCCCAGAGGTTGATATTGAAGGACCAAAAGGTGGATTTGAAATGCCCAAGATCAAAATGCCATCATTTGGCTTCAAGGGTCCAAAAGTTGAAGGCCCGGATGTTGATATCAATCTCCCGAAGGCAAACATTGATGTTAAAGCACCTGATGTTGACATTAAAGGACCAGAGGTTGACATTGAAGGACCTGATGCCAAACTGAAAGGACCCAAATTCAGCATGCCAACTATCTCAGGACCGAAATTTTCCATGCCAGATGTGGATTTCAATCTGAAAGGTCCCAAACTCAAAGGTGATGTGGATGTGTCAGCACCAAAGGTAGAGGGAGACATAAAAACACCTAAAGTTGACATAAAAGGCCCAGAGTTTGATATTGAAGGGCCAAAGGGTGGATTTGAAATGCCCAAGATCAAAATGCCAAAATTTGGCTTCAAGGGTCCGAAAGTGGAAGGCCCAGATGTTGATATCAATCTCCCGAAGGCAAACATTGATGTAAAAGCACCTGATGTTGACATTAAAGTACCTGAGGTTGACGTTGAAGGACCTGATGCCAAACTGAAAGGACCCAAATTCAGCATGCCAACTATCTCAGGACCAAAACTTTCCATGCCAGATGTGGATTTCAATCTGAAAGGTCCAAAACTGAAAGGTGATGTGGATGTGTCAGCTCCGAAGGTCGATGTTGAAGGACCAGATGTTGACATAGAGGGCCACAAAGGAGGGTTGAAACTGCCTAAATTTAAAATGCCATCATTTGGGATGAAAGGTCCAAATGTTGAAGGCCCAGAAGTTGATGTCAACCTCCCAAAAGCTGATATTGATATAAAAGCCCCTGATCTGGATATTAAAGGGCCAAACGTCGACATCGAGGCTCCAAGTGGTAAAATTAAAGGACCCAAATTCAGCATGCCAACTATCTCGGGACCGAAACTTTCCATGCCAGATGTGGATTTCAATCTGAAAGGTCCAAAACTCAAAGGTGATGTGGATGTGTCAGCTCCAAAGGTAGAGGGAGACATAAAAACACCTAAAGTTGACATAAAAGGCCCAGAGTTTGATATTGAAGGACCAAAGGGTGGATTTGAAATGCCCAAGATCAAAATGCCATCATTTGGCTTCAAAGGTCCGAAAGTTGAAGGCCCAGATGTTGATATCACTCTCCCGAAGGCAAACATTGATGTTAAAGCACCTGATGTTGACATTCAAGGACCAGAGGTTGACATTGAAGGAGCTGATGCCAAACTGAAAGGACCCAAATTCAGCATGCCAACTATCTCAGGACCAAAACTTTCCATGCCAGATGTGGATTTCAATCTGAAAAGTCCAAAACTCAAAGGTGATGTGGATGTGTCAGCTCCAAAGGTAGAGGGAGACATAAAAACACCTAAAGTTGACATAAAAGGCCCAGAGGTTGATATTAAAGGACCAAAAGGTGGATTTGAAATGCCCAAGATCAAAATACCATCATTTGGCTTCAAGGGTCCAAAAGTTGAAGGCCCAGATGTTGATATCGATCTCCCGAAGGCAAACATTGATGTCAAAGCACCTGATGTTGACATCAAAGGTCCAGAGGTTGACATTGAAGGACCGGATGCCAAACTGAAAGGACCCAAATTCAGCATGCCAACTATCTCAGGACCGAAACTTTCCATGCCAGATGTGGATTTCAATCTGAAAGGTCCAAAACTCAAAGGTGAAGTGGATGTGTCAGCTCCAAAGGTAGAGGGAGACATAAAAACACCTAAAGTTGACATAAAAGGCCCAGAGGTTGATATTGAAGGGCCAAAGGGTGGATTTGAAATGCCCAAGATCAAAATGCCATCATTTGGCTTCAAGGGACCGAAAGTGGAAGGCCAAGATGTTGATATCAGTCTCCCGAAGGCAAACATTGATGTCAAAGCACCTGATGTTGACATGAAAGGACCAGAGGTCGACATTGAAGGACCTGATGCAAAATGGAAAGGGGCAAAAATTGAGGGAGACATAAAAACACCTCAGGTTGAGATTAAAGCCCCCAACATAGACTTTGAATCTCCAGGGGGACAACTTCATGGTCCAAAAGTGAAATTACCAAAAATATCTGGACCAAAAATATCATTGCCAGATGTTGACATCAACTTGAAAGGGCCAAAATTAAAAGGAGATTTGAAAGGGGATATTCAGTTGCCAAAAGCTGAACTTGAGGGACCGGATGTCACAATTGATGTTCCAGAAACTGGCACGAGGAAGACTAAATTTAAAATGCCAAAGTTTGGATTCAAGGGTCCAAAGATAAAGACTCCAGAAACCGATGTAAAAATGGTAAAAGGGGACATCAGCATGAAGGGAATGACTGGCAGCTCTGATGGTCTTGATCTTAACCTAGGGGTTACTGGTCCAAAGACAAAAGGATCCAAATTCAAGATACCAAAATTTGGTTTCAAAAGCCCAAAGGTAGAAATGCCAGAAATTGATGTTGACCTTCCCAAAGCTGGCATTGATATAAAATCTCCAGAGGTTGAGATTGAAGGACCAGAAGTTAAAATTGATAACCCTGATGGCAAAATTAAAGGAACAAAAATGAAAATGCCAACAATTTCTGGTCCGAAACTTTCCATGCCAGACATAGATTTCAATATCAAAGGTCCGAAAGTCAAAGGTAATGTGGATATGTCAGTTCCAAAGATTGAAGGAGACATAACAGCACCAAAGATGCCAGACTGGGACATAAATCTGAAAGGACCCAAACTGAAGGGAGATGTGAATGTGAAAGGTCCTAAAATTGAGGGAGATATTGAAGCTCCTGGAGTTAACATTGAAGTGCCAGATGCAGACCTTGACAGTCCCAGTGGTAAAATCAAGGGAACAAAGTTCAAGATGCCAAGTATCTCAGGACCGAAACTTTCCATGCCAGATGTGGATTTCAATCTGAAAGGTCCAAAACTCAAAGGTGATGTGGATGTGTCAGCTCCAAAGGTTGAGGGAGACATAAAAACACCTAAAGTTGACATAAAAGGCCCTGAGGTTGATATTGAAGGGCCAAAGGGTGGATTTGAAATGCCCAAGATCAAAATGCCATCGTTTGGCTTCAAGGGTCCGAAAGTGGAAGGTCCAGATGTTGATATCAATCTCCCGAAGGCAAACATTGATGTCAAAGCACCTGGTGTTGACATTAAAGTACCAGAGGTTGACATTGAAGGACCTGATGCAAAACTGAAAGGACCTAAATTCAGCATGCCAACTATCTCAGGACCGAAAATTTCCATGCCAGATATGGATTTCAATCTGAAAGGTCCAAAACTCAAAGGTGATGTGGATGTGTCAGCTCCAAAGGTAGAGGGAGACATAAAAGCACCTAAAGTTGACATAAAAGGCCCAGAGGTTGATATTGAAGGGCCAAAGGGTGGATTTGAAATGCCCAAGATCAAAATGCCTTCATTTGGCTTCAAAGGTCCGAAAGTGGAAGGCCCAGATGTTGATATCAATCTCCCGAAGGCAAACATTGATGTCAAAGCACCTGATGTCGACATAAAGGGACCAGAGGTTGACATTGAAGGACCTGATGCCAAACTGAAAGGACCCAAATTCAGCATGCCAACTATTTCAGGACCGAAACTTTCCATGCCAAATGTGGATTTCAATCTGAAAGGTCCAAAACTCAAAGGTGATGTGGATGTGTCAGCTCCAAAGGTTGAAGGAAACATAGAAGCTCCAGAGGTAGATGTTGAAGGACCAGATGTTGACATTGAGGGCCACAAAGGAGGATTTAAACTGCCTAAATTTAAAATGCCATCATTTGGAATGAAAGGCCCAAATATTGAAGGGCCAGAAGTTGACGTCAACATCCCAAAAGCTGATATTGACATTAAAGCACCTGATCTGGATATTAAAGGACCAGAATTTGACATTGAGAGTCCAAGTGGTAAAATTAAAGGACCCAAATTCAGCATGCCAACTATTTCAGGACCGAAAATTTCCATGCCAGATGTGGATTTCAATCTGAAAGGTCCAAAACTCAAAGGTGATGTGGATGTGTCAGCACCAAAGGTAGAGGGAGACATGAAAACGCCTAAAGTTGACATAACAGGCCCAGAGGTTGACATTGAAGGGCCAAAGGGTGGATTTGAAATGCCCAAGATCAAAATGCCGTCATTTGGATTCAAGGGTCCGAAAGTGGAAGGCCCAGATGTTGATATCAATCTCCCGAAGGCAAACATTGATGTCAAAGCACCTGATGTTGACATTAAAGGACCAGAGGTTGACATTGAAGGACCTGATGCAAAACTGAAGGGGCCCAAATTCAACATGCCAAATATCTCAGGACCAAAACTTTCCATGCCAGATGTGGATTTCAATCTGAAAGGTCCAAAACTCAAAGGTGATGTGGATATCTCAGCTCCAAAGGTCGATGTTGAAGGACCAGATGTTGACATAGAGGGCCACAAAGGAGGATTAAAACTGCCTAAATTTAAAATGCCATCATTTGGGATGAAAGGTCCAAATGTTGAAGTGCCAGAAGTTGACGTCAACCTCCCAAAAGCTGATATTGATATTAAAGCACCTGATGTTGACATTAAAGGACCAAACATTGACATTGAGGCTCCAAGTGGTAAAATTAAAGGACCCAAATTCAGCATGCCAACTATCTCAGGACCGAAAATTTCCATGCCAGATGTGGATTTCAATCTGAAAGGTCCAAAACTCAAAGGTGATGTGGATGTGTCAGCTCCAAAGATAGAGGGAGACATAAAAACCCCAAAAGTTGACATAAAAGGCCCAGAGGTTGATGTTGAAGGACCAAAGGGTGGATTTGAAATGCCCAAGATCAAAATGCCAACATTTGGCTTCAAGGGTCCAAAAGTGGAAGGCCCAGATGTTGATATCAATCTCCCGAAGGCAAACATTGATGTCAAAGCACCTGATGTTGACATCAAAGTACCAGAGGTTGATGTTGAAGGACCTGATGCCAAACTGAAAGGACCCAAATTCAGCATGCCAACTATCTCAGGACCGAAACTTTCCATGCCAAATGTGGATTTCAACCTGAAAGGTCCAAAACTGAAAGGTGATGTGGATGTGTCAGTTCCAAAGGTAGAGGGAGACATAAAAATACCTAAAGTTGACATAAAGGCTCCAGACGTTGACATTGAAGGGCCAAAGGGTGGATTTGAAATGCCCAAGATCAAAATGCCATCATTTGGCTTCAAGGGTTCGAAACTGGAAGGTCCAGATGTTGATATCAATCTCCCGAAGGCAAATATTGACATGAAAGCACCTGATGTTGACATTAAAGTACCAGAGGTTGACATTGAAGGACCTGATGCAAAACTGAAAGGACCCAAATTTAAGCTTCCATCCATATCAGGGCCCACATTGCCTGATTGGGATTTGAGTTTGAAAGGACCCAAATTAAAGGGAGATGTGGATGTGTCACTTCCAAAGTTTGAGGGGGACATGGAAGCTCCAAAGGTCGATGTTGAAGGACCAGATGTTGACATTGAGGGCCACAAAGGAGGATTTAAAATGCCTAAATTTAAAATGCCATCATTCGGGATGAAAGGTCCAAATGTTGAAGGCCCAGACATTGACGTCGACCTACCAAAAGCTGATATTGACATTAAAGCCCCTGAATTGGATATTAAAGGACCAGAATTTGACATTGAGAGTCCAAGTGGCAAAATTAAAGGACCCAAATTCAAGATGCCAAGTATCTCAGGACCGAAAATGTCCATGCCAGATATGGATTTCAATCTGAAAGGTCCAAAACTCAAAGGTGATGTGGATGTGTCAGCCCCAAAGGTAGAGGGAGACATAAAAACACCTAAAGTTGACATAAAAGGCCCAGAGGTTGACATCGAAGGGCCAAAGGGTGGATTTGAAATGCCTAAGATCAAAATGCCATCATTTGGCTTCAAGGGTCCAAAAGTTGAAGGCCCAGATGTTGATATCAATCTCCCGAAGGCAAACATTGATGTCAAAGCACCCGATGTTAACATTAAAGGACCAGAGGTTGACATTGAAGGACCTGATGCAGACTTCGATGGCCACAAAGGACGATTTAAAATGCCTAAATTTAAAATGCCATCATTTGGGATGAAAGGCCCAAGTGTTGAAGGGCCAGAAGTTGACGTCACTCTCCCAAAAACTGACATTGACATTAATGCCCCAGAACTGGAGTTGAAAGGGCCAGATCTTTCCGTTGAAAGTCCAAGTGGTAAAATTAAAGGACCAAAATTCAACATGCCAAGTATCTCAGGACCGAAACTTTCCATGCCAGATATGGATTTCAATCTGAAAGGTCCAAAACTCAAAGGTGATGTGGATGTGTCCGCACCAAAGATAGAGGGAGACATAAAAACACCTAAAGTCGGCATAACAGGCCCAGAGGTTGATATCGAAGGGCCAAAGGGTGGATTTGAAGTGCCCAAAATCAAAATGCCATCATTTGGCTTCAAGGGTCCAAAAGTGGAAGGCCCAGACATTGATATCAATCTTCCAAAGGCAAACATTGACGTGAAAGTGCCTGATGTCGACATAAAAGGAACAGAGGTTGATATTGAAGGACCTGATGCAAAACTGAAAGGACCCAAATTTAAGCTTCCATCCATATCAGCGCCCAAGTTGCCTGATTGGGATATGAGTCTGAAAGGGCCCAAATTCAAAGGAGATGCAGATGTGTCACTTCCAAAGATTGAGGCTGACGCTACAGCCCCGAAGGTTGATACTGAAGGACCAGATGTTGACATTGAAGGCCACAAAGGAGGATTTAAAATGCCTAAATTTAAAATGCCATCATTCGGGATGAAAGGTCCAAATGTTGAAGGCCCAGACATTGACGTCGACCTACCAAAAGCTGATATTGACATTAAAGCCCCTGAATTGGATATTAAAGGACCAGAATTTGACATTGAGAGTCCAAGTGGCAAAATTAAAGGACCCAAATTCAAGATGCCAAGTATCTCAGGACCGAAAATGTCCATGCCAGATGTGGATTTCAATCTGAAAGGTCCAAAGCTCAAAGGTGATGTGGATGTGTCAGCTCCAAAGGTAGAGGGAGACATAAAAACACCTAAAGTCGACATAACAGGCCCAGAGGTTGATATTGAAGGGCCAAAGGGTGGATTTGAAATGCCCAAGATCAAAATGCCATCATTTGGCTTCAAGGGTCCGAAAGTGGAAGGCCCAGATGTTGATATCAATCTCCCAAAGGCAAACATTGATTTGAATGCACCTGATGTTGACATGAAAGTACCAGAGGTTGACATTGAAGGACCTGATGCCAAACTGAAAGGACCCAAATTCAGCATGCCAACTATCTCAGGACCAAAACTTTCCATGCCAGATGTGGATTTCAATCTGAAAGGTCCAAAACTGAAAGGTGATGTGGATGTGTCAGCTCCAAAGGTCGATGTTGAAGGACCAGATGTTGACATAGAGGGCCACAAAGGAGGGTTGAAACTGCCTAAATTTAAAATGCCATCATTTGGGATGAAAGGTCCAAATGTTGAAGGCCCAGAAGTTGATGTCAACCTCCCAAAAGCTGATATTGATATAAAAGCCCCTGATCTGGATATTAAAGGGCCAAACGTCGACATTGAGAGTCCAAGTGGTAAAATTAAAGGACCCAAATTCAGCATGCCAACTATCTCGGGACCGAAACTTTCCATGCCAGATGTGGATTTCAATCTGAAAGGTCCAAAACTCAAAGGTGATGTGGATGTGTCAGCTCCAAAGGTAGAGGGAGACATAAAAACACCTAAAGTTGACATAAAAGGCCCAGAGGTTGATATTGAAGGGCCAAAGGGTGGATTTGAAATGCCCAAGATCAAAATGCCATCATTTGGCTTCAAGGGTCCAAAAGTGGAAGGCCCAGATGTTGATATCAATCTCCCGAAGGCAAACATTGATGTCAAAGCACCTGATGTTGACATTAAAGGACCAGAGGTTGACATTGAAGGACCTGATGCAAAACTGAAAGGACCCAAATTCAGCATGCCAACTATCTCAGGACCAAAACTTTCCATGCCAGATGTGGATTTCAATCTGAAAGGTCCAAAACTGAAAGGTGATGTGGATGTGTCAGCTCCAAAGGTCAATGTTGAAGGACCAGATGTTGACATAGAGGGCCACAAAGGAGGATTGAAACTGCCTAAATTTAAAATGCCATCATTTGGGATGAAAGGTCCAAATGTTGAAGGGCCAGAAGTTGACGTCAACCTCCCAAAAGCTGATATTGATATTAAAGCCCCTGATCTGGATATTAAAGGACCAAACATTGACATTGAGGCTCCAAGTGGTAAAATTAAAGGACCCAAATTCAGCATGCCAACTATTTCAGGACCGAAAATGTCCATGCCAGATGTGGATTTCAATCTGAGAGGTCCAAAACTCAAAGGTGATGTGGATGTGTCGGCACCAAAGGTAGAGGGAGACATAAAAACACCTAAAGTTGACATAAAAGGCCCAGAGGTTGATATTGAAGGGCCAAAGGGTGGATTTGAAATGCCCAAGATCAAAATGCCATCATTTGGCTTCAAAGGTCCGAAAGTGGAAGGCCCAGATGTTGATATCAATCTCCCGAAGGCAAACATTGATGTCAAAGCGCCTGATGTTGACATTAAAGGACCAGAGGTTGACATTGAAGGACCTGACGGAAAACTGAAAGGACCTAAATTCGGCATGCCAAATATCTCAGGACCGAAACTTTCCATGCCAGATGTGGATTTCAATCTGAAAGGTCCAAAACTGAAAGGTGATGTGGATGTCTCAGCACCAAAGGTCGATTTTGAAGGACCAGATGTTGACATTGAGGGCCACAAAGGAGGATTCAAACTGCCTAAATTTAAAATGCCATCATTTGGGATGAAAGGTCCAAATGTTGAAGGGCCAGAGGTTGATGTCAAATTACCAAAGGCAAACATTGATGTCAAAGCACCTGATGTTAACATGAAAGGACCAGAGGTTGACATTGAAGGACCTGATGCCAAACTGAAAGGACCGAAATTTAAGCTTCCATCCATATCAGGGCCCACGTTGCCAGATGTGGATTTCAATCTGAAAGGTCCAAAGCTCAAAGGTGATGTGGATGTGTCAGCTCCAAAGGTCGAGGGAGACATAAAAACACCTAAAGTTGACATAACAGGCCCAGAGGTTGATATTGAAGGGCCAAGAGGTGGATTTGAAATGCCCAAGATCAAAATGCCATCATTCGGCTTCAAGGGTCCGAAAGTGGAAGGCCCAGATGCTGATATTAATCTCCCGAAGGCAAATATTGATGTCAAAGCACCTGATGTTGAGATGAAAGGGCCCGAATTAGATATTGAAGGTCCTGATGCAAAACTGACAGGACCGAAATTTAAGCTTCCATCCATATCAGGGCCCACATTGCCTGATTGGGATTTGAGTCTGAAAGGACCCAAATTAAAGGGAGATGTGGACGTGTCTGCTCCAAAGTTTGAGGGAGATGTAGAAGCTCCCAAGTTTAATGTTGAAGGACCAGATGTTGACATGAATGGCCACAAAGGAGGATTCAAAATGCCTAAATTTAAAATGCCATCATTTGGGGTGAAAGGTCCAAATGTTGAAGGGCCAGAGGTTGATGTCAGCCTCCCAAGAGCTGATATTGATATTAAAGCCTCTGAATTGAATGTGACTGGACCAGATGTTGACATTGAGAGTCCAAGTGGTAAAATTAAAGGACCAAAATTCAACATGCCAAGTATCTCAGGACCGAAACTTTCCATGCCAGATGTGGATTTCAATTTGAAAGGTCCCAAACTCAAAGGTGATGTGGATGTTTCTGTTCCAAAGGTAGAGGGAGACATAAAAACACCTAAAGTTGACATAAAAGGCCCAGAGGTTGACATTGAAGGGCCAAAGGGTGGATTTGAAATGCCCAAGATCAAAATGCCATCATTTGGCTTCAAGGGCACAAAATTGGAAGGCCCAGATGTTGATATCAATCTTCCCAAAGCAAACATTGATGTGAATGCACCTGACGTTGACATGAAAGGACCACAGATTGACATTGAAGGACCAGATTCAAAACTGAAAGGACCCAAAGTCAACATGTCAGCCATTTCAGGGCCAAAATTGTCAATGCCAGATCTTGACTTGAATGTGAAAGGTTCCAAACTCAAAGGTGATGTGGATGTATCCATGCCAATGATAAAGGGAGACATAAAAACAGCTAATGTTGACGTCAAAGGTCCGGAGGTTGATTTTGAAGGTAGTGGAGTGACAGGGGGTGGATATGACATAAAATTTCCCAAATCTAATATTGATTTTGAAGCACCTGCTCTCAATATCAATGTAAAAGGACCTCAAGTCAAAGGAAAGATGGATGCATCCATGCCCAAATTCAAGGAAGATATCAAAGGCCCAAATGCTCACATTGCAGTACCCACCATCACTATGAAAGATGTTTCTGTTGATCCTGTAAAGACAGGTGTTACATTTCCCAAGTTCAAGGGACCTAAGTTTGGAATGAAATCTCCTGACGTGGAGGGGCCTGAATCAGCTAGTGTTAAAATGCCCATGTTCAATGTAGGAACAAAGGGTTCAAAAACAGAAGTCAGTCTCCCAGATACTGAAGCAAGTCTTGATGCTCCTGATATTGATATTGATGTAAGAGGGAAAAAGGGCAAATTTAAACTTCCTAAGGTGAAAGGAAAGGCAAAGAAACCTGATCTTGACATAGAAACATCAGCAATGAACTTTGATGTAGACACACCAAATATCCATGTCAAAGGAACAAAGATAAAGAAGCCTCTTTTTGGCAAGCTTCATTTTCCTGATGTGGAATTAGATATCAAATCACCAAAATTGAAAGGTGATGGATCTTTATCAGAGGGCTTGAAATCATCTGATATGGATTTGAACACCACCGCTGGCAGTCCAAATGTTAGTTTAGAAGGACCAGATGTGAAATTAAAGACACCGAAAATGCCAAATATTGATACAAATCTGAACAAACAAGAAGAGGCAACTGTGTCAGCAGGTTTTAAAGGCCCCAAAATAAATCTAAAAGGTGGTGCTGAGTTTGACACAGGTGTTGCAGCGGGCAGTGCAAGTGGTGGTCTTCATTACCCAGAGGGTACAGTAACATTTCCCAAAATGAAGGTACCAAAATTTGGTATTGCTTTGCCACAGCTGGATGGGCAGCAGCGTGGAGGACATGTTGAATCAGGACTTGCTGCTAGTGGTGGTTTAAACATACATTCTCCATCTGTTAGTTGCCAAGTCAGTTCACAAAATATTGAAGTCCCCAGTCCAGAACTGAGGCACAGAGAAGGCAAAGTAAAGGTAAAGATTCCAAAATTGTTTGGCAAATCAAAAGCAAAGGGCAGCAGTGCAGGTGACCTTCGGGGATCAGAAGTAGAATTGAGTGCAAGTGGAAAAGGCGGTCAGGTGATGGGTGGGAACTTAGAATTAGAGGGTGATCCTGGACTCAGTGTGTCTACGAAAGGCAAGTCAGCCTCACTGGATTTATTTAAGAAATCAAGGCATCGGTCTTCCTCTCTGAGTGATGAGGGGGGGCTTGCAGTTAGTTCTCCTTCAGCTCACTTGGAAGCTGAAGGTAGCAACATGTCATTAGACCTAGGAGGAAGCAAGGTCAAAGGAAAGAAAGGCAAGTTGAAGTTTGGCACATTCGGAGGCTTTGGTTCAAAGACAAAGGGCTCATATGAAGTGACACTTGGTGAGGACAGTGAAACAGGAGTGGAGGGAAGTGAAGGTGTTTCTCTACCGTCTAAAAAATCAAGATTGTCTTCATCTTCCAGTAGTGACAGTGGCTCAAGAGGTGGTTTCAGGTTCCCAAGACTTGAACTATCTGTTTCACCAAAAAAGTGATTAATGATGAGGCACATTAAACTCTGTTATGTACACCCAAATACCCTCTCTTGCTATGGCAAAGTCTTCACACTTAAGTTCTTTGAATCATAAGTGGACGTAATCAGTCATCTCAGTGTTGTTAACAATGAGTAATTCCTTCAGTAATTAAACAGAATTGCATGAGATTGTTTAAAATCCCTTCAAACTGTAAATAAGATGAATTTGTATTTTGTATGTATGTTTTTTGTACATAGTCCAGATTTATTGAACATATGCCACCTCACCAAATTTTCACCAGTAGTTTATTACAGGGTTTGTCATTTTGTCACTTACATTCTGTTAGATGAATATTGTTAATGAACAGGTGTGGTATATTTGTATCCAGGGGTGTGTTGCACAGAACAGAACAGAGAACAGATAGTTTAAATAGTTATGTTGAAGGAGAATGTTGTTTATACACCCAGACACAAGCATAGACTGTTACCAGTTTTTGTATGAAAATATTTTATTTTCAAGCTTTGATATTGTAATCAGTGCAGATGCATATTTACGCAAAATAGAGCTGGCCCTTTATAACACATTCTAAAGAGTGATAGCGTTGTATATACCATAATTGCAAAGACAATCACTGTTTGGATCGTCAGCTCTCTAATGTGCTGTCAGTACTTTTATGTTAATTTTTAACAAAATTTATTCACCCTTCAATTCTGTGGCATTTACCAAAAATATACATTTGCTTCATTTGTTTTAAACATGTTTTGCTTTCTAATCCTGTGTCATGCTCACACTTTTTTCTGTTTTAAGATTTTCTATATTTTATTTCCTTCATATCCTGTCACTCTATCTTTGTACACACACTTTATGATTATGTAAAAAAGAAAAAAAAAAAGTTACAAATAAACAGTCCCTTTTTTTCATGTGATTTGTTTGCAAACAAAGTCTGTTTTGATAGAGCATGATTCTTGGGATCTATTCTTTTGTGTGCATTCTGCCAAATAAACTAAATAAAAAGATTTATAGAATTAAGAAGGCTTCTTAAATCAGTATGTCAGTGCCTTAATCAAATGGTGTGAAATGATTTGATATGGGCAATAATTCATGGGTTTTGGCTTCATTTTGTTCAACATTACAGTCATTATATCCAAGCTATTGTTCTTTATCTTTGATTATGATATACTCTTTAGAAATCCTCCATCAATTAATCCAATTTGAAAAATAATTTTGTTTTATGTAATGATTTATACATACTGTTCACCAAGGGATACGTTAAGTCCAGTGAACTGTTCATTACACCATATACACAAGAAACAGTAGATGGTATCACTCCATCCATCCATTTTCTGCAAGTAAGTAATCATTATTAAATAATTTGTACAATTAAGAAATTTCTGGGATGTAACTGAAAGTATGACATCACACACAGCTAAAGCTACTTGCTGTACTTCAAGTATGGGTAACAATGAGGAAAAACACCAACAACACATAAGATTTTGAAGGTGTATGGCCGTGCCTACTTAATATGTATACCATTTCACTTACTTTTTAGTATGTCATGTTACTGTCAGGCCAGTGAGTGATCTCAATCTTCTGCTTTGTTGTGCATCCACTATAAATTGTAAACAACAATCTTACTTATCAGTAAGTATTGAATAAAAAAAAATGAAATCAAAAATTGATTTTCATCATAATCACATTAACTTCCTTAAACTTACAAACTTCCTCAAAGGCCAGCACATTTCAGCCAATTAAGTAACTTTTTAAAAGCTCTCCCGCCACACACATCCAGTGCACCCTTTACAAATGGGCACTGTATTTCAGTAATACAGTAATGCAGCTACCAAAGGTGAGGGACGGGCAGTGGAAGAAATATACCGTTTGCAGAGCTCTCTTAGTCAGCCATTCTACCTATCAACTGTGGACCAAAACCATATACATCCACATACTTTATTCAGTGAATCATTACAGAAGTCCAAGCAAGGGTTTACGTATAAGTTCGCTCTATTATTGCTAATGTTCTTCATTTCACTGACATCTTAAGTGCCATGGTCATGTTCTCAGAGGTGGAAGAGGTACTTTACTAAAAGTAAATATACTGAATGGCCATTTCAGAATAATGTATATTATTGGATTATATATTATTGATGCAGTAATGTGTGTCTCACTGCTGGTTTATCGACTTTATATGTGTTGTACTTAATCTGGACATCTTGTGAGTTTCCTCTCTGACAGTCAATAAAGTTTTATCTTAATCTAGAATTTTACATCATCATTTATTTGTTGATGTCTTTTGTACTGTCAACGTGAATATAAAGTAGTAACTTAAGTCATTTAATAAACATAGTGGAGTATGCTGAGGAGTAGAAGTATAAAATACTAACTAAAACTGTTTGGATAGGGATAACCACACGCACCAAGTACTTCACATAAAAAACAAAAAACAAAAAAAAAAACAAAACAAAACATGAAATTAGCATAGAAAACAAGAAACAGGGATAGGAAATAAATGTAAAATAAGAATAAAACCCACCTGATGACAATAGTAAAAAATTGATAACAATAAGGATGGAAATAGAATGAAAAGAATGTGTGACATAAAATAGAAAATAAAACCCACTGAATAATAGTGATAAAATAATGTTTAAAACAGAAAACATAGAATGCATAAAATCAAGTGAAATACACCACTTGAATAATTGAATTGCAGTGGTGCATAAGTAAAAGCCCATATTTAATTAAAAACAGCACAAAGACAACACATCAAATATGTGTATCAAACTGAGACATTGACATTCTTTTTGAAAATTACATCCTCATTTACAATTTGATGCCATCAACGTGTTTCCAAAAAGTTGGGACAGTGGCAACAAAAGAGTAGAAAAGTTGTGAAATGCTGAAAGAAAACAGCTGGTGGAACATCTCTCAGTTGATTAAGTAAACTGGCAACAGGGGAGTAACATGGTTGGGTATAAAAAGAACTTCCCAGAGACTGTGCTGGCAAATAAAATAATATTTCTCTACGTACAATTGCAAAGCATTTGGGGATTTGGGGATTCATTGTCTGCAGAACATAATGTCATTAAAAGATTCAGAGAATCACCACCTCATCTGGTCCTGAGCTCATTTAAGATGCACTGAGGTAAAGTGGAAACTGTCCTATTTACTCTGACTTTGACAAGTCAAAATTTGAATTTCTTTTTGGAAATCATTCATTCTCTGGACTAAAGAGGACAGTGACCATCCAGCCTGTTTAAAATACAATAAAGGAGACCCCAAACTGTTGAGCACCTGAAATTGTGCAAAATTTCAGCAATTTGTCTCCTCAGTTCCCAAATGCTTACAAAGTTTTGTTAAAAGAGGTGATGCAGCACAGAGCTGAGCACGACTCTGTCCCAACTTTTTAGAAACATGTTGCCGGCATCAAACTCTCAATGAGGATATTATTTGTGAAGACAATGAAATTTCTCAGTTTCATCATTGGATATGTAGGGCAGCATGGTGGCACAGCAGGTAGTGCACGTGCCTCAGAGCAAGAAGGTTGTTTGTGTGTCTCTATATGTTGCCCTGTGATCGACTGGCGACCGGTTCAGGGTGTACCCCGCCTCTCGCCCGTTGACAGTTGGGATAGGCTCCAGCCCCCCCTCAACCCCGAAAAGGGATGGTCGGGTATAGACAATGGATGGATGGATGGATCATTGGATATGTTGTCTTTGTGCTATTTTCAATTAAATATGGATTTCAGTGTTTTGCAAATTGTCACATTCTGTTTCTATTCAGATTTTACAGTGTCCCAGCTTTGTTGGTAGCTGGTTTATAAGACAGAATACTGCACAGAAGAAATAAAACACTATATTTATACACAGGATCACTGTTTATTAACTCATAGGTAATTTTTCAGTTTTAAACTTTGTCTTCAATATAACACAAATTTGGCTTAAATGTAGAAATTAATCATTAATTAATAGGATCATGTTGGCAATACCAGACCCTTGAAACTAAAGATGTGCTTATCAACCTCTGTGTTAACAATTCAGTGTATGGGTCTCCTTAATAGAAAATGTTGAAGACGCCACCCAGTGGTTAAATTATAATACACCAGTGCTCTTACAAGGCCTTGTCAATTACTTGCTTCAAAAGACTTTTTTATTTTTTTTTATTTTTGATGAATTAATACTGCATTACAATTTGTCAGACATAGGTTCATACAAAGCTGCATAACCACATACAGTTTTAAAAACTTTTGATTATTGTTTATTATTGATTACTCTTTATTTGACAATTTAAATAGTTTGTATTTGCAATACACAAATATTAGCCAGTTTAAGTTGTAATGATTTTATCGGGCAACGCTTAGAGATCTTGGTCATATTAAAACACGTTAACAAAAGTGTCCCAGAAACATGGTGTGTAGAGTAAAGCTTTGTGAAAGCAGTGTTTTGCCTCAATCACAGGATGTGATCCCAGTGTTCCTGGTTGCTTGAATGCAATTGTTGTTGGAGTGCAGAGGAAGGAACTTATCAGGAGTTTCCTTTAAAAGAGGAAAGTGCCACCTTCCTCTCTGGAGAGGCAAACATTTTTGCGCTGAAAGAGGGACAAGGGAGAAGAAAAAGTTGGAACAGTCCTGCACAGTTGTGATGGAAGTTATTGGATTGCATGCAGGTCATTTCCAGTAGCCATCCTTTGCAGAAGATAATTCCACCCTTTGAAAGGAGTAACTCGTAGCATCAGTTTCTCAGGTAAGAAGAAAGATTACTGATAGTTTTTATGTATTTTTCAGCAAAGAGTTTATGTATTGACTACCAAGGTTGCCGGCATTGCCAGAATGAGATTTGAATTTAACAAGTAGCATTACTCAGATCAGGTCAGTTCCTGGTTACAATATCTGTGGTTAAGTCCAGATATGCCTAAAGCAGTGTATGTTATTGATTCAGTAGGCACGGTAACCTCATCTGCTGCTTCAGCTATAAATGGAACGTTAAAGGTAATTTTCTCATAAATTTTCAACTTGTCCCTCGTGACCTCCACAGTGAGTGAAAGGCTGCATCTCGTTACGGCGTTGTGGTCACGGACAGACCAGGTCAGGGATGTTGCAGCAAGGAATTTAACATTATTACATTTAAAAGCAGCATTTTATGTTGCTCTGAAATTTCAAATGATCGTTTGTGTGTTGGGGAATATGTGAGCACATGTTAGTGTGTGTGTGACTGTGTTTGTCAGTGCATTTTATCTGCTGAGCTTTATCCTCTTGTCAGTCTCATGAATATGGACAGTGGTCAATAATTTTTGAAATGTCACTGCCCAACATGAGCAGCAAGGCATTTTCTGCATCTTTCCTGGAAACGTATTTCCTAGGAGCTTAGAGTTGTAGCTGGGGGTGGAGGGGGTTCCTATTCATGCTTTGATCCCACATAAATCTGGTGAATACAGTGTAAAATATATATATGTACTTATGCCTCTTGACAATGAGATCACATTACTGAATTTCTGATGACTCTAGTTGCCCTTGCATGCTTCCTGACTTTTCACTGATTAACATTCCATCATATCTACCACAGTCCCCTCCTCATGATGCGTACACATCATTTAGACATCTAGTGCAAGCAAGAGAACATCTACCCATCTTTCTCATTCAAAGAGAAGCCGTCTAGGCACGTAGGTATGTTCACTGGGGAGGCAGATGTTGGATGATAATGTGGTTTACCACACCAGTCTGACATCTGACATCTAATGTGTCATGCGGAGTGCAGCCAGATGGTGTCCTTGACTCCTGCAAGAATAAAAGAGGTTACCCAGTGTGATGGCTTGTTACTATACATTAGATCATATCTCACTTGAATGGGCCTTTATTATTCTGATGCACATAGACTTTATAGACATATAGATAGTGTTGTTAAGATACACTATTTATTCTCTCTAATAATAATTTGCACAGAATACATTTTCATGTACTGGTTGATAATACTCTGAAGCTAAAATGGATTTGTAAAATCACAAAAGCTTAAATTACCTTTCTTGCTCACTTTCATTTTTCGTGATGAATGTGTTTCGCGTACAGTACAGCACATATACAGCTTTCTGGAAGATAATTTTGTAAAAATTTGATTTCATTTTGTGTTGGATTTAAGAAGATATCAAGTGCAAAGGAGTATTGAGTGCTTCCTGGACTAAAATAATTCCACATGAGACAATAAAAGCAGAGGGGATACTGAAGCCTCACTAAGTGCTGTTTTCATTAGCTAAGGCATGCAGCTGGCGCTACCTGCAGTGATAATGATAATTTAGTGATTAATGACTGTGCCAATAAATGTGTGCTATTAGTTAGTAAGGGATTATTATGAAACTAAGAAACTACACAATTAAATTGTTTGGTAATGAATGGGCAGTTATGTGGGAAATAATATTCTGCATCATCCCTGTCTTCAGTTCAATTAAATTATTCTTTAGATTTTTATGCTTGTAGTAAAGACTGTCCTATTCTGGTTGTAGAGCAGATTGAGGGTAGTAACACCACATCTTTTTATGTACATGTAAAAGTAATGTATTGCATTCTATTATGGCACTTAGTGAGACTGGTTATAGCATCACTTAATACACCACCATAAAAAATGTGTGGAACATACTCAAACTTGTGATCAATAAATACTGTAGATCGTGGCTGCTTTTAATTAATGGAAATCATTCATTTAGTCACGACTTTGCAGATGAGCACTATCCCTGTCGTGAAACAGTTGTTGTCAAAAGGTGAAGGTCTAAGACACAGCAAGCCAAGATGGCTTCCTTCTCAGGCAAACAAAACCCCAGAGCAACAGAACCGGTGCTGTGGCAGGTACACAAAGTCAAAGCATGTGGATTAACCCTTTCAATTAGCACAATCCCCTGTGGGGAGCAGTTACTCTGCACTGGTCCTTTTGGGCTCCAAAATAACACAATACAATATAAAATCTTTTTTATATGCAGTGAAAGCTCTTGTTAATAATTCAGTGTTTTGCCTCCTGACTGAGAAAATACTGTTTGAAGCTCACCCATTCTTATTGTCTCATTAGCATAAACACTTGGATATAAACAAAGGATGATCCACACACTTGATGCGCTCTTTCAACCTGCTGTTGTCTCTACCATACTCTACCGTTGATTTTGAATAATGCATTGACCTGAACATTTTATAACGCATATATCCTAATCTTACAGCAGTTGTGGAAAAATCCTTGTCTCACATGTAATCATACCTTTTGTTCCTGCTATGTTGTTGGCATGTGTGAAGAACACAGAGACGTAAAGAAAGGGTGATATGTTCTTCTAATTTTAGTAGGAAGTAGCTGTAACTCACTCACAAATGGTTCTGTCAGTGAGGCACGAACATATGTGGTAAAAAGTGCCAACCTTAGCTTTAAATATGTTATTTATAATCAGAGAATGGAGGCATGTGCAGACTGTGAGTGGGAGATGTTTAAACATCTTTTATAGGCTAGATCAATGCTTGTCTCCATTAAATTACACGGGCAGTTATGGTTTAGGTAGATACTAGTGGACACAATAGCTGGTTGCCTCCACTCCTCCAAACCTGCAGTGGGAGGTGGTGGAGGCGGATGAGAGACTGTGCAATACTGAAATCCAGCAATTTGAGTGCAAGCTTCTCCTCTCACCTTTTGTCAGGGAAGTGGGAATGAGAAATGAGTAGTTTTCATCTATTTCACAGGAATAAAACTGAAGCTCATTGCAATTCTACAATGCCAGTGTGTAAGCTTGTCGTGATAAAAACCATGAAAACGCAGTGTTAATGGGGAGCTCAGCTGCGGCACACAAACACTGATCGAATTATTCCAATGTCGAAATCCATAAATTCAGGTGCTGCGTAGTATCAGGCAGGTAGGATGAGGCTTGTGTTTCACAATCTTTCATGGTTCACAATTCATTTCTGAATCCAATTACCACCTGCCCCATGGGCATATACAATTTCCTTTGACAACTGGATCATAATAAAGTGCTTAAAACACTCAGATCCAATAGTGTTGAGACAATACCCTACAGCAGGGGTTCTCAATCCTTTCGGATATGGGGGCCGACAAGCTGGCAAAGAGTGGTCTTTTGGGGGGTGGTTCCCTGTCATTCAAAAATCCAGAAGCTATGAATATGCAAATATTTGAACACCAGACGTCTGCAGTGTTTGTGCACCGGAGGCATCAAGTTTCCACATCACACTTGTGTAAACTGCAGAGATTTAAGTTTTTGTTTCAAGATTTAAGGCTTCAGCAGATGAATGTGTAAACAAGCACTGCATAGCCTACATCATTCTGCACACTGAATGAGGGATGGGTGCTCTACAGCATACCACCATACAACTCCTTTCATATGCTGCCGATACTGTCAGCACTGATCAAATATCCCGGCATTACCTTGTGTGGTGTTCGGCTGTCCCTTTGCCTTTGAAGTGTGCCTTAAGTTGTGGTATCTCACTTATCTGCAATGGTGCAGAACTAAGGTTATGCAGAAGCAGGATCTATTTTTGAAACGTTAAAGACTGTTTTCTGAAGCCGGGACCAAGGGAGGAGGCAGCTTACTGACCTTGAAGGTTCATCAGTATGTAGTTTTTCACTTGTAATCGCAGGGGGCTTTCAAGACAGTGACTGAAGGAGAATATTTTTTCTGCATGGCTACATATGCTGAGACATTCCCCCATGGGATTCTGTTTGATGTGAGAATAGCAGACTGCACAGATGTGTATGAGTGTGAGATAAATTTCACTTGCCTTTAAGAGTGTGTGTTGATGTGTGTGTTGGTTGTTCATGAGAGAGCCATTAATGTCTCCCTTCTTTCTGTTTGATGAGTGTGTGTATCTACGTATCTTATAATGTATAAGGTCCTGCTAATAGCAGTGCAGTTAGTAAATGTGTTTAGTCTTCCTCTTTCCTTCCTTGAGAAAGCAGCTATTTACTTTGTTAAGGTGTGACCTCATCATCCTGGCTCCATGATACCCCACCTCCCCCTCGCAGCAAGATCATGCATCCCTGTTATCACACGCGCGCGCACACACACGCACACACACACGCACACACACACACACACACAAATATACAGATAGTCACACAGTGACACACAGAGCAGCAGCAGAGGGTACTGGGCAGGGATTGGAAGATTTTCTCATTTTATTTCCAGAGTGTACATGTCTGTTTCTCAGAGTGTACGTGAGTGTGAGTGTGTGTGCATGTGTGTGTGTGTGTGCACCGGAGAGACGAGCAGAGAGGGAGAGGGAGAGAAAGCGAAACGGGAGGCAAAGGGGAGGGAGTGTGGATCATGCATGTGCATTAACTCAGCTCCAGCGGCACAGCAGCAGCAGCAGCAGCAGCAGCAGCAGCAGCAGCAAACAGAAACAGCAGCAGCACAGGAGGGAAAGCAAGAGAGAGAAAGACAGAGAGGGAGAGAGTTGGAGGGAGGGTAGTAGTCTCAGGCATAGGAACAAAAGCTGCAGAGGACTGCTTCCCATCTCCACTAAAAGAACAACGGAGGAGTAATAGAAGGAGGAGGGGGGTGGTCATGATAGTAGTGAGACAATAACGGAAGAGAAGAGGCACATTGTAGTCAGTGAGGACTGAAACCAAGGCTCTTCTTTCCTCTGCTCTCCATGTTTTTGGGGACTCAACGTACCATCGCCTTCGTCTCCAAACCCAGAGGAGGATGTCTGTGTCGGGGAAGAAGGAATTTGATGTGAAGCAGATCCTCAGGCTCCGCTGGCGTTGGTTCAGCCATTCATCCCAAGGTTCGGCTGGCAGTGGAGGCGGTGGTGTTGGAGGGGTGGGAGGCTACATCCAGCAGGATGGCCTGGACCACAGAGTGACGCCTGTCCAGGGCCGGCTGAAGAGTCACTCACGGGAAAGAGGCGTCGGAGGACTCCGCAAAACTAACAGCCCTGTGCACAGCATTTTGGCACCAACGCCGGGGCCCACACCTGTCTATGTCAGAGCGGGTCATCAATCATGGCAGCATCAGCAAAACACCATCCAGGGTCTCCAGGTCAACGAGGAATCTTCAAAGAGCACTTCCTCGCCTAACGCCACAAGGAAAGAGGATGCCAACACTGGCCAGGAAGATGTGAAGAACAGCACAGAGGAACCTGCAGAGGTGGAGGCCAGAGAGAGGTATGGCTGTCATAAGGTGTTAGACACTTTGGAGACACAGATTTATTATGTGGCGCCACATCAGTCAATTTGCATATCATACACTCACTCAGCGGTAGCCAGATTATGGGATGCTATTTTAGGAATACATGCTTCCCTGACGTTTCATAGTGAAATAGCTGCTCAATAAAATCTGTATCTAATTGAGAAAGTCTGACGCCTGAGGCAGCGCTGCAGGATTAGAAAGTAAGAATGTTTTGTTGTGATCAAGAAGGATGAGCACAACCACAGCTTTAAACAGGAAATGTTGCTTACTTAGCACCTAACAGTCTGCTTTCAACATTAATGAGACGAAGTACATACATGCATGAAGAGCATATCTGCAGGTTTTTAACTTCGCTCAATATGTGCACTGCCACCCTGCACGCAGATCCTTTAATTAAGCTAGGATTAAATTATCTGCACTGCTATCATTTTCCAATTTACTCAGGCTCTGCAGCTGCCACCATGGCTCACCTGGGGACAGCTCACTCTCATTGTCCACAGCATGTTAGGTAGGATAAACCAATAAAGCATCCTTTTAATTATTCAGTGGACCAAAAGCCAGGGCTTTTTCTGCTCTCTTGTCTGTGTTGTGGTTCACATTACATGCACTGTATGACTTTGGCTAATTCCTCAGAGTATTTAGTTTTTACACATTATAGTAATGTGTTCTTCTGTAGAGTTAAAAGTGGATTGCGAGAAATAGCCATTACATCACATAATACTACCGGACCTATAAAAAGAAGAAGTAGTGCAATTACTTGAATTATCTAGACAGCCACTATAAGCACCCAACCACCTCATAAGCCACAAGCGATCATAGCGAGTGGTTAGCACAGGTTATTTAATATATTTTCTACCAAAATCTTTTTACATACCCTGATACCAAACTCATCATGGATAGCTTTTTTTTTTTCTTCTGTGTGATCCTACATCTTCGTCCAGGAAGTAAACAGGTTAGAGATGTGTGTGTGTGCTGTCTGGCGGAGCACTAAAAGCCCCTCACATCAAGGATGAAAAACCAAGGCTCCTTTTATCTTGTCTGTGACATTCTATGATGATTGATCCTTAAGCTTTGCTGATTCCTGCCTTGCTTTTGTTCCACACACCTGGTGATGAAATGAACAATGAAAGTGAACCGGTCCCTTTGTTTCAGGAAGAGCTCATTGTGATTGAGCATATAATTTTAAATAGACACTCTGTGTCCACAGCCAAAAATGTGCTAATGTGGATTAAATGAATGCCACGGGCAGTGGACGGTTGAGTAGCCTGAACTGAACATAAATTATTCTGAGTTAAGATACATTTTTGACGACCCGCTCTTCGTGTTGGCATAATTGGCAGATGTTCATGTTTTGGGATCTCTGTGTGTGAAAAGTGCATGCATAAAAGATGTGCCTCCCAGTAAAAATGTGTAACTCTCAGGCTCACAGGGGGACCTTGAGTTCATGCTGGTCATGTAAAATACAGTGCAGCCATCGTATTTTGACAATGATACTGAAATATTTAAACACTTCTGCTGTCTTGAGCCATAAAATATATCTTTGGCTCAGCTGTACTTGATTGCAGTCATGTCCATTTATGAATTTGATTATCAGCGATGGAATCTGGCATTAATCAACATCTGTTTAATCGGTTTGAATCTTATTCCCTCCCAGATTGCACTTAAATCTTCCCTTCTAGATAGCAGAGTATCATTAGGATTATTGACAACACAGTTCTTCTTTCATATAAATAAATTAATCAGCTTGTCAGCAACTGTTTTACATAAGTATTAAACCAAGGAATCAGTCTTTTCTGATCATTCAGTGGCTTGAATAGGAAGAAAAGCAACAAAAATTAGTTTGACATGAGCAGTTATCAGGAAAATACATGCATGTTGGATGATAGCGCTTTTCAATCAAGGCTGTATTTAATGGAACTGCAGACACTCAGTAACTGTGAAGGACTAGTGTATGTTTGGACAAGCACTGCATCTGTAGATATACAACGTTGCATAGCGAATTGGGCCAGAGACTGTGTGACACACCATGGCTTGCATGTTCATCGGCGGCTAAGCAGATGTGTGGATGTCACTGAGATATGCACATTCATTTACTCCACCAGCTGGGTGGCCCTATTACGTCTCACATCATAAATCCTTGACACATAATTTGTCACAATCCCTCAGGCTGAATGCAGAAATGAGATCTGCTGGCTGTGAAAAATACAAAAGTTTTAGCCGCTCCTCTGTAGTTGGAAAATATGTGTCAGTCATTTTGTGGTACATGCCCCTCAGTGATTAGTTTCATTCACTCAGTGTCTTCAAGGAAAACATCCCACCGGTTTCTTCCATTCTTTCATTTATTTGGCTTCTCACTTTTGTTATTATTATTTAAGAATGTTTTCACACTGAACTAACTGACAAAGTCGATGAAAACAGCTCCTCCTAACCTGTGGATGTACCTTTTTGGAATAAACAATGTGGTAAAAGAACACATTCAAGACTCTGTTTGGAAAAACTTGATTTCACTTTGTTTTATGAGGATGAATCATACGTGTGTATGTTCACATACTTTCAGGAAGGGTCTGGCAAACATTAACATCAAGTCTGTCTCTTAACATTTAATGTGGTTGATTATGTTTTGTAGCTTATTCTTAAAGACCTGCATTGTGCCACAAGTGCTGAGCATGATCCAAAAAGTCAGTGCCTCATATATGTCATGCTCTCTGCTGGTAACTTTTCTTGTTCTATAAGCTTTCTCCTGAATTCAGTTAACTTTGTCCGACTGACTCCTACATATCTGCAGAGTTGTTAAATCACAGATAGTGGAGTAAGCAGGATATGAATCCTTGTTGTTTCCCACCCTTGCTCCCAATACCCCAACATATCTATGCACTGTGTGTTTGTCCTGTCCACATGACTCTCATCCAAATAACCTCCCCGTATCGTTGGCAGAGAATATATGACAGAAGTTAACCTGAGTGGAATGGAAACCCTGACCTCTCCCACATAAACACTAACAGAGGCTCGAGTCAGCGGGCTTTTAGTTTGAATGATATCTCAATTCCCTCTCCACCGCCTTGGAAAAGAAATACCACCACCTCTCCCCCTGTCAACAGCAGTAATTCAGATATTTGTTGGATGCCTCATAACACCACAAGGCTTATAGGGTCTTGGTCTGTGTGTGACACATCCAGCGGAGGCGTCCTTAAGATGCTGTAAATTGCAAAATACAGTATACTATAATCTCAAAGCGACATCCTCAGGGGTTGGGAGATTTTGCGATCGCACGTAATTGATTCTGAATGTACTTTAACTTTCACCAAATCAGCATTCTGTACTCTACAGGGCCATCTCAGATGGAAGCTAAAGATCAAGTCGAAGGTTTCAGTAGCACCTCATTTTGCTTTTGCAGAAGCCTTTGAACAGCGGTGAGGAGAGACACGACAGCATTACATGCTGCACACATTCTCTCGTTTCTGTTCAAATGCAGATCGGTCATTTTTTCCTCCAAATGGACCTAATTCAAAGAACATAATCCCTGACACAGCTTTCTATGAATTTTACATGGGTACTATTAGTATGGGCCATGACTCAGTTCAACAGTGTCCTGAGGCACTCACATCCGGTAATTTGCATTGAAAAGGAATCACAGAGGCATGAACAACTGTTATCAAGCTGAAAATGTGATAGTATACATATAATATTTAAATAAATCATATTCAACTACAGAAAGGTGTTTAGAATATATCCATGGAATCAAATTAAAAAAAGATTAAAATTCAGAATTATTATTTATTTGTGAAATAATTCACCCAGTTTTAGGGTCACTGGATTGAAATATTAAGACTTCAACCTAGATCTTTTAAATTCAGTATAGAATTTAGATTTATCAAGATCTGTAAATATCTACATATCTAATGTATACAGTAGACCACATATTACCCAGGACCCACTGATTTAATAATGTGGGTGAATTTGTTTACCCACAACATCAGATGTAAATAAATTATGAACAATCCAGCAATGATGACAGTCCCATACACTGTGTGAGTTAACCTGCCATCAGCAAAGCACTGAGGAGCGTTCTGCTAAGATCTGCACATTTTTCACTTACACAATACCCCCAACCCCTGTGACACACACACACACACACACACACACACACACCTACACACACACACACACACACACACACACACACACACACACACACACACACACACACACACACACATTTTAAACAGAATTCCTCAGCATAAGAATGCAGAGCTCAGCATTGTAATCACAGTTAATCTACAAAGACTGAAAATCTCAATATGGACTTAAAATTCACCATGTCATTAAAATGTACCATATGCGCACCTTTTTAAGGTACTTCCAGTATTAATATTCTGTGCTTAACAACATAAAAAAAAAAAAAAGAATCTTTATTTTGAAAATATATTCATCCCCTGGCACATTTTTCCTCGGTGGCTTCAAACAGATATCTCTTTTATGGGTGCAAGTCAGTTCTGTAGAATTTCATTATTAAACTATCAGACACTCTGACTGATGGTTTTTCATTTTCACTGTGCAAGATTTAACTGCTCTTGACGTAGTTTCTTAATATTCAAAACAGGAATCAGTTTTCCACCTGAGATGTTAATTTTCTGTTCGCACATTGTGCTGACTTCACTACACCTTCTTTACAACATGTGCCATTTTGATAAAAGCTAAGGGGAAAAGCTATAAGAAGGTAATATTTCATTTCTGTTAATAGCTGTGGCAATTTTCCACTGCCCTCTCTGTCATACAGGGCCCACCGGCTGCATTCAGACCAGGTTTGAAAAGACATGCCTCTTGCACGTGGCTGCATTTCCTCAGTCATTATCAATATTGAGCAGATATGTCCGATATAACAATAGCATCAGAGGAAGAAAGCCTGTTGCGAGCCTCAGTGAGACAGGAAAAGTGCAGGGAGTAAAATCTATTTCTGCACAGAGTTATCATCTCAGCCTCACTGCTGGGATCAAGTTATTACAGTCAGTGTATAGACAGTATTTCTCTCCATTCAAAGCCCAATAGCAGTACACCGACTGTCAAAGTACAGAGGCATAAAGATCTCATGGAATATATAGACTTGGCACATGCTGCATGAGGATTTGCAGGAGTTGTTGCATTCTCAAACCAACCCAAGCTACCCAGCAGCCTTCAGGGGCAAATGCCTGTTATAATCCATTTTGAAAGAGACATTTCCCATTTGGCCCAGGCAGGCACAGCTTTCCCTCTTGTAGAATGATGGAGTTGACACTAGTTGGAATAAGACTGAGATTCTCTGCAGCACGTCTGACTCACAACCTTTGCAGCTTGGGGCTAATCTGGGCTGACGAAAGCACATCTTGAATGGTCCGACCATTCATCTAGGAGGGCAGTTTCAGCACAGTGAGAAGCCACACTGATTACAGCAGACGGGGCAGAGGAGGGGACGTGATATTTTCAATAACTCCTCTATTATTATTAGTGAGTGTTCTTTTTATAACCCCAATTCCAAGACTGTTGGGAACAAACAGTGTTCAATAACAATGGTTTTAAAATGTCTTCTTGTTCCCATGTAGTAACATCCTTAATACAAACATGTGTTCACAAAGTGGTGAACCTCGATCCATCCTTGCTTGTGATCGACTGAGCTTTTCCAGGATGCCCCTTTCATACCCAATCATGATACTATCGCCTGTTACCAATCAACCTGTTGACCTGTGAAATATTCCAAACAGGTGTCTTTGGAGCATTCCACAACTTTCCTAGTCTGTAGTTGCTGCTGTCCCATTTGTTTAAACTGTGATGCTGCATCAAATTAAGCATAAGCATATGAAGTTGATGTAGTCAAACATTAAATATATTGTCTCTGTACTGTTTTCAATTGAGTGTATGTCAGAAAGGATTAGCAACTTATCACATTCTGTTCTCCATCCATCCATCCATTTTCTATGCCGCTTATCCTTTTTGTGGTCACGGGGGGGCCGGAGCCTATCTCGGCTGTCAACAGGTGGGAGGCGGGGTACACCCTGGACCGGTCGCCAGCCGATCGCAGGGCACATGCACACAACCATTCACACTCACACTCACACTCACACCTAGGGGCAATTTAGAGTCACCAATCAACCTAATGAGCATGTTTTTGGTCTGTGGGAGGAAGCCGGAGTACCCGGAGAGAACCCACACATGCACGGGAAGAACATGCAAATTTCACACAGAAAGGCCCGACCCGGGAATCGAACCGGCGACCTTCTTGCTGTGAGGCACGCGCCACCGTGCAGCCCCACATTCTGTTCTATTTATGTCTACTCAGTGTCCCACATTTTTTGTGTTGTATTACAGCCCATATTTCTCTTTATCTTGTTCTCAAAAAATAGCGTATGAGTCTCCATTGCACAGCCTTCAAACAGGGTCCTAGTCTTGACAACACAGACATGAACCGCATAGCCTCTGTCTCACCTCAGTAGCAGAGTTTTTGAATCTGCATTTTCTTTTCTCAGAGCAAATTAGTCACACTGTGGTGTGATATTTTTGGGAAGGTGTGACATGCAAATGACAAGACTTCAGATGATGTGTGCTCACTGAAAAAAAAGTCATGCATACTGTAGGATGAGGTGGGATGGGAAATAGCAGCGCAGCATTCTATTCTGTTCTTTTATATGGGCTAATTTACCTTTTCAATACTCTAGGAATGCAAGTTGGCACACTGAAAGAGTTTGTAGATCACAAAAGAAATCTATTCGCCCTGTTAGGCTCTGTGACTCTCCTTGAATTGCTAAATAATATGCGATGTACAGCAATGTCCCTACAGCAGTTTCTCTTGAGTAAGGTGTTCTGGGGCTTTAGTGCCTCAGTAAAATTGGGCTATTCCTCTGATGATCCAACCCACAGCTGATAGCGAAATATACACCTCGGAGAAATTTACTGCTCCCTCGAATGTGATACCAAAGCAATTAGTGTCGGAGAGATTGGTAGGCATGAAAAATCCTTACAGCGTGCCTCGGAGCCAATACAAAGGCAATGCATCTCAGTTTTACGGCCCTATTGCTTATTCAGTCTTGTTTGGTGTTCCTCTCCAAGACTCCTGAGTCAATGGGGAATTATTGTGACAGGGCAATAAATTACTCTTGCATTTAGCGGAGAGTCTCCCAATAAAGATTAGACGATAGGACACTGCAGTGACCGAAGGGCAATATAAACAATTCCCTGCGGGAAAATGTTGCTTTTGGTAATCAAGGAGGGCAAAGTCACACACACGGCTCAAAACTTTGTAAGTGCGTTAATCAGGACATCAATAAGAGCCACCGCCCCCTCCAGCTTTCCTGTGTTATCAATCTCAGTTTGTGCCAATACCCTGCACTGCCAAGCATTACAGGGTTTTCAGTTCATTTGTATTGACAAATCTGTAATTCTACGAGTTTATACAGTTCTCATATCAGTGTATGAGTAGTAATGAGTGGGGGGCATAAAGTGTCGCTTTAAATAGCACTGACATTTTTTTTGAGCTTTCTACAGCAGAGGGACCATGAAATGACAGTAAATTCCCTCGGAGAGGCATCTTGGGTCTGGAGCGTAACAAACAACCCTAAATGTCAATGAGTAAACTTGCTCTGTGAAGGACACTGAGAGACTGGGCTGCATTATTTGCCACGAGTCTGAGGGATTACTTGGATTGCTGTAAAACAGCATGTAATCTAGCAGCCTGCGGGGACAGGGACTCAGCCTCGCCACAATGCTGTGAGGAGCAGGCTTGTTCACTTGTTAAGTCCCTGTCTTTGGAAAACACACGTGTGCACACAGATATGCAGACACACACAGGAACAGACACAAAGACATGCACACATACAGACACATGGAAATTCTGCCTGGAAAGCTGTTGCATAGATTGTGGTGCTTTCTTGTCCCATTGGACTGCAGTGCTTAGTTATCCACTTATGTACGGAGTTTAGTCCATAACAGTTTTAATTTCAGCTTAGAGAGGCAAGAAAGATGCAGATGCACCACAGGGACTGGAGGATTCAGGAGTGCCATGTGTCTGAATAAGCCCTTTTGTGTCCACAGTAATTTCTTCCTTATCATGCTGTGTTCAGCTTTTTGATTTTTCATTATTTATTTCCTACTTATGACAATGGACAGGGAGAGGAAACAGTGAGTGAAATTAATTAATTAGTTTCATTAGTATGTCTCCCCAAATTGAAATTTCCTTGTTCTGTGAAGGTATTGCTTACAAGCTTACTATTTCTTACATGTCCATGTTTAAAATAAATGGTGAGGGGAAAGCTTACTGCACCAGATTCCAGTATTCTTCCGTTAGTTTGGACGAGATCACGTTCAGTGTTCTAAAGAGCAAATGGCTTCTGGTGCAATGCCCAAATGTTCAGAAAGTGGAAAAAAAACTGTACATGTGTTCAAAACTGTACATAAAAACCATAGAATTCAACAATACTGTAGTTCTGCAGACAGGGTAAATTACTTTGGCTCGTTTTTTTCATCATGCAGCATCCCTCTTTTCTGCCTCCCTCCTTGCATATCTTCACACAGGTTGGCTCTGAGCACCTTCTCCAGAATGAACACCAACTCCTCCGATGAGTTTTTCCAGGCCACAAATCATGCAGAACAAACTTTCCGCAAGATGGAGACCTACCTCCAGCACAAGCAGCTGTGCGATGTCCTCTTGATCGCGGGGGATCATAAGATACCAGCTCACAGGTTGGTGTCTGTGCTTCTGTCTGCTTTGATTTCATCAATTACGCCTGTAATCGAATCAAGTTGAGCAATATTGAAGCTCACCTTCAGTCACTTCATCAAGTTGTTGATGCGTGCATGTTAAAACATATTTGCCAGTCCAATCCATCTGAGAAATGATTTAATAATCTTGCAAATGCAATGGAAAATTCTTCTGATTTTCAGGTGAGAGTTGAAAGGAAAGTTATGTAAACTCACTGGTTTGCATCAAAATACTGTATACCGATGTGATCTAATTACACCTCAGCCCTTCCTCATTTCCACATTGATTTAAGATGTGGAGGAACACACTGATCCGCTACATGGAGGTGTCGATATTTGTGCATCCAGTCCTCGGTTGAATGGCTGAACTGAACAGATCCCATGACATCCCAGAATGCGGAGAGGCACCATGTTCTCTCAGTCCGTGTGCTTATACGTCTATCCACCGGCATATTTTGTTAGTTCATCCAGACAGACTCATGAAACAGACACCAGAATGCTCCACAGAGAGAGAGAGAGAGGAAGAGAAAAAGTGACTGACCTAGTTGGGTGAAATGATCAGTTCTCTGACTGCCTGTTTCGATGTGGCTTTGTATTTGCTCAAAGGACACTGCCAAGTAAAGCAGGAATGGTGTGCAGACATAATAAAGAACAGACGATAAATATATATAAATAATATGAATATTAGAAACCACAAAATATGGAAATATGGGTGTAGACTGTTGGGCTCTGTCACTCAATCTCACCTCCCTGATTTGCCATATGATGTCTCCTTTCCTTCATGAATCAACCAGTATGTTATGCAAGCTAGACAAATGAGTTAACATAATTAGAAGTCTGACCAGTGTAGCCATTAGCGACATGAAGTATGTGCGGTAATTTCATTCATCATACACTGACAAAGCAGAATGATACAGAATGTGGGGGAACAGTAAGTTACTCACTTTGTCATGTTGACCTAGCATAGTTTAAAGCGCACAGGCAGTATAAATCACTGTTAGTGATAGTACTACATTAAATTATTGCACAGACAAGTGCAATATCATACAATATGCTGCAAAGATATGCCCTTTCTAATGAAGCAAAGTACATCTGAGGACATGAAACCTCAGGATTGATTCGCCAGCCACTTAAAGTAATCAGTGTATGGATCTCCCAGACATGTAAACTAATGTAGAATACAAAGGGCATTAATTCACTGTGTTCATCTTTATGGCAGACTGGTCCTGAGCGCCGTGTCGGACTACTTTGCTGCTATGTTCACCAGCGATGTGAGAGAGGCAAAGCAGGAGGAGATCAAGATGGAGGGAGTCGATCCAGAGGCCCTCAGATCCCTGGTTCATTTTGCCTACACCGGTGAGTGCTCATAAAGGCATTCACTACCTCTCGTAAGTAGTTATGAGACGTCTGAAATCCAGCGTAATTAAAATGGATCAATAAGGAAATTCATCACTGGGCTGACTGGCTAGGCAGCACTTCAATGTAATATTGCTTTATTTTACAGGACAAATCCTCTTTGACATGTGCTGTTGAGGGGGAATATCCACCTCCACAGTGTTCAAATCATAAAATAGGGTAAAATAACATAATGATGATTATCCAGTTTGTTTGCTGTAGGAAGCAGTATGACCTTTCTTCACTATGGATACATTGAGTGTTTATACATAAGCGTGATTGAAACATTGAGTGCAATACTTCTCCCACCAATGTGTTTGACATTATGGCCACCTCCAGTCATGACATATTTATTTTGCTTAACATTGCAGGTGTCCTTGAGCTGAAAGAGGAGACCATTGAGAGTTTATTGGCGGCAGCTTGCCTCCTCCAGCTTTCACAAGTCATCCAGGTTTGCTGTAACTTCCTGATGAAACAGCTTCATCCCTCCAATTGCCTGGGAATCCGCTCCTTTGCAGACGCCCAGGGCTGCGTGGACTTGCTCAATGTGGCTCATAACTACACCATGGTAGGAGGGCAAATCAAGCCAAATTATTTATATTGTAATGAGGGACTGTACTTTAAAAAGAAGCTCTTCATAGCACAAATACACAAGGGCAGCTGTGGTAATAAGAGCTGTAACAGTATTAAGAGCATTTAAAAGATGTAGTGTAATTACCACTACATTCACTTTCTCATGAAAGTCACGCCACACTGTACACCATCAAATGAACTAAAGCCATTTTTCTGTCAGCCATTTTTCAGTGCATATCTGATTTTCATTTTCCTCACATCAACCCTGATTATGCCCTGTGTGATAAACACTGTTTTGTGAATTTGGTCAGTGAATTCATGGTTTGATATACTCTACGTAGCACTGTTTTGAGGCTAGTTAATTCATATAACCTGTCATAACCTGTAAAGGAATGAGGTTATTTATATCATCTAATTTCAGAAGAGGAACCAGTGATGTGCACATTTCAATAGAAATGGAATATTTTCATGCTTTCCCATCTAATTTGATTTTATGGCTGTCAGAAATACCATGTTGCTGCAAACATTGATTAGTGCACTGCCAGACTTGTGAAAAAAAAAAGTATATATATGTATCTATGCTGGGAATATTTGCATTGGATTGAGATTCATGCACATAATTTGTCAGATAGCGTCTTGCTGGCCATGCAGAAGTGACAGCGCGAGGCTGGCCTTATCTCCTAAAGGACATCTGCTCAGCCTGTTTACATAGGCCCCATCCAGGAGCAGGAGGTTAATCTAATCATCAAACTGCACAAGAGGGCCAACTTCCTGTTCAATCACTTCAGTAATGAGCAGTGAGAGCTGTGGGCTTCCTGGAAGTCCATCCTCTGGGTTCTGAGTGAAGCGAGTCGTGTTTTGATAAGCTTGTTTTTCCTGGTTGAGGATGGCAGTTGAGATCCGCCTCTGACATCCGTTTCCTTTCTGAAAGAGTTGCCCTTTTTGTGTTTTAGCGGGGATGGCTGTATTTCTTTTCAGCAATTACACAGTATTTCAGTGACATATATAAATAATAAATACAGCAGAATTTGTATTCTGTGAGTGAATCCCAATTTTAAAAACATGACAAACTATAGCTTTGCCAGCCTCTGCAAATTAAATGGCAATCAGAAAGTTATTGAAAGGTAATTCTCAGTCCGATTAAACATCAGTGATCCTCCTCCTGAGAAAAACACTGTTATTACACAATTACTGATTTCAGTTGTTAAATCAATTAGTATCTTCTCCTGCTGATCTTGTTTTCTGTGCAGTTTACTCACCAGTGAGAGTGCCAGCATTTGAAAACACATCCTTTTAAATGGCTCTAAAAAAACAAACTCGGTCGAGCTTTCAATTTAGTTGTCAGTTGTTTAGACTGGTAATTACATGTAATTGGTCTAAAGCAATGGCAAAGAGTTGGATGGAATTTCTCCCACAGTGTTACCACAGCAGATCAATAGATGTCCCTCATTTCATTAAGGCTGTCTGTGTTAAGCGCTTAAAACCTGCTCTCATAATAGATTGGACCCGTGTAATTTGCTGCATGTTGATGATCAATAGTGTGCTTGTTTTTCGTAATTGTTGAGCGTGCACCCTTCAGTGTGAGCATGATTTGTCAAAGTTATTGTGGCAGCTTCATAATTAATGCTCAGCTGCCTCGTTCAAAAAGGGAACAGGACGTGATTGTGCCCAAGTGTTGCTCTGCGTGCCTCTCATGTGTTTTAATGTTGGGTATAACATAGAGGAGGCAGGGTGTTTTATGTAGCATCATCTCTAATGAAACTGCCCAGAGACAATGTCCTTGAAGAGGTAGCCATGCAGTGCTGTAATATCACCCCTGCTACTGGCCAGTAAATGGAAGATCAATCTTTAGGAAGGCAATAGAGAAGATTTTCCACAAAACTTAGAGATGGACACTGTATTGCTGTGATGGTAGCGTTGGAGAGCAGAGCCTTTCTGTCTCTCATTAAAAGGCTTGTAAAGGCTTAACAATGTCATGTATGATCAGCAGCTAAAAGTCGTTATCAGCTTATGAACAGGCTTTTTTTTTTTTTTTTTTTGGAGATGTTTGATGCCAGATTGATTTGTAGCCTGCTGTTGTGTGGATCATTTTATTTAGTGAGCTAAGTGAAGCAGATGACAGTTTCATCTGTTCATTCAGGGAGTTTTTCACTGTCAGTTATGTCCAAAATTGTCGACAGAAATCTCTAATTTGGTGCTTTCTCTATCAGCTTGTCTTCATTTTTCTTCACCTCTCTGTCCTTGTGCCTTTTGTTCCTCATAGATATGGAAAGACACACACACACACACACACACACACACACACACACACACACACACACACACACACACACACACACACACACACACACACACACACACACAATGCTGCACCAAACGTACCCCTTGGCTAATGACTGATGATTATCTGCCTCCTCCATGTCTCCTCTGTGTTCCAGGAACACTTCCTGGAGGTCATTCAGAACCAGGAGTTCCTGCTGCTCCCCACGGCTGAGATCGTTAAGCTGCTGTCCAGCGATGACATCAACGTCCCCGACGAGGAAACCATCTTCCAGGCTTTGATGATGTGGGTGCGGTACGATGTCCAGCATCGACAGCAGGACCTCGGGGTGCTTCTCGCCTTCATCCGCCTGCCTCTTCTTCCTCCACAGGTGAGATAGCAGGTAAAGGGGTAGAGGAAAAGGTATGATAAGGATCATGTACTTTGCTTTGGCTTGTTTGTAGCTGAGAACTAAGCTGCCACAAAGTCTCTCATGTCGTCACTGTCAACCTTTCTACTGTAAGTTTCTCAGGGTGCAGTTTGCTGGATTTATAATGCACCTTGTTTTGGCTTTACAATCATATAAAACAACAGAAAGCAGCAAATGATCACAGTTGAGATGCTGGAACCAGAGATGACTTAAGTTTTCTGTCAAGCTATTAATCAATTAATTGACTACTTGTTTCAGCTTTAAGTCTCATACAGTTACTGCAAGAGAACCTCCCAGTACACCATCAGTCGTCTAACTGACCACTGAAAGGCAGTGAGCTACTGCATTGTCAATAATCACGTTGTTTATGTTGGTGTTTGAAATAAGAACATTTTCCCCTCTCAGTGATAAATCACACTGACAGAATGACAGCTACACATGAGTTTGAATATGCTATAAAAGCTATAAATAACCTGCTTATGTTTGAATTATTGCTGCTTTAACCACTGCAACTCATGTTTAATGAATTCTTTTTCTGAGAGGAAGCATTGTTTTACAACTGTGTCATCCTAATTTACATAACATCAAACAGTGTTGAGCATTTTTTGGCAGATGTGAAGTGTGAAAATATCTCCCCCTTTATATAACAGCAGCTTTAGTTCCACTGACACATTACTTTCCAAAATGAGGTACACACATCTCTTCTATATATTTTTTATAATTCACTTTATATTGGCAGAGTAGACGCAGGAAAAAAATGAATGAAAAATGTGTGGGAATGTGATCTACTACATATGTTATTTTATTTATTGGCTGGGGAGATATTGTTTGCTGTGAGGCAAATAAACAACAGAAATGAATCATTGGATTTCTCAAAACTGGGAGCATGTTTAAAACTGAATGATGATGGGCATAGTAATGCTTCACTTACTTGCAGGCCTAACAACATCAATAAATACATCCAAAACCGTCATTCAGGCAAAAGAAATGTGCGGTGAAACATTTAATTAAACCACATGGAAAATGCAGCTGCTTCAGTCTTCAGTCTGTTACATTTAATTTAACATTTCATACAAAATACTCAATCAGATTAACTTAGTTTTACATAAACAGGCATGTCATTGCATCCCATCACAGATGATCACTGCAAACACTTTTTCTGCACTCATTTACATTCTGAATACATTCTTTATTATGATGTAGCTTATTAATGTGAATCCTTGAAATGTAGCTCCTTGCCGATCTGGAAAACAACAAGATGTTCTCTGATGATCTGGAATGCCAAAAGCTGCTGATGGAGGCCATGAAGTACCACCTTCTCCCTGAGAGACGTCCCATGTTTCAGAGCCCAAGAACCAAACCCAGAAAGTCCACTGTGGGTGCACTTTATGCTGTAGGAGGCATGGATGCTACCAAAGGTATGGCCTATATGCAGGACCTATAATACACAGCGACACTGTCTTTAAATTGTTCAAACACTCGCTGCTCCTGTGCTTTTAGGCTCCACCACCATAGAGAAGTACGACCTGCGGACCAACACGTGGGTCCAGGTTGGAGTCATGAACGGACGCCGGCTGCAGTTTGGCGTGGCGGTGATAGACAATAAGCTGTACGTGGTCGGAGGGAGGGATGGACTCAAGACGTCCAACATGGTGGAGTGTTACAATCCAATCAATAAAGTGTGGTCCACCATGCCCCCCATGTCAACACACAGGCACGGACTCGGTGAGAGTCACATGAAGACCATTCCAGACTATACTGTCACTTTCAAACCTTACAAGGAAACATGGACAATCTTTAATAGCTAATATGTCTACAGGGCTGCAATGAATTATCGATTAGCCTGCCAGTTATTTTTTCAATTAAACGATTCATGGTTTTGTCTACAAGTACAACATTTACTAAAACAGTAAATAAAGTACTGCAAAACACCCAATTTGAGCCCAACGTGATCAAATCCTTCCATTTGAGAAACTGGTCTGGTAGTTTTGCTTGATAAATGACTGAAATTATTAATTTATTGGCCATTAAGTGATCACTTTTCAACTCTACTTGACGAAAAGAAAATTATTTGTCACTCTTCTCAAAGATGTGATGTGCGTCTTTCTAATATTTGAGTTCAACTCCTTCCAGCCTCATTATTATGTGTCCAGAGGGCGTTGACAATAAAACAAATTTCTTTCAACTATTTCAAGGTTTGAGGTTTTAGCTCCGTCAGGCTACCCGGTGTCATGAAACAGCAAAACTTGCAAGATGCGCAGCTGGCTTGTTATTAAAAAAAAAAAAAAAAAATTACATTTCTTTTTGAGATAGACCTTTGATATTTACCCATTCCCCTATCAAAGCTTGGCAGGCTGTGCTGGCCCTGCTCTTCCTTACCCTTCCCTGCCCAATAAATCTCATATCAGAAGCGTTTTGATTCACAGTTGAAACAGGTCTGGGTAAGAGAACAGGGAGATCTCGTCAAAGCATTCAGCTCACTCACCCAGTGTGGTCGGAGGTATCAGCGAGCCCAGGAGATCACGCTGTACAGATTACCTATGTCGTGTTTGATCTTTCCTGCAGCAAATATCTCTTGCTGCTTTGCTTGTGGCGTGCATATTTTCAATCTGAATATATTTGATAGCGTCTTCCAACATCCCTGCCAGGCCATTGCCTGCTGTGTGCATTGTGGGAAAAGACCAGAAAAAAAAGTATTTCTTTTTCATTCCAAACCCACCAGTCTGTAACAAAAGAGAGTTTCACTACCAGAATTGTTTCTGTCTGAGGGTGTTTTTGTCGTCCGAGGCTCTCCAAATGTGATCTTACCCTGTGTTCCCCCAGAATAATTGAAGTCTCACCAAAGGAAATAGGATTGGTAATATAAAAATCCATTGTGTTAAAACATCCTCTGCAATGTTGCTGGCAAAAATCGCTTTCCCCTATGACTTGGGAATGAGGAACAACAATGCAGTTTTATAGTCTTCCTGTTTTATGAATAGATTTGGTCAGCTGTGTGACTCACTCTGCTCAGCTCCAGAATGATAAAAGCACCTCTGCCTCCGCTCTCTATGAACGGCTGAAGGAGGAAAGTTTGATTTGGAAATGCCATTTCATTTCGTTGATTATTCACGACCATGTGGTTCTGTGAACATTATTACCTTGTGCTGCTGTTGTGCTTTATAGAGAAAATAAGCTTTGTTTCAGTAGCCTCAAGGAGGAGTTGAATATATTGTGGCTGTAGCTTTGACATTGGCATGAAAGCATTTAGTACAAGAACAATTGTTCAAGGTTATAGATGTTATAGCATCTACTGTGTCCTTATGCACAGTGTGCAATAATCCACACACATTAGAAATACTATGATTGTCCATTTCTAAATACACATATCTTAGTTCTCACAGGCATCAAAACAGCAGGCTTCTTTGTGAAACATATGTCTCTTATTTCCATTTGTGAAGGTATTGCTGTGCTGGAGGGCCCTATGTATGCTGTGGGAGGCCACGACGGCTGGAGCTATCTGAACACAGTGGAGCGCTGGGACCCACAGGCCAGACAGTGGAACTATGTGGCCAGTATGTCGACACCGCGGAGCACCATGGGAGTCACGGCACTCAACGGAAAGTAAGTTGCTCCACTGAACCCGGGGGCCATCCCAACTTGGCCTAATGCTCAAATGTGCAACCTTACACTTTGAGGTGAAGCGTATTGTTGCCTTTCTGTTAATTCAAAACATCGTGGAGCCTGAGGTTGAGTTCACTGGTATCTGTGAAGCCACAGCAGACACTGAGGAGGCAGATAAGGACAGGCAATCTACAACCCTGATTCAAAATAAAAGTATAAATAAAACAAAATGTGAATCCCCTTTGAAAACATTAAAAAGATAATATATTTACCTTATCAAATTCATTGATTTTTGTAAATATGGTAAATGGACTGCATTTAAACAGTGCTTTTCCAGTCCACTGACCACTCAAAGTACTTCACAATTTCAAGCAGTTGCAAAACAAGGGCAAGGACACTTGGACATGAAGACTGGAGGAACCGGTGATCAAACCACTGACTTTCTGATTAGTGAACAACCCACTAGACCTCCTGACCTAAAACCGCCCTTCATTGTGCTCACTTATTCTGAACTGGATGCCAGCAACACGTTTAAAACAAGTTGGGGCAGAGGCGACAAAGGACTGGGAAAGTTGTGGAATGCTCCATAAACACCTGTTTGGAACATTCCACAGGTAAACAGGCTCAATGGTTATGTTTTACACAGCGTCACAACTGTTTTGGAATCAGCGTTGTAGCAGTTAAAAGGGGAGTGTTAGTGCATGATTTTTAAAGGGCCCAGTCTGCCTTAAAGATAAGTTTAGATTTTAAACTTTGCATCTTTTAGCCAGTCTATTGCAAAATCATCTTATTTATAGACATGATATTTAATCATGAACATCGTCTGCTTTTATTTGTGACTTATAGAAATATATATATAAATATATATATATATGGATTTGTACAAAGTGGATTTGTAGACTGTGCTGAAATGAATAACCGTAATAAGTAAACAATAAATCTGTAACACTGCAGCATATTTTGCTGTGGAAAATGATCAACAGTAATGTAATGCCTAACTTGGACTAGAGCATGCAACAACACAGGCATGGTTATGTAACTCAGTGCTCTGGTCCAGGAAAAGCTGAAGTGCAGTATTAGTGCAGTACTCGTTTGACAACATTATACTCCTTGACTTGAATGCAGAATCGGCCTTTGTAGTCTACGTGAGATCAACTACAGCGTGACTGTGCAGTTGTCAGCAGTTCTGATTAGTGTGGTAATTTATACTGCGCAATCTAGGCTCTATTAAAGCAAAACACTTTATGTATTTGTATGTATTAAATGCCTTTCAACACTATTTGAAAGTAAATTAAGCAAAGAACGGGCCAGCTCTGAGCCTAATTTAAATATGTTTGTGTGCTGGAGGAGGAAAGAGGCTGCTGCTCGGCTACATCCAGTATTCAGTGTTAAAGTCGATGCTGAGTTATTTCTGCATCTAGGTCAAAAATAGACAACAAGGAAACCGTTTCCCTAGCCTCGACTATCTTGCTGTCGGGCCTGTGAGCTCTGAGCACTGAAAACACTGATGTGATCTTTCAGGGAGAGAAGACTCTCAAGGAAAGAGCCTTGGAAAAATGCTATCCACTCCTCACTGCTGTATCTTATAAAACCTGTCACATTGACACTGTTCTGTCATCAGTTTTACAAATATCTGACAGTTGATGCGAGCTATTCCTGCAAGATCCACTGTGTGCATGTGAGACGTTTGAGATTTTGAGCCATTTTCTTTTCATACCCCAGATTGTTTGCAGTAGGTGGTCGAGACGGCAGCTCCTGTCTGAGGTCAATGGAGTGCTTCGATCCGCACACCAACAAGTGGAGCATGTGTGCTCCCATGGCCAAGAGGCGAGGTGGGGTGGGTGTGGCGACGTACAACAACTTCCTGTATGCTGTGGGCGGACACGACGCCCCCGCTTCCAACCACTGTTCTAGACTCTCCGACTGTGTCGAGAGGTCGGTAACGCTTCTTCCCTGGAGACAATGCACAAACACAGTGAGGTTGCGTTTTAAATTGCAGCTGGTGGAATTCAATCATGGGTGGGGACGAGAGCTTCTAATAAGAACAAAAGGGAGTTCAACTGCTCTTGATCCCCACCCTGTTCCTGCATTTGAGATATGTCTGTGTTTAATACAACAAGATACTCAACTGAAGAGATCTTTGTTTCCACACATGGGTTTATCTTATAGTATCTGGCACCATCTGGTGGCTGCACTGCCCTCCTGAATCTGAACCTGATGTGACTCACAGCAGTTTACTTGATGTTATGTACATGGCTTTTTTTTTTTTTTTTTTTTTTTAATTTAAAGAAAATGATATATTGCTGTTGCTGCAACCTTCAAAGTAACATCAAGCTAATCTGTGCCATTTTTTGTAGGATGGAAGCAGTTGCTATATATTTCCCACCATTTGATGTTTTATTGTATTGTATGTTAACATATGTCCCTTTAGCACTGTCTGATTTTTGCATTCTGATTTTAATTTTTTCTGGAAAGTAATTTAAGTAATTTGCACTGAGTCTTTTACTCAGTTTCACCAGCATCTTATGAGTTAAGTACCTGAGATTATGGCTGTTTCACTCAAAAACATACACCATTACTGGTGCTGTAGTTCCATCTACTGTTTAATACTTAACAATTTACTGATTGCAGACCATATTCATTATTTGACTTCTTTTGCTTAAAATCAGTGGTGCAATGTCCAGTGTGGTTTGGAATGCAGGCCTTTTCTTGTTTTCTTGCATATTTTCAGTGTGGTATTAGTACTTTTACTTACAGTAAGTAAAGGATTTGAATACTTCCACCACTGCTTAAAGCTGACAAAACAGACAAACAAACAACAAAAAAACTGCATTAGGCAGCTTCAAACTTTGGTAGTACCAAGTGTTATTTTCTTCGTCTAAGTGGGCAACATGGCAACTTCTGCCTCCACTGATGAGTCCCGCTCTCTCTGGACTGCTGTTCAAGAGACAATTTAGCTTTTAAGTTTCAATTTGGCTCTCTGCCTGCACTGAAAGGAGTTGCCACTAGTGACCATCCAGACATCAGTGATTAAAGAGGGCGAACATAAGGACATCTCGGTTAGTGGGGATGGGACGAGGTTTCTCTTGAGAGTCAGACTGATTGGATGAATGATTTCATCTTATTTCATCATACTAACCACAATGCAACAACTCTCATTTGGCCAAATATTTGAATTGCAGGTATGACCCAAAGACGGACACATGGACAACTGTGTCCTCCCTCAGTGTTCCCCGGGATGCGGTGGGCATTTGCCTGCTGGGTGACAGGCTTTATGCTGTGGGCGGTTATGACGGCCAGTCATATCTGAACACTGTCGAGTCTTATGATGCGCAGAACAATGATTGGACTGAGGTAATCAAATAGTTTCAATGTTCTACTCTTATTGTTTTCGATATAAATGATGCAAATATTGTTTTGTGGAACTTTAAAATTGTCCAGATTTGCTTGTTTTTGTCAGATGGGTTACATGTAACACCAGGGTTCCAGTTAACACCCCTCAGGAGCAGAAATCTGCTGGAGTCACTGAATACTATCAACATTGTATAGCTTTTTTTTTTTTTTTTGCAATTTTTTTCCCCATCTCGCCTCTGTAGCCCTCTTATCTGCATGCAGTAAAAATGGGATTTCTTGAGGACAGCCTCAGATGAGAGGCTGCGTGTTAACCTCTCTGTCTTCCTGTAGGAGGTCCCTCTCAACATTGGCAGGGCAGGCGCCTGCGTGGTGGTGGTGAAATTGCCTTGAGCGCTTTGTCTCACGACAGCATGGGAAACAAATGAGAGAGCAGCAAAGAAGAGCGGACAAACAAAACAAGAGATCAAGGACACATCCTTCGAGAGTCATGTTTCCTTTTTTTCCTTTAACTCGGCTCTCCAGATTTTTCAGAGGGAACCGCAGACAGAGCCTTGCCCATAAACCATTGTTTCTATCATTAGTGGACATGTCTGCCCACTGGGGAAGACTGCACATTCTCTGCATTCTCAACCGATCAAGAATTTTCATAGACTTGGCTAAGCTGTAGCAAGAGCCAAGCCTTTGTTGTGCTGGTTTGTTGAACTAGTTTTATGAAAAGTTTAGTGTACAGTCTGTCTGTAAGATTAAATGTAAAAGTTACATTTTGAGTAAATACCCTGCAGGTTAGTTTACATCTATACAGAGACTTTTTTGTTATCAGTGCCATCACATACAGTCTATTTTGGAGTTTATACTGACAATAGCTACAATCCATTGCATGGTGTCACCATGTACCAGTGTCTTCCCTTCGTGGGTGGTCTGAAAAGGTGATGCAAAGAAGACCACTGTGAGCACTGAGGATGATGTGTTTTTCGAGGCTGGTTTGAAGAGCAGGAATGAAATCAGACTTTTGCTGAATAATATGTTTGGACATTTTCTTCAGTTCTTTTTTATTGAGCCTGTAGCTACAGAACACCAAAGTCATTTGCTTGTCTTAGAAGTCTTGTTACGCATTCAGTACAAGTTTACAAAGTTGTGAATTACAGAAAATATATCATATTGATATTTCACATTGCTGTACAGATTTTTGGTGAATTTTCAGAAACTACATTTGTGCTGACAGAATCACGCCTAAGCCAGTGCACTCTGGCGACTACAGTTATTATTATTCTTTGGTCTTCACTTCTGGGCATGCTAGCTGAGCAAATGTTTTATTTGATTTATACAATATTATATATCAAGATCAAGTCTGTTCTGTATTTTTAAGGATGTCATGCCTTTTAGGTCATGTAGATGATCTTGTTTGAAACACAACCATCGGATGAACACAAAAACAGCAGCAAACTGTGGCCGGGTGCCACCAAACCAACTGTCTGAGTCTGTGACAGAATTTCAAGCACCGTTTCACATGTGCTGCACCCAGAAACCCGATTTTTACGGCACCTCACTAATGGAACTTTGATTAGAATTTTTAGATTTGCTGTTGGTGCTGCTCATAAAAGTTACTAGCTTTATCACAATGAGAACAATTTGTAACTGTAATTATATCTTGTTTTTGGGGCCAAATGTTACTTTTTATGCTTTTATCATAATTTTGTACAGCATGCAGTCCTATAAATAAAATGACTTCAGTCTTCTCTGCATGTTCAAATCCATGTTTAGAGCTGAATGTGGCTCCTCAGCGGGCAGATTTTGGTTTCTCTCATTGTTCTGTTTTAAGTAAACCAACTATTGAATCTTTGAATACACAGGCTCGGAAACTACTCGGATGTCAACATTAACCTCAGTTTTCTTCTCACTGCAGAACCCACTATTTAAACCAACTAAGCAGTTTGATACCACAGTGTTTTGTTTTTTCACTCTCTCATCAACAGACTGAGAACCAACTGCTATTGCTTACCTTTTTTTTTCTTTTAATTTACCCTTCAAATAGTTTCAACCCTCCTCACGTTTGTTTGGTTAGATTTGAGCGTTTTATTGCATACAAAATACTGCATTATGTGTCCACAAGTACAGCTTTAATTTAGAAACGCCTCGGTTTTTTCATAATGTACAAACATTAGACACATCTTTTTTGCACAATCGCAGCTGATGTAAGATAAATCTCTTTCTCTAACTTTCTATTTCTGTTTATCTGCATCTCCTCCTGCCAGATCTTATAATGGAAATCAATAAAGGATAATAGCTTTCACCTAAGTTCACCTCTTCAGAATATAATATTACTGAAAGCCCCAACGCCTGGAATACTTATCTCAATATATCTCTGTCCAGTTAATTCAAAAGCATAGTGTAATGGCCGCAGAAACATGATACCACATGGATGAAAATAGCTTCAATTTGTGCCTACTTTGGAAATGAATGCTTCAAATGTGCAGTATTTTATTATTTCCCATTCGTTTCTATTAGATTCTTCTTTGCTCAGTCTTAAATTCCACATCTGTTAGACTAAACAGCTGGCAAAACAGCCAGCTCAGTCTAGTTGGCACCCAACTGCAACTGCAGTTTAAAACACACCCTGATCTAAACTCTAAGAAAGTCAATATGATGCAATACACAAGTCTGTCTCTGGCTTAAAGGGCTCCAGAAAAAAAAAAAAAAGTGCTTTATCTCACAGCACAACATGAATATACTATTGAATAGAGCTGTGAAAATAAACAAAACATTTGCTCAAATTCCCAAATAATAACAGTCAAGGTGGTAAAGCACTGACTGAACTGAAAGCTGTTATGTTTGCTGTAGAAATTCTGTTATGATTATCCTCATTATTTAACCCTCTTAGGTATTTAACATGATATAAATTAATCCATTGTTATATCAAAAGAGTTTCTCTTTAAATTTGATGCCAAGAATTTAACATTGACCAAAAATACTTAATCATATTGTATATTTGAGTCAACTTCAATGACATACTGAGAATAACACTGCACTAATTAAACTTTAAGTATGCCATCACAATACATCACATCAATATTCTGTAAATTCACACCATAAAACAATCCTGCTCCCAAAATAATTAATAAGTGAATAATGACTATGGGGTATTCTGGGTCATTTAGCCACACATACAGAATGTAAAACATGAGGAACAATATGAAGTATTTTGTCATGGTTAAAACACCGAAACTTTCATGTTTCCATGCTGAATGAATTAGAATAAAATCCAATGTCCCTCCGTGATTTCCTTTTTTTTTTACCATTTACCATGGTAATGGAATTTACCATGTCAACTCAGGTACTAAAATTGCAATAAAAATTATGCAATCAAAGTATTTAGATATGCATTCACCCATTTTGGTTCACCTTAGCCATTTGGGTTTTTGTATGTTTTCATTAGTGTTGCCGCGCACGTATGTACGTCTGGTGTGTTCTGTTCATGGTGATGTAATGATATCAATAATTATCAAGAGAGGGTGCTGTTGCACTGCAGAGAACATATAAACCACACTTAGCACTGCAAACGGCAAATCAAAGATCTCCAATACCATTACTGTTCATAATAAATGTCAGCCGGCATTAAGAATGCCAAGGACAAATACTTGAGCTAATAACCCTGCATAATTATTGAGACACGATGATGAAATGTTGAGAAATTGGATGTTAAGGCATCTCCTTCCCTTACTTTCAAATTTTGCTGAGTTTTAAGGGAAGCATGACGCCTACGAGGAAGATGAGCCCTGACTTGTGAGATGATTTGTCAGGTTTTAAAGGGATTTTGGCATCAAAAAAGTTTGAACAATCTCTCATAATTGTGTGACAAATGTAGACAGATTGTTCTATTTTTGAGCTCTGCTCTTGGCCTTTTTTTCCCAATATTTCTTTAGGAGTGAGGCAGCAGATCTTCCTTGTATTTTATTCTTTTTTTTTTTTTCATGACACTGAACAGAGAAGGAAAGTGATGAGAAAAAGATGCAACCGCACAGCACGAGTTGCAAATATTATGCCATATCGATTGTTGGTTTTGAAGACAAACCATATGTGTCTTGGGTTGTTTTCTTATATGCAGAAATATATTTTGTTTGGATTTAGGAGTTTTCACAAATGACAAATTATTGCATTACAAAGATAACATGTTACAGGCACAAAAATTTGGATTTCACCAAACACATTTTCTTCTGCCAGATAAATGATAACGCTGCATAATTGTTTGCTGTCAAAATACTGTCTGAGGACTTCAGTGCAGATCAGTTGGCCTAATGCTCAGTGAAGAATGCTTGGGAAAAAAGGATTTTGATGGTTCATTTGTCAAAACACTGTGTTCTGAGAAAGACTGAGAATTTAAAAAAAAAAGAAAAAAAGACAAAAACAGCATCCAAGGGATCATCTTCAACATGGGGACAAAAGACAAGATGGATCCCTATTCATCCCTATTCAAGTGCCGCAACAAACTGTCAACTTAGAATAAGATTGTCTCGTCAAGCTGTTAACATGACACTTCTGACGTCTTGCAAGTGCCGTGTCAGGCAAAATGTTGTGTCTTCTCCTCCCAGGTGACGGCAAATTGATTTTATACTGCAACAATTTTTGGTTAAGTGACTGATTTCAGACAGACACAAAGATTTAACATATCGCACATGTAGCAGGACAGTATCTAACTGCAGAGATGTGTCATCCCATTCAGCTAATAAGGTGGATTTGAGAAATCACCTGACTCGAGCTGTGACGCTACAAACTATAGCCTTTAAGTGACACTGACGGTGATAAAGTAGTTAGCTGCGCTTTCATGAGTCCAGCGCTGATACAAAGAATGACAGTTGCTTTTCTCGTCTGATCAAAGGCAGCAGACAAGTGCTGTAGAATGTTTCTCCCTCCATCCTCCCCCCAAACCCTGTCTCTGTCTAATGATAGTTGAATACATTGTCATCTCATTATCTTTGAAGAGGGGAAAGATCCCTCCCGTATGAGTGGGCACTGTGTCTCTCGCCATCAGACGGGCCCTAAGATTGGTGAAGCGCATTCTTGTCTCATTATGTTGAGTGAGAGATATCAGACACATCCCATCTGCCTAACGCCTTCCACACACATGCCGCCATGCCTCAGCCATACAAGCTGTACGGAAATACTGTGGGTAGTTTATCTGGAATTCTACAACTCAGCTATGAGGATTGATATCCTAAGCAGGTTTGAACACTGTTATTAACTAAATCACTGCATGGTTCAATAAAACTGTCAGTACTGAGGGAATATAGACTTAATGTTTGATAGGACGAGCACATACAGGGCTGTTTTTTGTTTAGTTTTTTTTAATATGACAGTAGTAACCATCAAAGAGCCTCCGACTTTGATACATGCATCTGGTCTGCATCTCATATCATCATCAATATTGCAGCATATCATGTAGTTTATTTGTTAAGGGTTTAAAATTAGTACACAAAACCCATTTACCCTCAGGCAACTGGCCGCAAGGCTTTTTCTGGTTTCTTCTGACAAATGAAAAGAGAACAAAATCTGCAGTCCCTCTCAATTCTCCAATTTGCAAACGCTCTCAGGGGTAAAGAAATAGCGCAGATAGGAAAAAAAAAAAATCCGAACACATTACAGGGTCACACAGTCTGATGCAACAGCAACGCAAATTTCAACCTCAAAAACGACCGTGAATGAATATGTTTGGCTATATATACAGTAGCCTATTTACATATAGAAGCTTTTATTTCTTTTTTGGCATTTATGCCTTTATTAGGCAGCAATAGTGAAGAGGCAGGCAGGAAATGGGAGAGAGAGAGAGACAAAGGTCAGTGGCTGGAATCAAACCAGCAATGTTTGCAACCATGTGACCATGAGGCATGCACTGAATACACCTTCTTTGTTTTTTCAATTTAGACATACAGAACAATTACATTCAGGGATGCTTTGGCTGTTATTTTCATATGAATGAATAGTGCTCAAAGCCAAGCCAACAATAACTTGCGACAGAAATGCCAAATTGGTCCTAGTTTCTCTTGACTGGCTTTAACAGATGTCATGGGCCGATTGCCAAAACATCTCATCGTGGACACAGTACAGTGAAACCACAACACTGATCTACATGATGGATGTCAGATCAAAATGAATCCAGCCATGGTTTTACCAGCTTTGAATTCATGCATGGGGAAGCCTGTCAGGGGCGAGAGATGATGTGGACACTGGCTCTCACTGTTTGTCAAGATTTTACATCCCTCCCCCTCGCTACTCGTTTGAAGCTAGTCATCTGCTGTCTAGCAGCTTGCTGCCAATACGCCTGAGAATCTAGATTCAACATTTGTGGACTTCTTACAGGAAAGAATGCAATTAGACTGTTTGGTGGGTGTAAAGCATCCCTTTGCATACACCATGCAATCTATCATTTTAATGGGCCTCAACTTTACCAGGAAGCATGCTTTAATTTGGTAACTACACATGTCTGTTCCTTATATTACATGTCTAATTCAGATGGTAAACTAGTGACCCATCAATGGCACATTTTTCACAGCAGTTTCGCCTCTTTAGAAGGCTGGATGGAATAAAGAAATACAGCGCCAAGCGCAGACTTTTCAAAGTTAAGCATCAAATGATGATTTGACATTACTGGAATAATGAGGAAGCATCATAACATGAAAAATAGAAAGATGCCGAATCTTTAAATAAGATCTGCTGTTTGTTGACTGACTGATACAGCCATGACAGCAAAGTTGCTCCTGTCCAACTTACTTTCTAGGCCCTTGCAGCATCCATAATTCAGAGAACATCATGTCCACTTCAATAACACAAGCTCTCGCTCCACGAAGGACACGCACAATATACATTTTACTGCCTCCCTTTTTTTTCAGATAAATCTTTGCAATGGCAGGAGAAAAACATAGTGCTGTTTGTGTGCCACTATTGTGTCTGTTACGCCTCTTACCATATGATCTTTCTCTCCACACATTACTGCTGCCCCTGCAACGCCCGCTTACGAATTGCCTCCAGAACTAAATCACTTTCTTTGTCAGACATGACTGCTTTTCTTTCCCAGACCCATTGCTTACTGCTATTGTTAGTGAAGATGAACAGCCCATGACAATTAAAGGTGTGGACCATTACTTCTGTTGGAGGGAAGGTTAGGCCTCATGTTTTACAGCCTGGGGGAGAACACTGGCGTATCTACATCTGTCATCCTGAGCCATAATGGAGAGCCTTGGAATGGATGAAGAGCCAACAAATATCCACTGTGCATATTTTGGGTCAGGGTTATGCAGACATGTCGGAGGACTAAAGGATGCAGCATGAGAATAATATGGAAACATAGTGAAAATTAGAAAAAATTTGTCTAAAGCAAATACAGAAAACAAAAAAGTCATCCACAACACAAAGGAAATTTCCAGGGCACACGAAAACTGATTAGCTACTACTTGTCAATGGCACTCAAATAATGTTCATTTTAGATTTAACATTCAGTTTGGGTGATTCTGACTTCCTTTATTTTGGAGCTGAACTGTGGCCCTCTTACTAGGCCAATTTGCAATGCATTTCTGCATCAAAATGAATAGACATTTTGTGGTTTTATTGGACTCTTTGTGCCAGTGACACATATCTGTGCTATTACGGAAAACGGTCAACAGAGGGCATTCTGAGCTTAGCTTTGTGTGTCAGTGTTACATCTTAGTGCTATGTCGTTGCGCATTTCTTAAAACGATGTCATGGTCAAGGGTGATAGCAGAGCTGATACATGTTGTGTGAACACCAGATGACAAAATGAACAGAGTTGCTGACTATTGTCAGCAATTCTGCACACATAAGACTGCTATAAAGGCTATCTTAGCAAAATAAAGCATAAAGTCTTGTAAACACTGTAAATGTATTATTTGGTCGCAAATGATGTTGTAAATTTGCACATTTAGGCTCATATAAGAGTAGCTAGGTGATTAGCAATTACAAGTATCATTTGACTAGTGTTAGTGATTAGCATTAGCAATTCACAGTGTTAAAGCTTACCATAAGTGGTCCTTAGTAAAACCCTGTAAAGTGTTTAGCTAATGTTTAGCAGCCTCTGTAGTTTGTTCCAACACATTCTCATCCCAGGTAATCAAATATCAGTGCTGCTTTGTCACAGTCGCAATTGTGTTTAACACCAAAACTGGCATTATTTGCTTAACTATAAGATAAATTTAGGAAAAGCTGTTCTGACATGTGGTTAATGTTGTGAAACTGTTACAGTTTGGTTAAATTCAGGAATCAAAACGATTTGGTTAGGGTTAGGAAAAGATGGTTGATCGGTTAGCTTCACTGTTGTTTATAATCCACCCCCGGCCTCCATCCTGTAAGGACTTTTGTTGCTCTTTCTGCTGTGTGATGCTATGAGCATCTAAGATTGCCATGGATGTTAGTTAAAGTTAGTTGAAAGCCTGGTGTATCTCATATAGACATACTGTTGCAGGGAGGCAGTACGCTGTCTACAAGCACTATTTGTATGACCCAGCCAGCAGAGATAAGCAGGTAATGGGGCTAGCAAGGCCACTGACCCAGTAAATTCAGTGTTTTATATCATTTTGTACCCTGGTTAACATTAAGTCTTGAGAGGTTGCAAAGAAGCACAACCACAAGTTGAAGCGATTACACCTCCTTTACAGTAAAGAGTGATCTTAGAACCAATGACACTGACTTAAAGCCAGATGATATGAACAATGTGGCTTACTTTTGTCATGTTTTGAACAGGTAACTTCTGAAATGAAACGTGTTGCACCAGTCTGGACCGAGTGTTTCAGCAGACATTTCTAAAGGGAATGAGGTGAGGCAGCTAACCCCAACCACACAGAAGAGAAATACGACTCCCAGTGACCCCAATATTGTCTAAATGCTATGTGTTGTGTCTTCTCAGCAGCTTATTAACTTAAGTCACAGGTAAGCCTACATTCAGGAATCACCTGTTTTGCTCTTAGTCTGAAGGTGTTTGAACCCCACAGCTTCATCATTGGGACGAAATCTCTAGAGTGCTCTGTGACCCGTCAGTAAATGAAATGTTAACTATAGTTAAACCACAATGCCTCATTTTGTATTTGTACATGTCTTAAATTCAAAAGGATTCATGTTTGGTTGTGCAGCCTTTGGAGTCGTTCAGAAGCAGCTTTGACAGAGCTAGGCTGAGTAACAAAAGTAAAGTAATTGGTCAAACTTTTCGGATAACTCTGGTTGTAAAAGTGTGACTTGCAGCATTTTTGCAGCATGTCTCTTTATGCTGCGTATGTGTTTACAGATGGGTGAATGTGCGTCTTGATTTGTGTTTTCTTCAGCTGCAGTGTGTTGAGCTCTCTCAGCCGCCATAAAATAAGGATATAGGGAGGAATATGCAAATGCTAACACATAAATCAAATGTATTTACCACACAACATCCACAATGCATTATTGTCAAACTAATATGAGATAATTGCAGTGAAAACTGCTTCCATTGTTATTGGTTCATTCTATATATTGCTTTCTAGCCTGTTTGTTTATTCTGTCTGTGTTCAGGTACAATTCCCCATGTAATGTGCAGGACTGCTTTAAGGCACACAGACAGATCCTCAAACAAAAGAGAAAAAAGAAGGGAGGATGTTATAGGTATATTGAGTTTCTACTAATGCAAGATTTCTCCCTCACACGGCATGAACAGAAGATTTATGAACACAATAACAAATTCAATCAGTAAATCATGTTACAGTGAAAGATATTAATGGTAAATCTGCTGTTAATGAAATGCAATTCATAGATTGGTTTCTGAAGTTTCTAGCAGATCATATTATTAATAGATACTAATATCATAAAAGCTCAAAACAGGAAAACATCATTTTGTAAACATGATGTTATCTGCTTTGATGCTTCAGCTAAGTCTGTCCCTGAAATATTTTCAGGGAAATGTCCTAATTATAATTCCAGATAAACAAATTTCACATAATACCTGGTGAGACAGCTGAACTGACTGACCTGTTGATTACCTGGCTTCTAATTATCACATTTTGTGCCAAGTCATCTTTGACACAGTAAAAGTTTATAGTAAAAAAAAAAAAAAAACTGTTTAAGTCATAAAGTCCAGTTTAGTGCTTTTTTTTTTTTTTTTTTTTTTTTTTTTTTTTCATTACTTGCTAGAGACTGTTCTTTACTTTCAGCCACAGTGGCCAAAACGCCTTTTGTGCTATCCGTTTCTCCCTGGGCTCCATTTTTGACTCCACCGCCGGCGCGGCGCAGGCTGCTCACCCCGCGCAGTGGTATTTTCGTGCAGCTCAGGCAGGCGCACGGCGCACTTGGTATTTTGGTAAGCCGAGGCGTACAGAGGTACGCCAGGATGGGCGTTGCGGCGTAGTAGGGGGAGGTGTCGGCATAAGTGCGCTGAAGGCTCGCCACCCCAGACCTGGTCAACTCTGTGCGCCAGCGGCGCACCGCCGGGCCAGTGGATTTTCGTAAACCGGTGGAGTCGTGCGCTCACGTCACCAATACCTCTGTTTACTGTAAAAATCCATAAAAATAAAATATATTACTTCCTGTGCAGTAAGGGGTTTTTCCCAGGAAAGTCCTGCCAGACACGAGTGATTAGAGTAACAAAAAGGAAAGTCATTTATGCAAAAACGTAACGGATTACTTTGATCTTTAAATCACTTTAAATCCTTCCTTCTTATGTTTCATATGGTAATATGTTCTTTAATGAAAAATCCCGAAGAGAAAGGCAGGTTAGGTTAAACCTACTTTAAATCACTGAAGTGAATACAGATGTAACACGTGTACTGGGATGAAATGACAGTAAACGCAACAAGAAAAATGAAAGTTCTAAAGTAATAATAATGTGCAAGTACAGTGAAGTGAGATTGCAAAACCGAAAGCTTTTGCTTCAGTGTTTCAGCTGTAGGCAAAAGTCTATAACTTCCTTAAGACGGGATCTGAACAGAGACACACCGGGGTTGATTTAATCAATTTTCAGAACATTTTGTTTCTTGCTTAACCCTAGGCAATCGACATCACACACGCAAAACCCACATGGCAACCATATTGCCAGGAGGATTGCCCACGGTGGACAAAATCTGAACCTTTCTTATCCTCCTATAGCCTGGTGTCTGAATCTGATAGCATATGCATGCAGTTAACAACTTGAAAAGATTAATTCCCATCTTACTACACATTTTTTTTGCAGAAAAATCTCTTGTACTCAGAGTAGCCTAAGTCTTTTGTTACATAGCCTTTAGCTTGGTAAAGAACTTTCCCTTCAGATTCATCCTGAGGCTCATGCCTGATACCCCTGTTTGACGTGCAGAGGTGTTAAATTATTTAGGTTGAATCTGTATTTTGTTATAGAAGGGAGTTGGAAGGAATACTAAAACGTATCAAGTTAACAGCTATGAAGGCTGCTTTGGATGAATTAAATGCAAGATATTGACCTTGTAAATAGTGGGTCTGAATACCTGATCATTACATAACTTAATGTTTCCCTTGATTGCCCCAAAGCACATCGCATTTTAGCAGGGTGAAAATGTTCTCAAGAAAAAATTGCATGTGATTTGGCTTTTAATGACTATAATCTTGATAGTCAGTGTCCACATGTGCCAAATTTTTACTAAAATGGCAAGGTTGGCTCAAATTAATACATGCAATATGGCACCATGTGAAGTCTTTGAAAAAAATAATAAAATAAAAACACTTAAAAAGCAAAAGCATAAACTGAAAAAAACAAATAAAATGAAAATGTGAATACAGTGTCAAGGCAAACAGTGAATAGTACATTTTTAATATGTTCAGTCTCCCCCTTTCTCTTCTGCTGCACTGTACTGTATGCCTGATGCCCTTCACAACATAGGAAACCATGCATAAAGACCAGGCTTCCCAGCATGCCTCAGGCTTTCCAACATAGTTGCCAGCAGGATGCAACACTGCGAAAGGTGCTGCCTCTTTAAGTCTCCTGTGTGGCATGTTAAGCAATGGTAATCTGCCGCAGTGCAGACAATAAATTCCACTGCATAACTAAGCGTCGCCATGACATCGTACCTGGATGGAATATCATATGGGCAGATGGAGGGATAGATGGATGGAGGGCATGCCCCTTGCAGAACAAATATGTGTCCCCAATGTTGACACAAAAGGGACAAAATCTGACAAGTCGCAGTGTCACCACTTGTCCATGTGCTGTATTAGAGAAAAAAAGAGGGCCGCGCATTAATTATTTCCCCCTAGCTTAGTGCCTGTTTGGTCAGCATGCAATTCATCTGTTCAGTGCAACAATGGAGCTCAATTCTATGACAAATCTGAAGGCCTGGGCTGTCTTCCCAGTTCCCAGAAGCTTAATAGTGTGCCATGTGGAATGATGTAATGCTAAAACACTGCAAAACTTGAGTGCTCACCAGCTTTAGTGAGGGCAGGGGAAAGAGGGAGAGACAGACTGGAGAGAGAGAGGGAGAGAGAGAGAGGGAGACAGAAGGAGACTCAAAGGGCCTGATTACTGCATATCATCTAGAATACAACTTGTACCATACAAATCTCCAGTGAGATCCCCGTACTGTTGGAGGATGATAACAGAAATGAAAAGCTAGTTTGTGTTGGGACTCTCTTAACGCAGCTGCTTCGCAGTGTTGAGGAAAGTGATCTTCGAATGTTCACTGCATGACTTAGACAGCGACTCTGCAGTTATTTGACAAACTGAAAGCCATTTCAGGCTGTCACAAGCAAAATTATTTGGAACACCCTGTAGCAAGGACCTATAATCCCCAACAAAAAAATGTTATTATTCACAACAGTGTGAAAAGAGACACACCAAAGCTGCCCTGCACTAAGTGTAGGTTTTGCTACGGGGGTTTGATCTTCTTTTTTTTTTCTCAATTTTTTTCATGAAAGATATTAGACCGACTTTTTATTCTTTTTGCTTCTTTTAAGTACATAAGATTAAAGGGTGGTGCTCTATAGCAACCACAGTAACACTTGATAAAATTGCTCTTTGCATAGATATTGCTTCTTAAAGGAAAGCAGTCAGTGCAATTTAAATGTGACAGCATGCTGTCAAATGTAATGAGAAATGCTAAATCAGATGCAATGAAATATAGAGATTATTGCTCAATTGTTCTAATCCATTTGTATGATCTCTTCCATAAATGTGAACATCAGACCTCAGCATGCAGTACTAATTATTCAGACTGTGTAGAGGCACTGCACTACATGAATAACACATTACCTAAAAGTCAGCTTTTTGGAGAAAACAGTAAATCTGAGATATTATACTGTAGTGAGTCACTGAAAAAAAAAAAAAAAAAAAAAATGTGTCACTGCTTAAGACTTCAAAAAATTAAATTGTACTTTGTTGAAATGGAGGCCAAACATCCACATCAGGTTAATGAATTTGGTGAGGCATTACAAGAATAACATTTTGTTCCAAGAAGTTCATGCAACCCACATCACTGTGGAATTTAAATCACTTGAAATGAAAATCTGATATGATTATTTTTATCTACCACTGCAGTCTGTGGGCATATTTCAGTCTCATCTCACACTGAGCAAAATATGCACATGGAATACATATCAGACCTCGATCAGAGAATTCCAGAGAATAATCGTCAGAAGACGCAGTTTTTATTGCATTACCAACCAAATTACATTATATCATTAGGCAACATAATTGCCGTTTGTTTTTTTAATCAATCATAGAGAAAAACATTAGATCCGAGGTATAATGAGGTCTGATTCTTAAAAGGTCTCATAAGAGTAGTTTCTTCATGGTAAGTCTTTATTATTGCTTGGTACAGAAATCAATTACAGTTTTATAGAGATTCTTGATCCCTTATGGGGAATTCAACAAGGAACACTTTGCATTTTTACAGGTCTTCAGGATTTCGACAGCAAATAAAAATGTTCACTGGTGACATGTTCAAGGTGTTTTGAAGCTAAATGCATGCTGGGACAAGTCTCTTAATACAAATCATGATAATAATAATAATAATAATAATGAAAACCAATTCCAGTATAAATCCTGCATCCAGCCACTATACAGAACTCCATCTAATATTACATACTGAAATTCTCTTTTTTGTTGCTTTTTGGTAGCTGTATATGACAAACTTGGTATCCAACATTCATGGTCGATTTTCTATTTCAATTCAGATCCCAGACCAATTTGTTGCAGCCTGTAGAAACATGCTCTTTACTATGCATGGTGTTCTAATACCCTTGGCCCTTTTTGGACAAAAGGCAGAGCAGAAAGCCAGGGGCATTTCATTTCATGCTCTGCCTCCTCAACCCCAGATGTTCACCTCGAAAACATCTCCACTGATACAGGTAGAAGCTTAATGGCCTGCAAATTGCCCCAAGCTCAGGTAATGAAATGCAACCTCTGTATAATTTTAATTGAGAACTCTGGATGGAAATCAAATGATAATGTGCTCCATGCATGGAAAGTTTTCAAGTAACATTGAAATTTGTGTCTGGTGTGTAAGTGCAGATTGGGCTAAGGTAAATGGCTTTTTCCTTTTGAGCCTCTCTTCATTTTAATTGTGGACTGCACGGTGTAATAAACAGGATGGTCATGACTTAGCATCTGGTAAATGAAGCAGAGGATGTACACACCTTTGAATGCACAACGGTGCTCCATATTTACAATTCAATCCGACAGGGTGCCTATTAGAAGCCATAAAGCTGCTCAACTGTTAGATAAGATACCCTCAATAACTCCCACTCCTCCCCTTCATCACACCCCCTACCTCACACACCCACACACACACACACACACACACACACATACAGTGCACTTAACATTGATCAGTCAGTGTGTCTTCATTTATATTACATGTTTTCTCTATGTTGCATATTACACATAGGCCTATTTGTTGTCTTGAATTAAGACCAACACACAGTCTTGTTTCAACAGGGTTGCAGTTCACTGTCGCATTTCAAGCAGCTGACAGTTGTGGAATGAAAGAGGAAGGCAGAGGCTTCAGTATCCTTAGGGTGTTTGTGCATGTCCAAAATACATGTTAACAAGCTAACACTAGGTACTGCTATTAGCGCAGTCAGTTGGCCAGCGATACCATCTTTATTTTAGCCTGTTGTCTCCTGAAACTACTCTGCAGTTTTCACCGAGGATAATTTAGATGTCTTGCATAATATTGTGATGGAAGACATCATAATAGGACAAGAAGGACGCTCTTGAGAGACAAACATCCCTGACAACATTTAATTCAACAAAAAATTCACAGACTGCCCTTGTGAAGGGTTAATCAAGTGCATGATGAAAGTACTGACATTTTTTTACTGTTACTTAAACCTACATTTTTTTGGCCTTGGGTGCAGCACAACAATCTGTAAACACAACACTGAAATAGTTTTACCTTATGAAGTTGATATGACAAATGTGTTAGCAACAGCTGCCTATGTTACACCACAGTTTCCCATGCTTTTGGTGCCCGTCCACCAGTCCTGGTACATTTCAATGTCCTGTACAAATGGGAAATTTTTTTTTCTAATATTGTCTATGTTTAATGATTTTCAATTGATATGTACGCTATACAAAGAATGACATCATGGTTTCAGACAATACTTAGGGTTTGCTTCCTCTTTCATTTTTACACATTACATTTTAACCTCTCTCAGTCGTCACTGTTTGCTGTTATAGTGGTAAGGCAGGCTGCGACATTCAATCAGAGCATGTGCTTCATCAGAGTGAAGAGACAATGAAATAAATGTAACAGTTGTTTTGCTCATTGCATGGGCTACCATATATCCTACAACTAAATAGAAATTAAGAATTTGAGTCAATTTCAGTACAATTCAAGTTGGTCTTCACTGGACATTATAACTGGAGAGATTTTAATGTCAGACTGCAGATTTTCCAAGTAAAAAAAGAGGTGACTGGAAGGACATTCAGAGAGTGCAGACCTCTGCCAAGGCCAATAGTCCACTCTTCTGACATGCAAATCTGCAAGTGCGAACTTGTTCTTACTTGTTCTTGTGACACATTAATCTTGAACATCTTTCCATACTATCTCTGGTGGAGTTTAGAACTGACAATTCACATTTGGACATGAGCAAGAGTATAAATTTAGAGTATAAAGAATATAAAGAGTTTCATGATATGTATGTATTTACGTTTCCACAGTCACACCTTAATTTGACAAAATAGTGTTGGGGTAAGTGGCCTTGGAGTGAAAGAAGGGAAGGCTGGACAGAGGCGTGGATGCAAGACCTCAGGAGGACAACTGGTAGATAGGGCCAAATGGCGAAGCAGGGCTGATGCAGAGCCACTCTGGAGGATGACCAAGATGATGAACAGATGGGTAGAGCTGCTCAGGTGGCCAAATGCCAGGAAACATGAGTGGGTTCGCTTGGGAAGTCAGGCAGGAGGACGACCACATGGTCAAGGCAGACGAGATTGCCACTGATTGCAGGACTGCTGGAGGCCAGTGACGTGGCTGGAGATCAAGACCAGAATATGGTGACTGGAATGTGGGACCAGAGACCAGCGGCTGAAGATCAGAGCTGGAGGATGGTGACAGGGCAGCAGCAGCACTGAGGGCCATCAACAGGACAGCAGGACTGCAGGCCGGTGACAGGGCAACAGGACTGGAGGCTGTCTACTGGATCTATCAAGTGAGCTGGTGAGGGAAACAGTAGGCTGCTGAAACACAGCCACAGGAGGCTGCTGCTGCTGCTGCTCAGGAGCAGTTGTTGGGTGGCCTGCCAACAGGGAACCAAGTGCTGACTTGGTGGTGGCCATCCCACCCTGGACATGGCACTGGGCAGTGGGACCTCCATGACATTGGGCAGCAGTGAGGATGAGGAGCTGGCCAGCAGAAAGGCACCAGCAGGATCCACTCATCAGACAGGGAACTGGCTGGTTTCATGGTAGCTGACTGGTCAACTGGCTCAGGGCAAGCAGTCTTGTCGGATTGTCAGCTAACCGGGTTCCCCAGAAAGGAGACTCCTGGGAATCAGAAGGTGGAATCAGGCTTGAGGCTAGAAGACCAGTGATTTTCTGACTAAGGAGCTGGAGCTGACAGGAGACTAGCGACCAGTGGCTAGTTGTCTCTGGAATTGGAATTTGAAGGAGGCTATCAAGCTGGTGGCTAACCTACTCTGGAACTGGCCAGTGGCTGGCCAGCTAAGGAGCTGGAGCTGGCAGGAGATAATCTGGATGGCTGTTCATAATCCAGGAGAGGTTGGCTCAGGATAAGAAGGCTGCAGGCTCACCAACCCTCACTGCCGGCTGGGAGCTAGCAATTTTAATGGTGGTTATGGCCATCATCTTATCCTTAACCTCCACAGAAGTGTTCAAAGAAGAGAAAAAATAATCCATCTGGTAGGAGGCTGATGTCTGCTGGATCAATTTCTGGCTAGATCGTTCTTCTTACAGTCTTGCAAAATGGACCCAAATGCAGGGCACATACATAGAGGTAAGTTGAAGTAAAGTTGCTTATTATCCAGTACTGGGGAATATGGATGAAGTGGCGCATGGCTGTCTGGAGAGGTGCAGAGACAGGAGGCAGACAGGCAGACAGGCAGGCAGATGAGAAGCAATCCACCGCGGTTGCAACAATGATCTGGCAATGAGTGGGAGTGGAGCTGGTGTTGAAATACTGCCAGTGTGATGAGCTGAAGGACAGCAGGTGGCCAGATTTAGTAGGTGCGACTCATCAGCGGGGATACAGGAACTGGGAGAGTGAGACAGGGATTACCATGGCCACACCACGGACACCCAGACAGAGAGACAGACAAGAGGACAAGAGACACAGGGAAGGGGGAGACAGAAAAAATCACAAGGGACAAAACTCGGACATGGCTGTGTCTGTGACGTTTTCTTCAACTGGCTATCTTTTGGCAACACAGAATTTTGTGAAAGGTGCTTTCTGCTGGATTTTAAAATATATGGTGTTTTGTTAACAAAAGTGAAAAATTGTGTTTTGCTCCAATTTAATGGGTTCTTTCTTGGCCCATGCCACACCCTTACACCAAATTTAATGAAGTACTTCTTTGGTAATCCTGCTGAAAGACAAACAAACCAAAAAACTGGACAAAAACATAACCTCCTTTGCAGAGGTAATAACTGGACAATGGAAATCCTGATGTACACATCCAGCACATAGTGTAGCAACATTAGCATTAATTCGGAGTAGTGTTTCAGATGGCCTTGACAAATGTAAGTCAAATATTTACTTTCCTTTTGTCTCTGTTTTGGTCTCCACCAGCTCCCAAGGGAAACAGTCACCTGTTAAATGCTTCACAGTGTTCACCAACTTAGTCCGTCTGCTGTTCAGTGGTGAGCCGGTCGCCCAGTGTTGGTTAATCAGACCATTCTTGCAGAAAACCTGCTGCTGAAAATCTGTGGTGTGATGTGATAATTTTCTTCCACATTACACCTGGCAGTATTTCCCACTGTTAATATAAAAATATTCGGCAGTGCCACTTTAGCAACAATTATCACTAGCTTTTATTTAGTAAACACAAGAAGCTTTATCCTCCTCTAAGATGTAGTAAGCTAGATTTACACAAGTTTGTTGACTGAAGGCATGATCACAATTCAACAGGTGGCAGTGATGCAGAGATTCCGTGGGTACACTGCAATGTGGGATGGATGTGGAGGACCAGATGTTGTCAGACTGTCTGATGAACCCCTGCCATTGCAACAAATATAACATTTGAACCAAAATGTCAGTGGCAATGACATGATTAAAAACAAGGTGATGATAGTCAAGTGTTTGAAATACCACCAAGAGCCATGCTTCTGAACCGAGAAGCAATTTATATACAGCAAATTATATGTCTTCTTGACTGTGTCACTTGACGTGAGGTGCAGAAGTGCAAACTAACTGGAGTACCATCATCTCCTGACACTACTGCTTATTTGTCACCTGTCTCACCTCCCCCAGATGTTCACAAGAGTCCTAATGATGTGCACTCTCTCTTGCTCCAGTGTACCTCAGGAAGAGGATGAAATTCTGCCTGAAGTTGAGTCTCAAGTTTGTTGCACATGTACACAAGCACACACATATACGCACACATGGATACATACAGTTAGGGCATGGATGGACCATATTCGAAAGCCTTCTGACAGGCAGCAGGTGATGGCGCCAAGGCCAGCTGCTCCTGCCCCACCTCTGCTCAGCTGTCCAAGCCCAGAGCAGCCTTTGAACAGCCTATTACCCCGACACAGCACCGGGGGAAAGCAATCAGCTCCAGAGGTACGCCGCTCTCATACCAGATGGTGTGGGAGATGAATCGAGCCATTATATTAGTGCTGGATAATTCCTCAGATGAAGCTAATTAAAAAGAAAAATAAGTGCTATCCTCCCTCTTCTTACCTCCTTTGCAATCTGAATGGAAACTCCAATGACGCTCTTTTAAAAACATTTTTTTCTTTTTGTGATTCCTCCGATTCTTTCCTCCAAACATCAAGGAATGAAAAATGTCTTTAAAACATGAGATAGGCAGTGTTTGAAAAACACCTGTCCTTACCAAAAAATGATTGACAGCATAATCCGATGCTTCTTTTTCTGACAAGAAAGGGTGCTGTTGACAAAATAGATACGCTTTACAGACTGAAACCTGTGTATTTTAATTAAACTGAGCAGGATCATAATCTAACAAGATCATCAGCTCATGATTGTTTTTATCCCAATATGTTTATAATGCTGTTGGATTTAACACTGGAACTGCATGAGCAGTGAGATTATAAAGATAGTTTTATGAAGATACTAAGCATATTGAAATTAAAATTATTTTTGAAAAGGGAAGCTTTCCACAGCCTTTTAACATTAAAGATTTTACAGTAACCTTTTATTAATTCACACTGAATGTCAGAAGCACTCATTAAAGTACAAAATAGAGGCACAGTCTCTACTTACATGCATCTTCCTTATTTTAGCAGGTCTGGATGTAGTTCAAGTTTACATGGCCAGCCGTGAAATTAGCTTTGTCCCTGCTATTGTTTGTAGTCACATCTTGAAAAATACAGCTGAAAAAGTACGGCAAAGAGCTCTGTAAATATGGTACCTGCATTGGCTTAAGCCCAGGCAGACAGAGACAGGCGACACCAGAATGTGAATCTCAGTTAGCTTTAGAGGATTTAGGTAAACTCTGAAACAGTGCTTATTGCTCTCTTATCCACTTTTGTGTTAATGAAAAGCATGTCCTGAATCTGTCAAGGGAGATTAGGTGAATATCATTACTATTGTCCTTTTGCCAATGTAGATTCACTGTATCCACAGGGATTATAGCCCAACCCATCCCAACGTGTATTACCTCTCTGCCAAAGAAACTTTAAAAAAGGTTGAGCTGATGATAAGGACTACAAATCATGTGTTACAGGAAATTCAGACTGCAACACATTCTGAAAGGTGGATCTTATTTTTGACTACACCAATCTAGTCCATTGTTCCCAAACTGAAGTACTCATGGAAGACAGGACTCCTTGGCCATCATGGCTCTATACTGGTTTCAAACACGGTCATCTCCGAGACTGATTTCTTTGTAAACTAAGTCAGATTTTAATTACATTTTGAAAACCTGGATTTTGTCAGATGAAACTGAGACTGGCCCTGTTTTTAAATTGCATGATTAACTGCAGAACACAAATGTATCATGAGCTGAAAATAATAGATAGGTGATGCAAAGATGAAACTTAAGTAGTGTTGAAAGAAGTGCTCAGATCTTGTTAGTGAGTTAAAGTAGAAATATAATAATGTAGAACAGGCGGCTAGGCAATTCATAATGTAAAACAAACAAACAAACAAACAAACAAACAAACAAACAAACAAACAAACAAACAAACAAACAAACACATTTAGTTTAATTATTTTTTTCAGCAATGAAGAAAATACATTAAAATTATTTTTTTCCGAGCGGCCCTTGAACGTAACCCATGCGCAACGGTTGATATTACGTCAACGTATCATGGCGCAGGTCAACAAAACGGAAGGTGCTTCCGAGTGTCGCGCTTTCCAAGAGAAATGGACAAACTAATTGTTTTTTGTTGTTGAAGTAAAGGGCACACCGGTGTGCCGAAGTTAGTTTGTGGGCAAGCGGTCGCAGTGTCAAAGAAGGCTAATCTCCAGCGTCATGACAGCTGGGAACATGCTAAACTGGATAAGCTAGGAGGCCTAAAGCAGCTGGAAGAAGTTAAGGCTCTTCGGTGGAGTTTGGATTCCCAACAAGCAGCTCTAACAAGATCACATTCAGACGGCGACAGTGGAAACGCAGGCAAGTTTTGAGGTGAGTTGGTTAATAACTAAGAAGCTGAAACCTCATTCAGAAGGAGAATTTGTGATTGAGTGCCTTGTTCCTGCTGCTGCTGTGTAGCTGCTAGCACCACATAGCAACATTTTTCCAACGTCTCAGTTTTGTCGTGTCAGGAATAATTCATCGAGATGAATTTGGCTCACGGTGAGAGGTTTCAGGATATGAAAAGTGAGCAAAAAGAACTGAACATTTGCGACATTTAATGTGTTACCAGCTGATGTGCCTGACGACCAACAACATGAAATCCAAGGACAGCGGGCTACTTCAATAAAAGTTACTTTCCACTATTGATTTTAAGTACAAACACATAGTGCGTAAGTCATTTAATACATACACTAATGTCAGTAATGTATTGTTCATAATGTGGTCCAAATCCTTAATAGGTGGGCTACAATTATGCCCATTGTCTTGCAAGGTAGATACAATCAGGTCTATAATCAACAGAGAAGGAGACAGATTTCTAAAAGACGTGTCTGAACTAACAATCTGTATTAAGGTTTTTCATGCTTTAGTCCTCTCATTTCAATTTATTACATGTACAGCATATTATTGCCTGTAAACAAGAACCAACTGAAATTCATTTGTCCACCTAACTGAGGATCATTTTAGAAAGCATACCATAAAATTTCAGATTGATTTCCCACCTTGACATCAGACATCAGTTCTGCAGTACCCCGTGTGTGCTGAGCCTCGCTGTTGTTAGTCTTTGGAGTAAAAAAAAAAAAAAAAAGTTTTCAGTGGCAGCTCTGAGAAATGAAGACGTGCCGGCTTTTCCAAATGCAGTTGTTCAGCTGTTCTGGAAGTTCTCCTTCTTTAGCTCTCAGTGGCCCAACATCACAGAACAAATTCATTGTGTTTATGTTTCCTTTAAATGGCACCAAAATCCACATCAAGGCAAAATTATTCATATTCAGAACCGTGCTGTGCTGCAGCTTAACTCTCAACTTGGGCAGAACATCAGAAATATTTAAATCACTCATCTCTAGCTCCTGCCCCATAGCTTTTGAAACCAGGGGCAGAAGGCTCTTGGCCTTAATTCCAAGAAAATGAACAGGTTCACCTGCCAATGCCTGGAGATATCCTCAGGGCTTTTCCACGAAAAATTGTAACTGAATTACATTTTTAAATGAATTAAATTAACTACATTGTTCTTTACATTTACAGAGAATTTCTTAGCATGAAGCCACATTTGTACTACACAGTTAATATATTGTTTGGTTAATTGTTTATTTGTTATAACATTTTCTACAGATGAAAAATACTGTAACAATTTCATATCCTCTTGAAACTGGTTCAGAATAAAGTCCATCTTAAAAAGATCAGATTATACACACACACTGAAAGATTTACAATTGGATTAAACCTATCTAAAGTCTTTTTTTTTGAACCTGAAGGTACTTAATTCACCACAGCAGTAAATTATGGCACATGTCAGTTCAGAGGAATGCCACTTATCAAAGGTCATACTGCTTAGCTGAACACTTCCACTGCAGCCAAAGTAACATGAGGGGTTGAGAGCAATGTTCTCCGCACATGCTCAGCATTTAAAAAAAAACTTGACAAAAAAAGCCAGCTGAGGATGTCAGCTCGAAATAGAAAAAAAGTTGAACACATCCAGAAAATGCAAAGCAGCCAATTATGTAGTCTGTGTTAGTTGGTGTTAGTCGAAAATACATCACCGGCGTGCCAGTTGCTGTCTGTGAACTGTTACAGCACGCAAACTTATTTTAAGGCGCATGTGCAATGGTCAGCTGTGGAAAGGTTCCAACAGAAGAGTCAACCTCAAGTCCGTTATTCAAATCCTACCCTACTCTGAGACTCTGCAATTTATTACTGTTCACTTCTCATTTGGAAAGAATAGAACAATGTAAAACTGAATCAAGCTCTTTGCTCCACCATTTTTATATGATTGACAGAGGAGCTTTTTAACAGATCCATCACCGGCCCTGAAGTAATACTCTAAACACAGCGCAGAGCTGAAGGAATTAAAAGAATGAATACATCTGAGTCATGTACAAGAATGTCTGCATGTTCCCATCAGCGGAGTACAATTTGTTTTGAACCAGCAATGACGTCAGGAAAAGGTGGTCCATTTCAAATTAAAAAAAACAAAAAACAAAACTTAACTGCAAGGTGTTTTCAATTACACTTAAATTACTGGACTCACCGAGGATCACCTGCCTTTGTCTTGTCAAGATGAGTTCAGTACTTCAAACTTAGTTCAGACCATTGAAGAGGACTGAAGGCACAAATGAGATTGTCATCACCGCAGGTTACAGGCTATCCCTGCAGCTAAGATGTGCTTAAAAATTCATAGAGTATCGATCTTTACACTTGAGCAAAGTAAAATATCACATATAAAGGCTATATACAGCACCTGAAGTATAATGTTTAAGATATAAGTTCAGGAGACCACAAATCGTGGGTCCAAGGGCAGGTCTGCTCAGGTTTTAGTTATAGGTTTTTATTATAGTCATGTTATGTACAAGTCCTCGAACCTTTGTGCAGAACGTCTTTTTGAGTTGACACAGGAAAAAAAAAATGGGGAAAGTTGAGGAATTAGGACTGTGCACGTGTGCATTTTTGAGTGCATCCTGCTTGCAGCAAAGAGAACAGAAATCGAGGAATATATGGATCTCGAAAACAAAACAAAAAAACAAATCTAATCTAAATAGATACAGATCAGCTGTTTACGGAAATTGCAAGTTATTTTATTCAGAATTTTTTTTTTCAGAGATGTAAAAAAATTCCACAAACCGGTCGTTTGCTTCTGTCTCTGTGCAACTGTAATTCTGGTCCAGTGCTCAGCCCTGTTTAGCAATAACAACTAATCATGCAAATGGCTTCAAGAGTGCCACTTTTGTGTCTATCACAGGTGACACTCACGGCACACACGACACAGGATTTCATACGAGCACGCACAGGTCTACGCAAAACCAAGACAAGCATACTCACACAGAAATATTGTAGATAAACATCACGAAATTTCCATACAGTTGTTGTTAACAGCAATTCCATCATGCAGAGGCTGTCGGACTACATGAGTGGTATACAATCAGTGGAAAAAGTAATCCATAAAATAGCTATGCACTTGTCCAAGGTATAATTTCCATTTCAAGATTGTGATTGCATGCAGTTGCTGAGTGAAGTGAATTGGAATGCTGTTTATACATCTTTTCTTGATTTATTTTCTTATCACCAGCTGGATACTGCATGATTTGGAATGTTTTTCTTGCATCTTACCACACTCATGTCAAGTAATGGACTGTTTCTATCCAGTATTTATGGCGGGTTTTTGTTTGTTTACTTGACAGACTTGGAAATGATGTTGCTATTTAATGACCCTGTAATTCCATGTCGAAAATCTCAACACTTTGGTCTGAGACATTAGCAACCATATACGTGCAAATTAAAAACAAAAATAGTGTATGCAAAATAGATACGAACATAGTGTAAATGCAAACCTTGAAATGCTAATATTTTGCAAGTCTCAAGAGTTTCTCTGACAGATACTCAGAAGAATAGTTTGATGTTTATGTAAATCATATCTTGCTGACAGATGTAATGCTGCCTTTGGAAGTGCAAACAAAGAAAAACGGGGAAGGGGAAAGTAAGCACTGAAGAGCATGTCTATTGTTTCGACAGCTTGTGTCCCCAGCATCTGGCATCAAGCAGGAACAGCATGTCAAGATTAATGAAATGTTACTTTTATTGATCTACAGCATGCAGTATATAAATATATACTTCTTTAGAAACTGCAGGCACTCATATAGTACCCAGCAGTGAGTGCCAGCTCAGTTTGTAAAGTTTCCGAAGTTTTAAGGCTGAAAACTCAAAAGACATGGTTTTTTCCACCCTACTGTACCACAATTTAAAAACAAATGTTCGGCGCACGGTTTAGGGAGTAGATAATCTTAATGTCTTTCTTGCTATATTCCGGGGCTTTAAATTCCAATCAATGAAGTGAAATTAAAGACCATGTGAATGACTTTCAGCGCGAGTCGACTGAGCGGACTTGTTAGTGGGAGCAGGGGCACTGTGACAAGAGCGTGGCAGAGACTGCTCCCTCACTCTCCTCTCCCCATTTAATTTTCCAATCCACTTCCTCCACATAGTTAGGAGAAGTGAGTTTTGTTCTGGTTTGATACACCATCTAATGAGAGCTACTAAGGGCCTGTTGAAATCATTCCCTAATAACACATTCTGAAGGCTGCGAATGAGGAATATTTTTCCTCTATCTCTCCATTCAGTGTTTAATATATTCTTTCACTCACCTCTGTTCCATTTCCCTTCCTCTGCTTTCATTAACTGTATTTCAGGGAAAAAAAAAAAAGATTTTGAATAATCATTACACTTTGATTTGATATGATTTTAACAAGCAATGCATTTTGGTTTTTCAGTATGTGGTCACTGGCTGCTGATACGCTAAAAAAAAAACAAAAAAAAAAAACCTCGAAAGAAGTCTTTGAAACACTACAAGACCACAAAATGAGCAGCAGGGTTTTAGATTTTCTCTGTGGAGATTCACAGATGCAAGTGTTGATGTAAGCATAACGTCTTATCTCAATACAGCCATAGGCTTTACCAGGTAACCCTGATTTGATCCGACATTGGTCACACGGCGACCATGAAAATGTGCAAAGATGCTGTTTATCAGGCGCCTACTGTACAGGCATGTGATGGTTTCCACAAATAATTGACTATTCAACATTATGCATAAACAGATGCCTTATTGAACCGGATGGTACATGACAGCATGGCTCGTCCACCTTTAATCCATTCTACTTGCTTGACACACTCCAGCTGTAACAAGAACAAGTGACCTGACCTGTGCTGCTACTGTATATGCTGTGTGCTTAAAACCCCTCTGTGGTTTAAATGTTATCTGAAGATATAGCACCCTCCCCTCCACTTCCTTGGGCTGTGGATATTAGTTACAGCTGAAACACTGGTTGGTATTCTGCTTTGAATCCTGGAATTGTGTCGGCACCTTGACGTTTGATTGGATCTGTGCAAATACATGTATATGCAAATTTACCAGATATCAGTTCTTGCTAGGGGTGAAATGGGAAACAGTGGTTGCATTCTGACGAGCCTGCTGCATGGACTTTCCCTCCCTTTCTCCTTAGAGAGCAGCATTTGGTGATCTATAAATTCCCAGTAAATCTCAGAGCCTGGGTGCCTTCCCTGACATTTCCACGCTCCCACATAGCATATTTTTAAGAAGGTAAAATCCATAATCTGTGTCAATGGTATCACACGGTGTATTTGCAGGGGGCCCTGCACGCAATAAACTGGCCAAGGATGCAGTGCAGAGGCTCAGATGAGGTAAAAATGTTTGTTCTTACCTCTGTTGTCATACTTGTGCCTCAGGGCCTACACCAGAGTTACTCATACCTCTGCAGAGACAATCCAATACTCTGCTTACTATTCTGCAAAGCTGGTCATGCAACAAGACTAAATGTAACCGTATTTATAGGAATGACGCAATTATCGTTGTGCTGAATAGAAATAGAGCTGTTATTAATGTTACAAGATAATGTAAAAGTCGAAATGTAATACATATGGAGCCAATTGTAGATTAATATTTTACACACCAAACATACAAAATACAAGGTCCCTTCTGTGTTGCACTTTTCAACATCGCTCAGTCATCGCTCTACTGCATTTCTTTATCTTTCTTTGTCTCCTCTTTTACACAAATAGAACGTCAATAGTGATAATGCCTTTTAATCATGATGCAAACATCAATTTGCAATGTGTCCCTGTGCAGTATAAAACTCTTAAGCATGTAATTATGTGGTTTTCACCTACTTCTGTTACACTCCCATGTTATACTTGTTAGCAGTATCTTTGCATCAATACTGCATGTACCAAATGATGATGCATTACATCAGCCACTACGCAAGGAGGTAGAGCAGTGTAAATCATTTTATGAGTAATTCAACTGGACATAAAAAGAGCTCAGAAATACGTCCTTGCCAGTGTCCCGTTCTTCTGTCTAACCATTTGTGGTATTTGGATTTAGATGTGTTGCTACTTGACATTCATTCTCACAGAGAGGAACAGATAATTGTATATGATACCCACTAAAAAGCAGTTATACTGCTGTGTCTGCGCGTCTATGCATTCTGACAGTGGTAATCATTAGTCTTTCAGCGATCTTTGCAATTAATCTAGCTTGACATGATAATTTGCGTCAGTTCTATTTGAGGTGTTTTCGTGAACCTTTACTCAGCAGGGTGGCATGGCGGTGCGCGTCTGTAGAAGAAACAAGAGGCAGATGCATTCAGTGTTCCAGCCTGTCAACACTACACAGGCTGTTAACAGCAGACATCAGAACAGAACAGGCCTTCCAGGTTTTGTTCATTGTGCCACCAAATTACACTTGACAAGTGGAGGAAAAAATTGCGTGATTGATGAACAAAGTAATTCCCTACATGTAATTAATACACTACTAATGGCTATCCATTTGTCTTCCATACTGCGCAGTAAAACCCAGAGGAAGGTGGGGAAAGGTATCGTGGCGAAGGCTCCAAACTGACCGCCCTGCGATGTGAACGATTGGGTTTCCTTCGCGAGATTTTGTTACCTAATGGCTTGTCGGGAAGCCGTAGGGACAATGTAATGGACCATGTAATGGATAAAGGATTGTATTGATGGGCATGTGTTGACTTAACAATATTGATCTGGAGAATTTATATTGATAAATGCAAAAAAAAACATTTTCAAGTGAAACACTAATGCAGTTTTTGTGATTTACACAATGAATAACTCAAAGCTTTTGCGTTAACGTAAAGTAATAAGCTGTGACTTTTTCATGAAAACAAAAGTGTGTGTTGATAACTTGATATATCAGTAATATGAGATAATGTGAAAGCTTTTACATGCTCTGCTCTAAACACAAAGGTCTTTAAAGGTGATGTTTTGCATTTCCATTAACAACCATTTCTTTGGAAGAAAAACTGAACACAAGAAGAGCTAAGTTGCTATAATGAGCAGCGATGTCCACTAAGGTTAAGCAGACAAAACAAAAAACACTGCATACAGACACTCACACTTTATAAATCGGAAATCAAAGTAAAAAGATGCAACAGAACTAAACACACTGTCTGATTGAGAGGATATCTCCTGGGAGCTTTGTTCAGCAGCATCACAGCAATAAACACCAAAGACAGCGGAGTAGAACAACAAAAACCCATTTTGGAAAAGTCTTTAAACTTAAAAAGAAGTGGGATTACTCCATTGGTTAAAAGTAGATTGATGACACGATCAGTTCGACAGATAAATAGACAACAGAGCGCCTAATCAAACATGGTATGATGGTATAGAGGGCGAGAGCAGGGGGGAGAAAGAAAAGAAAGAGGAGAGAGATTGTGATGGATGACACAACATCCAGCATAGTATCATATCTCTGTGGATTAAATGCTCTGGGAAACTGGCCCCGGAGTGTGCTTGTGCATATCATTAAGCCCCATGAAGAGGAGGAGGGCATGTTGGAGCTGCTGCCAGGCCAAGTGTGCGAATAGGCCACGTCTCACAGCTGGCGCTTGCTAGACTCCAAAGGCAACCGTTTCCAAGAAGGATTGGGCTTTATAACTTGTATATATTTTTTTTTCACTGAGTATTTGAGATGATAAACATTTCATCTGGACAGAGGCAGAAAAATCAAAGTAGCCCTGCAGGACCCAGCGGTTGTGTGTGTGTGTGTGTGTGTGTGTGTGTGTGTGTGTGTGTGTGTGTGTGTGTGTGTGTGTGTGTGTGTGTGTGTGTGTGTGTGTGTGTGTGTGTGTCTGAGAGTGTGAGAGAGAGAGAGAGAGAGAGAGTGTGTGGGTTGTTTGTGAGAGTTCTGCGAGGTTTCGCACATGTATGCACATCCTTGTATACCGTTCAGCTTGTGCGCGTTCCAAAGTGTATTTACCTGTGTGCGTCGGTGTGTGTGCACTGTGTGTGTCATTCTTCCGGAAGGCAGTTTTAAAAACACACTATGTCAGATATTGGATGGCTACTGTATAATTTGACGGGTCTGTGCACAGAGGCCGGCTGTGGTATGAGTCATTGATTACATATCAGCTTAGTATGCTGCAGTGCAGACCCCTACATTGGTGGAGAGGCAACCTGAAGCCCCCAATCAATAACTGCAGGCCTGTGAAGCTTCCGTCAGGTCCGGAGTGAAGGACTCCCTATCTCTCCTCTGGGCCCAGGCCTAACCTTTTCCAAAGAGAGGTGATGAAGAAGCTCATCATTTCTAATGAGGAATTAGTGATCAGGGCCAGAAGAAATGACTGTCAGCACCGCATTGAGGAGTCCAAAAGGTCTCAGAGACGGGGAAGTGCCAAACAGTATTCATTAGGGACTTGGAGATTTTCTTGATTTGCTTTGAGCGGCAGAGAGCAAGGTTTAACGGCTGGGCAGGGAAGCCCAATGATTAATCTGTGTTCCTGTCATTCAGATTTTTACGTTGCGAATTGGGAGAGAAGGAATATTGCTTTAAGATAATACAGTTGTCTCCTCTCACAGAGGGGAGAACAAAGCAATATCAAGAATTATTAAAGATTTCTTCTGTCAGAGAGACCTATATTTTTAATGACAGAACTTTTCAACCAGGAGATGCACATTTGTTCTAAAATCAGAACCAAATACACCCTTTGTGGAAATCACGTGATGCATTTCATGTTTAAGAGATGAATCACTCCAATTGACAGAAACATATTCACAGCTAATTAAAAATGTAATTGCATGCACTTTAGCCATTTAGAGGAAGATAAATGTGAAATCATTAGGCATCCTCAGAAAACCAGATGTTCATTAAATTATGTCTTTACAAATGCCATTGTTCAATAGATTGCCAGAATATATGCTTACAGTAAATTCCTGGGTAATTCATCCCTTAAAATGCTTTAATTGATTTAAGTCTGCGAAAATACCCCACGACTGCAGCACAACATTAAAAACCAGAACTGGCGTGACAGTTGACTGTTATTTTCTCCTTATCCTTCTGCTGTTCTATAGCTCATCCATTATTAAGATCTATTTTAGAATCTGAAATGAATTGTGACTGAATAAGAAGTCTGATTAATCTTAAGAGAATAATCCAGTTGCCAAGGAATGTTTCTTTTTAAAAAATGACGGCTGTAACCTAGTAATGCTGATGAATGTAATCTGCTTTTGACGCATGGTAATCGCAGCAGAGATAAGGCGACATTCTCAGTCACCTGGCCTCAGACAAGAACATCTCTAGAGAATGCAACAATCATTGTCCGTCTCTCCCTCTCTCAATTAGCCCCTGCGGTGCAATTCATTCATTCATTGGGTTTGCTGTAACAGTCCCTTAACAATACTTACCCTGGGTAGTCCGTACTGCAAGATAGGGACCGCCTTCTGCGTATTTGGGAGACATAATGTACAGTCTGATTAAAAAATGATCCAAATCTGATGGCGCCTGATAGTGGATAAGAGATATAAAATGATCCAAATTCATTAAAACTAACTGCAAGTGGCTTCACTTCTTGTTAAAGCCACCTACATACCATTTATTTCTCTTAGTTCCTGTCAAGTTAAGCTCACATGTTGGCGACGAAACACAAAATCTTTGTTTGGACTGCCAAGTGGCAGTGACAGGCTGGAAACAAAAATCCTCACAATGTCTCGCTCCGATTTCTTTTAGCTTTTTGCTTTTCTGGCTTTTTCTCTTGATATATATAAAAAGTTTATCTAACTATCCTGGTTTGTACAAACTGTTTATGCATTTTCTGCTCTGAGACAGTATCAAAATGCTCTGCTTCAGTGGAGGGGTAACAGTTGTTTCTCTGGCAGACAATTGGTCTCTGACCTTCCTTGTATTATTCCTCTATGTACATTTTGTTCTTTTATATACCCGGTGAATCCCCCCTTTTTGAGTTCTAACAATTATTATGACTTCTCTGTCAGGCACACCAGGAAGCCAACTCACTGTGGTTTATGTACCTAATAAAAGCCATGCTGAGTAATTTCAATTTATCTGAAGGCTTAACAACAGCCACTGTCTGTGCTTTTTACATTAGACAACTCTTCCACTGGCAGTGGATTGCACTAATGGAAAGTGTACTTTTGCCTTTTCCTTGGAAGGATGGAGTGAGGGAAGAAGAGTGGAAAAAAGGAAGGAGGAGAGAGTTAGATGTTGAGCATGACAGATGGGGCTGCAATTCTAATTGGTGTTGAAACAGCATCCTGTTTATTAAATACAGATTTCTGCATCTTTATCTTAGAGTCTCAAATCAGAACTGCTTCTAGTGCTCAAAAATCTCCCTTGTTCATTTTTTTTATTTTTTTTTTAAATAGTACCTAAAATGTCTAACAAAGTACACAGCTGAAAACTGTTTGGATTCCTTAGCGATTTCTACAAACCTCCAATTCATTTTTCTGTGTTACTGTTGGCAACATCTTAAATGTGTTGCCATCAAAAGGGTCTGTGGAAGACAAGCTTAGACACCTTGTTCAAAGCAGCCGCATCTATCTATCAGTCGCCTCTCATGTGGAAACCAGATGGGGACCTTTTAAGAGCATTCACTAGGTGGCAGTCTAGTAACATAAAACCTATTGGAGAACATTAGCCTGCATGCATACATCAGGACAGAGATGAGTCGATAATATGGATTAACAAGATTTGGCTGTTTTGCAGCTGTATCAGAATACAAAATGTGATTTTTAGTTTGAAATAAAAGTAACTTTAAAAATGTAGTTTTATACATGCAAGGTGTCACTGGCTGTGATAAGTTTTTCTTCTCTCTTCAATAGATCACTTTGTTTGTCAATGCAGTTAAGGGATGGAGTCTGGGCCGCGGTGGGTGGTGGTGGTGGGGGGGATGAGGTGGTCTTTTTACTTTAAGGATCTGTAAATTGTCCAAGCTGTGTTCTTTCCTCTGATACCTACCCACCTGAAACTGCTGTTCCTACACTTCACTGAAGCAATTATAGAGAAGGACTTTCGCAGATCAATGAAATCCCCTTTAGATGAGAGAGCCGTACGAGCGTTTTGATCAATTCAAGATCAATTCCACTGTTTTGCCCAAACCTTAGCCAAATAAAAGTGGGACTTCTGGTTGAGGAGGAGCACTCGCCAATAATGATAACAACGTCTCTGTCGATGGCTGCCTGTATCTGTTTTCTGGCCTTTGTCTGGCTACAGTCTGCACTGCTAGGCTTAGCACACACCTGCTGGTCTCTCTCTCTCTCTGTGCATCCCCATCACCCCTCTATCGAATGTGGGAAAGTGACAGGTGCTTGAATGCAATCTTAGTTGGCAACTCACATCAAAGCTCTCAGAAATTCTAAAGAGGAGCTCAAAGTCGTCATTAAAGAGACTCTGCATGGCTAAATCTGACTAAGTACTGACTGTAATTGAGATGGTGGAAGATTGAGTGATAGATTAGCTGTAATTTCTTCTGAAATTCACTGTCATTGTACAATATGTTCACTGTCAGGAAATACTGTCAAGATGCACCCCATTGGTCTTTATTTATGGTTACACATTTCCATTTTCAGAGTAAAAGCTACACTCTGACTGTGTTTCTAGGTGGTTCCAAGTGCAGCCAGACACAACTGTTTGAAAATTATAACTTCATTTACAAAATGTGTTAGACTACAAACGAACCATGTTCATCATTTTAACAGCTTTATAGAAAAAGGGATAAAATGATCTCCTGCCGGTTATCTTTCTATGGACAGAGGTCTGGTTGCTTAGAAATATTCATAACAGTGCCAGAATTTCATCTGGGCAAATATAGGCCGAATCAATGTTTTTTCAATTAGCGAGGATTGGACTGTCTTCTCTAATGCAGCCTCACTTTGTGATGAGCCTGATAAAATGGATGTCTTTTTACATTAAAAAATGCCTTATGCAGCTTAAAAAATATCGACAAGTACTGCAGGACATTTTGTGCCATCTGAAAACTGCTTTGTTAGCTGACAAAATTTATTTGTCAGGCACTCATTTTACTGCTCCCAATAGATGCAGTTAGCCCCCTTTCCTTTATATTTTAACCCTCTGGTCATGTGAAGCTTTGTACACTTAACAGAGTTAACATAACAAGTGCGAATGATGATTTCATACACTTGAAATATAAACTCTGCTCTGATCATCACACAGACACACAAGCTTCGCCTCCTCCCTGGTATACACGGGGAGCAGAGGCAATATTTGTAGAGTCAAGCATACTCATCCTGTACTTTGCACCAGAGCAAGTCAGGAGCTGTTAATACATTTCTGTGCTGCTCCAGCTCTCCGCAGCTTCATGATAATATATTTCCATCAGCTGAAAACAAGAAAAACACATCTGAGGCCTTTAATAATGTAGACAAGAGAGCCACTTTGCCCCACCCGCACAATGCATCCAAAAATTAGTGTCAAATGCATGCATGTTGTGAAATAGCTTGGCCGCCAAAGCAGACTGAAAAATAAATATGTCAAATGTATTGGCGTTCTGTATGAATAATGGATATTTTAATACATCAGTGTGTTGTATTGTATTGCAAAAGAGCCATATGAAATATACATCATCTAATTAGACGATGTTCTCGGACGTGGCGCAGCCGGTTTTTGATCAATATGTAATAAGATCTAGTATCAATTAGTGATGGTCGAGGGTAGAGACTTAGCAGCAGAAAAATGGCAACACTAAAGGTAAGTATAATAGCAGTAAAATCGCTGCAGCTCCAGGAGTAAACAAATCATACAATAAAGATTTAAAAGTACCATTTTGAAAGCAGAATATTGAAATCTTTAGATTTACTGCATCATTATGCTGTGGCTTAGCTATAACCACTCTATTGATCAAAGGAATTACATGTCCCTGGTTTTCTATTCACATCTATGGGCCATGAAGACTTTTCCATCAGTTAGAAGATAACTACTGAAAAGGTGAGCCCACAGTGACAAAATGTTTACTGGCATTGCAGTGAATCCAGTAATTAAAATGACTGGGTTTATTCACAATACGTTAGCATGTGCAGTGTTTATTCTTTGTTCTATAAGCATTGTTCAAATGTGACATTTACAGACTTTCTTTCAAAAGCAAAACCAGCAATCACAGTTTTTTTAAGGAAAACACAACACACTGGATGACAAAATGATCCACTTGTTATGCGGAACTGCAACGAAGAGAAATGAACAGTGTTATTTCATGACTTGTATATACAATGCATATATTGAAGTCAATATTCTGCCTCGTTACTCAAACCGGGAGATTAATCCTGAGTTATATGCACATCTATCAATCCACTCATAACTACAAGTCAGCCCAGCACAAGGATCTCAAACGGACAGGGGGCATAGTAAAGGAAGATTGTGATCTGACCTGTTCTGCCGCTGGTGGTGATGGCGGCGGCAGGCAGCCCTCTGTAACACAGGGGCAGTGTGTGTGTGTGTGTGTGTGTCTCTGTGTGTGCCTGTGTGTATGTGTGTCTGTGTGTGTGTTGAGGGAAGTCACTGAAGCAAAGACAGAGCATGCACTTGAATGATTGAGGTTACCCAGGTGACCTCATAAACCAAAACCCATGGCAGTCTCTCAAGGTGAACGCTGAATTATGCCGTCATTAAAGGACAGGCCCAGTTGCCAAGGTTAGTATGTAAAGTATAATCATCTTCCTCCCCCTTCTTCCAGTCACTCATTAGTCCCCCTCATGGGCCAACAGAGATTATACCTTGAACTTGCTTGACTATTGCTATCTGTCCACTGGGAACGGTTCCGCTATGGGCCATTTATATCCCCTCCCAGGTCTACAATTCTGCAGGTGTAGTGTCTGTATGTGCCTGCGAGAGTCTGAGTGTACTTGTGTCTGTGTGTCTTCCAGCCCGCACTTGGCACACACATCATCGAGTTTGTCCCATAAAAAATGAGGGATGCTTTGACTTACCGCCGCATTATGTCCCAATTTATAAAAGAACCACTGGGAAGAAGCCCACTGGCATCGCAACAATTTGTTAGAATTAGGACCATTTGTTTTGTTTCCCTGGGCACTCCGTGCTGATTCAAATGCTTCGCTTCCAAAGAGGTCTCAGTACCATTTTAAGTGCAACAATACTACCAAACATCACATAAATATGTGTCAAATGTAACTTCACCCTTCAATTGCAAAGGACGATCTATTGAAAGTAATGGCAATCACAACACATATTGCAATCAAGCATGAACACTTTGGGGCACTCCATCATATTAGTATGCACACAGGGCGGCCAGGTTTAATCAAACCCCGGAGAGCTACTGAAGGTTTAGTTTTTCGAGGGAATCATGTGCTGCAAATCAACCTGACCATTCAACATATTAATTTTTCTTTCATTTACCTGACATTGAGTAATCACTAAAATGAACACTTTGATTTGAATTATTAAGTGACATTTTGTCTATGGGTGCCCTTTTTGTCATATTCAAGGTATTACAAGGAGATGAACTATCATCTTGTTCAATATTTTTGAACTGATGTGAACAGACTGTTTATGTTTGCATGAAGTGATAGTTAATGTTTATCCACTTTTCCATTTACTCTAGCCAATTGCCTGCTAATGTTGGTATCGGACGCTAAGAGAGGGTATTCATTTCAAAATTGGCAGCGACACGAAGCGCACTTCAAGCTCCGAGTGCTTCTGGTCGGATGTACAGCTGCTAAAAAGTAACACATTCTGACTCAATTGATGTGTCTCCTTTGAGTTAGCCGCACATTGCCGTTCCATTTAGTATCATTTTCGCTGCTTTGTGCGGCTGGTTTTATAACAATAGAGAGCTTGTGCATCAGGTAACCATCACATTGTCAGTTTATAGCATCTGAGTCTCTGACAGCACATCTCAATCCCCTTAAGAGAATAAAGAGCTGCTTTGTTCCTGTAAAGTTGGGAAAAAGAGAGTATGATCAAGATAACTGAGTTTTTGCTGGACAATCATAGAGAACCAAAGGGAAGGGAGGGAAAGGTGGGCCACACACTCTAAGAATACTAAGCTTCATTATCATAAAGTAGACTTTGTATTGTCAACTAAAGCTTTGTTAGCGTCTTTTTGAAAACACTGTCTTGTGATGTACTATTCTTTCAAATGGATTAAAGCCACCTCACATGTGCTGTAAGGCAAAGACTAACCTTTTCATGGTTTCAACAGGCTTTGATGTGCTGGTTTTTGAATGTACAGTAATAGACAACATATACAGACCTGCAGTGTGTGTTGCTGAATAGAATTGATCAGCTTTCCTGCTTTTATGTAATGATAGAAACACAGCACATTTGTCAGTGATGACTAGCAGGGCCTTCTCACCACTAAAGAGCATCGGTTTAACTTTAAAGTCATTTGTAGCAAACTACACCGTGTGTGTGTGTGTGTGTGTGTGTGTGTGTGTGTGTGTGTGTGTGTGTGTGTGTGTGTGTGTGTGTGTGTGTGTGTGTGTTTTTGTGACAGCTCAGCCTCAGACTGATATCAAACTGCACCTGAAAGTTTTTTCCTTGAAATATTTCATATCTTATTATCTCCATAGGTTCATGAATTGGAGTATAAAGTGTAATTTTTTTCATTCAATTTGAAATGCTGTCATTTTGCGTGAGTGTCTTTCACCCAATCCACCCAGAGCAAATATGAGTCCGTTGACGTTCACTTGTGGCCTTGCATTAACTTTACATCAAATTGTGACCTTTAATTCACTTTGCATTTTGTCTGAACACCTTTAGAACTGCAGTAACAGGAACAGTCATTGATTTTGCCCAGGCTTCAGCCCCGAATGAGACCATACTTTTTAAGGGGCTAAGACCATTGGCTACATACCCTACTGCACTAATACTTTGCAAAGACTCACATCTATCCATCATGCTTTTCATGTGAGAAATCCCCAACACCACACTCTGCATTATATCCTGTTTGACACAGTGCAATGGGTCGGCCAGTAATGATCTGCCACACCTATCCTATCCTGAGCAGAGGCTGGCCAAGAACAACGTGGCCCTTGTGCTGGACATACAAGCTCCACTGCACTAGACAACACTTTGAGCTCTTAACAGTGCATTAGTGTTGTAAGACTCTCACACAACTCACATCCTTCAATGGTAAATGCAGCCCTGAAGAAAGAGCAAGATATATCCGGCAGGTAAATCTGATGAAACGAGAGGGGAATCGGCCACAGATCTCCTCCACACAGGCTGCACACAGGCGTCACAAGGCTTGATGCCTGAGCACTTCTAGAGGAATGCGCGTAAACAGCTGTAGGAGGATCCCATTTTGATATGGCATCTTCTCTGGACAGATTACGCAAACTCTCTGTCACTGTCCCTGTCATCCTCATGTGTGGGAGGATTGAGTGCATTGTGCTGATGCGTAAGAGCTAATGTTCTTAGGCAAAAGGGATGAATTCTGTCTGAGGCACCACTCCGATCGCAGCACTTGTAGATATGCAGCTCAGGTTTACTGAAAGCTACACATATCACTCACTCTCTTTGTTGAGGTCAAAGCAAGTAGTTACACCTATCTTAATTGCCAGTGACTTGAGAAGTGTGCCGAATGTACTCAAGGGGTCTTTTGAAAGGACGTCATAAGCAAAACTGATTCTGACTGAGGGACAGGAAAACTGATCAGTGGACAATTCCTTAACACCCAGAATGAAATGCTTCATGAGAGACTGTCCTTTCTCCAGACTTTTCATGCCAAGAGAGGAACAGTGATGCGTACAATTTGACTTGGACTGAAATTCAAGAATTTGATTAAAATGTACCAGTTCTCCTCCCAACAGGAGCTACACAAATTGCACTGGTTCTTAATCATAAGACCAGTGCTTCAACCCAGTCAAGTGGCACAAAATTTGGATGACTTTACATACAGTAATAACAATAATAATGCAAACTGTTTATACCTAAGCCTGTACTTAAATCCATCCAAAGACAGCAACCAGTAATCATCACAGTGTCAACACAGAAAGAAAAACCTCTGTGCAAACCAAAAGGTCAATCCACAGTCTTTTTTAGACTTTTAAATTTTTTTTTTTAAATGTATTTTATGTCACGTAGTCGTCTTCCAGAACAGATGCACTTTAACAGATGTAACAATCTACACTGACTCTGAGAACCATGCGTTTGATGCACACCAGTATGCAAGCCCCCGCATTTTTTTTCTTTTATGCTCCAAGCCTTTTGTTTTCTCTGGCTAAAAAAGAATGTACAGCCCTTTCCTGTGGCATCCTTCAAATTCCCTTGCTTTGGCACAAACAAGTAAGGTCAGTTTAGGTGTGCGACGCCCTCTGAATGGGCACTCTGACCCAGGTAGAGGTCGCCAATGTGATTGGCTTTGGACATGACTTTTTATCTTGACTTATCTATCACTTTTTGATACTGCAGCAATCAGTTAACGTGTGGCACAACCCTCAAACCAGAGACTGCAGTTTAAATGCAGGGTAGTCACGGTGCTGCTGCCTTCAGATGATTGTGGGCAATCATTTAGCTGAAAAGGAGTGCTTTCATACAGTCTACAGGCAGTTGTGGATGACAGATGTTCGTAAGATGTAAGTATCTAAATGTGTCTTTTGTCTGTTGCTGCTTAGAGTGTACGCAAAAGTGAGATAATAGCACAAACTTTGACCTGGTTGAAGCAGGCAGGCATCATAAAATGTGGTCAGCCTTGATATCAGAATTTCAGTGTGCCACGACATTATTAATGCCACACCCACGAATATACTATTCTCCCACTAGCGCACTGGGCATTTCATCTGATAAATAAACCTACACCCAAAGAAGATGTCTCTTTGCCAACACAATGTTGAGACTTATTCTACACATGTGTACAAAAGTTTGTCTTTAGAAACCTTTCAAAAAGCTGTCTAGTGGTATTTGTAAAAAAGGGTGATTATATTTATGCTAATGCTCTGTGTAAGTCAGACAGACACAAATGGTAAACATTTTAATAGCTCTCCAGTTACTCTGAAGTGCATTGCCAGCAATTCGCTGGAGAGGCTTGATAGGAATAGCTGCATATTTCCCTGTATACATAATACTAATACATTGAGTTTTGCCCAATAACTTCATCAGAACTAAAGCAGGTGAGCTCCTAAGTAGTTTATCTAATAGCACCAGCTCTGAGCATTGGTGATTAGCAGGCTGGAACAGCAAGAACTTTTTATTTAGTTTTAAATCTCCTAAAGTTTATTTGACATTGTCTCTGCATCACAAACAACAAAATGACATTTCCTAATAAGAAGTGAGGGAGCACTGCTTACACCCCCAGGGTGCCAAAATGTATGGTCAGCCATGGTTCAGTACAACTGGGTGTGGATTTTCTTGAGAAGAAGCCCCGCTAGCTGGGCACAACCCAGTAGCCTGCTCTGTCCTGCTCAGCAGATTAAAACAAAAAGAGCAATGGGAATAGGTTTACTGTGAAAGGTCACAGCAGCATAGGCCAACAGAGAGAAATCTCAGAAGGGCAGTTAACCCAGTGCTCAGTTTTGGACAAAATAAACAGAGAAAGATGTGCGACTATACATTCTAATGGTTATTGTAGCTGCAGCCTTGAAAGTGTTCAAGCGCTACCGTCTCATCATTAACAAGGCTCAGCAGTCAGTGTACTGCCATCGCTCAGCTTGAGCCATGATTGGCATCAGATCATCGGGTGCTCGACTGATGAGGTTTGGCCATGAAAACCAAGTTGTGCCATGTGCTGAAAAGTAGATTCAGCGCAGCATCACTATGTCTCATTTATAGGGAATGGTCTTCCTATGCCCCTCCTAATTGGCTCCGCACACATAAGAATTTAAGCACACAGATGACACAGAAGGTGAAGTTAGGAGCGCACTTTATTTGAATTATGGAACAATTACAATTTACAGTTAGGTTCACAACAAAGTCCCAAATGTGAAAAAAGAAAAAACGATGATCTTCACAACAATTTTGACAACAAAGCTCAACACACTTATGTGAGCTTAAAAGAGAGAGGAAAACGGAGAAGAAAGGCAAGAATAACGTGATCTCTTCCTTCTCTGCCTTTGATTCCACCAGAAAAAACAGCTGCTTGCATAAGTGGTGAAGGTTTATGTAGTAATTTAAATAACAATGTATTTTTAAAATATTTTTGCAGCCGTGATCATTTTAAGCGTGACATTGGCATTCATTTGCAGTGTGTTAAATTTGCATACATGAATCCCATGCATTTGGTTATATATGTGTGGGGTTCTGAGACTAATGTTCTTTATGTCCTTGACATATGTTGCAACATGTGAAACATGATTTCCAGTACGGTGAAAGGCTTTTTTTTAACAGATACAATATATGCATTTGAAAATGCGCTGTACTGTTAGGTTGAGCGATGCAGATAAGGAGTCTCATATATTGTCAACATGTGCCAGATACTGATTCATCTAAGCATCTAATGACAATAATTGCTGAGATTAAGTCTTTTTTTTGTTGTAGAAAATATATGTTTGATGAATGACCTCTAATGAGTAATTGCTCTACCTTCGCTCAAGATGGGAGGTATTCATTTGTGATTATGAAGGAACAGTGCATTACAGATTAAAAGTTTATTTACAAATTGTTTTGTTTTAGTCTATCATGATACACACATTTGTCAACTGAAGTGACACTTCTCTCTTTCTCTCTGTACTGCTGCGTCCAAGAGCTCAAGTATTGACCACAAAAGGTATTAGAATTCAACATTTTAGCGTTGACTGTTGGCTGACTGATGGCATTATTTTATTAATGATTTAGCAGTGAACTTTGCATTGTGCTGACACCAGAGATGGGGTAGCTAAGCTGTGAATTAAGCCCCAAATCCCTTCGATTCCCCCTGGCTGGCAGTCTGCTCATCACCATTACTTATTCACCAGAAATAAAAAAGGGACTTCCAGTGTGGTAGCAGCCCTCTACATACACTATATCCTCCAAGTCCTACCTACCTGTTATAATCCTGCATAATGGAAAAGTGGAATGTCACCTTGTGTGAGAGGCAGCTGATATCTCTCAGCAAGCAGAAAAAAAAGTCATTTAGCACAAGTGCAGATCACATTTAATTAGACGAGAGGATTTAAATTGCCATGCATCAAACACTGTGGATGACCAAAACGGAAAGAACTTGGGCCACGGGCCAGATTCCATGAGCTCTTCCATAACCCATCAAAATCCCTTGAGCTACGGGGGTCAGTAAGTCAGAACACAGCCGCCTTAATTAACGATGACCATAGCTGGGAGGTGCCCAGAATTTCAATGCCTGCCACCTGCATTCTGCTGAAATATGGAGGAAATTTACAAATGAGCAACTTTAGTTGCCATTATTGTTTTATTCAGTGCAAGGTTTAATTCCAATGTCTGTCCAGGAGTGTGCCATTAAAATCCTCCTGCTTGGGCAAGATCATCAGAGGATTATACAGCAGTAACTCATTACATGTGCAAGATAGATATCTCCATAAGGCATCTCAGATAAAATGAGTTTGATGTTTCTAGTTCACTAATGACTCTAGTCTTGGCATGGTGGGGTAATTTTTCGATACATGTTAACCTGTCAGAGTGGGCGAATATTTTCACCATTTAGCTGCCACCTATTGTTGAGGAGTGATTTCACTTTCATCACGCTTCGCAGAGACATCAATAATAGCCACACAGCTGTCAGAGTCCATTAAGACACATCTACATAAGGATGGGAGCAAATATTCATAGGCATATCAGTTTTCTGGGAACCGCTCGGTGAGATGGATTGGAATGACACGAAGATGAACTCCTTTTTGAATCCATTGTGAGACGAGAACTGCCACATTGGCTCAAGGTAAAATATCACCCACACGTGTACGCACATATAGAACAGCGCGTACACACACACACACACACACTTCACCAAACGCAAAACTTATTTATTTATTTCTCAGTCGTGCAGCAGCTTTGCTTCGACAGAGATGTTATTGCATTGAGAGCTTATCTTTCAAATGTGCCATTGCAGAGGAACTTTAAAGAATGAATATATGAAGTCACTGATTCTCTGGATATTTAATAACATAAATATTTAACTGGTCAACTGTATACAAACTGCTCCAAACTGGCCAATATTGAATATAATATCATTAAACAAATAATCTCAAATATGTAACTGAACAGATATGTTGTAAAGGAGTTTTCTAAGTTTCTAAGTCAAAGTTTCTTTCTTTTCAACATATTTTTCTCTTAAATTATAGCCGTTCACAATGCCTCTTTTCAAAAACTGCAATTTTTAATGGAATTTCCTTCCCCCAGCACTTTAATGTTGAGCTGTTAATTTTTATTTCATGACAGAATTGTTGTCAGTAATCCCTGCCTGCTCACCCGTCAACCAGCCACATGCCACCAGGCTCTATGGAGACTCAGCAGGCTAGCCTGTTAACTTGAGCAACGACAAAGGACACACTAATGTTTTTGCTTAGGTAAGGGTAATTTTTATTTTATTTTTTCCCGTGGAACGTATTTGGAGCACAAAGATTTTCTGACTTAACAGCTAGTTGCAGCTGTTAGTTCCACTTCTGTATAAAAAGCATCTAAAAAATATCCATGTTCACAAGCTAAGAAAATGATAGGTAGCATCTCAAACCTCGCTGAGCAAAATAACATACTCATTATGTCTGTGTACTTTATTTCTTTTCTTTTGTCTACTGTATCATGTGGTAGCTGCCTTAATCTTGTTTATGGAGTAGTGACATCAACACCGTTACAAGAGTGACTGTCACTGGGACAAATACCAATATGCATATAAATAAATCAAGATATCATACAAACTAACTCTCATGCAGTTGCACCTCAAGCACCGAGCAATGCTTTTGCATCAGCACGGTCAACAAGAACTTGCCTCATTGTTGTTGATCCACATCTGTACCATACAGAGGAAAACGGACAAACTGAGCGCACGCTGACATTATTGCCTTGATAGCTCAATAGCCCCCAGCAGTTTCAGAGTAACGACAACAACATGCTTTAATACTCTCATGATTACTGCAGACATGAGGCCTCAATTGCACTCTGAGCCTATATGTGTAGGTTTACATGCACAGTTTTTACATTAATATTCAAAGCCCTGTTGCCTTCATTGTCTGAGCTCAGCACAAAAAAACAAAACAAAACAAAAAAAACACGACAACAGAGGAGGAACAAATTAATGCTCTGCTCCAGTATTACACTGGATCAAATCCCAGATGGAGCAGTATCGTTACAGTGAGCAAATATCCCAGCCTATATCCAGGTGTCCCTGGAAGCACTGGTATTGACCATCACAACAGTGCCGGAGCGAGAACAAGCTTCCCTGTGGGGCCCAGATGAGTAAGGAGCTGTCGAGTTTGGCTCCCCTAAGCGTTAATAGACCCCCTGCCTGCACCTATCTCCAGGTCCGCAATAGCCTCCAGCTGAGTTCTCCAAAGCTCTAGCTCTAGAACTCTGTTTCTTTATACACCTCCATCTCTCAGATGAAGAAATGGATAAAGCTACCTCACTGAAGGTAGTGTATGGTGACATTTCATCAGCAGCAAAAGAAGCTCTTGCATTATTAGAATGACAATGACCATCAAATTACACATATTAAAATGTGGGATTAAAGCATTGAATAAGCACGTATTGTAAGGAAAAGTACTAACATGAACAAGCATTTTGGCATTGATGTAGCTGAAATTTTCTCTTTTATGTGACGTGTATGTGGGTGGATAGTGCAGTAATTACTGTAACTTAATATATTGTGTAGCTGTTGGAGTCCAACCAAAAAATGACAGCATGCTCATGTGCATCAGATGTAAAGAAATGCCCCACAGGACACCATGTTTAAAGTTAAGTTAGAGATTTAGATTTACTTTCTGTTAATATGACTTGTGATTGGCATTTTTTTCTGCATTTTGATATTATTGGCAGTGGAGGAGTCTGCCATTCACATGCTACATTGAAACTGTTGACACATGCTCATAATCCAGTGTTACTGTTTGTTAGTTTTATATTACTTTTTACTGTTTACTTTCCTAGTGCTGTATCAGAGCAGTATTAGATTATTGCTTATCTAAATCCCAACATTTCCCACTGCTGATGCTTCACATTAAAAGCATTTAACTGGTGAAACACGCGATGGCTTAAATCAATGCAATGATTCATCAATGGCATTTTGATATTGTTGGCAGCAGACAAGTTTTAAATGTTGCAGGGAGTAATGGAAGAAGAATTAGCTTCCACTGTGAACTATTAGATGAAGAGCAGCACACATCCAACCCACCAGGAAGATAACTAACTCCTGTTACCAACACTTTGCCCTGCTATTGTATGGTAAACTGTTCGTGCCATGTCTGAGTTTGTTTGGTTGCACTGTAAATGGATTTGCAAGTTGCTCTTGTATTTCTGACAAGGTAATCAACTAGTGCTTGCTGTAGTCTTAAACCACACTTGCTGTTACCACTGGTAACCAGGACTAAAGCTGATTCCACCGCTTTTGCTGCGTTTATGCCGAGCATCCAAGCGTAAAATACTGCAATTGTAGTAAAATAAAGCATGTATTTTGGTATGTTTTTGCAAAATATGACTGAAACATAATAAGCATACATGCAGACAATGGAGAAGTGATTTAACAGCAGATTTCAAAAGTTTCTATGAACATTTGACCAATTTGATCTAGAAATGGACAGTACAACGTTTCGAGGTCCTTGCAATGAAACTGGGCCATCAGTCCATTGTGGCTACGTGCTAACAGCATGCGTCTCTTTTGCAGAGACCCTCAGACGTCAGTTTTGTCTTGCGCTGCAGTTCTGAGGAAGCACATTCATCGCCAACTATGGCCTATATGACTTTTTTTGGGTGAACACCCATTGTTGAGGAGTGTGACCTCTGATGCTGATTTTAGCCTAATTGACCACTGCAGGGCTTCGGTCAGAAAGCACACAAGACATCAGTGGAATTTACAATGTTTACTGTAGAACGGTACAGCGATGCATACTGGTGTAATGCAGTTACTGAAAATCACAAAAATAAAGGACTGAATTACCGCTATGTACTGCTTTAAATGAAATACATCAGGCTAAACAACCACTTCACAGTGAACAAACACATTTATCTCAGTGTCAATCACTTAATATTCATGAATGCTGCTTTAGCTTTTAACCATGTAGCATAAACATGTAAATTGAAAGTAGTATGAAGGCTAACAGTCATACAAAACTCACTCCAACTCAGTTAGCTTAAAGATGCTAACACGCGATCATGCTAATGAGTGAAAATGGACATTTTAAAGAGTGAAAATATACACCAGGAGCAACACAACGTTACCATAAAAGGTAAGTCACATGTACACATTCATTTGACATCACTATGGACTCAACTTACATCGTCAGTGACTGCTATACCACAGTAAACATGTCATTCGCTCAATGTGAGGCAGGAAGAGGAACTGCATAAACTGTCTTAAAATAAGATGCCCACTTCAAAATAAAAGCATGAATACAAAACATTTCTGACTTGAAGAATTCTTAACACCCATGTATATATTGTTTTTTGCATTTTATTAAATGATCATGTTGTATTGTTTCCATGCTCTGCGAGTTAGCTTAATGGATCCCAGTTTTAGTCTGTCAAATTTTTTTCTTCATTTCTTTTCCAGTTTCGTTGCTACAGCAGCAGCAGCAGCAGCAGCAGCAGCAGCAGCAGCAGCAACAGCCACAACAGGTGAGTTTCCTTGAGTTTATTTTGTGAGCAGCAGAATATTTAACACTTAAACACTAAAACAATTATAGAACAGTTAGAAAGAAAACTTAAGAACTCTAAAAACAGCTGTTGCTTGTTCTTTGTCCTGTCTCTGCAGACAGTGTATAAACTGGTATTAGAAGTTATTGTGTTATTGACAACCTTGCCACAAAAATGCACAGAAGCAATTATTCATTTATTCAACTTAATTGCTTTATTGGTTTCAAGACAAGCTGTGAAGCAAAGCCTGTGATTCGGTTTTAAAAGTGAGCGCAGTGTTTGGCTGTGGGGTAGAGCTTTTTGTCCATTTTATATGGAGCTGCTTTGACTGAGTTGCTTTGCTCAGTGAAGGCACAGATTGTACAATGTGGTCGATGTCCAGGTGAAGGTAAGTGGTTTTATTAATTAAGTTGGCCCTGAGACACTGGGTTTCTTATCCAGGGACTCAGATTTTAACTTTAGCCAAATTCCTTTCCTGCCATACCTTCATTAAAGCTATCTTATTCTCCCTGTCTCTCACCTAAATCCAGATATTAATTCAAAAAAGGGATTGTATCTCTAATTGGGAGGACAGTGATGGTGGGAGGCTTCAAATCTGTGGAGATCCTACAATTCCACCACACATACAGCAGCAAACTCATTTGACATCTACGATCACAAGAGCACACTGAAATGGTGAAAAGTTGATGAAGAGGTGAGCAATCCTACAAAAAGTCTGGTTGGAACATTGTGGAGTTAAAGTCTGAGTTGACCACCAACGGGCAGAAAGATTTCAGGGCAAATGCACAGCGATGAGGCTTTAGCTCAAAATCTTGTAGGTATCTAATGGGTGCCCTTGTTCTGGTTACCTGTCAATGTAGTTCCAGTATTACACTCATTGGTCTGCCAACTACTGAGAAAAATCTTTGAATTGCTATTTTTCTATTTTTAAATTACATTTACCTTTACTATAGCACACTGCAAGACTTGTGTGAGCTTGTAGGCTGAAATAGCTGCCTATCATATGCCTATTATATATTTATATATAAAGCTCCAACTTCCAATCGGGGATGTTGATTCTCAGTGGAATAAGTGGTGATAGTGGCTCTTTCACATTACTGAGTCACTTGATTGAGTGTTCAGTGGTACATTTCTTTTTCCCTGTAATACAGTTTTGAGCAGTGGATTGATGTGATCACATTTGGCAAAACAGATCAATGACCAGCAAGTTTGCAGACATTGGTGATATGTTGCAGCCTTTTAAATGGATGAATTTTCCAAGTTTGTACATTTAGGACTGTCCCACATGATATTGTTTTGTCTGTGCTGAAGGACATTTTACAAAGTTGGTGATGGCAGTCAGTGGTTTGGACAGTTTTTGTATTTGGTATTTATTTATTGAGTAGTGTGTTGCAAATGAACATAGAGCTGTAATTCCACTACTTTGGTGGTAACTAGAAATATAACTAATTCGTTTTTTCCAATTAACAATGCAGTTACTATCACTAAAATGTAAACGGTCTTGGTACTTGGACTTTTGTCTTATGTGAAAATAGTGGAGGACTGCAAAGGATAGCAGACAAACTCAGCCTTTTGCCTGGATTTTCCATTTACCTGACTTTGTGGTGGCACAAGACAATTCAGGCAATGTGGGCTTGCTTTTCATTGTAGTGATTGTGATCTAATAGACATATGCCAACTGAAGATATTTGGTTTCATCAAATCTGATTTATTGACTACTGTACTGTACAAGGTATGAATGCCAGTCATTTCTGCCTTCTTGTAACTAATTAGTTTTATATGCAGTAATTGAAAAAGAAATTCAATTACCTTTGAGAGAAGTAACTAGCAACTAATTATTAAGTTTCAGTAACTTGCACAACACAGCTTATTACTACATGCAATAAGATTTCATCATTGTTACATTTATCATTCAGTTATCTATTATTTGTGCTGCTGTGATTATTTTGTGATTATTTGAAGCCTTTGCAGTTTTATTACAAGTCACACCTAGATGGCACTAACATGTTGTAAAGCTGAAAATCCATCAACCCCAGATCTTTTTTCTTTCTTCGAAAGATTGACAAATGCATATACACAAGTACACAGATACTTCCAAAATTGATGTCCAATTTTCTACAAAATGATGAGTCACTCAGTAATCAGCAAGAAAAGCTCTGCTGAATAGGGCCAAATGATACCCTTCCCTGTTAGGAGCCTTTGTGATTGAGAGTTATGTCACCACGATATTATATTCACAGAGGCTGTCATTTAACAACCAGAAAAGTATGCTAGATGGATGGATAGATGGATACATAGGTAGGTAGGTAGGTAGGTAGGTAGGTAGGTAGGTAGGTAGGTAGGTAGGTAGGTAGGTAGGTAGGAAGGTAGGTAGGTTAGTATAGATGGATAGTACTCACTGCTCTAACTCCACTGATTCAAGGGAGTTTGTGTGCCCACGCAGGGGTAAGAAATTCAAAATCCAGTCATTTATAAACTGCAACATTTGCATGATCTATATACTGAAAGGTCCCTGCAGTCTGGCAGCCAAACTAAACAAGCCCTAAAACTGAGAATTGCAGAACACAAGACTGCTGTCTGCACGAAGAATCTTGAGAATGCGATGGGACATCATCACGTGAGAGCAAATCATGGATCGGCCTCTACCCTGAAATTTTGTGGTTTTGAACAGATTTCTTCATGCCGTCAGGGAAGGGGCATAATAAATGAACTGTTACATAGAGAAAGCTACACTGAACACAATTAAACCAGATGGATTAAATGAGGCAATTAATTTGTCTTGTTTTCAAGAAATGTTGTAATAAATTCATTTAATGATGTTTCCTCAAAAGTTGGATAATTTTGATGATAGTTTTATTATTATATAGCATCGGCTAGAGGTAATAAGTTCCACCCAGAAACTCTGTATCTTGTAAGAGACAGTTATCAACTGGTCACGGGCGTTTTAAATGGTTAAAGGTGAAACTATGCTACTCTTATAACTGTGTGCTGTAGATCTCATCTTTGCAGACCCATATACTTTCTGAATGTATATCTCTTTACCACTTTGCTATTGACTTTCCCTTTGAATCAAGGTCTAATTACCTATGCCAAGGTCACATGATGGCTTACTTGACATATGTCTCAGAGTTCATTAGCTCTTACAGCCTGGTTTTATGTGTCTCATGGTGAATACCATCAGAACGGTACCTCATTGAGATGGACAAGCACAAAAACACAAGTGACAATAGGAAATGTAAAGGGTAAAAAGTTTCCATGGCAACAAAGAGAAAGGCTTTGATACCTCTGGGCATGGAATGATGAGGACAGAGCAACACTGCATGGAACTGCGTCTCAGTCCTACACTGTGTGAATAGGCCTGCCATTAAAATGCTTGTCGTCAATGATGAAACCTTCAAACCTGTTGAATCTAAACTTTAGCATTACTTGTATTCATCTGTTCACAGTTATGTCAGTTTTTATTCCAGAGAATGGAATGATCCTTGTTTGTGCTACAAACATTGTCGTGCTGGCGCATTCACCACTGGTTTTATCTGGAGTGTCTGAAATCCATTACTGGACCCATAGAGCCTTTGTAGTATTACAAATAATCATGAATAATTCAAATATTTCTGTATATACATTTCTTTACCTTGCCTTAAACTATACACCTATTGATATGCTTTCTTTTTCAAAACTGAATAATAACTCCGTTACCAAAAGATTATTGATTTAAGCATGTCTTCTCAACTTCTTGTTATCTGAAGTAATTTCAATTGACACTTTGTTTCTTTCTTGGAAAAAAAGATGGTATGCAATGCTAAGATGTAAGAGTGTCTGCCCCGTTTTATAGCCAGTCTGTCAGAGTACATTATTACAAGCCTTATTGGTTCCCTGATTTTCATTTAATCTGCCTCCGAGATGCATTATTGCTCACCCTTTATGATCTCATATTGTTTTATTGAACATGCATTGTGCTTCTCTGGTAGTGCTTGCTTTTATGGCAATGCAGTAAATTCCACTCTTAAGATGAAATCTTGAATTACTTTAAAAAGTTGGTGCTGAGCAGCACAGAGGGCATGGGCTAAATTTGGAAGATGCGGTGTGGCGAGGTGTGGTTTAATGTCGGGTTCACAGAATGAAGGAGCCATCCCTGGTGGAGTGGGATTTATATAACTGATAAACCAGCTGAGCTTCACAGCAGGATCCAGGTGCTTTCCAGAAGCTGTCACCATGCCTGCTTAATCATGACACTGATAAAACTTTAGCACTCACCGGTTGTCTTGCTTTGGCTTGAAACATCCGATAGCACGCACATATAAAATATAAAGATGACTATAATGTGCCTTAGTCTCATTTAAATGACTGATGAGGGCTGCTGACATTTCAACTGATGTCTTCAATGAACACATTCCAAATTCTGATGACACTGATTTTATAAAGGACAGCAGCTAATACGTGACAGGGCATTCTTGACAATGATCATCGGGTTTGTATTGGCAGCACATCATGCTTAGAGTATCATTAAAAATACCCATAATTAAGAGTTTTATACTGTTCATTAGACACCAAACTGAGAAGCAAGAAGATCAAAAGAAAGAGCACGAACCCCCGGTCCCTATGAGGGTTAGTACAGAAGAGTGTCATAGCCTGACTTTATAATCTGCAGAGAAATATGTATTTGACTGAGATTGAATATCTCTGGGTAAGTGTTCCCAACAACTGCTTTTATAATATTTCACTGCAGGCTGTTTTGGACCATTATTGTTTTGGATATACTTTACAAGAGAAACAGAAATAGCAGTAAATAAATAACTGGTGACTTGAAAACCACACAAAGCAAAATTACTGACATTTAATTTGTAGTGAGCCTGTAATTTATATTTTGTTGTTTTCGCCTGTTGTCCTATGTAGCTGTTGCATCTAATTGTCCCTGTAAGTGTCAGCCATGCACTGTGCATTCAAAATTTATGTTCTTTTGTGTAGACCTACAAACTAACAATTGCCTGTTAGCTCCAGATATCATATTTAACAAGATGGTGGTTTAATCATAGGCTAATTTATTCCCAACTTTACACTGGACTGCACAACAATTTTCACTATAGCCTGCTGTTATATAGCTATTACTGCTTTACTATACTTTTCATTTGAAATGCTTTCATTGTGTTTGTATCTTGCTGCATGTATACAGACAGCCTTAACACAATTCCAGAGAGCTTATTTTGAGAACTTTTTCTTTTTATCTTTCTGTTGTTTCTTGTGACCTCTGACTCTTTGCCTTTTCCTTGCCGATAGCTTCACCATAGCCATAAATATTATTGCTTGCAATAGAAAGAGGAAGGTGTTGTGTGCACTGAACTACACTGGTGCAGCATGGGATTGGAATATATACTTGAACTTATTTTATTTATTATTGAATATGCTTCCCAATTTGAAAGAAATTGACTTTTTCACCAATTTGGAAATGGATCAAAAATAAAACCAGCTATTAGACCCAGACAACACCACAATGGTTACATGTCCAGCAAAGATTCCCTGGGAATACAAGCACTAAGGCTATAAATACATAGTGACTGACTATTCTTCAACAAACAGTTGTGTGACTTTCATACAGCCGTTGCAAACATGTTCCAAGTCAAAGGTTTTGTTTGAAGGGGCACACATACATAATATAAAAAGTGAGAGCACAAAAAATACTACCTAAAAGCTCCCTTGTTTCCACAAAAATTGGCATGGCACACAGTGAAGCATGGCTAGTCGTGCTTTATGGGAATTTTCGGCTCAGTTGGAGCGCATGTTTGACCAAATTGCTTGGCTGAAATTGCACATTGTATAACAGCATATTAACCACAAATTATGAGTCAGCAAAAGTTGGGTTGAATTAGCATCCCCTTTACTATATCAGTGGTGGAAGGTATCACTTTATTTGACTGAATGTGCACTAAGATTTGGGGAGTAAAACTAGGATTAATGTAATCAAAAACATCCTGGAGTGCATCCACATACGACCATATGGTTCTGAAACAAATTTACCTGTTGCACCGTATACTGTTGTGATGCAATACTGAAATCCCCTGTTGACCTTGAGTTGCCTTGTCTAAATGCAAATCTAACTAATATGCATGTTTACATTTCAGAGCATAAAATCATCCTTATCTTAATCACTTATACGGCGTACTAAATTCTAGAAGAACTGCTGAGGTGATGCCATACATCTGTTTCGCAGAGACCTCCTGTTGATATTTACTCGACGTCTGTAAGACATATTCATCGAAACTGTTTCTCATGCTCAGGAGCTCTAGCCCCGGTGCTGCATGTTGGGTATTCTTCACAGTGAGAAGAATCATATGGACGTATAAATCAAAAGGTGCATTCTCAACTGATAAAGAGGAAGATAAATAGGCTCAATTCAATAGTGCCTCTGGAAGGACCTGTGGGCTTGAAGCATTCAAAAGCATCCCACCCTCTTCAATAAGCCATGAGCAGATGAATGGACTGTTCTCCCATTCCAGGCTGATTGGTGCTGACAAACTATAGATCACCTGTGAGGGAGCAGCACCCTATTTCACCCGGGCTTGTCTGGCTCTATTCCTCAGCCACAGGAATCACTCTGCCCAAGACAAAACGGCAACTCGGCACGTTTCTGTGATTTTACCCTCTCAGCCAGTTTGATTCTAACAGAAGACACTTTCTTGTGGGTACAATACCTGTATTGTATGCACAGTTACTTCAACAACAGAGTTGGAAATTTTCCCCTATTCTAGTTAATCTCTCAGCATAGAGTTCTACTTTTCTGTGATGAAACAATTGGGATGTTTTCTTTTGGGTTGTCTTGTAAAATTCTGCTCTGTCCTTACACCTGCACTCACTTGGGCAGCTACATTTGGATTGCTTGCTGCTGATTGCTGTTGACTTTGTGTTGATATGAGTGTGTGCTAATTGGAGAGAAGGCTTGTTACTACACAAGTGAGAAATCCACTGATCTCAGCTGGTTCATGTCTGACATCACTCTTTGTCTGTGTGGGTGATGAAAGACTTCAGATTTAAAAAAAAAAATCACCACATGCAGAGATTACAGCCAAATCATACTGATATACGTATGAATGCCACATGTATCATTCAGTTGAGAACATATGACAAATGATATAATGAGCCAACGCCCACAGTGTCTTTTACTTTGAAAAACAGCTCATTAGAGACTCAGAAAAGTGTGTGTTTCTAGCCATAATGAAGAACTGTTGGTTTATCTGAGTTATCGGAGCAATTTTATCTGTGAGTGATGAAAATAGTCTGTGAACTTCAGGCAATGCCGAACTTATCAATTGAATAAATTGCAGGATTTTTATCCTGTTAATATATCCTTCAAACTCATTTTTAATACATCTTTTATCGCCTAGGGCAAAACTCTGTTTCTTTGATCCTCTGCGAGTCTGTGCATAAAGGATCATAAGGAATTGTGCCATTAGGATTAGCGGAACAGCTTCTTTTATCAATTGCATCAAAGTTTCAGCTGGTGCCCATTAAATACATGCTCCCACAGACACACAAACATACAAATACACGTGCACACCATTTAATTCTCTGGACATCCAAAAGATTGTTGGTAAAAATAAGGAGCACATTTTTGTATTTGACTTGACTCTGTGTCTGCATAGTAATCAGCTTGTAAATTTGGGTTGAATCACAAGTCAATCCTCAAAGCATCATGCTTGTTAGACCCATAGGCTTGAGGCTAGGAGCTTGGAAGAAAGCCAGGGGCATTTAAAACAGTCTTCTATCCAAAGACGGATGAAAGCTTACTTTTAACTCCTGCTATGCTGCCAGTGTTAAAAGTGCACCGCTGACACTGTTACTGTGTTCTTTGCAAACATGCTGAAATGTACACCAACCGTAGATGACACTAATGATAATAAGCAGCAGGGTATATTTTGTTATTACCAAAACAGTGCTGAGACTCTCTTATTAGAAACTGAAAATGCAGCTACTGTTTACTGTAAAAAGAAATGTCCAACAAGAGAAGCTTGAATTGTTTCTGATCAGGACAAAAAAACACATGTTATTTATCATAATTACTGGGAATACACCAGTTGAATTAACATTCAGTTGTAGGATGCAAAAAGCACAACCTCTGCAATGCCCTTGTGAGATGGTAAATTTTATGACGGAACCCTCTGTGTTGGGCATTCATTGAATAAAATCCCTCATGACTTGTTATATGGCAGCTAAGAAGAGATGGATCACCCGCTCAAAGCAGATGTTGCCACCACACACAGGGCCCTCTGAAAACAATGTGATCCTTGAGGACCAAGTAAAGCGTGCGCAGATGCAAACACACACACTGATCTTAATATATTGCATGGACGTGCCCCCTGCTTGAAGGCTGTACAGACACACACACACACACACACACACACATATACGCCTTTTATATACTTGCAGTATACAGACATACACACACACACACACACACACACACACACACACACACACACACACACACACAATGGGATTTCGCCAGCACAAAACGCACATCACCCAAGCTTTATTTGTTTGCATTTTATTCTCTGAGCCGCTATAGCAGAGAGGACATCACAGCGTAGAGATGTCGATAAAACCCGCTCAGTGTGCCCCATAGTGTTTATTTTAGTTGGTCTGTGAAAGGTAAGGTCACACCATGCTACAGAGAGCAAGTTTCTATAGAGCAAATACATCCTGGGCACTGATGTCATATGTAATCTTGTAGGATATATTCTTATAAAGGTAATGTTTCATAGATGTCCTATAGTCTATACTTTTGTTGATAGCTTTTTTTTCCCACTTTTTTTTATAAGAAAAACAGACAAAACTGGAAATTAAGGATCATGCACTGTAAAATCTGTAGATTTTGGACCTTCTCTCTAATGAAGCAGCTTATAGGGGACTATTTTTTATTCCTTTTTAATATCTGTTTTCTCCTTTAGAAAAAACAGATGCTTGCATGTTTTTGTAAAGTCACCATTGTCTTGGGAATAGAAATGGCGTACATGTACACATAGAGCTAAATGTCAAACTGCCTCCCTTGGGTAAATGACTCATATGGTGCCTAGAGACTGAAGTAGAAAGGTGTGTAATAGAGCCAAACTGGACCCAAGTTAAAAGCTGGTGATAGCTGGCCAATAAAAAGAGCTGCACCTACGTTTTTTTCAAAACGTTCTTTTCATATTTCATTCATTATGGATATATATATATTGTAACCTTGGTGTCTCAGCTGCAGTTGGGTTGAGATGTGTTTATCCAGCACAAAGACAGACGCAACATGATGCAAGCCTACAGACAACTTTAATCCTGCAATTTTGGGTGAAAGTCCATCTCTCCTCAGCAGGAAGGACAATGCTACGGGCTCTGTGAGCAAACTTCCCTCATTGTCTCTTTTGTGTGATCAGTAAATGAGAGGCAATTTGCATTACGTGGCATTGGTAAAGGGATTAGGAGACATGATTTATGCTCGAAAGACATTTATCGTTCAAAGCAAATGAGTTTCTTTTCTCAGTGGAACAATGGAGGACTGCCTGACTCCTCCCTTAATCTTTGTGAACAAAAAGGGCTCACTAAACTGGAACTGAGGGTCCATGTAATTCAGACCCCGATTAAGCCACTTCTCCTAATTTTACATTAGCCTGGCTTTCTATTCCCTCAGTTATGAGCATTAATCATGGTTACACAAGCTAATCAGAGGTCAAAACAATCTGATGGGTTGCCTTTTTTTGGTTATTGTTGAGACAAAGTTGTTGAGATCAAGGGTTTTCTTTGTTATTGAAATAGTTGGAAAATTCTGAGAAGCCAAAGCAAAGAGAAAAATGGTTTTGTTTCTTTTCTTCTTTCTTTTTCTCTTTGTCCAGAGAGCCATTTGTAGACCACGAGCTGAAGGTGCCTTTCGTTCCTCTGAAATAGGGAGTCACAAAAAAAAAAAACCCTCTACTGTTTACTACTGTCCCTTTTGAAAATGATTTGTTGGAATTGGTCCCTGACACAGCTTCAGGATATTTTGTCGTTACCATCCCAGATCCGAAAATGTTTTTGACCTCCTCCTCCACCTCCTCCCATCCCCTCTTCAGCACAGCACACCTGCACCGCAGATCTGAAAACACATATTGTTTGAACCTCAGTCCAGCAATACTCCCCTAATGATGTTGAATGGAGGGCTTCCCGCATACTGTACATTGCGTGTTTCCCACAGTCATCAGAGGTTTGTCCATAATCACGATGTGCCCAAGGGGACATCAGAGTCAAAGGAGTCAATATGATTGGCATGACTTTCAACCTTGGTGTTGGGGCTTGGCGGTGAAGTACGGGTGGGGGGTGGGTAGTTTGGCTGTTAACACATGGCATGGTACTCAGCCAGGGAGATTAATGGTTCTGACTGCATCAGCCCGGTGACTGGGGATCAGAAGATGTAATTGGGTTGAGCCCAAATATGGGCATTCTAGACAGCTGCTCATAGCGGGAGCCAATCACACACTCCCATCCCTGCCACGATTCCAGTTGTTCACCACATCAGGTAAAGATACTTGAATCTCTTATGCACTGAAGAAGCTGCTTTGAGATTATGCTCTTGATTACTTGTCTTTGTATGTTTTGAGAAGTTCTTTCCAAAATCAAACAGCCGTTATTTCAAAGGCTCAACAACTGCTCTGAAAAAGAACCGTTTACTGTTATCATCACTTTGAACTATTGCGCAAGTAACAACATTTAAGAGGACATTTTATTATTACTAATGATAGTTGTAATATTCTATTAAACTATATGGTAATACATTTTTTGAGAGCGAACATTTCAAATAACTGGTATTGGGCAATAAATTTGCCACCTCATATGCATTATGTTTTTGGGTTGTCCGTCAGTCTCTCAAATCTGAAATTTGGCACAAATGTGCACTTAGACTTGAGAATGAACTGATCAGATTTTCATGGTCAAAGGTTAAAGGTCACTGTAGCTTCACACAACACATTTTAGACCATAACTTAAGAATTCATACACTAATTATGACACAATTTCACGCAAAACTGTCATACGATAACATGATCAAATGATGACATTTTTTATCTGAAAAACTGTGACAACGTAGTGTTTTGCAAAACACTTTTCTGTCTGTTATTCAACACCATACCTCAGAACAGAAGGGAGATTGTGACCATATTTCACATTTGGTCAGATACAAAATTAGTGACGCTAATCTTGGGTGTCCACCTTGAAACTGTGGTGATTGTATCTTCTGTGCTGCTTGGTTGAAGATGTGTGCGAGGCAACCATATGTTACAATTTGTAGTTTCTTTGCAGCAACGTCCATATTTTTGAAGCATTGTAGTCCACCACAAGCTTATTGGTTTGCTGATATTGAGCTTCATCGTGCCATGTGATGAAACTCTCTATCAGTCCTCGGGAGGGACCTTAGTCTCTGGAAATCATGCATGTCAATATTGAGATAACTTCCATTTTCCCAAAAATATTTAATATTTTTTATTGAATGCATTCAAAGTTTTCACTTCATGTATCAGTTTGGACAGACATGAATGTAAACTGCAACTTGACTGGTTGGTGGAGGCATACTGCTGCGAGAGGGTGATTCTAGTTTCCAGTAGATTAAAAGATGGGTGTCCTGGCGGTCAAATGGCTTATGATACACACCGTATATCTGCAGTGTCCAGCAATCTTTGTCACACGTCATCTCCCCCCTCCTTCCACCTGTGTTTCCTGTTGTTGTGTACTGTCATACTGTAAAATACTTTCTAAATGTTGTAAAAAAAAAAAAAGCTTCAGCAATTTTTGAGAAAAACATGCAACATATTTTTCAGTTAAGAGGTACGGAACGTATATGGCAGTCTTGGCTCTACACATCGGTTATCAGAGGGTTTTTATGTGTACAAATTCTCTCTAACTGTACCTAAATGAAGTAATAATCTTTACTTCAAAACTAGCCAACTTGAAACAAGCTGGTCCTGCTCTTTTGACATTGTCACGCTCTCCTAATTCCAGCAAAGTCCCCACTCTGATCCCAGCTGTAGCAGGAAAGAAATCATGTAAATTTATTGGTGACATTGAGACGGTTCTTTGCTATTCAAATGAGGCCTGCCTCGTCACACGCTAAACGGTACTGCGTATTGGCTGGTAGCGGTAACCTCCCTGCAAACAGCTGTGACCCCATGCAGGAAGTCAGACATCCCACTTCCTGTGGCAAGCTGTGCCGCTGGCTCTCTTGGCCGAGGATGGCTTTCTAATTGGTGTCCTCTCACCCCTTTACTCTGAGATGCTCCTGCCTGACAGGTCTTGGCAGCGGGAGATGTCCTTGGGGAGAAAAAAAGTCAGATCTGAGAAAATGCCAGAGTACAACATTTTAGAAAACGTCCCTCAAAGTCTTTTCAGAAAGTAAACTGAGGGGGAGTTTTATTAGATACATAGAACAACAAAGAAAATAATCAATGTGAGTCTGTCATGGGCCTCCTGATATTGATGTAAGTGATGATGCGTTGATAGCAAATAGAACTTCTCCATTGTAATAGTTGAGTGTCTGCTGGTTAAAGAGATGGCATTCAGTCAATCAAATTTTTATCTTTGTATAAGAGGCTGAATAGGTGGCGGCTATGTAACGTGAATTGTTCATTTATAAAACTCACCCAAGGTTTCAGCAAAGTGTGCTTAATATTTAAAAGATTTTTTTTTCTCATGAAGGTTGAGAATTTTTTCTTTTCTTTTCATCCTGGTTTTGTTTGAAAGTGCAGCATTCAGCAGTAGCTAAGTAACATTAAATGCTTAACAAATGGACAAATTGTGCAAAAAAGAAGTTCAGGTTAAGGTTGCGGTTACTTTATTGACCTCCATAGGATGGAGTTGTCTTGAATAAACTGCTACATCAAACCAAACGTTCAACAAATATACATGTGCAAATGTTAGCCTGAATAAAAAAACAACCAAGCACCATTCACACTGTTAAAAACAAAGATTTGACAGTGTACTTCTCAGATAGTACACATCTTTGTATATAAATTCCAAGCAATAACACATCTCACTTTACATGCTTACAAGAAAAGAAGAGATAGTTGGAACCTGCAGTTATCTGAGATTTGAGTTATCGTTTAACCGATAAAGGGACAAATTCATGTTTAGAATGATTCTTCTCACACAAAGGAGCCCTCTTCCATGCAACCAGCAAGGCAGTACCATGACCCAAGGAGTTTTCTAATCAATTAATAAGAAAACATTAGACATTGAACTTGTGGATGTTCCTTGTTTAATGATGAGCTTATGCTATTTGCCATTATTTCAATACAATATTTTTCAAAAGATTAGAGAAAACTGCAGTGTAAATTCAGAGGCATATTCACCGTTAGTTTTGCAGTGGAATATAATGGCCTGCAGTATGCTCAAAAATATCCTTTGTTCTGCAATTGGCTGGGCTGTTTTAAAAGCATTTAGCTGCTTGCTTCATCAAAGAAACAAATACTACCCACTTAAGTACACAAGGGTCAGTTTCCTTCAGGATTCACTCACTGCACTTTTGACTCCAGGTTCAGCTCTGGATCATGCACCCTCCAGCACATCTTTGATGATTTCGTTATAGTGGGTGTCTGGTGGAGTAAGAGGAACCATCTGCAGCTAAATGTCAGTAAGATCAAGGGGCCGGTCGTGGATTTCCGACAGAGCGAGGAGCTACTGACACCTGTCATCATTCAGGGTGAAGAGGTGGAGATGGTGCAGACCTACAAGTGCTTGTGCGTGTACTTCAACAAACCATGCCGATCTGACAAAAGAGAGACACTGTACGAGAGAGGGCAGTGCAGGCTTCTTAGGTCGATGCAACAGACTGCTCCTCATGTTCAATCCAGCAGCTGAACCCAGGTCATTGAGGTCTCTGTCTATAAATTTAGGAGTTAGGGTCAAAGGTTGAAATACAGGCTGTGTTAAAACACTGGTGAGAAGACCATGAGACCACAACTACCTCCCTCACTTAGTTGTTGTGCAACTGCTGCTGCTATTTTGCTTCCAATGCTCCATTTATTTATTTGTTGCACTTGTAATTTATACACACCAATCTGGAGTTTGACCTGCTCTAGAGCTGAAACTGCCTATTTTGCTTCCTTTGTGTATGTTTACATGACTTTCTTTTGCTGTATTTTTGTTTTTAATAATCTTCTCTGATGTGTCCCGTTACTGTTTTCTTCTATAAGCGTGTCCCCATGGCGATTATTAAATTCACATCTTATCTTATCGTCCTATTGACAGAACACAATATTTTCAACTCAAATGTCTGCAACCTATATAAAATCCAATTGTATGGGTAGAGATACTGCTCTAAGAGTTAATAGAATAGAGGAATTCAGCGTGTGGAACATATGGCATCCCTGTTATCCATGGTTTTGATATCGAGTGCACTAGCTGCGCTTTCAGACTTTATCTGATGATGCAGGAAAGGAAAGGAGCACTATCTATATTGTTAAAGCCAAAGCCTGTGGGCATCAAACATCGAAATGTCAGGGTTGGGCTAAATTCAAAGAATAAATTATTCATATGGTCCCAGTAAAGGCTGTGCACGAGGTCACCAGCAGGCCTCACCGGCAAAGGGGAACTTGACAGGGAGCAGCACACAAGTAGTCTCTCAACCCCTGTTAGAAAGAGGGGGGGTCATCACTGAAGCAGCTGTTCAAGCAAGCAGGGGAAGTGACCTGCTCAGTAAACCATAAACAAGTGTGAAGAATATGCAAAAAAGGCTTCTGTGCTGTACGCTGAGTTGGATTTGGCAAGATAGCGTGCTCACCTTGGGGAGGTGATGAATTGAGATGAGAGAGGCACGCCAAGTCAAACACACTGATGTCACTGCAGATTTAAGAAAGTGTTTGATCCCGCTGATATACCGAACGCCATGACAGGAATTCTTGCCACCACCTATTAGACGACAGGAAAAACAATCTTGGGTCAAATGAAACACAGTGTGGTTGATTGGGCTGCGCTGTGTGTGCGCAAACACGTAAAAGAAAACATCAAATTTAGTTGTTTTCTCTCTCAACTTGATTTAGCAAGATGGCAAGAAAGCTTAGAGGATTACAGCTACATCAGGACAAAAGGCTAAGACAGGTAACAAACATTTGATCTTACAATATGTCTACTGGGGAGTAACTCCAGATAGAAAGGGTTGCTTATGAAAGATCATTTAAACACAGAGACTCATCCTAAGGGGAATGACACTGAGTTTCAACTGTTACCCTTTTTTGTTGGGACAGTTCAGTCTATATTAGAGAACATTTATATTCTTCACATTGCCGGGGAAAGGACAGGAGTATTTATCTGCTGCTCCTAATCTGTGACATTGCGGATCATGAAATGAAGGTTTGCAACTGATAGTATTGAGCTCACTTGGTACAAACATGGTACAAAAATTGCTGGTGATAATCTCAATCTTGCATTCAGTGCTGGAGGCACATGTCAAGGCTCTCTCTCTTTGATTTCACGTTAGTTAAGATCCCTCAAGTTTTAAGAAACATTGCCCAGTTAAAAAAAAAAATGGTGCCTGAAATGTCACGAATCAAACCTACGTTCTTTTGGTAATTGTCTTCATATACAGCAAATTCTTTTTCTGAGTGCATGTGCGTGCGAACATTGTCCATACACTCAAACACTGTGTGCACACATCTTATTCATACTGGCAACTGTGTTGCTCCAAAGACAAAAGTTTTATTGAGCCAATTAATCCCCAAAGACAAAAGCAACCTATTCTCGTTTTGCAAGACCTTTTTCTTTCAAAAACACCGATTGCTATATTTCTATCGTGCATCTCTGTGGCAGTGACAAGGAAACCAATGCTGACCTTCATTAAGACTATGGCATGACAATACCAGAGGGGAATAAGAAAGTGAGGGCGAAAAAGAAAAACGGAAAATCAATAGCTCATTTTCTGCTTTTTTGTATAGGGATTCTGATGTTTGCTGAGATAAAGGTCGACAAGCCTGAGAGATCTCTTGCGCCGTCTCAACTTGAACAACCCTGAAATTGCTATTGTGTCCACGGCAATTTAAAACTGAGAAATCAGATTTTGACCAAGACCCTTTAATGTGTCTTATGGAAATAAGTCTCAGATGTGTGTGCATTTATATCCACCGTAATTCCCCAGCAAACAGAAGATATAATGTTCCTTCACCTAATTTTTAAATCATATGTAAGAAAAGTAAGTCAAGTAAGAGTATTAATCCAGTGGCCAGTCAAGAATATAATGTATATGATATGCCAAATGTTAAAAGAATTACTTTGAACAGTATCTGGAAGATGATGTGCCCATAATCCAATTTATTATGTTAACGCATATGGATCACAGCAGAAAAAAGTGTTGGGATTCCAAGAAAAGCATCAGCACAGCTGGTCAGGTGTGTCTAAACTATATATCAAACATAGAATACGCAATACAAGATACTTGAAGCAAAAAGAAAACAGCTTGGATGGGAGGACCAACCAGATGTTTAATTCTGATATTACAGATTACGATTGATGAGGGGATGTCTGTGAAGCAAAGCTGTGGGCTAAAGTGGAACAGTTTGCCTCATGACTGACATGGTAGTTAGTGATAAACAAACAAATTTGGCCTGTGATCAGTATCAGAACAGATTAAAGTTACATAAGAATAAGTGCATTGGATCGCATTAGTTAGAAACAAAGAACGGCATGTAATAAAACCACAAACATTGGTCATCTCATTGAAAAAGTTGTTAACTGAAAAGAGTATTTCAAAATTGCACATACAATTTCCCAAATTACCAAGAACTGTCCTCCTTTATTGCATTCATTAGAGAAAATGGCAAAAAAATTGTCAATAATGTGGATCATCCACCAAATGTGAAAATGGGTTCCTGCCTCCCATTTCAGCAGAGCTGTCCTTCCCTTACCAGATGCTCCCTGTCGTGTGTTCTCACAATAATTTGTAGGTTCTGAGGATGGTGTGATTACGTCCACAGGAGACTTCCACATCCATCCTCGCTTCCATCATTTCCCCCATTCAAAGGGGACAAGTGTCAAGTTCACAGCCTCTGGTAATTATGATGTCTTTTCACGGCAGGAGGAACGTGTCGAAATGGGTCAGAAACCTCCAACCTCCAACCAACCTCAACCTGTGCCAGGGCTACTTTAGAATCGATAAATGTAGACAGTATCTCAGGATGACACAGAAGCCAATAAACATTCAACGTAGTAGTGAAAAAAGTGTTCATTGTGACATGTTTATGGCTGTCTGTGGCAAAACGGTCCGTTCCTCCAAAGAGAAGCTCAGTATGAGTGAATCATAATCTTTAGTCTTTGTGATGGAGAATGAGGAGCAGTGTGTTGGTGGAGAAAGAGCTTGTATGATTAGCCATCCCATCCTCTGCAAATAGATATTAAATAAATAACATTGGAAACTGCTGGTTAGAGTGGATTTTTCAACTTCGATATGTGTTTGTTTCCTCAAGGTTGTACCATGCAGAACTAAACTTTACACCATCAATCAACACAACCAAGAGAGTGTGAGTTATGCTATGTACTGAATTTTATATCCCATGTTCCGCTTTTGTTGAGACTGTTAGAGAGAGCTAGGGTTTTAGGCCATATTTTGTGCTATTGTCTTTCTAGATGTATTCACTTTTTTGAGATTGTGATATTGTTGAGTGAACAAGTTCATCATTACACGCTACATAAGGGTACTATTTTACATATTTCTTATATCGAATGGCATTAAATTATGAGTGTTTATGATGGTCTCCAACCCTTGCATTATGTGGTGCAACATTAACAAAAATAGCAGATGTGCTTAAGTACACCCTTATTGTCCTTGCACTTCTGACCTACTGCATAGAGCTATTCGTGGAGATTGTGCATTTAAAGAATAAGATAGGGAATATTAAATATTTTTGCTTTTTTAAAACAAATCCCAGGAAAAGATATTTTCTGACTTCTTCCCCTGTGGCACTCACCACTAAGCCCACTAATTCCTTTTGTAGATGATCACAAGTATAAAGTTTTGTTTTTTTGAAAAGGGCTCTGTAATTTCCTAAACCAGCTGGGCACTGTAGTTATTAGCAAATTTCATGGTAAATAGTATATTTGTTGGGACCTATTTTCAGCTGATGAATTGTCATGTTCTCATGATGTTATATCAGTCGTTTGTAGACCTGATGGAGAGCCATTGATTGGAACTTTGTCAATAACTGATCTGGCAGTGTGCCAAAAGTCCTGCTTTAAAAATCTACAATAAAGTCAATTCAGCTCAAAACGCTAATAAAATAAAATGGAAAATATAACTCAGTCTAAATAATCTCAGAAAATTATGCCAAATAGTGCAGAATAATGGAAACTAATGCAGCAGGCTGGATGTTAAAGTACCTGTAGCTGTAAACCACCTGTTGTATGTGATTATTTGTGACATTGATGGCATAAGGACTGGAACCAGCTAACAGATGCTTCCATCTTACCAGTCTGTTGGGCTACTAATGAATCACAAAGCCCTTGAATGCTAAGTGGCATTTGAGAAGTCCCAGGCTATGATAGTTTTTTTTTTTGTTTTTTTCAAAACAGTTTTCCCAGCGCTCGTGCCATGACAGCTCGATGCCTCTCTTCCAGTCTCTCATATGGGCAGCTTGTCGAGTGTGTGGTGGGGGGTTTTATGCCTAAATGAGGAGATGAAATGTTGACTGGTTGGAAATAATTTTAATTTTAAGTTACATAATTTTAAGTTTTTTGTCACATTTGACCAAAAAATGTCTGCAGAGAAAACTCTCCTGCCAGGTTGATTTCCTGTTGATCATGATTCCTACCTTAAATGACTGGTGGGAGATCTTTTATCTGAATAAACAGCATCCTTTTGCCCCCTAGAATTGACTTGCACACATCAGCTGTTGTCTGCTGTGATCAATTACCTCAGATGAAAGTGACAAGGCTACTGCACCTTTACAGTGCAGCGTTTCCTGCGTGAGCCTCAGCCCAAGGAGTGATGGGATGTCTCTGTCAGCAAATCTATCTCTTGAAATTCAGGCCTCTCAGCTGTGACACATGCTCAAACAGCAACAGAGATGTGACTACGGTATGGAAGAGAGGTGTCACTTATTGAATGACCCCCTCATATATTGGTGGAAAAGAATGAGGTGTCAGAACAAAAGTGGTAATAGACTGGAATACATTAAATGATGTGGAGTGTCCACCGGACTGGAACCAATTCTGCCCGTTTCTTTAAAGCTCAGTTGCCTGAGAATCAGCAGTGGAGAGTGTGTGTGGTTTAGGGGATTATAAGAGGAATGAAAAATGAAAGGTAAATAAAGCCGTGTATGCACAGAATCATGTTTGATTTCATCTGTATTTGGTTACCAAATAGGAAAAAACTTTCGAATTAAGTGTTTTTGTTTGTTTTTTTTTTTCAACAAAGATGAATTATTATGGAGCACCTCCTCAGAGCATTCGCTCTTATAAATTCAGAAACCACAATGTTACGAAAGAATAGTAATGATCGTATAGCAGATACATTTTAAAGCAAAAAACTGTAGGCATCAATTAATCAAGTGCTTTCAAAACATTCATTTGCATGGCTGCTTACGTTTTGAACTTTGAAAATAGGAGATATTTGCTTTGAGTGCAAATGCATTAGTAATTTGGAACAATTGAGACACTTCAAAGTGCACATGGTAAGGGAGAGAAAAGGCTGTCCTCCATTCTTAAGCCCTTTAAAAGAAAAAAGAAAGTCACACGTTTATTATCTTAAACATTTGCATGTTGAAGCCACAGTTAAGCTTCTCGGCATCGTCATTATGGAGAAATAATGCCTCTTGTGACTTGTATTTGTCTGACATTTCAAAAGATTTCAAAATGCGTCTATGCTCCTCCCCACCTCACACACACATGCATGCACACATGCACACATCCACACCCTCCTCTCTAGTCGAGTAAATCTCATAGCATCGGCTGTGAAAGCTGCTGGGATCTGCTATTTTGTTCTCTTTGGGATTGCTGCCTCTTCCCACTTGATCCAAACAGTCAGCTTAGGGAGCTTGTGGCACACAGGCGCGCAAGTTGCCAAGGAGCTGTCACAGAGATGTCCGCACAAAGGATTTCTGCTGCAGACTAGCGGAGTTTGATATACAGAACAGCACTTTCCCTCGGTATTTGAATGTACATAGCGGTAGGGGGTGATCCAATTGCAGCCGCAGGAAATACTGAATTTTATACCACAAGCCCAGTTTAGTAACAAAATGACAGCTTGAGAAATAAATGGGTGTCGATGAGGTACAAGATGTCATTTGACAAGGCTGACAACAGGATTTATTTAGCAGAAAGCAGTTCATATCTGATGCCATGCAAATAAAAATCAGGCAGGAACTAGGAGAAGGCAGTTGGGGATGATAACATGGTTATCATCTATTTTTCAACCCAGCACTCTAGACAGGGTGATAGAAAGTATATAAAAAGAAGACAAGAAGAAGAGAAGGCAACAACACAGTAAGACAGGACTTGAAATACACAGAGATGCTGTTGTGAATCACTGAAGTACAACCGAATCAGTACCTTTTTTTTTTTTTTTTTATCCCAATTTAATAATTAGCCTTCTCTCCGTCTGATTATTAATAACACAGCCCTGATGATTGTTGCTTATGTTGTTCCCGTCAGTGTGCCCTCATGATTACTGGCACGACAGTCATTCAGTTTGGACAGGTTCAGTTCAAGTGTTGAAAAACTCCAGAGTGAATCTTCAGCCGCTGTCCATCTAATGGCATCAGAGGCTCGAGCGAACTCCCGACCACAGACAGCACTCAATCAGTCTGAGCCTTCAAACTGACCTTGCTCTGCAATCATCTAGCTACAGGGGATTAGGCAATCACTCAAACCACCTGGAAAGGACTGTTTGTTCACATTCCGCAGCCTCTATCATATCACAGATATAAGTCAAAGCTCTTTTTTTTTCTTTTAAGCCCCGGCATTCATCAATATCTTTCTGATGAAGGAACAACCACAGTGTTTCATACAAACAAATTTACAGTGTCAACTGTTCATTTATCCCTCTCATTTTTTAGATAGAGGCGTGCCTTTACACTCCTAATTGGGCATTGTTTCTTGATTATATCTATTATACAATCAGGATAATGAGGAACTTCACAAGAGACATTCAGCTTCAGCCTTGCCTGCTTTTAGCAAAAAACACATCCAGAATATCAAGTTTGCTCATTACTGTGCATCTTTTTTTTTGTTCTTAGTTTTTCATAATTGTTTGTCTTTGTAATTGCTGCAGTCTTCAAAAGCAGTCCCGCTTTTTGACACTTATTCCCACCAGAGGGAGGGTGTCACGGACGTGTCCTCATCTCTTCCTCCCCAACAGCATCGCCAGGTCGCTTTGCATCAGTTATTCCCTCCTCTCGTCCCAGTGGCTTTCATACTTTGCAGTTTGCTCTTTATTGCAAATGAGATGATCAAAGACATATTGTGACAGAAGATCACACTGACATTATTCTGTTTTTTCTTGCCTTTATGGTTTTGTTTGGTGTCACTTTTGCGTTCATTTTAATAAACCTACTCAGAAAGTAGTAAACGTGGACTGTGCTGTGGTTACAAAATTATTGCCCATATTCCAACAAAGTTAGTATCCTGTGTAAAACATAAATAAATAAATACATCATAAATAAGAAATGAAACAGAATATGGTCATTCTAATCCTTTGTTACATATACTCAAATTAAAACAGCACAAAGACCATTTAATGTTTGACCTCATCAACTTCATTGATTTTTCAAAATATATGCTTTCGCTGAATTTGATGCAGCAACATGTTTCAGACAAGTTGTGACAGGAGCAACAACAGACTGGGAAAGTTGTGGAATTCTCCAAAAACACCTGTTTGGAGCATTCCACAGGTAAGCAAATTGATTGGCAAAGTATGAAAGGAGCATCCTCGAAAGCAAATGATCGCAAGTGACGGCGCTCTTTTTATTTACCTTTCACACATTGCGTCGGGGTTGTAAATGAAAAGTCTGACAAATTGATTCTCTTTAAAATTTAGAAAAACATCAATGTTAGCTTTTTTTTTTCTCTCAATGTAAAAACATTGATGAAACATTGATGATCACACGTCGGACTGGTCATGTGTCTTTCGGTGGAAGCACTTCGAGCGATCAGCGTTAAATGAAAAGTGTGGCTGTGCTTTTAATTCATTCCTTTTATTAAAGCACTTGCTCACTTGGTATAGCGTTCAGCGAGGTGTTGCTGAATAGTTGAATGGAACCACATCAGGGCTAAGCACATAGCACACATACAGGAGCTCGGCAAAGTGAAGGAGCATGTGGAACAATGGACATGTTTTAGCACTGTGTTATGGGAATGAAGCATGCTGAAAACATTCAGCGCTTCCATTGAAACTAGAAAATCTTGTTGTTATTTGTCAGACTATTTCCTCTAAACTTTTGTTTGTCTAGCAAAGTCATAGCTTCAGAACTTGGTGCCCTTGAGAAGGTAATGTGAACTCACAGATCCAGTCAAAACACTCAAATGTCAGTGCACGATATCCGTTATGCATATTCATTAAAATCTGATGCCAGCTGTTTGAACGGAGCACCTAGAGCACCTATTCAATGTCAAACCTGTGCAAAAATGCTAATACATGGTACTCATGTCTTTATGTGGTGCAAGTAGAGTTAATTTTCAAAATACATTGACGCGGCCGTCCTTGTCTATCGCGCCATGTCTGGTATAAACCTGCCGCCCTATACTCAGTGACATCTGACCAAACAGCGAAAGGAAAACGATTATTGCATGAAGTGAAGGAGCCAGCTCAGGAGTGACTTTTCAACTCAAGACACCAAACATCGACTCCGCTCATCCCTTGACTCACTGCTAAATGTCAATGTGTTACTACAAATGAGAAGGATTTGCTGGCGGTCATTTTCAATCACGCTGCAGCATCTTTCTCATCATCTCTGTAGTGTTCTCTGTAATAAAGCCTTGTTTCAGGAGCAAAAAGCCCCATCGCGTCCATGCTTTACGTACGTTATTTCCTGCATCCAATTACGGGCCACATTAGGGTAATTTTCTCCCAGCGCTACATTTGCATTCTGTAAGAGACAGGCGACAGGGATGTCAGTCATTAATCATGGCCCAATGAGGGCTGTCAGAGCATTGTCATGCTTGTCAAATGTCTGCTCTCTAAACTCCCTCCAGTTATCAAATCCAGATCTCTGACCCACCTGCAAAGCTTGACAGAGCTGGAGGTGACCTCTTTCGAGCAGGTAAAAGCATGAAGGGGGCTTGTGTGTGTGTGTGTGTGTGTGTGTGTGTGTGTGTGTGTGTGTGTGTGTGTGTGTGTGTGTGTGTGTGTGTGTGTGTGTGTGTGTGTGTGTGTGTGTGTGTGTGTGTGTGTGTGTGTGTGTGTGTGTAAATTTATCTGACTCCCTGTCCTTCTTCCTCCCACACTTGCCCCATGTCACTCTCTTTGTGTGGGTGTGTGCATGTGTGGATTTTGTTGTCTAAGATCTCAATTAGCTAATCGCTGTGTTTGTTGTGCTAAATAATTCAAATTCAGCTGTGGCGATGCAGGAAAACAACAAAAACTCTGTTGTTTGTCTAGAGCCTGGTGACACTAAATCCATGTCAGAAGCAGCAGATGTGAGACAATGAAATGTTTGCACTATTTGAATTGGCTTTATGTCACCTCTGCTTTTCGGTCACTCCAAATAACACCTTGATGTCCATTATCTGCACACATAATTGCTATATTGATTTTCCCTGTTGCTTCTTTCTTTTCATCCCACCATGCTTTCGCTTGCCATTGTTCAATGGATGTTCTTGAAAGTAAAGGTTGATTGGCGAGAATAATACTGCTTTGGAAATGCATTAGAGGACAATACCATTGCTTTTGCATATGTTGGCACAAAATCACACATATTTTACCTTATTGAGGTCCGTTTTGCAGAACACATTGAATCTATCTATCTATCTATCTATCTATCTATCTATCTATCTATCTATCTATCTATCTATCTATCTATCTATCTATCTATCTATCTATCTATCTATCTATCTATCTATCTACCACAAGTTGTTTTTCACAGGTTTGCACAGCAATGCCTGCATGTCTTTGAATGGCCAACAACAATATAAAGTATACATGATATGGAATAAATAGGTTAAAATAAAAAGAGATAGATAGCAACGTCAACATACAGTGTAGCATGGTATATTATCACATTCATTATCCATTTAGTAATCTAGCAATAATACAACAACAAATAAAAACCTCTAACCATGGAAATTGATTATATATTCAAACCACAAACACAACACACCCTGCGTCAACACTGTTGTTTTGTTTGATCTTCCGGATTTCAAAGAGGAGGGAGAGGCGTCCCACCATCGGAGAGACTCTGACAATAAACTCCATGGAGGAAGAGCTTCAGGGACTTGCTGCCTTAACCGCAGGAAAGCTGCATGTGTGCTGAGCGCGAACAGACTTGTCAGGCACAGTGGCTGCCCTGTGATACTGTCTTTAGATTTGCACAAAGAACTCGCAGTAAAAGCAGTTTCTCTGATGTACTTCCTCACTGCGAAAGGGGCATGGTATGAACTTAGTTTCTCTTTATTACCTATCAGGCAAGCTAACACTATACATTTATCTTATTTTTTTTTAAACATGGGCAGGAAACCCTGAGGGGATTAAACAGTTTTAACTCTTATTAATGAATTTGAATTTTTTATACTGATGCATTCGTATTTTGGAATTTTTCCTAAGCCATGCTGGTAGTGTGCCTCTATGGATATCAGTGTTGGTTTGTTTAGTGGGTCACTGCTTTGGTCCATGCTGAATTATCTGAATCACTTTTGGACGAATTGTCATGAAATTTCATACAGACAGTCATGGTCCCCACAGGGTGAAACCTCTTGACTTTGGCGATCCCATGATTTTTCATCAATTACCACGATGAGGTTGAAACAACTTATTCCTTTTAATGACTTTGGTGACCCTTTGACTTTTCTTGGAGCACCACCGGCGGGTCAAAATTTGTGTGTAGGATTTAGTTGCATCTGGTGATGAAATTGCAACCTACTGAATACCTCTCGCCACATGTAGGAGAACCTACAGTTACAGTTATCATGTTACCAGTTGTTAGGATGCTGATGTTAGCATTTGGCTCAAGTCAACCCAAGTCATGAAAGTTATGAGTTTTTTCTCATTCCTAGCAGGAAAAACCCTCAGGTTCACAGGGAGTGCTTTGTTTTTCTAGATAACAAGACTAATGGTGGTGACACGGTGGCCAGTGGTAACACTGTCGCTTCACAGCTAGAAGTTCCCAGGTTCAGTTCCCGCCTGGGGCGCTGTGGGTGCTGTGGGAGCTGGGGGCGTGTCCTCCACCATGTCTTTGGTACCTGCTTCCCTTTATCTTGAGGAAAGGGGCCTTTCTGTGTCGTTTGCATGTTCTCCCCATGTTCACCTGGGGTATCCTCCATATAAAACCCCCACTAAAAACATGCAAGAAGGTCACCACCTGATCAGTGGTGACAAGAAGGAACTGGGTCCCCAGGCTCCGCTGTTTGCTGGCAGCCCACTGCTCCTGGTCTGCCACGGAGGAAGGACCTCCAGGATGGGTTAAATGCGGAAGAAATAATTTCACCAAAAAGCATGGCATGTGCATGTAGTGTTGTGTTGTGTGATTAATAAAGTGAATCTTAGCCAGAGGACCAAATTAGCATGATAGCTACCAAACCAGCAATTAGAAAGTGAAACTTTCAAAACAAGCCAAGAACAGGGCAAAGAAGACAGCGGTGTACTGCTGTGATCACTGAGAATGGGAGTGCAGAACCACTACAGATGTGTCCACTTAGCATCAACAATGCTAGTAAAATGAAAAAAAAAACGTTTAATGCCATTGAAGTAGAAAATACATAAATGACCTTTAATACATTATAAATCTTCTCATATCAGGTTTTCAGAAGTGTGCAATAAGCACTCTGAAATGAAGACAAACACAGCTGCATAGACTTTATTTTGCTGTATGGTTTACTGTCTCCTATCAGTAATTGCTCTCTAATGGCAGGGAGAGATTTCTGGCATGGCTTCCTTTCCTCTAATGTCCAAGAGGACAAGGTCAATGTTAATTACTACCAATTACCCCAAATTTTAACTAATCATTTGGGTCCTCTATGATGGCAGTGAAGAGCGCTGTCTCTGACCCTCTCTCAAAACCTCCCATAAATACTCGACTGCGATCATACTGAATGTGGTTATTCGGAGGGGCTGGCCATATGGTTAATATCATTGTCATGGTGCTCAGTCCACTGGTTAATTTCTTTTGCTCAGTAGCAGAGACACTGTCACTGTGCAAGAAGATAGTCCAGGGGGAGAAAAAAAAAAAAAAAAAAAAATCACCACGTATCACACAGATTTCTCATTCACTCAGGCTCATCTGTCATTTGAGTTCCACGTGTTGGTGCAGCTTTGAGGACCAGTTTTCCCGCTGTTTATGTATTTATGTCGCACAGAGATGTGGAGAACAGTTTTGTGCAAGGTCCCAGGAGTAATTTCTGCAAAGTGTCCCTGAAGGTTGAGCAGAGATGAGAAAGAAACTCTTCAGGACATCTGCCCTCTTTGTGCAGAATACCCCACAGAAACATTTAAAGCATGAGGGAGTAGATGCTGTTAGTGGTTTTGAAAGTCACCACAGGAGAATGAATCTGTCGAAATAAAAAAAATATGTTGCCACTGCTTCATCGCTTTCTTTTTTAGTATTTCCCTTTGTCTTTAATCTCATCTACTCTCTTTTATGTAACATTATGCATTTTCTTCGACATTCTTTTGTCTTATGTTCTCTCAAAGACCATTTTTATCTCAATGGGGTTTCAAATGTAGATTTAAATATAGATTGAATAGAAAATAATATGCATTGTTTCTCCAAGTAGCTTTGTTAAATGAAAATTTTTAACATCCTCATGCAAACTGTAAGATCTAACTTGATTTAAAATGTAGTTTTTTTCTTGTTAAGTTGTGATAGTACAACTGTCAAGTTACAAGGTTTTATTTGACAGCAGAGTGGAGTCCACGATAAAGAAGTGTAAACTTGCACAGCAAGATAATATTGACTCTTAAGCCACCCAAAGGCAGGCCATCTTCTCTTTCCAAAATCCTTTACATGAGGTCTATTTTCACGTCTGTAACTTTTGTCTTTGTGTTGGAAAATTTTTCATTTTGTCTTTCAGGGCTAATCTCGTTTTCTCTCAAAATAGAAAAGAAAAGAAAAAGCTACAGTTTCATCCATCTGCTGACCTCATTTTCATTTCCAGCCAGAAATCTTTGAGTGGAATTTTCTGTGTGTGTACACTCTGCCGTCCCTTGGATGTCGTTGGCATGTCTCCGAAGCAATTTTCTCAACTATGAATAATTCACCAGATATTATTCCAAAGGTCATCTTATAGTAATTAGTACCCTGCTGTTGACTAAACAGCCTCAAGGTACCTGATGGCCAGTTTAATTACAATTTGAAATGAGTGTACTATTTGACAATCTCTATATGTTCTCCTGACACTTCAACAGATGACACCTTGAGAACTAAGTAGGCTTACAATAAGTTGGCTTGTTAGCACATGGGGATGGAGGGTGTGTATGTGTGTGAGTGTGCAGTGGGGGGACAACAAGCACTGAGTGTGCTGTTAAGTCTTTTCTGTTCAAATATGCAGTAATTACTGGAAATGCAGATTGGTGTAGTTGGGTATGCTTGTGTTTTGACAGTGTGGACATCCTCTGCACTGTCAGTGTGTCATTATTAGCCCATTACCATGGAAAACTAATGGGGCAGGTCACAGCCGGTCTCTTAAGGAGATTGGGGACTGAACATATGCTGAAGATGAGGCAAGATGACACAGTCCAGCAAGCCTTTGGCGTGTTACGAGGTACATGACATGGCTCTTTGTGTCGCACAAGTTAGGAGTCAGTGCCGAGAGATCCTGTCATGTCCTGTTGTCGTGAACATCAACCCCTGCACAGCACTGTAAGCTTCCTGTCTCAGGGCTTGTATGTATTCATAAGAGAACAGTGGATGAAGCATTGAGGCAAAAGGGCCTCAGGTAGGACACATAGCCCAGGGGGATTGTTGAAGCTGTTGCAGAGTTTGCCTTAGAGGCATCAAAGCTCATGGATGGATGGATGGATGGATGGATGCATTCATGGATGGATGGATTACATGGATGGGTGGATGAATTAATAGATAAAAAGATATACAATGCAAGTCTAATAAAGTACAAAAAAGGGGTCAAAAATGAAAGCTAAAATGCTACAAAAAAAGGTTTTTGTAACTTTACTGTAGATCAGGCTAAATGGCCACAGGTAAAGTAGACAGCCTCTGGGTATCAGTGAAGGTACTGAGAAATGATCATATACAGTGAGTCTAAAGTAAATCACAATTGTCATTCTGAACAGTCACAGCACATGAATGAGTAGATACTTCTGTCCACTCCTGTCTTAAACTTACATTTTCGTCTTGGCCCGAGATCCTAAAGGCTAAACTTAAGGTTTATTGTCATGTATTGATTTTCCTCTGAAATTTATAGGCTACTTCCTAGAGTCTATGGGCTATGCTGATATGATAATGGATGGACAGTCTAATGAGTAGAGGAGTGACCTTGTGACGGGAAGCTCATTGATTTGTATTGTTGGCTGAAATCAAAATTGTCGGAATTGATCGATGAGCACTCTGCCCTTCCTAAACAGAAAACATCAAAGTGCCCTTTAGATTCTAAAGGCGCCATGTGCTATTTTAAAGACCTAAACAATTGTCAGCACGTAAATTTGAGTTTTATTGATATAACTTAAGCGTTTGGTGTGCTATATTGACGAAAAATCAGCAGTTTGAGTTTCAGTAAGAGATCGGGTACCTTTAAATCCAGAGCATGGACTTAGGTTGCTATTTATATAATGGATGGTGTCAAAATACCTGTTCCATGATATCCTGAGCAAAGTTGTAGTTAGATGCCATGGTCGCATCATGTGGGATGAAAGGTAGCAATGGAACCAACATGATCTCATGGGATTATTCATATGCCATTTGGTAAGACGAACCTGGTGAAGATAGTGGAGAATATAGCAGCTAAACATCCAGGTACTTTCATCAGGAGTTGGTGGAGACCAAATGCGGAGTTAAAAAGAGAGTATTGGATTTACAGTACATCCACCAGATGGCACGAGACACCAGTACAAATGAATGCTCAGTGCGTTGGATGCGAATACGAACATCTTAGAAATGTACATGGTGATATTATGTGGGTTTTACCTTAATCACTGTTTGTTCTGCTGACCACAAATGGCCAAAAAAGTTAGTTATTGCAGTTTTAGGCAAATTTTACTGGAATGGTAAAGGGTTAAACTTGCAACCTTGAATGATGCACTTGAGGCATCTGTGTTTGTTTGCATTTCAGACACTGATATACATATCTGGTGCAAAGTTATACGTATTTTAGCTTCCAGGAAAGTTTAAGATTTAAGTCCAATGTGATTTTATCAACCCTGGAAATAGCTGATGCCCATCGAGAAGGAAAAAGAATAGCTGTAGGATGTCCGTTTATGTGCCAGTGTATCACCACAGTGACAATTTATCATTAAATACAAAAGAAAAATAGTAGGGTACTTACCTCATAAGTATCACAGAGAGGCTAATGGATTCTGTTTGCTGTAATTATGACAAAAAGCCACATGCGCCTCAAAACAGACATGCAGCGATATAAGTAGAAGTAAACCCCCTTCGTGAGCTTACTCTCCATGGTGTTCCTGTGTTTCATAATAGTTCTTTTTTTCCCTTTTCTAATAAATATACAGATATTCAGTGTGCATAGGTTGGATTGTTTCCTCAGGCATATTCATTTCCAGAAATGATGAAGGTGAAATGCCATGTCCAATTTGATAGGTCTTATATCATTTGCTTGTAAATTGCCATAATTGGAATACAGTGACAATATGCTCTCATGTCACATCACTGATGTGACAATGCTCTCAGAGCAACTGAACCAAACAACAATGTAAAGTGAAGGACAAGCGTGATCCATGCGTACTTTGAGGACTCAATATTTAATGGTTCAAGTAAAATTCAATGACAAGAAAAATCATTTCACCATATGGAAGGTCATTTTTTTCATAGATTTAAATGGTATATCTTACAAAGGCATGACAACACAGACTGTATAGCTTTAACTGACCAATACAGATTTGCTGGCAAGCATTGAAGCCTTCTCTCAAAGCAAACTTGACCTGACTCACTGATGACTAATTTACAAGCATATACTTAAGTCTTATATTTTGATATAGTTTTTGTACAAGATACATTTGTGCACATAAAATATTCTGGCAAAGTGCGTGCCAGTACACACACATGCGCACACACACACACACACACACACACACACACACACACACACACACACACACACACACACACACACACACACACACACACTCATACATGCAAGGGGACGCTGGTCACACAGTCCTTCACACATACAAAATCAGATAAACACATTCAAACAAACTCTCATCAATATTATGCATATGTATCCGTTAACATTACAACAGAGATTGTCATCTCATCACTTCTTATGTTTTCCCTTTTTCCTTTTTATCAACATTGCGAATTCCAGTATTTAGCCTTAGATTTTACTGAATGTGTCTTTCCGGTTTGTAACCATTATACTAGTTCTTCGGGGTACTGCTATGTACAGTTTAAAATCCAGTTTACCTGACAGTATAGATATTTGTGTGTACGTAGAGGCATAAGTGGTACGCACACTTTACAAAGTTTGAATGTGTACACTGTGTAACATTTGTTTTGTTCCATAAGACAGACAAACAGGTAGAGCAGTAAACATCAATACTGACACTGAATCTAATGATGGAAGCATGGACTACACAGTCAAGTGTCAAAATGCCTTGTGGAAGTCCAAACAGTTCATGCAAATTAGACACAGGTTGACATGGTAATCAGGACACACATTTTGAATAGAAAAAAGTCTGAAAATAAAACGCAATCTTCCGTTTTATGTATACTAGCTGTACTTTCAGGGCAGAGGGAATTAGAAATATGAAAATAACAGTGAGAGCAGAAACATGCAAAGTGAAAACCTGTGATCAGCCTTGACATTTTGGCTATTTCACCGTGTTTTGCGTAAGATGAAAGATGAACCTTTGACACAGAGCGTCAGTACTTACTCAAAGGAGCCAAATGCACATTCATATCGTATGCTCTTTGTTTGAAATATAAATGAATAAAACACCACTACTTGTACCTCTAGGAGGGCACATGGTAAAACAAAACAGGACTGCAGTAGACAAAAAAAGGTCATGTAAGTATCAAAAGTAACATCCTACAGATGTACATTCATGCAGTTATTATACTATTCCCTCTATAAGATAATCTTTCAATTAATGTACCTGCTGCAACGTTACAGTAAATTGGAGTGATGTAGGTAGAGTAAGTTAAAACACAGTGAAGGTTACAGATAGGTAATATTGTGCTTACTGTACACATGTGATTGGATAGATCATTTCAAACAATCACATTTTTTCTTCCAGTGTGACAGTGTATTATCCCATACATGTTTCATGGATATTCTCTCAGATGACAGATATTGTCGGAACTTCTTATTGTTGATGAATGGCAAAGTTTCTTATAAAACATAATTGCTTTTTCTTTTTTTTTTTCAGATTTATTTTTGTTGAAATGATCCAACTAGGAATTTATTTGCCCTACTTTTTTCACATAATTGTAAACAGAGACAGAAAATAAAAAAAGAGGATTTTGAGGCCACTTTTGGATCATATCACAATTGTTGGATCTCCAGTTGTCAGACAAATAAAATTGCAATTCCAGTGACATCATGATGTATGTTCCCTTTGATATGTGCTCCTTTTGATTAAATATGTATTGTTTATTCCATTGGGTCTGACTATAACAATGAAATGAGATGAAAAGTGATAGAGCGAAAACAATATTAGTAAATGAGCTGAAATTGGTTTCTCAAACAGGCACATTTTTATCTACCAATGTTTATGGGGCGATTTATTCAAGTTGCTTGTTTTGAATTAATTTCATTTTTGTAATTGACCAAAGTGAAATTGAATTGCCCCTTTCTGTGTCCTTGACAGACTGTTCCTTTAAGTGATCATTTCAACTAGCCTCAGATAAATCCTCTTTACTATGATAAGAGTCCTGACCCGAAGTATCAGAGAGAATAGGTGTGGTAGCTAAGAGCATGCAAACACAATTTGCCTTGCACTTTCCCTAGAGAATGCCACGTTGCACTATAGATTTAGGCCTGTTCCCAATTTGCAAGATGGTACAAGAAAATGACTCGCATGAATCATATACCTTATGATGTAGACACCTGGCTTGGATGTTACTGGAAAGAAAAATGGATATCAGCAAAGTCACTTATTGCTGTAGCAATAGATTATACTGCACCCAATCTGTTACAGGAGCAAGTTAGTCTGAAGTAGTTATCATCATCAGTACAATTTACACATGCAGGCATTGATGCAGTGTGTGTATGATGAAACCATGGTGAGGGGCAGCCTGCAGGGAGGTCCTTTCAAATGATGTCAATGCCTATTCTTATGATAACTGCAAAAAAAACCAAACCAAACCAAAAAACGTTAAGATCAATAATTTAGTTAGACTCAGGCCCTGAAGAAATTCTTTGGCCCTGGTGTATTATTCCAGCATCAACACTTAGTAAAACTAATAATAGAAACTTCACATCCAAAATGAGTTGTATGAAAACACACAATAATAATTAATGGCAGGAACAATAGGTGTTATTAATGATATGGTGGGAAGAGAGGCAGCGTATAAAGCTGTTATTTCACCTTTTCATTGCACCTGCACAAGCAGAGCATGTTTCTGGCTGACCAAAAGAACCATTCCAGACCTCTGAACCACAGTGAGGATAGGTACTGAGATCACACATCACCAAGTAATTAGACTGAGAATTTCATGATTGGCTCCATAGCTGTTATCATGTGAGTGTTTCTGAGCAGCAAAATGTGAGAAATAGAAACAAAGAGAAGGAAACAAAGGGTGTGTTTTCAGAGCGCATTTGTCTGCGCCTTTCAAGGCTAAGCTACTGAGATAGTTAGTGAACACTTTCTTAATGGAGTTGGCAGGAATGGAGGAACCACCATATGGAAAACATCTTGGGTATGTGTGTTTGTATACGCTATAGGATGTTTTTTTCTGGTTATAATTTGTATACTGATCCATGGTGAAAATGTAGAAAAAGCAAAGGAAAAGATTACCGGTGTTGTCTACCATTGGCCTAGTTATGCTTTGTAGACATTTTTTTATCCTTCTGCAGTCCCCTGACCAAAATAGACTTCTGAAACACGTTCAAGCAAGACAAAAGAAATATCTTCCACCACCAAAGGAGTTTGTGCTGCGTGTTATTCAGAGCAATACTTCACTAGAACTTAAACAGAAATACCATCCACCCAGAGCTCATAATTAACATTTAGCCCAATTTAGCTCACTCAACACAAAGTACTGTATCTGCGTGTTTTTCTGCATGAGGAAATGGTCTTTTAGGACACAGTTCCACAAAGCTGGGCCCAATGAGTTTAAAGTGTACATTGCCCTTTCACTAAGCGAACATCACCAAACTGAAAGGAAAAGTTCTTTTTTCTTCTGTGATGGAACTACTTTGGTATAGAACTACCTTTATTTATTATACATGGGCCTGCTATGTCAAGACGTTCAGTCCTTTCAAACGCTTTAGCTGTCAGACTGATCCCATATGATTTTGCCTGAACATCATCATCATGATCGAATCCACTCTCAGATGTCTTCATTAATAAAACTGAGCTGGAGCTGGTCAAAGTTGCTCAAATTATGTGTACCTCCGCACATACGCATATATACTGATCATCAAGTCACTGACAAAGAGCCATCTATGGATAGAGTCACATGTATGTCAGGGCTATGAAGATCTGTCCTTTTACTCTTACAGCTGGTGCTCATGTAAGAAAGAGCCGCTACCCCCACCAGTGGTCTGCTGCCCAGGGGAGGAGAAACTTGCAAGGGGGATGACCTTGACAGGGTCCTCCTTCTTACTACTGCAGTGTCTATCCAGGGTGTTGTAGAACTGCGGCCGGTTGATCCCTTTGTCCAGTTCATCTTTTTTGGGCACAGACCTACCCAGGGTATGGCGACCATCCATGACCCCCATGCTGCCCATGTTAGCTTTGGCTCCCCGGGCAAAGCTCTGCTGGAAGCCAAAAGAGGGCATTGTACCGGTGATAGCAGCGGTGGTAGGGGTGGAGGTGGGGCTGTTGCTACCAGGACCCTGGAACTGGGCCAAGGCTGGTGGCATCCAGCAGCTGTCGGAGTGGCCCAGTATCAGACACTCCTGGGTACACGTCTCAGAGGCCTCAGCCAAGGCTTTCTGCAGGTTCACCTCAATGGCTGCAAAACAGGAGAAAGAGGAAAACCACACAGTTAATCCAACAGGTCAGAACATTCAGGGACTGCAGCTAGAATGCGATGGGCTGCTGTAAAAGCACTGAATGAATTGTAAATAGAAGAAAGTTGTCACCTTATCAGTGGTCGACCCACAAAATGTCAGCCTTTTAGTGAAATGAAAGTCAGTGATAAATGTTTCATTTCATCTTGTAATGAGAAAAACACCAGCAGAGCATTTAATTTCCATTGGTATTCCCATGACTCTGTCTGTTTACCTACAATATGCAAGGAATTCCCTGTAGCTTAATTAGAGTGAGAAAAAAAATGTCTTGCTGTTTGTGTCTCGGATTGGCTTTACTATGTTAAATATTTAATGAACATCTTAACAAAGCATTGTTTATTTTAATCACTGTCAATGTGGCACACCTTAAAGCCTTTTGATCTTTCAGAATCCAAAATAAATCTGGTCAAATAAGAAAACTCAAATAGGGAGAAAAATACCATTATCCCAGACTCCTGTGAGCATCTTTAGCATATCCAGGTACAATTAATAAATGTGGCTAATTGTGGCAGTGTTCAAGTGGCATGCACGGAAGGGAAGAAAAAACGAAAACTGAATGAGGAGGTGACTGGGCAAGGCTAAGCACTCAGACTATCTTATCTCATTATCCCGGCACTGACATCACATGTGAAATGAGTCTGGAATGAGGCCTCAGCATTGAGCCTCAGCAATAAAGCCTGTCAAGCCAGATAATTAGAATGTAAAACAGTGTGCACCAAGGCAACCAGGAGCCTGCAGTGTTATGTTTCCTAGGCCATGCAAAGGAAAGAGAGGTCCTCATTCAAACATCACATCTTTCCTCTAGGCTTCAGCTTCAAGCTGTCATGTAGAAATTATTTAGTATATTTGCATAAGTAAGAATGCTATAAATAATTAAGCGGCCTTAGACCCTAGTACACAGGGACGACTATTTCCTTCATGCACACAAGTTCTGCATGCCCTGTGTAATTCTGCTCCACAAAAATCTGCAAATCTTCTGGCCACCTTGTTTACTGTTTTATGGCATTCTACAAAATGAAAATGAATATTCTGATTAGTCTGCGTTAGTGAGACCAGTCTGACCTCCCAAAACTATCTAGATTGTCGCATAACATTCCAACACACTCACTTTTTTTGTATTTCTGTGGCACTGCAGATTGAATAGCACAGCGTCAACTTTAATTATGAGAGCAGTGTCTGAAAATGAATCACCTGGTATAAATTGTGAGGATATATTTGGAGTGCTCACGTGGAGTCAAATCTGTCCTCTCCATATTGAACTGGAGCCTTGGAAGAGGAGTGTATAAATCCCCTGGGCGGTAAATGTGTCACCTTTCAGAGGGTCACTAACTTCATTAAGGCAAAAATGGATGCTGCTTTCTCATTCTCTGAGCTAGCACAACAGGGCCGGGCCAAGTCTCGGCCGTGCCCTGACTCAATCTTTCTCGGAGGGTTTTCTGCTGTTGGCAATACCTTTTCAGTGTACAGACGTTTTTGATGAGGTAATGCTGTTAGCATGAACGTCTTATTTCACAAGAATGCTCCTGGACACACAAATAAAAGTTCCGGGTTCGAACAGAAACACACACATTCAAAAGTGCGTCTTTGCCAGGTTTCCACTCTCCTCCTCAACTTTAAATGATCAGCGCAGCCAAAGGTGAAGCTGTCTTAAACATAGCGTACTTTGCAAATGAAAGGTAGTCTGTGGCTCCGTGACTTCACACAGCTTGAGCTCACAGCAGTTCTGTGTCAACAGCCTTCAGTGTCTCCAAATTTTGTATGCAATATTTCACATCTCGCCTCTGTAAAAGACATAGGCCTGTACTATTTTCTATTCCAGTGGGATAGTTTGGATAGGCGGTGGCGGGTTTGGGAGGGTGGGAGCACGGCATGAGTGATGTCGCTGACAGCTCTGGCTGCTTTCGTCAGCTAGAGGTATGCCGCAGCCTGCTTGTGATGCCGCTGTCTTTTGTATTCAGGGGAAACAACTGTACCCCGCGGAGCTTTCGGGAGGAATCACACATCACTGACGCCACGGATCCCCTGATGCTGAGAATGTTCTTTTCTACTTTCCTTCAAGGAAATTTGAATGGCAGACAAGTGGGGATAATGGCAAACAATTGGGTTTAATAGACAGCATGACTGGGATCAGACCTACTGTTCACATTTGAGTTGATTCATCTTCACTGAGCGGTTGTGATGTGGTTGAAACCAAAATGTGATACCTGTTTAGCTACTGTCTACTATTGACATCTAATACAAGTTCCCGCAAACCTCAATTAACTGACTAAATTAGGAGGTATTCAATTCATGTTTCGATTAAAAAAAAAAAAAAATAAATAAAGCCTGCAGGTTGACCGAACCGAGGTAATCTACTATCACTGGTCCTGTTGTGTATTTCTAGACTGCCTGGATTGCCACAGTTCTGGGTTTCTAGTTGATCTTATAGTCATATACAAGGTCAATACCAGTGGAAGCCTACAGCAATCTTGTTCTGCAACATCAACACATCCTTTGGCCAGCCACAGATCGAACACTGCTGCATCCACCTTCAGCTGACCTTCCCTTCACGCGGTCAGACATTACAGCTTGTATAAATATTGAACATGTGTAAGACAACATGTGTATGAGAAAACTGCATTTTTTTTTGGAATAGATAGAAATACAGGACAAATCAAAGTGTGCCATTCAGCTGCACAAAAGGTGATATTAATGTAGTGCAAATGTTTCTCTATTTTGCGAGTATTTGATATCTTTTAATTTAAACATGTAAGGGGGTTGGACCTGTTATTTCTGTTGCTTATTAACACCAATATCACGTAAACATGTTTCAGTCGAATTCAGTCAAGTACACAAAAACAGACATCAGCCAGTCCAGTCACGTGCAAGTGCACGTCTTTCACTTGTTAGGTCCACTGTTCAAACACACTTTGTAAAATGCCAATCAGCTGATGTGAAAAACAAATGTCCTAATTTGAAATCAACTGCCATCCATTGCGCACCAGTCTTTCCCATATAGTTTTCTACAACGGTGGTGAAAGTAGTGTAAGGTCATTGTGGTTACATTTGTTGTGTGTGGCGATTCTTGTTTTGGATATTAATTCAAGTCGAAATGTTTAAATAATGAGCAGTAATTCAAATTTTCAGGCCCGTGCTGCAGCATACTAATGGCGAGGTTACTGTACAAAGTCTGCAATATAATGATAATTGGTAACATTTTGGCATCACGGTGATGTTGTAATTTTTTGATTTAGCCATGATAAACAGTGCAAGTGCGAGAGGTTGTTGAAGTGCTTCCTTAAAATGTCTGGAATGTTGGCATTTTGTGTCTAAGCATTGTATTTTACCTTTTCATTATACTGGTATGCTTTCAATCTCAGTTATTTTTCTCCCCGGTGGCCATCAAATTCATTAATGCAAATACATGTTCTGATGGGCAGAAACACACACACACACACGCACTCACAGCTAGGATGCATATTAGCTGGCTGATCAGGGCTTTTAGCACAATAGTATGAGATATTTAACATGACAGTTGATGATATTTACTGACAGAGCTAGTTACATCTTGATGAGCTTCACATTAAGGTCTGCACACATCACGATTCAACTTATTATTTCAGCATGCACAAACTCATTATTGCTAATTAAAAGGATAATTGCATGCATCTAGGACATTAAATTCCTCAAACAGCCATCAGGAAGGTGGACGAGGCCCCTGCCTCATCCTACATCGTTAATTGGTGCAGACTTTTTAGCCTGAAACATATATGCATCAAACTCATGTACTGTCAAATGAAAACTTCATCACACCTTACAGACTGCCTCTGTGTCAGCATGTATGGTTGTGGCCATATTTAAATTATATTTGTTTGTTTTATGTGTCACATGTGTGCTGTATAATGATTTAAAAGGGTCCTCGTCCAGCCTATAACTGCAGTCTGGTCGCCACTGTTGAAATCTTGTAAATCTATATTTTTTTCATCTATTGGACTCTCTTCATTTTATTGTCTAAGGTTGTGATAAATGGGCTGTCACTATGCAGTGTAGTTGTTTTCTTTTCTAACATTTTCTGCAGACTTAGAAAGCTCAAAAGTTTGTTTTCTTCTACTCACACAGCATTGACAAAAGTGTGAGAGTTTATACATATTCCACAATGTAACCATGCCAAGAAAAAACAACCACCAGCCACCCAAAGCATTATCACCTATAGCTCTGCCCTTTTCAGTGTCAATGAATTCGGACTCAACAGGTTTAATGGTGTCAGGAAATACAAGACAAATGCAAACTAGCTTATATTTGGCAGTATGAGATGTTAAAAATGGAGAACCTGCCTTTCATCATGAGCTATAGAACCATACTAGGGTACTACTACAGCTGTCATGAGTGCAAAAGTATTATCATTATCATATGCGTTCTTGTGTGAATAGATGAGATGAGACGGGGAGTGAGAGAAAAGGAGACATGGAGGGTACATGAGCATGTGTCTCGTTTCTGGAAGGAGACCAAAAGACAGAAACACAAGAATATGGAAGATTCTTTCAAACAAATAGAATCTCAGTGGAAATAATTGGGTTTGTAATTACCAAGACTTTATCACTTCACTCGGCTTTATACTCACTCCAAACGTACAATCTGTATAAGCAAATGGATGGTCATTAATAATAATAGCGCTATTAAAACCTCTTGGTGTTGCACTGAAAAGAGAGATGCCATTACTTTCATCACAGCTCTGGCAATCATCATTTGAAGGAGAGACTAATGTCTCACTTTCACAGAATTACAAATATGAGACAGCATGCTTAAATGTTTGATGCATTTCGCCATTCCTCCTCCTTTCTTTAGGCTCCTATTTGTGTTGTACACATATGACTGATTCATAGTTTTGAAGGAATTAAAGCTCTATGCAAGACTTACAAGTCCTGCATTTACATTATTCTGACAATGAAATAAGAATATGCTGGCTTGCCGACAAGGTCTGTGACTTGACTGGAAAAAAGCCTGTCTCTATGGCAATGAATCTGAAAATTAACTTTTCTCTGCACGTCAGACTCTAATGCTATTTGGTTTTCTTCACTTTTATCAGGAGAAGGTACAGTATAATCCCTCAGCGAAGGCCATAAGAGCTGTCACTGTCACTGCTGACAAGGGCGTGGAGGAGGAAGTAAATATTCCATTGTAGCAATAAAAACTTGCCGTGCTCTTTGGAAGGCAGCGATCAACCGTGCTGCAGAGGTCAGTGGTGCCATGTAGGAGGCTGATGTGTATTAAGATCTAGAAGAAACCGTGTTGGGGTAGATGTCTACAGTGGGATTTTATCAACTATATTTTATTAGAATGAGGAAGGAAGCAATAGAAATGTCTGTGTGTGACTCTGTTCATCTAATGGCCATCCTCATCAGTGATCTCATGGTCTAAGAGCTGCATGCCAGTGAATGTTAATGAGTTACCTACAATAATGGCGTAGTGGGTTTTTTCACTGAGACATAAATTTCACAGCAACTCTTTGCAGCAGCGACACAAAGTGAGGTATAAGAAATGGCAAGGCCATTGCTCGTCTTTTTCAACTTTTCAAACAAATAGTGCCACATGCAATGAATGGCCTTTTTTTATGGAGACAATGCGACGCAGATAAGAGGGGAGCAAGGTTGTCCATATATACTCTAGACTAATTACTTTTGATGTATTTACTGAGACACGGTGAGTCTCTGAGTCACATACGTATTTATCAGCACTTGGGGGACCTATACAGTTCCTCGCCTGTAATCCATCTAGCCTTGTCTGCTCTCGACCCCTTTTGCTTTTCTCGTGTTTGACTCATTGTAACTGAAAGTAATTGCAAGCAGAAAACAACATCTAATGATTACTTTATCTGGGAGTCTGAGAGAGAGTGAAAAGTCACAGACAGGTACTTTCAACAAAAGGAGGAGGCCTTTTTGTTCCCGACACACAATTTCAGACAACAAAGAATATTATTGACTTGGCTGAGATTAGAACACCAAAACAAATGACAAAGCACAGCGAGAGGACAAAGTGCACAAAGAGAGAAAGGATCTCTTGAACAGCCCGGTGCCAAGCGCTTGCTTCTTTCTTTTTGTTACCATTGATTAAAAGTATGTTGCAGGCTGAAGCACCATTTCTCCACTGAGAATATACAACACAAACACAATGTATAGACTAAATTTAATGTAAATTTCTTCACCTCGGAGATCACCTTTGTTGTGATAGGGAGAAGAAAAAAAAAAACACCTCAAATTTTCCTAAGTGTTTACAAAGAAGCAAGCCCAGACATCAACAGCCGCAATTGTGTGATTTCCATCAACAGAGAGCACAGTTGGGAAGGTAGAACACAGAAACAGTTTTCTTCTTGACACTTGACTTTTCGTGTGTGACATTGGTTGATTACATCTCCTTCATTATGTTTGGACCACTATTGGGCCTCCCCTCCCGAGGACAAGATGCCGGTGTCACCATCAACACAATCAGGCCTGGCCAAATACCCAGCATGGGCCAGATAGATGAGAGGTGCAAACACCATAACAATCTGCAATCAGCGCTCATCACCACAGTGACACACAGAAGAGGAGGCGCAGGGTTTCTATGGGGGGTAGAAACACAAGGCATGCTCATGTAGATGCACGTACACACACGCACACACACATGTTCTCAGTTTAAAATCTCATACATGCACATCCATTCTCTCTCTCCTTTGTGAGTCTACTTGAAAAACGTTGGACAGTACTGTGCATATACTGCAGGTGTGCCGTCGCTGACAAGGAAGCAATACATAAATGCATATTTATAAGATTAAAAAAAAGGACGTGAATCCACCTTAAAATTCATTGCACACGGATGAATGTCTGAACATTTCCATATGGTGTAGATAATGTGAGGTCTGGGAAATGAAAATAAAAAGCGTGGAATGAAAAGGAAGTGAAAATAGTTTAGAAGGATAAAGAAAGAAAGTAAAATAGACTGATTAAGTGGGACCTGACAAAGCTGTCTGATATTTGCAAGAAGATTGGATTGTTCCAGCAGGAATACTTTCTAAACAACCATGGTTTTTAGGAAATGACTTTGATCTAAAACTGTAAATGTCACTTATGACACTCTTAGCTTTCCTTTTAAAATCAAATTAGGAGCTGATTTGAAGCTTAAACAGGTCCTCAAAGAATTAAACCTGTTGCGCGAGGAGTCGTTACACCCCCCCCCCCCAAAAACAAACAAACAAACAAACAAACAAAAACAAACAAACAAACAAAAAAAAAACTAGGCCTCCGCTTCCATTGATGGAGGAGGGACTGGAGAGACAAACTGTACAGCAGCCACCACTGTGCTACATCCTGTGTCATGTAACAAGCAAATTCATCACACTGACCCATTGCCCCCAATTATTATGGAAAACAAGAATGAATCAAATTAACATTGAAGAAGCTCTCGGATCTGGCAGCCTGTCTGTGTAGCCGATGGATTCAGCATGAGGAGAGGGTAATAAACAAGGTGCCACTGCATATGCTATATATCTTGCAGTCATTGATGATTAGCTCTGTTTTCCCTTAGCCATACATTACTGTTATTGCCTCCATGGCCGGGCAGATAGGAAGTGGATACAAAGGCATCGTGAAGCCCATCTTTCAACGGATAACTGGCAGGCTGAAAACCACTCAGCACCAGCGGCGGCATGAATTCAGTGCATGAGTGATCTGGGCATGCTGAAAATTGTAATCTCTTATAGTATGGCAGAGCTGAGAGGGGGACCTGCTGTACAGTTTTTGTTGTGTTTTTCGGAGGAGTGTGCTTACTGTACAGTGAGGTATTTCCAAGTGAAATCAGTCAGTGTAGTCACGAAAAAGAGGAGTCTCCTCAGATGTCAACAGCTCAAGTCTCTGTGTTTTGTCCTACTTGGCAATGCTGAAAATGTGTAATCTATATGAGGTGTCAGTGTCAGGAGCAAACACTCTTTTTCCCTTTTCTGTTTCCTTTTCTTTCCTCATCTTAAAAATATTTTGAGGAGAGCTTAGGCATGAATGCAGACTGTATACGGTATTAGTCACAGTCATTAGTGCTGAGAAAACTTATATTTGCAATATCAGTGTGAAGTGTAGCATGGTAAAGGTTTTAGTATGAGGGGCAGACGCTCTCCAGATCCCCCTGTGCATGTACACTTTAAAGGTTTTCCTTTTCCGGAGCGCCACAGACCCTCCTCCGGGGACAACTATTAATTTTTCACTGAAACCTCCCCTGAATAATGAATTCTGTCCTATTTATACGCTGTGATAAGTCCACTGAATGTCTAAAAAGGGGTTATCATGAAAAGGGTAAGGCTTTCAGAGAAAGACCTGTTCCTGCTTAACATGTTTAATTCATCCGCATCGCCATGTTCTTGAAAGCAGAAGAAAAGTCATATAATGTATCACTGGCAAACATGAAAGCAGACACAAGCGGCACATTCAAGAAATCACAGCTTTACTTTTTTTACTGTTTTGATGTTGACTGTCACAATCCTCCACCCAAACACCAGCCGTTGAAAGTTCAGATATATGCCTTTTACTCCTCCGGGCCCTGCTGACAGATATGCTCTCACTGAAATCACAGAGGTACTCAGTGGCTTGTGTTAATGTTTCTGTCACTACGCACTTTATTTGGGGTGTGCTGAGTGCAGGCATTGTCAACTAACATTCACAACAGCAAGAGCGACAGATACAGATACACACACGGAGGGAGAGGGAGTGTGTAAAATGGCAGTTGCTGGAACATAAGCAAAAAAGACATAAAGTGTAGCCCATAAATAATGCAAAGACACGGGAACGTGTTTCAAAAATCTGGGAAGAAACGCAGAAATCAACTAGAACTGCTGAACATTTGTGATGCTTAAAATCATTTGATAGTTACGGTTAAAAATTCCCTCACCGCCATGAAACTTCACCTATGGGTTTCTTACATTTGGACAGTTATTTTTTTGTATCACACATTTTCTGAAATGGTATGTTTAAATATGCAAATGAGGCATCGTCTAATCAAATATGTTCTAATTTGAACACACTTCCAGAACAGAAATCTGAACTTAACACCTAAATGTATATTTTGGATATTTACTTTTCACTCATCTGAAAGAATAGCCAAATCTCTCAAAACTGACCAGAGCATGAAGAAAACCCAATGTTTTTGCCTGTAGTGTCTGGCCTTAAAATAACTGTTGCTGTAGTGACTTCAGGATAGAAAAAGTCCAGTTTTTGCTGCTGTTTGCATCAGCACTCTAAGTGAAACAAACTCTCAGACTAAATAACCATAAGGCTGTCTCTTCATAAACACTGTTACTCCTACATAAACACAATTATCTGACTCTGCAGCCTGCATTACCAGTGTGACACAGTGCTGTTAACTGTAGCACATAATAAAGATGAGCGGTAATATTATTCAATATAGGTTTTTTTTTTGTATAACAATGTATAAATGTAAATATAAAGGTATTCATAACTGAATGTAATGAGGATTTAGTTAGTTCAGTTAAATTCTGCTTATATACTAACTGCACACATATTTAATACTGAATAACTGATTGTAATAAACAATTGGCCATACCTATTTCCTAAAAATAATTAGCTGTATTCCTGTTATATCTGATCTGAATGCATTGTCTAACAGCTTCTCTTTGGCTTCTGAACAGTTTCAATTGGAAAAATTCTTTATTATTTCTCTGAAATAAAGGACACGAGCAGGAAGTAGGTTCGCTGACTGTGTTCTGTCTGTGATGATAAAGAGAATGCTCCAGTGGCTACAACAGTTCACAGAGGAGGAGATGGTGAAAATAGCCACGCAACTACTGTGCTCTAGAGACTGCAAGCAACCCATTGACCTCCATGTCTTTTATGCCATTTAGCCTCGAGCGCTAACTATCAGATATTAACACCCCACGTCTTTGATTTTGTGTGCCTGTCAGGCCCCGAGGACGCTTGTATATATCGTCTCGGGGTGCCATCCTCTTTGTGTCACTTGTTTCGTCCTCCTCTAACACGACAAACACCCACAAAGAGCAAGGGTATGTCACATTTCCTCTGCCTGGCATCTAGTATCCACTCTAATGTTGACATGTCTTAGCAGAGCCTGGGGATGGCATGTAGAGAGAGAAAGTTAGCAAAAAAAACCAAAACAACAAAATCCTAAATGTCACTAGCATGTCCGGGTGTTTGTAGAATTGCGGAAGAAAATTGCCAGGGCTTCCTGTCTTACCAGCGCCACTGCTGTGGCGATGACATCACTATAGCCAATTTCATCCTGCAGTTCATTTCAGGCTGCTGTGTTTGTGTGAGTGCGTGCAAACCTGTGTGCACGTGTGCGAGCAACTGTGTGAATATGTGACAGAGAGAGAAACAGGCTCGCTCTCTATGTAATTCAGTGTGCGAAGGCACCAATACCCATCTCTATGATAATTTCCTACTCACTATGAGCAAAGACAGCAACACTGATACAATTCATTTCCCCTTTATTAACTGGTGCGGAAATGTTGGGCCCCGCGGAAGTGACTTCTGAAGTCTTTCAGGGCTGAGGGGTGGTAGAGTTTGTTTTACGGGTGGGAGGAGAAAGCTACTAGTACAGGGTAGATGATTTTGGGATCCATGCATCCATAATATTGTATTTGCCAGAGAAAAGATGCTCAGTTTCTACGAGTATTTAGCAGCCATTGCATGAGACTCATGAGTCACAGCGTATAATTTCCCACGATACGCCTGCCTTATCGAAGAAAATAAAAATGGCCGGTCACCTCTCTAAACCCCCGGCAAAGTTTCAGTATCATATGTCTTGTTTGCATTACTTGATTGAGTTTCATGTGTGACATCCAGAATCAAGTCCAGTCAATCACAGTGACATTCAATTCACTAGAATTGATGACTTGCCGCCAGTCTGCCATTTTTATCTGGGGCTGATGCTCTCTTTATTTTTCATCATCCCAGACTCGTCCTCGCTCCACTCTGATATTACTAATTATTTCAAACTATCAGGTAGACAGTTTCAATTTCAATTAAATCTTGTCTTCTCCACCGACCTTGGGGTGGAGAACAGGGTTGCGCTCTTAGCCCTGACCAGTTATGGGTGCCATTTAAGAAGAAATTTAAACTCAATTTTAGCCTGACTTCAGAGAATACACGCTGGGTTCACCCTTGTCAAGACAGAAGTGTGCTCAGTGTATGTATTCCAGAAACACACTGAATGTGATAATTGAAAAGGGCCCAATTAAAGCTTCAAGGCATAACTGGCTACTCTGATACACCCTAGGGTAGCTGTGAAGGACAGATTCACAGCCATATGCAGCTAATCTAGCTGTCTAGTATGGGTTATGAATCCTAATGCACCAATATTACGATAACATATTGGGTAATAGAACAGTATGAACAGTATTCTTTACAGTATCAACAAGATGGGAAATGTAAAAATAAAATAGTTGCTGCAAATGTGTGTACTAGTGTCAAAAATGTGGTTCTTCCAAAAAAGCAAAACTTCCACAAGGCTGCACAGTGCCATGCAGGTAAATGGAAAAGCAGACCCTCCTGCAAGAAAAAAAAAATAGAGGGCACCATGTATGTAAGAAAAACAATTACTTGATATTGACAGCTAGCGCAATCAAAGGCTCCCCTGCCAGACTCAATGAGGTGCCAATCAACTGAGTGTCTCTGCCTAACGTTGCCGCCGCTGCTGCTGCCTTTCATTTTAGAGTCAGAAGAGATTCTGCCGTGGTGAATCATCAGTCAATAGCTCAGAGCTGATGGTTAATGCTGATTGATGACATTCACCCCCACCACCCCACCCCCACCTCCCAGCATTATCTGCAATAAACAGTCAGGGTGTAAGACAAAATTAGGCTGCGAAAGAAAGAAGAAATAAGCAAGCTCAGTAAATTTTCTTATTAGTATTAGTAGTAGTTGTAATAGTAGTAGTAGTAAAACTGTTTTTGTTAACATTGTTCCAAACTAGTTTTAAAGCCTCTGTCACCCTGTTTTGATGGCTTAATTGTTTCTCTTTGCAAGAAACCGGTTCCTCATCCAATATTACTAAAGGTCGTCCGTGATTGATTCAAGCTATAATTAAAAGGATTATTAAAATAAATGATAAAGCACCACATGCTTTCTCTTTATTGTCCCATGAAATAATAACGTGAATTAGAATGCCATTCAAAGAGCGGCTTTGGCCAATACAATGCACAGGCACTGAGGGACAATTTAGTGCACGTGTGTAATTAAAGTGATTCTATCAAATGTGACATTTCCATTGCGCCAGTGCTCTGCCGTGCGCTACCTTCGCTTCACCTGTGGTGGCCTGCTCATGACCGGAATAAGAGGACAAGATCACTCCTCGACAGCAAAAAGGATCATTTCCGTGGAAGTATCTTAATGTGAATTTACGTGGTACATGGCAATGGTGAGCTGTAATAGGCACTTTCTAACCCAGAAATGTCAAACAGGAGGAGGAACACTGCAACAAAACATAGGTTTGATATTGAATTGGCTACAAGTGTCACCCCTAGAAAGAAAATAGCATTATTTTCTCCTCCTCCTTCTGTCTTTGCCTCCACTCTCTGTCTGTCTCTACCTCTTGGTGTTCTTTCCCTTATGTGCTTTCTTCTCGTTGTTTGCTTGTTTTTTAGATTTCATTCTCGTCTGAAGGGGACAGGTGTAGGTATTCTGCTTTATAATTAAAGTACACGTTGGATCAGGCGACTTCCTCTGCAAGTTGTCCGTACAATAAGGAAAGGCTTTATGTTGGACACCATCCAGTGATGGTTTCCTACAGCAGTGTTTGTAGCATTTCTTTCATTATCTCTCCTCCACTCCTCACCCACACATCCCCTCTTATTTACAGTGGCTCTTATTTACAGGCAGTCAACATATCGAAGTCAGACTTAAGGAAGGCTGGGTGTTAAGCATCCATCTCTTTGACAAGGAGAATAAACTAATTTTCTAATTTGTAAGCATATGACCCCAGTCATCTCTATTCATAATTCATTATGGAAATATAATCAGACATCATACCTCGCCTAAGATAACACTGAGATGTTCAGAAAAAAAAGAAGACTGCATGCTACAGTATTGTATGAGAGACCTTTAAACAAACCATCTGCACCACTGAAACAATTTCAACAACGTGTTCGGTGCTTAGAGACTGTGAGGAATATGTCGGCTCCCATCCCCTTCATTTCAATTGCTCTTTGATTCATATAGGTCTTTAAAGAGCAAGGTGGTACAATTACCATTTTAAGTGGTTAACATGCCCCAGCTGATATTTCTTTCCATTTTCATCTGAAATATTATTCATTTTCACTATTTAACATGTTGAGAGCTCTTCTCTAGGTTTTCTCGACTATATTGTACATCTTAGCCACGAGCTGTGATAAACAGACTGAAAGCTCCCAACCCAAGTGGCAAGAGGGGAATAATCATTAAGAAACAGCTACCTAGAAACGCTTTCACGTCAAAAACAATTATCAAGAACTGAAATGCTATGAGGAGCAAATCACAATGATATTCCGTATACGACACTTAACTCCGCGTCTACTCCACGTTCAGTCCGCACTTCACAGAGAACACAACAAAGAATTGTAAACTCTACTGGCAGAAGAAGAAAGGGTATTAATTTTCCAACCTGGAAAGTGTAAACTGAAAATACCTGTGAAGTGGATAATTCTGTCTGGGGGAGACATGTATTTTCCCCTTCCTTGTGTCAACACAACTTCTTTTGAGGTGTGCAGCGATGTCTGTATGGGCCTGATAAGTCTCTTATTCTCAGCAAAGAGTAATTTGCAAAATGCAGACGGCTGTACACAGACTCTCCACATTGTTAATTAAATCATTCTGCCTTTGATGTTTTCTCAGGTTTTAATGGGAAAATAACAAAATTAAATAGGATGCTGTCTTCCCTCCTTGTGAAAGGAATGATCCATGGATGGTGCATCAATTATTGAAGATGAAATACTGTAAATAAATTAAATTAACCATAAATAAAACTGCATGACTGCCCACTGAAAGCAAAGTATTGTTTCCCTTTTAAAGCTGTCAAGGCACTGGCATGTGAAAGCAGGCGCATATTATTCACACTTATTTGCACCTTATACCTGTTGCCAAATGAACATTGACCATATGGTCAAGCAACAACAAGTCTTTTGACAGTCTTAGGGTTTGAATCTAATCCATATCTTCCCTGAATTTAACAGGAACATGTTCTCATCCATGTAAATCAGGCCTGTCCAGTAAAGCTAATTCAGAATGAAATCTGAAAAAATGAGAAATTCCTGAGTTGAGATGGTGGTTTGGAGCTCGATGATTGGGATTATAATCACCAGAATACACCTGTCAGCCTTTCCTCCCCTCCTGCAACCTGCCTCTTAATTTGATCAATAAAGATGAGTTTCTCTCCATAATGAAATTCACACAATTCACTCAATCCCAAGTTTGTCAGTGGCCACCATGAAAGGTCAAGCAATAAAAGGACATTTTGTTTCGGGGGAAAAAAGAGGCTTCCTAATGAGTTTACACTGCTCAACATGGGGCAGCTAAACACGAGTCTTGCTGAAAAGTATGACGCCATACACTTTGTTTAGTCAATAACTTCCCGGGCCACGAATATACTGCAAGTATTACATGATGACCTTTGTACTAATCAATCCACTAATCAAAACACTTTGTGTTTGAAGAGTTAAGCTTGCAGATCAGGTGAGGAGAGTGTATTTTCCATGTAGGGTCAAGCTAATAACGGATACAGCCCCTAAGGTGTTAATGGCAGGCTGATTATCTGAACGGTTGGTGTTTTTACCCCAACCTCTAATTACTTCCAAGGCTAGTCTTTGAAAAAGCAATTATGAGCTGGGCCAAACTGTAAATCTCACTTTAACAGTCCAATACCTTTATAATTCATTTGGTCTTATTTGCAGAATATCAGCAATAAGTAGATCAAAAAGTAAATAAGAAAATCTTTATATCCTGGACAATGTGCCTTCATCTCCACATTCCATTCAAATTAAATGCCTATTATAACTCACCTTTGCAATAATTTAATCTACTTAACACAAAACACATTTACCCCTGGAGTCATTCCTCTGACATTAATGTATTAACTTGCAACATTCTGATGCTTCGTTACAGGCAAATGCATTACTTATTTACTTACGTACATTTTATACATAACATCTGTGTCATATAAATGAGTAATATTAAGCACATTATCTCAAGTGGGTCTCAGAAAGTCTCAACCAAACTTTCCTCAATTCTTTGCATTTATCCACCAGAAGAGGGCATATAGTCTCCCTCAGTGTCTCTTTTCACTGTCTTGCTGTATTGAAAAGTTACTTAAGACCTCACTAATGCTGCAGCTAAGCCCCTTGATGTGCTATTCGGTCTGAGGTACCTCTGCAGGACTCTCTGTTGCAGTGTGTTACCAGCAATACATCCACCCAGACATACATGAACCCCTCTATCAAAAAATGGCTCTTTTCAGTGCTCACTTGTCAGGATGTGGATTTTTTTTTTTTTTTTTTTGTAGTCCTCGAACAGAAAATGAGAAAATAACAGGATATGTATTGTGTGTAGTATTTTCTTCTCATATGCTGATGAAGATGAAGAAGGCGATAGAGAGAGACAGAGAGAGACATTACTTAACCCTTATATCCATTACTAAGACACATGCATTGAGTAGCACAGACCAGGTTTTACATTTATCAGCCTCACACGAACAAAGAGGTTCAGTGTCATTTAATTAACATACTTCAGTTTGACATCGCCAGAGCTGCAGGTGAGGTCAGATTATTTTAAGCTATCTCGCAAGATTGCGAAGGTGTGAGGTGCCTGCTTAAATGATGTGTCCTGCTTCTGTCTAGCCACAGATGTCCAAAACAACTTGACAGCGTGGCCCCACAGACAGGCCGAGGATTAATGATTTGTGACAGCTTCAACAAGCCAGGATATGAACAGTCTTCCTGCAGCCATTACATAAGTAGAAACAGCTGTTGTTTCGGTAGAGGCTTTGATTTCTTACTGTACCCACTCCTCATAGAAGTGTGGCAGGAGGGGGGACCGCCCGTCACATACAAAAAGGCTGAACAACATTGTGTGGGCAGCAGGTTTTTTAGAGAGTGAGCCGGTGGCTGCAGCACTGGTTGCAGGGAGCTGGATGTAGTATAGTAACATCTGATGTCCTCTCTTCCTTGAAGCCCTCTAATATGAAGACATCACTGAAAACAACTAACTGTATCTATGTAGCTCATACTGATGGCTTTGGAGGCCCCTGCCAATGCCTGTTGTGTAATTATAATAGCCTGAATTATGTTTGGCGGTAATTCTGTAGCACAGACTATGTTGTGATTAGCATGGACATGAATGGAGCTAGATTAAACCCAGTTGGAGAATATAGTGAAGGAACTGCAATTAGACACAACATTATTCCTTTTCTGTTTGATTCTGAGAACATTGCCTTGTTCTGTTACAATAGGATTTAGATAGCCCAATTGTAATGAAAGCCTATTTTGAAACCTGGTGAATGTACAGAATGTGACGAACCACTTTGTTTCAACAGGACAAAAGACAGACTTGGCATGTGTTTTCCAACAATTGGCGTTGCTTGCGGTTTCTAAGGCTTTTCTTTTTAGATCACCCCAAAGAGGGGCTTTGAATGGGTGTCCTGAAAACAGTCAGGAGATTGCTTTGTGTGGAAGGTACAAATGCCAGGTTGAATCCCTCTGAATGACCATCTAATTTAGTTACATCATCACTCTTTTATTATGACCTTTTATACACTTATTCTTACTCAGAAAAACTATTTGGAACTTTTGTTTAACAAATATTACATTTTTTTCTGAATAATTAACAACCTTTCACAGAATTGCAACAAAAGGATGACTGCCAATTCTACCCAATTTTAAATATCATTTTTCCCCAGTATGACGTACTGAACCACTAAAACTAGATACATATTTTCCAGGACAGCTGCGTAATACATCCTGAAAACAATTAAGAAATTCTTCCGCATTCACCTTTCATATAGTTCTACATCAGGCTTACAAGATGTCAGTGTCTGGGTTTGCATGTCTGCATGCACTGTCTTGCTTAGGATTCAGCAGATGGAACCATGGGATGGAGGTTATCAGCCATCCCATTCCCCTCTGGACTGTAATTCGTTGTCGACAATGTGCTATGGACCCTAAAGGCCTGCCATCTGCTTGCTTTTGCTCCTTCCAAAGGTGAGAAATTTCAAACCACCACCTGGTTGATGTTTTAGCCATGCGTGCCACCTCGCCACCAGTGCCCGTGTACATATTGTGTAAAAATAGAATGTTTATGAGCAATAAAAGCATTCTGAATCGAAAATAGCTAAAAAGCAATTTAGCTATCAAAAATGTATTATTAAGTGGTAACAATGAAAATCTTGAATTATTTTAAAGTTTACAACAAGTAACTCAGATTTTTCTACTTATGGTTTAATGAAGATTCAAAGTATAAAAAGAAAAAAAGAAACATGTCACATGCTGATTCAAGTATGGAATGAGATTAAAGAAGCTATTCAGAGTTGAGATATAAGTTAACAAACCACCCACATTAATACTGAGATCTCAAAGCTATTTATGGATTCTGGTACTGAAACAGCTATGTGCATGATGAACACAGGTCTTAAGTTACTGATACTGTCTTCAGCCTTGAGACTTAAGTGCTTGCATGATATTAACTCCTGCAATGACATGTAAAAGTTAAAGTTTGAAGTCACCTGCAAACTTAATATCTGTCGCTACACAGAGAAAAAAAAAACATGTGTCCTGTAGTTACACTTTTGCCAAAGGCTACATGTGTTTACCAGTCTTAATATTGTTCTAATACTTAACCTTTGATGGTGCATAACAGAATGACTATTTTTAAGTTTGCAAGAGCTGAGCAGGACTGAAATGAAGCAAGTGACCATATAAAACTTGCTCACTCATGCTCGGCTCATTCATAATGTGTCCAGTCATTCATGTTCTGCTCGTCCTCTGTGGTCACACACTTGCTCACAGAGGGAACAAGAGTTTTCAAGCTTTGAACGGATGTCTTGTTGCCTATGGATCATCACTGTGTTCAGAGATTGCATTTTGACAAGCAAGCCATCCTTAATACTTAGTCACATCCAGTTGCCAAGTCAATGTGACCAATTTTCTTCTCTTTGTGTGTGTTTGTGTGGGCACATTGGGGGGGTGGGCAGTGGAGTTTACAGACAATATATTAATCGGATCTGTCTGTAAAACGCTGCATCTTGTACAGTTCACCATGTTTCCTTGGAAAAAAGATGTCACAATTTAGTGAAGTAGGTTTAGTAATCATCATTTCTACCCCCAAATATTTTCAAAATTAACTGATTGAGAGCCCAAAAATACATGAAATTTTTTTTCTATATATACACAAATATAACAGTTTATTCAGCTCTTGGACAAAATGCAGCACTGGAACACTACCAGTATCTTTCTGCAATCTCAGCATTATGGACAAGACACAGAATATTTCAATAATTCTGAATTTGCTGCCCAGATTTGCAAGTTAAGCAATAAACACTTTTGTAGAACAACTCTCCTCACACCCTTTGGTTCATCTTTTGAATGTAAGCAGCTGATTCAAGCTGCCAATTAAGCAAATAATGTATGAGCATGCACTGATCACGATTACTGTCTATGTACTGCCAAGTTGTGGCATTTCACCCTACAATACATAATGAACCTTTTTTCATTTTTTTTGCTGAGTTAAGCAGATCTAAAATGTATAGGAAACAGAGAGGTGACTTAACAGATACACGGTGTCCCATGTGCCTCTTTACACTTAGATATTGAGCTCCTATCCCAAGCTTCCTGCCTAACCCTCTATACATCATCAGATTGATCTAGTGAGGAAGATTTAAGCCTGAGCTCGTTCCAAGGTCGGGTAGTGGGAGGCAAAGGCCATGGGTCACCTGTCTCCTCACACCTGCCCTTGATGTATCCCCAGCCCAACTCCCTGAGGGCCCAAGAGATTCCTATTCTGCTGATGAGTTAAACCTGCCTGAGCCGTAGAAATCCACAGGATTTCTATCAGCCGTGTCTGCTGCTGTGTACGACAGCAATCGTACTACCTAGCTACATCAATCAATATCCACGCAACATGGACACAGCATGTTGCAGCTGATGTAGCCAATGCACGACGCCCAAAGTTTGTCCAGCGAACCGAAGTTCATCCTACGAAAACTCGAGGTAATTCATCATGAGATGGATTATTCAAAGAATCTTTGACTCTGCATGGGCACATGGATTCCTCAGGAGGCATAATCTCATTACACTAAATCACTCATTCCCTTCATGCATAGATAGGGAGAGCGGTAAACTGTGTTGCCATACAGTTAGTTTCCGGGTTGCTAAGTATAGCGCATTCAGCCCTTAGAAGCTGTGGACAGAAGGTATCCTCTGGGCATTCAGAGAAATACTACGCATTAAATGAAGCGGCAAACTTTCTCTTTTTTGAAATGGGGCATTATGTATGCATGTGGGGATGTTTGTTAAAAACCCTTGTCTGCTGTCAGGCTTCACCTCCTTTCCCCTAAGCTCGGAGAAGGAAACGTAAGCTGTTTACAAATACAGTATGACAGGTTGGATACTGCTAACTTAAGTTTTCATGTCAAAACCTGTCAGTGACATTTAACAAGAAGAAAAAGCACGTCAGATCTAAACTGCTCCCAGAAAAAAAGACCAAACCAGCTGACATGTGGATGAAAATAGCACTTAACCTGGGATGCACTAAAGCATTTGTTCAGAATACAAAGAATTTAATTCTGTACATTTGATGCTATTTTGACCTGACCTAATACATATATTCACACTTGTTATGTGCTCCTGTAATCTTATAATTACTCAGTGGAACTAAGTACTCAGCTAATTATTTCAGTGCATTATAATGAAATTATTTTGCACGTGGGTGAATTGAGTATGTTATATTGTAGGTGCCCTCCTGTAATTCGGTGCCACAAATATGCTTTTCTTGTCCACCTATAGCAGAATGTATACAGGAAAAATATTGAGTTGGTGAGAAAGGCTTCGGGCTGTTCTGAGTTCAACTGGGAATAGATTTTTTTTTTTTTTTCAAGGGCAGTGTGCAATCATGGAGCTGTGTTATTCCCCATGATTGCCAGTCCACTGGCAAAATGCACACACACACACACACACACACACACACACACACACAAACCACACACATGCACGTGGCGAGGCAGTGTGAAAATGCGACTTCACAACATCAACAAAATATTCAGAGGGAAGATCAGAGTGAAGAGACATCAGACACTCAAGTCCAGGTGATATTACCATTTTTCTGCATCAGTCTGCCCTTTTCCAGGGCCTAGCAGTTGTGCTCTTTGCACTGTGGATTAGCCAAGTCTGTTGTCAAGGCAACATGATGGACATATAAAAATAAAAATTAAGAGGCTTTTAGGGTTACAAGAACTTCTCAGTATGATGCTGTAAAACAGGTCACTCTAAAAGCATACAAAGAGGAGGACAGGGATAGAAATAAGGATTCGGCGTGCAGTTTCAAAGTAAGTCAGATGGACTGCAGCTTCTGACCACATAAATGAACGGGAAGAATTTTGATGCAACATTATGAAATTCTGTATTTTTTGTGAAAAAAAATACAGGGACATACTCATACTGTTGTCTCACACATATATGCAAAACAACCAAAGCATTATTCATTACTGTCCACAGGGATGTTTTGTGTTTATGTGAGGGCAGAACACAGCCACCTTTGTTAGTACCAGCAACACTGCACTAAAATATCAACAGTCATTTAGAATTTTTGGTGAAAACATGCCGAACAGCAGTTTTTCATTTTTCATTTGTGTTATCTCATGAGCGAACTCCATGCATATTCCTCAGTTGTGGTAGTCTGATTAATTCCTTTTATTAAGTTACCACTTTTTACATTTTTAATTTTCCTCACTTTGTGATTTGTGTTTGTATATATTTTGCTTGCCTGCAGTGCTTTAGGGGCCTTTGTAATGAAAGGGAAACAACTTCAAAGAGATTAACTCATCAGCTTTGGATAATAATGAAACAATGCGATAGCACATCATTTTCTTCTCCTGTTGCAGCCACTGTATTAGATATCAGGAAAGAATATTTTGTGTAATTTGATTATATTTTCTCTCTGCGTCTCTGTCTCTGACTTTTATTTATTTTTTTTTATTCGCCTTTTATGAGAAGGAAGAATGCAGGGCATAGACGGTATAATGGCTAACAGCCAATGAACTAAACAGTGGTTTCAGGAAAGCCCACTATAATTGAGGATGAGATCAGAGTTATTGTTCTTCCATCACTACAAGCAACTGTGAAAAGTCAGGGAGCAAGTCAAGGCAGATCATAAACTCAATTGCAGGGAGAAATATTTGTTTTCCACTACAACTTATAGTAGCAGCTAAGTTTGTTATTCAGGAACTCAGCGAGCAGCATATCAGGGAAAGTATATTAGAGAATGATACAAATGTTCAGCCTGGACTGTGGGTGTAGAATGGCTTCGAGCTTGTTAAAAGGGCCTGGTCAAGTTATGTCGGATTTCAACAGCCATTCGCACAGATTGACCTCTCTGGCATTCCGAAGGCCCATAAAGCCTGATTCATCACCCCTTTCGCTTGCAGAGGGCATGCAGAAGGCAGGGAAAGAGCAGCGCTCAGGTATGCTAAAGTCATCCATGATGGAATCTGTCAACTCTGCAAATGGCTCCCTTTCACCCTGCTGCCTTGTGTGTTTTATCAGCTGAAGGAGTCTATGACAGAAAGTCTATTGAACTCTGACTGTCTCTCCATACAAATGATTTCTTCCCACTGAGCAACGTTTGTGTTAGGACCGAGCTTGATTATCAGTCAAATTTGGTCCTGGTGTGACGTTAAGAGTAAGAACTGGTTAGGTGATAGTTGTCAAACGCCTTGTTTGCTGCGAGCATCCCCGTTTACCTCATATCAGATCTTCCTTTTCACCTTCTCTCCTGTAATCATAATTATATTGGGAAATTCTGTTTGTTGCAAGGCTGCTGACAACCCTTGAGAATGAGAAATACAATTTAATAATTTGTCACTGCAAACACATCTTTGAGCGCAGCAGGATTTGGGGGCAGAAAACAACAGGTGGGCTTTAGCAGCATTATGATTGATATTGGATAATTTTTTTGAGTGACAGATAACAAGCTCAGAGGCCGAATGAAGTTTTCCCCAGATGGATATAGAATGCTTTAAACTAGTTAACAGACCTATTTATTCCTGCCATTCAACAACATTATCTCCTGACTGTAAACATGGAAGTGCGATTGATTGACGCAGTGAATTCCCCATCAATAGACTTTCAAAACACTTTGTTCATTGGTTTTGGTTAATGAATAACTGAGCTTAGCCTATGTTTTTAAATATGCATGAAATATTAATTCTTAATTGTGAGTCTCAAAGCCATTCTGTTTTCTTCTCAGATTTTCTTACGCCACAGATGCTCTGACATATATTCCAAGCATTTCTGTTGCTGATAACAAGGAAAACCCTCAAAAGGTAGAGTAGCCTAAGGATTTCTTTTTTCTCCTGAAAGTCTACCCCTGCATTGCTGTGCTGGAAAATGGAGTGTTGGATTTGGGCATACCAAATGCTAGGCTCCCTCCTCACATTTTGTTTCCCTCCACTAGTCCAATTTCATATTGATGAGCTCTGCAGCAATTCAAATTGCATGTCTTCTTTAAACATTTAACTAGCAAAGAGAGCAATCACACTCTTTGCTCAAATCCTGCCTCTGTTGAAAAATGCAAATGCTATTGCTGTGAGAGTAAAATCAGAAAGAGGTACCTGAAGAAGTTCAGATTTTCCGTCTAATTGCAGCCAGGCTGTGTCTTGCAGGTGACATGACCTGGACACATTAGCTTGAAAATGCACCTGCACTACAAGTGATGCATCCATACTGAATTGTAATTTCCATATAAATGTTGCATATGTACTGGTCAATGGATGATAATAGAGAAATAAGAAGGATCCCTCTCTGATCTCCATAGAGAGATCATTGCACCTTTTTTTTGGACACTGAAATAAATAATAAATTGAGTCTTTCCTGTACTGTCATGAACTCAGTTCTGGGTCTCCTGAAAACTGAAGTTTATATGAATTCTTTAAGAAAATGAAAACATACATCTTTGTATCAGCACTGGGTATGATATTGCTTTGTTATTCCCTCATCATTAATAAAAACAAAATCAAGAGCAAGGGATTCTGTCTGCATTATCCTGCTGACAGCTCTTACTCAGTCCTTCTGAAATACCTAGATGTGACAACAATGTTCCAAGGCTCAATGTGTCAGATGGGGAAAACCGAATATATCAAAGCTGCAGCATTAGTGTGCACAAACTCTGGGTACTTTTGCTTTTGGGAAAAATGGGCCAGATTTTGCTTGAATGGGGGGTGAGCAGTAATTTCTGTAAATCATATGAAAGGAAGTAAATTGGAGAAATAACTAAATTGGTTAGGTCTATTTTTTTTCCAACCCTGCCTTTTATAATACTCATTCTGGAAGCTCCCAAGGAAGCTGCTTAAAAATGATAATCCGAGAGAGGAAAGGAGAATCTCCACAGACCTGCTTCAAGCCTGCTTTCAACCCTATTAAGGAATATTATGCAGCCTTCCAAAGAAACCGAACCTCCGGCCTTAAACTCTGCTGCCTGCATGCCTTCCCTGGTCTCATCCTCTCTTGCTGAAACATCAAAATGAAAATCTCAGAGCACCTGTCAAATAACTAATTGATAATTAAAGATTTGTCTTTGACAGACTTTAAGAGGTACACAGATTACAGTTTAATATTTTTTCTAATGTGAATTTGATGGAATTGATCTTTTTTGCAACTCCCCTATCCCCCGTTTTGGGAGCATTAGCCTTAGCTCACCAGGCAAAATTCACTTCTTTCAGTGAGTTTATGTAATGATTTACAAGATCGGCAAAATGCCTAAAAGTTCTCGTTTTCTGGATGTACCTCCAACAAGGTGAAAACACAGATCTCACACCACCAAACCAAGTCCCTAAACACTGCTGCATAGAAGATTGCTCTGCCAGGCTTCAAGCTATATGTGCAGCTGCCTCGGGCAAACTGTGGGACTTGGCGTCATTAAATGTACTGTAGCAAACACTTCACACAAAGCATTGCAGATATATGCTTTGCTTTTTGGGTATTTTTAAAGCATGCAGCTCAGTAATCTTGATTCAGAAGTTAACCTTCCTCTTAGCTATTTCGGCTAAGCTGTTGTCATCATCTATACCTGATGCATCAATGCCGAACTGCGGCTATAAAGGCTGCTGCTACTATCCAGCACTTTATGTTCACTGTTTAAATTATGCCTTTTCTTTTTAGCAACAATCAGAGAAATTATGTGGAGATTCAATCAGATATGAACAGATGTTACGGTATAACATCGCTGCTCATCAGGTGGCATTTTTTACCCCGAATTCATCTCTTTGACAGAGTGAAGGCAGACACGAAGGACCGTCAGAGGTCAAACCTCAAGGATACAAGGTTCTGTGCTACCTGAAGGTTTGTTATGCACCTTATACAATTTGAATGAATGCATTCAAATTTAACAAGTTTTTTGTGAAAATTCACAATGTGACATTGTAATATAACATAGGCTGCTATAATCTGAAGGTTATTACACACAGCGGGCCAGAACGAACAAATGGCCAAGCCTTAGTTTAGCACATCCAAAAGGCTGTTGATTACAGTACACAAGAACATATCTGAATATGCACAATATTTTAACTGCACAAATACATTACATTACATTATTTAAACCTCTGGCTCTGTGGCAGGGCACGGACATATGGCATGCACGCACACAGGCACACATCTATGCACACACACACGTATGTGCGTCATTGCCAGCAAATTCAGTGACACAAAAAGATTTGTTTTGCAGCCACCAGGCGCAATTGCACGCAGTGGACAAGTGCATATGCAAATATGCATGATAGCCGAATTTACAGAAAACACAACAGCATAGCTATATACATTTTTGCAGCAAGAATATTAGTGTGATATTACTGTTTCATTATAATATAGAAGTGCTCAGTGGAAGCTCGTAATAAAGCCTTTACCTTGAGCTGGAAGCTCCATTTATATTAAACCCATGGGTCGAGGAGGTAACGTGCATTGACCATGACACTTGCTATTATTTTAACTATTTTGATAATCTGTAATTATTCAGTATTGCCAATTATTTCTCAAAACATTCTCAAGTAGCACAGCTTGACCCTGTCTTGAGGATCCTGAAGGTCCACGGCTCCGAGTGTAAGCCCTTGGTTTAGAGCGTTTCAGCGTTTTGTCGATATCCATCATGGCTGAAATTCTTATAGCACTTGCAGTGTTCAATGACTCCTTTAAAGACGGTCTCTCTTGTGGCATATATGTCAATTTGTCTGGTGATTTATTTGTTAGGTAACTGAGCTGGTATCACCAAACTCATTCAGGTAGACAGAGTGCATGTGTGTGTGTTAGTGTGAGTCATAGAGAGAGACAATGAGCAAGAGAGAGAGACAGTCTATGCAATGCAATCGTACTTGGCCTGCATCCACTCACACTGTAATGGGAAAAGCAGTGTACAAGCATAACTCTCATGAGAAAACAGGGAAAGATGAGAAAATAAGTGGGTCAAGCACAAGGCGTGAGGGGCAGGACTGGTGAAGAGGACCCCACTGAAATCAATGCAATTCTCAAAGCTTGCTTTGGTGGGATATCGAACACCAGAAAAGTGCACTGTGGTGGTAAATGACGGGCTAAAAGCTGGAGGTGGCTTATCTGAGTTTGATTATATCATTCCCAAGGCATTCTCCGTCGTCACATCGTGTGAGATGAGTATCATAATAGTTGTGTATTTTTGCTGTTACAGTAAATGCTACCTAAATTGTCGTCCATTATAGCACTTGTCTCCCAAGATAGAAGGAATGATACATCACTAGTGTTCTGGTGTTAAAGAAGTTAATTGTTCTGTCAGTCCCTGAGCAAATGCAAGCTGGCCTTCACAGCAATTACCAGGGATATTAACATAATGACAGCAAACAAAAAACACTCATGAAAAACGATATAATTTCATATTTTTAGTCTCTGGCCTTTTATTGTCACTTTCACATGCTGATGTAGCAGTGTTTTGATTAGTAAGACCATTTGATAGAAAGCCTTGACCCTTCAAAGAAAACCAGCCAAGGTTCTTAATTGCTTTGCATTTGAAGAATTTGCACTAATTTTTTTATTGTAATTTGGTAATGATCATCAGTCAACCAGGGAAAACTAGTTAGCTGCACCATAGCAAAGTTATTATTAAAAGTAGCATTGCCATTTTAAACAATCCAGTACAAATACAAACAGTTCAGGAAATGAAACCACGCATTCATCTATGTGGAAGTGAATTGAACAAGAGAAGATCTCAGAGTTACACAAAAATGTATTGCCAGGCCTTTTTAAAAAAATCTCCTAGTCAAATAACAATAACAAAGCCATCCTATCCTCCCCTGTCCTATCCTATCCTATCCTATCAATACAGGAATTGTCATCACACCACTTTAAATGCATAAAAACATGTTTGAATCAGTCAGGTCTTCAGATGTATGCAGAAGAGTCACTTGTGTGAGTGTCAGGTGGGACTATCACCTCAAGCTTTCACACTATTGGCAAAGCATCCTGAGGCTACAGTTGCATACAACCAAGCTGTTTAAGCAAGAAATGTCCATATGCTTTCTTTGGTCCTGGAGAAAGCATTCAACAGACAAAGGAAGTGAATTAAATCCAAAAGAAATCGAACACATTATACAGGTTTCTCTTAAAAGTCTTTTTCTAATGTTAAACCTTGCACACTTGAGCAAAACTAAATGATTCCACATTTAATTAGGTGCAAAGTGTTCAAGGTTTTGTGATGCGTATGTTGTAATGCTCTCTATTTTCCAAATTACTGTGCAGGCCTGATAACTGCTTTGAATTTGCCAGCTCTACACTCTTCTATAAATGTTTACGTAACCTGGCTGCTGAGGTTCTAAGTGACATGTTGAAACCTTTTTGGGCTTTTGGCTCAATTACCAGGGGCGCTGCTGTGGGAAATTGCAAAGTGCTCTGTCACAAAATCTCCTTTAGACAGACAGCTTTTTTTCTGTAAAGAGGATCAACATATGGAATCCCTTACGCACACAACACAAAATTGACCATAATTGGGACCACTTAAAATACAAAATGGAACACTTTCTGAAGAGCAACCAGCCATGATGGAATCACGGGTGACCTCGACTGTCGCTGTCTGCTGCATCCCTCTTTCTCTCTGGCTTTCTCTCTTTATCCAACTCTGTTGCACTTTTTTATATCCTCTTTTTAAAAGACCGCTACATTGCAACATAGATTATGATATTCATATTAAATTGAATACATGAATGTAAATACATACATACATACATTAAATATTTACTTGAATTAAAATAAATGTGCATTAAGCATACATGGAATCATACTCCACAGAGTTTCAGTGACTGCCAGCCATTCATGTAGGCTTCAGTCATTTCAAATCACGGCTTATTCAATATTTTCTGCCACCAGTCAATAAATTTAGCCATCAACACACTGTGGCGTTTTCACACTTGAGCTTCAACAAAATTGAAGCAAATGATAAAATAACAGACACATAATAGAAGTTTTGCAGAGTCCTCATGGGAAAATCCAACATTTCAGTGTCATATTTACTTCGTATAGTGTCTCAATAGGAATTGGTAAGCGCCTTAATGTAATATAAAACACCATGAGTCTAGATCAGGGGGAGAAAAAATCCCATTTACAAATTGTGTCGTCGTTTGTTAGTGGCACGGCACCTCAATTACCCAGTGAGCAGGTTTTTATTTATTCATGCAGACAAAGTCACGTATTCATGAGGATTAACCCAAAACTCGCTCATAGACTGGCAGGCACAGATTGCATATTTTACCATATGAGGAATAGCTGACGCGTTTACCCTCAGAAGATTGAGAGAAAGCAAGATGAGAGAAGGAGAAATGGCTGAGTGAGCTTCTGGGTCACTGCATGGTCAGTTTCACTAACTTTATTCTGATTTGTGTTTTCAAGAATATATAAGAGGGAATTATGAATAATATGTGTGCAGTGGAGAGCGTTCTTGCTTTGGAGACGTGAAAGAACATATGGTGCTATAATAGGAGATCGGAAATAGTGTCACACCATCTATATGTAACCCTGCTTAATGCCCCCCCCACCCCAGAATAGGGGCATATTATCTAAAACTGCAAAAACTATTTGAAAGGAGATATTGCCTGAATAAATACAACATCTACATCCACATTCACAAACAAGCTTAGAAAGAAAACAGACAATTTATGCATCAATTCTAGTAACAAAAAAAAAGAAGTCATCCAGTGTTACACTGAATGCCAACAAAATACATTCCCTTCAGATCAAATGTACTCTCTATGGAAAATATCAAATCATCCTAATAGCCAAACTTCTCTTCAGAAATTGTTAGGGAAATCCTCTGTCCCCTGTCATATTACCCACATTTATCAGGATGCAGCATAGCCATTACGTCTGGGGGTTTATCAAATTATCTGCTTGCAGAATGGCCGAAAAGGGACGCATTACAACCAGCCGACTTTGTCTGAGCTGCTGCAAAGCAATATTCCAGGATGCTGCAGCAACCAAAAGCAAATTATGGTGAACATAACGCAGAGTTCAGTGGAGCGTTAACAGAATGGATGGCCCTATCCTGATTTTCTATCTGTTGGGACAGATGTCCCTAAGTCCCTATGACTCGTGAGGTGGACGGCCCTGTAAGCGATGGCAGATGCTCCAAAGGTAAGACAGATGGATTTTGCCAGGGTTCTGTGAAAGTATGCACATTTTTCACTTTGAAAAAAAAATAAATAATATTAATCATTTGCAATACAACAAAGACAATTGTAATGCCTAGGAGGGAATGATAAAAGAAGAACAAAAACTTAAAATGAGACTGGAGCCGTTACATTACAGAGCCGGAATATACAGAACAGTATATTCTCAAGGAATTTAATGGGAGTGCAGATTTGAACCAGAGGCTGGGACTGTTTCTCTTCAGCACTGAAGACCATTCAGAAAACTGCAGCATAAAGAGACTGTTAGTGCCCAGTGTACGGCTTCTTTTGTCATGAACCGTGAAGACAAAGCACACTGAAAATAATTCTCCGGCTCTGAGCAATCATTGAAACAATGTAACATGAGAAAAAGCATCCATTCACTGCCTATGATGTGTGTGATTGTCTTTCTGTCTGCAGCCGTCTGCAGCATGATCGGGGGGACGTGTGGGTGTATAAGTATATTAAAGTAAATGAGCGCCTGCTTGAGAGCACGCAGGCATGTGTCTGCTGCACATGTGATTATGTATGCATGCATGTCTGTTATACCCAAATCCAGGCAGCAGCTGACAAGTAGCCCAAACCCAGCATTTCACAAGCACCATGCCTTCTAATGCACTGTGATATCAAGCTCTCATTGTTGGGTAATTGCCGCTGATGGAGGAAAAAAAAAGAACAATATTTCATTCAACACAATCTGTGGTAAACTGAAATCAATGAGGCTGAATAGTGTATTAAAATTTGATCGGATCACTGACGACCAACAATGACAACAAACAACATGGAACAGAACTCCTTTTTTTTTGGACAGACAAAGCCTCTCAGTGGTTTAAATGTTGTTCAGTGTGGCCAGGATAATGGCGGCTTATTGATCCTTTCAGAGTTTATTCCAGCCCCCGACATTTTCAGTGCTTCACATTAATTTTGAAAAGAGGCAGTGACACTATGCGAGCTGCGTTTTGGAATGTTCTCGTGTTGGGCTGCTGTGTTCATGTTTGATCCCTTGCAGCAGCAGAACCGCACTGGAGAGGGATCAGCGAGTAGAGGCCTTCAAAGACCCTTAGGTTGTCAATGGTAGTGTTTTGTGCTCCAGATTTCTGATCTTAGCTGTAGTTGTACAACGTGGGAGGTTTGTTCAGCTACATGCAGATCAAGGTGTATGTATGTGCTTGTGTATGCGTGCTTTCTTTGTCTGCCTGGTGTGTGAAGTTTCTGCATGTACTGCGCATGTGTGAAAATAATGGTGATTAATCAAGCAACCAAAAACCAAACAGGATTTTTTTAACATTTTTTTTTTATAGAACAAGAGCAGCTACACAGAAGAGGGGAGAAAAGTAGGTCAGGTTTTAAGCTTCAAGTATGATGAAGTTGGACTTTAAAACGGAACATTTTTTACCACCATTTCTCCTTCAGTCTCGACATTTTTATTAAAAGGAACAATTAGGAAACAGTGCTTCTTTTTACTGAACACAAATACCGCACGTGTGGTCCATGAGCTCAGTTTTACACTGTGCTGTGCACACAGAGCAGCATTTGTTTTACTTGAAGCCTAAAATTGTCCCAAATTGGCATTTTCCTGCATTTTTAGCAGCTGCCTCTTCCTTTTACTCTTTATTCTCTACTTTTCTTCATCTCATCATTTATTGTTTGTGCTTTTCCTCTCCATTGTATGCTTAGACAGGCATAATAACAATAAAAGGTCTAACAAAGCTTCAAGGAAACAAAAAATTTAAAGAGGAGCTTTTAGTTACCAAATTTATTCAGTTCCTTCAGGGATGATTTCAGCCGTGCATTCAACATGTATAAGAAGTTGAGTTGCAAGAGAAGGTTTTCTATGGTGTGTTATATGGACCTGTATTCCCTCAATCATCCTTTCTACCACATGAAATAGAAGCCAGCATGAGACCCTGTGGCACCTCTGTCAAAACCACCATGTGTTGTATTAAGGGTGTATTATGGCATGGACCAGTGACTCCCAGATGTGACAGCAGGGCTGATCATCAATTATTATACCTCAGTGGATCAAAATGAGCATATCTGCTCGTTCCAACATCCGCAGCGCTGGCCTGTGGCGACTGAGCGGCGGCTTAGTGCACCTCCAGTCCCCCCGTCTACCATCCCCTCTGCACCTGTGAGCTCAGCGACACCAGCCGGAGCTCTCGCAGAGGCAGTGGGACATGCCTCGAGACAACATCTGCCTCCCCTTGGTGACCTGCCGAGTTAAGCCAACTGCAGAATCAAGGGCATGCTCGTAGAGGTCCCTGATTTTATCATAACAAAGACTCTGCCGGCACTGCTGCCTGTAGCTGGCTTCAGGAGGCGTTCCAGTCTATTTTCTGCTAACACTTTGAACTCACTGTCTAACACTTTCTAACGCTGTCTTTCTTTCACTCTCTTGCCATTCTATCTAAAATGAACACCAAGGGATACAGCCAAGAATCTAGATTTATGTCTGTGAAGACATCAGCCACTACAGTTACAAATATATTTTAGAGACTCTGAAAAGAGTCAGAGTTGATATTCTTACATTTTTAAAAAGCAAGCAAATACATGCTCCTACGACAACACAGTATTATTATGATTATGTGTTTTGTTATGTTAAGACACCATTTATATATTATAAATCCAGTAACATTACAGAAAAATAATTTCCCACAAACTATTGGGAATTCCCTTTAGTTTGTACAATTCATGGCACTTATTCACAATCAGTTCTGTGAAGAATTTGCTATCAGTAGAGGGGAGCCTCTGTATGACAGATGTTTGACACTTGAAATCCAGCAGGACCCCTGGCTGAATGAAACCAGGACAAATCAATGCAATCACGCAGGTGTCTGGGGAAATAGGGACAAAGAGACACAGTCTGCCTGCTTGCTTGCCGGAGCTCCTGGCAAGGCTTGAGCACCAGGTCTGCTTATGCATGGACTGGCAGACAGCTGACTGACCTCACGAGTGCTACATTGCCTTCAGGTCCCCACAGATGCCCGGGTAGCAGTGCCTCGCAAACTTGACTAGGGTGAATGTGATGAATGCCTCGGCTCGCCTGCTGAGGAGGGTACACAACAACCGGGTTCAAGTGTTTGGTGTCAAGCCCCTCAAAAGCCCCCTGTCATTTTGTGTTTGGCCAAACATGTCCTGCAAGGCCTACCTGAAAATCTATTCCCTCAGCATGTCCCATCCGAAAACCCCATCCTCTTCCTCCTCTCTTTCTTTCTGTACTCATTCAGCACAACTCCTTCTTCTTTTCCTGCCACACTCTCACTCCATTTGTCAGAGTTACCAGCCTGTGAGTGGCTTCTGAAGTGATCCATTTGTCCGTGAATACCAATTTATCAGCCAGTCAGTACATACATTGATCGGATGGGGATAGGGTTCTATACAGTACGGTGGGGAGTAATCCTGTTCATGTGTGCGCATTCAACACCTGGATTAAATCACAGTGGTAACTCAGGATGCAGATTAAAAACATACTGTAACCTGCATGCTTTATTATATTCCAACCAATTGAATTAACTACTAGTAACTTCATCATAATTTGAAAGAGAGTGTGTGTGTGTGTGTGTGTGTGTGTGTGTGTGTGTGTGTGTGTGTGTGTGTGTGTGTGTGTGTGTGTGTGTGTGTGTGTGTGTGCGCGCGCGCGCACGCATAAGGGGGTGTGTGTGAACTATTACGCATGAGACTTATTGCAATTTTATGCCCGTGCTTGTGAAATTAATGATTTCACAGGAAAATATTGCATTTCTCGTGAATGACACATTTTAGTAGAAATATGCTAATACGTGAAATATAGACAGATGGCATCATAGTTGTGGCCGTCTGTCATCATATCATTGATGTCATTGCAGCAATACTGCAGCTATCACTGTAAATTGAATCTCATCAAAACTGCAGTTTATCCCACAGTGATTTCTTATTGAAAAATAAGCCAGAGTAAGGCAGCAATATAATTCTACATTGGTCACAGCAGCCGTTCGCAAATTGAAAATTTCTCTTGTTTTGTTCCTCCTTCCTATCCGTCAGCATACTTGTAATGTTCATTTTGCTCTGATGCGTCAATACATGTGCTCTTGTCGGGACAATGAAGCTTTAACATGTCTTTTCTGCATGGTCCGAGCCTGCCATGCTGTTCTGCAGCATATCAGGACAACCCAGGTCAATAACATTAAAGGCTGGGAGAGTTGGTGAAAATACAACCCCTGTGATGCTGTGGTCTGCTCAGCCTTCAGGAGACATATTGATGCACAGTTATTTTGGTCAATAAGTCCTTCTGAGCAGAGGCCATCCTTATCCTTGAGACCGACTGCATGTGAAAAATGAGAAAGGGATGAGACCATGCATTTTAATCTGTCTATGGCGCTATATCTTGAAGGGAGGGTATGAGAGGAGAGAAGGAGTGTGTGTGGAGAGAGAAAGGAGAGAGATGCACTTCCTCTAACCCCATCTCAGCCTCACTAATGCTGTTGTTAACAATAAACCAGACCACTGGTTACACTGAAATACAACACCTCCAAGGCAGGGCATAATGGCTTTATTGAAATACGAAGTCGGCTGACCTCTGTCCTCATGACAGAATTTATAGACACACATAAAATCTCAAATTAGGAGATTTTCTATTCTCACATTTTCATATGCACAAGCCAAAGTAGATCCATCGCCATTTGAAAGATACAGACTTAATGCTGGGAAATTAAATGGGGCATATCCACTGTGCACTGCTTTGGGCTCAAGTTTGAGCTGGCAGGTGTGTACATTGTGTACACAGTGTGTGCATGTGCGTTAGTGTACATGTTGTGTGAGCAGGGTGGGGTTGGTGGGTGGGACAGGAGCAGTTAAATCGCAAGGAAAAATGTTAATGCTAACACAAACTCTCAAGCTAAAAATGAAAAGTAGTGGGATTTTGTGTAAAAAGCTATCTATAACAAATGGCCTTGAATAAAACATCACCACATCTATATTTTATAGCTTCCCATGTTTTCCTCCCGCTTCTGAAGGGAGTGAAAGTTTCTGCTCTTTCAGGCAGGTATAACCTCAGCTCATCGTACTGAAAGGACAGCGTGATTCTTTCGAAGTGGGGAGGGTTGTGGTGTCCAGATCTTTAGAGAGATTTCTTCAAAGTGTAAAAGTTCAACTAAGTTATTATATGAGGAGCTCTGGCTTAGAGGTTTAATCGTGTTTACTGGCTGCTTGATTTCAACCAGGTTACATAAAACAAGGACAAATCATTTCGTTACACAGTCTTTTTGCACCATATGTCAAAAACCATTAGCATCCAATAAACAGCTTGTCCATTTTTGATTTCAGGAGAGTTGTTGTTGTTGTTTTTAATGATTCATGTTTGAAGCCGCAGAGATCATATCAGCTAGATGGAATCAAGGACCAAAGCAGTTCACCTCTCTCGAACTGAGCACTTCACAGGTTTAATATGCAGTCCGAGCCATATTCCAGTTTAGGAATCACAGAGTCAGTGAAATGGAACAAAGTGAATTGCAGGCTGGGGCCTCTGAGCCTCTATCCTTGTTTGAAGTCTCTCTCTATCCCTGCCGAGTTCAGAATACATTGTCCAGAGACACGATCAAACTTGGCAGCTATTGATCCCTTCCCAAACCAGACACAAGACTTACTGAACATGTTAACAACTTCGGAATGAGTATTTTAATTGTACATGTCTTTGAAAAGCCCACTCAAGTCACAGTGCTGCTGAGTGAATTTGAAGTAACAACTGTTGGACAGTCAAACATGGTGCATCCAGCCAATTTCCTTATTTTTCTCTTAAAAATCGAGCTGAACTCTGAGTATTCAAATCACATTTATGGGAACACACTAGAGCGTTGACAAATGTTGAAATAAAAGCGTTAAAGGATAGTAGGATACTTTAAAAATAAATACCGAAGGATGTGTCACTCATAATGAGCTGTAGGCTGTGGTTTTGTGCTTTCAGTCTAAACACTGCTTCTCAGTTGAAATTATTTTGTAAGTCAGCTCTAAGCACTGTCAGAAAAGTGTTCAACTTCCATTTTAGATTTTTTTCTCCTGTGGTCGTGACATTGAAGCACTTCCAATAGTATGAAAAGTGAACAGTAAATGCCATGCACTGATTGTTCCAAGATCTTCTTATATATTTTTTGGGATTGTCCTGGTGAGATCTGGATGATTGTACCAGAAAGCTCCTGTCTCAACTTCACAGAAGACTTTGGCAGGGTAACAAAGACAAGGCCTAATACTCTGGAAAAGGAGGTTTCTAACATGACACTTTTCAGTCGTTTGAAGGAGGATGGAGAGAGATTTCTGCTAGCTGAGTTGACTCCTGCAGATCAATAGCTCGTCTCTCTCTCCGAGACAACTGGTGTGGCATTTGAACCAGATAAAACAAGGGTTCCCCTCCACCTCACCTCTGAGAACTGAGCACTTCTACCAAATCCCAATCGGTAAAGAAGGATACAGATGAGTCCATCTAAATCCCCTTCTGACTCAGCTATAGACCCCCGGCGGTCAAAAAAAGGAGAGCGAAAAAAAAAAAAAAAAATCTAAAATCATCTTAAAAGGAAAAGTCCAATCTATGTAGGTTAATACTCACTGTTGCTTCATTTAGCTCTGTTGCAAGCCCACTGGGGTGGCTGTAAAAAGTTCTGGGAGCCAGAAGGCACAAAGGTTTTAATTTATTTATATGAGGGAGAATATATATCGCGAAGCAAACGGTGCAAATGATGTGAAAAATAAAGGAGTTTGAAGACGTTATCTTGTAGATTGTAGGATAACTGCAAGAAAAAGAATATGCTGCATTACCATTTTATGTGCAGCTTGAATTAAATATACAAGCAGCAGCCGAAATATCTCTGATAACATGACAATATGTGAGGTCATGATGTGAAATGAATGAGAAATGCCCCCCCTCCCCCCCATCTTTCAGCAACCACCAGCAAGATGTATCCTCAAGCAAGGCACTTCATTCTTAATTACTTTAGTGAAGCTGCTCATTTGTCAGCAGCAGTAGACGATGAGATGGGCTGGCACAAGTAAAAGGTTGCCCTGGCAGCCCCTAAGTGTGTAAATGTGCAGAAGGGCATTTCTATCAAAGAGAACGTCTGCTCAGCTAACTTTACATGAATAAAAGTTGAGGGGGAAAAATCAAGCCTTACAGTCTTACAGCAGTTCATCATCTTTCTAACCTGTGGTCAGCCAATTATCCTGATCTTGCAACAATGTTGGACTCTCTGAACAAGGGTCCTCTTCTCTCTTGCATGTCAGCTTAGTCTTTCCCCCTGGTCGCTGATGACATTGTAACACTAATTACAGCTAATTGTTCTATGCTGAATGGATTTAGTCACATTGCAAATGATATGCCATTGGTCAGTGTCACAATGTTTCTACAGAAAAATTCAATGGGGAATGGAAATTTGCACAAATGAATGTAATTAAGAAGCACATTCATTACTTCTAATTGCATATGAGAACCCTCAAAGTGAAACTGAGATTGGACTCATATGAATAATTAATGCAGCTAACTGTACTGAACACTATGGCGTTGTTGCCGTCACATAATGATGTGCTAAAGTATTGGTATGAATGACAAAACCTAGCATTGCAGTTTCGCACCAAGGCTGGTTGTAGAGTTCTCAATACAGCTATTTTTTTGTGCTTTCTCATGAAATCCCTTTATTCATGGGCAGATTGTGTCTAGACAGTTGAATTCCAATCTTAGTGCAAGCTTGGCATTGGCTGCTAGACATACAGGGTAGAGTCAGAGGTTTGAGAAGTATTAAAAATTCCCAGTGGTCCCAACGTGTTTGGCACTCTAGATCAAGTCAAGTGGCCTTTTCCAAAGACAAGAAAAAGGGCAGTTGAGAATCAGTCAACTGGAAACTCAGTCTGAAAGCTATTATGAAAATGTTGGAACTACAGAAATCAAAGAGTTGAGAACCTAACCCCCACAAAGTATGAACTCAGCAAGCCTTTAATCAGATTATTTGTCTACTGGCATCAGGAATTCTATAATGTGCTATAAAAGCCTGGGACACAAAATTGCACCAAGTGGAAAAAAAAAAGAAAAAAATGTATTGAAATCTGTTATTTGATAAAGAAATTCCCTCGTGTAAATAGTCTGTAATTTTATAATACACCGTAAAGCATGTTTAAAACTATAATCTTATTATACTTGCAGTGTTTAAAAAGGATTGGCTTATCTTAATAGCAGATTTAGATCTTAGGCAGACAAGGTGTAAGCTGGTCATTTGAAAGCCATATGCCACAGATTAAGATACAGCACTATACTGTACAGCTTTTTCATGTTTCTTACAGAGACTAATGCACTACTTCAAAACTGCCTTTAGTGAGCTGCTTCTAAGTGGGCAAAAGCGCAAGCTCTTAAATCCCCCAACTCCAACAACAGGAGAAAGAAATAAGTATATTACAAATCATCCAGAGAACAAAATTGCGTATTGTTTGAAAAATGTGAAGGATTTAGACTCAGGGATTTGTTCCCACTTTCCTGCACTTTGTCTGAGGGCTTAGCACTGTTCGCTGTTCGTGACATGATGATTCCCATCATTCAACAAAAGCCTTTCAGGACATCATTGAAACGACATCAACGTAACGGCGCAGGCGGTCCAAAATTAATAAATGCGGAAAAAGAAAAACACAGGATTTAATTATTCATTGTCAACAAAGCTTAACTGATCACAAGTGCAGGAACATCACTAAGAACAAGGCCACAGATCATTACTGAAAAAAAAGCAACAACAACCACAGAATCAACAGGACACAATGTCTGTGCCAAGATGGGTCAAGAATTACATTTTCATCAACTGGATGCTTTTAGCTTTCCACGTAAAACAGTGTTCTTAGTGATTCCAGGACACGTAAGTCACTTCTGATGTCGACAGTCGAAGGCAAACCTCTCTAACTGTGCTGAAAACTGAGGAAGCCACTGCACTGAGTCACTATATGAGAGGCCGTCATCTGAAGCAGCAGTGTGCATCTGTCTTATTTGAGGGAAGAGATGCATCGCATATCATTATGCATTCCTGTTTTTGATGTTTTGATGAACTGTTGCAATTTGGCCAAAAGGGACAGGTACGATTCATCATGCCTAATTGTTCTGGATGTGTCGTTCTGTAAAAGCCATCTGTCAGACATACGGGGGCTGGACCTAAAAACACACATGCTAATGATATTAATTCACGGCTTTTATCTTTTTGTCGAGACAGAGGAGGAAATATCAAAACCTTTGGAACAATGTGTGACAAAGGAGGTGACAGCAGAAGACTGATGGCGGGGTGGTGAAGTAAGCCTGGAGGGGGAAGCAAGAGCCCATAAAATGAACAGCCGCCTAACTCATAAATAATAGAAACATAAAATGTCATATGAACTTTATTTCAAGAGTGGGTGGTCTAATAAAGATGCAGGTTTAAAGACGAGTTGAGAAATTCATTGTCATAAGAAGGCCACATGGCTCGCCTTTGGCACAGACAATTATTCAGGGCAAGTTGACATTCAGGTCCAAGCTGAAGCACCTTTACAAAACAATACTGCGTTTGACTCACGAAATTCTCTTTCTGCCGTCGCTTAAGTCTTTCAATCTCTGAGCTCTATTTCCTCCTCTTCACTTGGAGTCATTCCATCTCCTCTCCCCTCTTTCCACTTTTCCTTGTTCTTTCTGCTTTACAAATTGAGACGACATGATAAGAGATTGCCACCGCCATGCCAGCCTGGTGCTCATTGATAAAACCATATCTAATCCATCTTAGGCCCCCCTCTGTCACCAACGCACTCATCTCTGAGACGGTCAACATGCACAGGATCCATCTCTCTTTTTGAACTGAGTGGCACAGAGTCAGAGTTTATCTTTAAACTTCTGGAAGGATAAAATGGAGCCGGATGAGTCAGACGACTTCCACTCTGTCTGCAAATGATGTGAGAGTGTGTGTGCAAGCGTGTGTTAAATCAGCAGCATCTCAAAGCTGATGAAAGAAAAGTTTGGGGATTTTCACTGTAGGTGAGAATGCATTGGGTTGAAAGCATATTCTTAATCAAATTCTACAAATATTAAACATGAGATTCCTGTATTTCTCATAACCAGCGAAGACATGCAATCTGAAAGCTGCATAGTTCTAGATATATTTCATGGGAAGAATATACATTATCATAAGATTAATCAAATCACTTCATATGGTGTTTACACAACCTCAAATATGATCAGGTCTCCTAAGAATTACATTAGCTTTAATGTCATTTGGTGTGATAAGGTTACAACAGAGCATTTAAAGGGGGCTGTGTGGTCAGATAGTTAAAATGACTTTTCTAATATCAATCCACCAAAATTAGATTCCAGTATTACACTCTCAGTTATTCTGTTAACACTCTCACTCTGCTGTGATTTTTAATGCAGCAATTTGTAAAAGTACACATGCAGTTACTACATTAGCACGGTCTTCTATCTAAAGCTAATGCACCTCAACAAATATTACCCTGGAGGGAAAGTGGGTAATAAGTGCGGTATTTGAGTAAGTTTATGAAGTATGAGATGTTTATGTCACTGAATATTAATGAGATGATGAGCAATTGCCTCTGTATGTGAATGAATCACATATATGAATCACTGCTGTCACCATAGTGAATACATTAAAGAGAACAGCTGGGGAAGGCGAGGTTTGATCATTAGATGTATGTGTTTATATGCGAGTTCATACACGTGCCTAGTGTACAGATGTGTGTGAGTGTGAGGGGATGTGCAGGTCAGCTGCTTTAGGCTATCTTGTAAAAAAAAAAAAAAAAAAGATTTCTTGCTGTAACTTGCAATATCCTGTTATCAAAAATAGAACAATCACAAATGGGACGGACCTTTGCATGTAAATGAGCTGGAAGCCATCACCAGGATGTCACCCATCCTGTCTAACGTCTAACAAATGCATTCACAATCACACTCACACTGACACCCCGGCCCCGGACCTGTCAGCGCAGCTGCTGGGGAGGAAGATGCACCGAGGAGTGTTGTCTCACTTACAGCTATGACACAATGGCTATACAGCACGTAGGTGTATGCAAGGCAATCTATTTCTACCTGTCCTGTTGATTTTCTCAGCTGGATATAAAAAAAAAGACTTTTTTTTTTGACAGGTAACTCCAAGTATTGGCTAAAGCATTTCTGTCAGAGATACACAGGGGCCACAGGAGGAGTGAAGGTCTGCACCGAGCTGAGCCTCGATCCAGTCTGCAACATTTGATGCAGGCTTACCTCCAGAAAATAAAATCTGATGCACCAGGACCAGAATATCCAGCTTAAAGTCTGGTGGTGGTATGTGACAAGGACACATTGATAGGGGACTCAGAATAGCCTTGTTCATGTTAAGGTGGAGCAAAATCATTTCAGCAGCAGCATTGGCATGCTGCTGGTGCGCAGGCTTTGGATCCACACTACCACTGGTGAAAAACCCAGGGTCCTCTGCGGTGTGTCTTAAGCACTCTTCTTCTTCTTCCCCTCAGCCAGTTATTTGAGCAATAATTTTAAAAAATCTGTTGTATATGGATGAGGATGGAGTTGTGCATCCCTGCGTTCAGTGGAGCTTTTTATGGAGAACATCACTGGGCAGTAAGCCATGCAGTGACAGCTGTCTTGTGAATCATTTGAATAAATTCAGCAACAGAGTTCCAACTTCAGAGGTAAAATTTCCCTTATGGCATACAGCTTAGTGCTGGACAAAATTCATAATATTCAGGCTTACAAAAATCATTGTCAATAATAAATGCACAATGGTGCAAGTTACACCCTTAATATTATTCTGCGCTCCCGTGACAATGGATTAACTGCTTGTTTTGATCAAATCCAGTTTAGTCGATTTTCAGTTTTAAATCTCAACATGAAAAAGTGATAGACACGCTACATGGAACAGGAGTTTATTTCCCTCTCAGCAGCTCAGCTCCTCCTTGGTTGACTTCCTGTGCCACAAAACCGTTGTCCTGCTTGTATATAAAGAATGACCTCACAAAAAACAGCATGTACAGCAAAGCACATTTTATGTGGAACTAGCTTGTTGCCCGTTGTTAGACAGAAAATGGTCTCTTGTTAAGCGTTTGTGAGGCTGTGTTGTTGCTATGACAATCACAGCTGTAATCTCAGTAAACGATTTCACTGTCTAAAAACACAGATGGCCACCTGTAAATTGCAATAAGCAACGTCCGCCACAGAAATCACCAGAAATGATAATAATGAAAAGACAGAAATTAACAGATTCGCCTGCTGTCTGAGCAGAGGGAGTTCAGTACTCACTCGATTCAGGGTCTGAGTTTCCATCTCCCTCAGTGCGGCTGTTAGGTGATGTTTGCTCATAGTACTCCTCCTGGGGGAAGCTGAGGGGAAGAGGCTGGGCGGTGCTGGCCGTGCTGCTCGGCTCCGGGTCTCCCAGCCCGCTGTCACTGCAGCTCTCCTGGGAACCGTCTGGGAGATGGAACGTCACACGGCGCTGGGTCTAGAGCACACCAACAAACAAGAAATGTTCTATTAAAAACGCTTCCGATTCAAATGGATGTAGTGTATAAAAAAACCCCCAAAACATTAAATTGTTTGCTGCTGTGACTCCACAATGGTGGAATAAGCTCTTCATTGACGTCTAGACAACACAAACTCATCTGCCCTTGAACAAAAAAAAAAAAAACAGTTGTAGTTATTGCTTTGGGTAAAAGTTTCTGCGAAATAAGGGTCAGCTATAGAAATGCAATGTAAAAGATAAGTCTGAGAGCCACTACAGTCAATTATTAAACAAAATTTCATCAAATTTTTGCTACTCTAATCCTAAAAACTGCTTTTGCTCTTTTGTTGTTTCAGAATAGTTAGTTCATCCAAGTATTGAAAAAAAAAAAAAAAATTAAATAAAAATAAATAAATAAAAGGTCCAGGTTTCTAGACCTTGTGGAGATTAATGGAGTTTTGTCCTGTTCACAGCATTGTAGAATTACATCTCAAAGCAGTGTTAAGTTTGTGCTTGTCAGGGTAATCCATCAAACACAATGCCGTGGAAGGTCCATTGAAATGTCAAGATGAACAAAGATGTCTCCCTCTGGAGCAAACCAGCGTTGAATTCTTAAAAAATATAATATTTCTATGCTTTGACAATTGAAATTTCTTCCACCTCCATTGTACTGAGATGAGGATCTACTCTCAGAGGGAGATCTTGAAAGGCAGAGTCCTGTTTGGGTGAACTGACCAGCCTTGAGCCAAGTCTTAGTGAGTCACTAAACCGATGTAATCATCCATTCATAGACTTTTTTTTTCCATTTTCTTATCAAAACACTGACTCATTTAGCAGAAATATTTAAAATTGTGTCCTTAAAAAGTCTGTTCTTCCAGCACCTTGCTTTTAAAGTATCCTCTATTGGTATTCTTTCTGCTCCCAGAGAGAGTCTTGGCACACCACCACTGACAAACAAAGATTATTAATATCATCATGAGTGGTGACAACAATGCTCTTTTATGGGCGAATGAACACCACGAGATGGCATTTACAAGGGAAATCTTTGCCTAATTGTATAAAGTGTTGTTGTTACATTCTCAATACTGCATCCATCATCTTTACCTGCGTTTCGTTGGAAAATATGCCAAAACCGCATCCTGTCACCAGGGGGGACTAATTGAAAACACTGACCTCATAACCCAAAAATGATTTCTGGTCTGTTGAGTCGACCGAATTACTTTTCAGATAATAAACTGACTATAAGATTTATAATTGAGACTTCCTGGCCTGATAATAGATGGGATGTGTATTAGCAGGTTGAACTATGTCCTAGTTTTCCCTCTCACCCAGTTTAGACACAAAAGAAGTGGAGATGTGTGTGGAGGCTGAGACTTTGATTTGGAAAGTCTTGGGGATCACAGGAGTGTGGGCATTTTCTTCTGAAAGGTGCAGGCCTCTTTGATTTCTCTGGAGGTTTACAGAAGTTCATGTTGCGACCTTTCTTTAGAGCTAAAAAAGAAAACACGCTCTATGTAGTGCATGTTCGCAATTCCCCGACAAAACAAACCACACAGTTACAGTCATTCATACAGTCATATTGTGAGGCGCGCTGGGTAATCTGGACACATCGCTGATTAAATTTTTCACTTCCTTTTTTAGAATATATATATATTGCTTTGAGCATGACAACGAGAAAAATGAGGAGTGAGGAGATCAGACTTGGCTTTGAGGTAATATCTGTAAAACTGAGCATTGTCACAGTGATATATGCCGTAGCTTGAATTCATGTCTCCACATGATTCCCTGAATAACATCACACTGCATCACACTGTATAAGGGCATAAAACACATAAAACATAATTACGCCCTCAGCTTCGGTTATTGCGGTGAATTTTATTCCTCCCATTATTCAAACTGATAAGAGATTTTTTTTTTTTTTTTTCCAGAGCAAATACAACTGGAGCGAATATGACTATCTTGATTTTCTTCATCGCTCTAGCAATAAAAGCAATATGCAAGTCCTGAATTAAAAACATCATTAACACGTGCTCCTTTAAGCTCAGGAGGAGATGTCTCTGTGCAAACGTTTTCCCTTTGCCAGTATAGAGTGTAGATAAAGCACTTATTGTTCTTTGATAAGGCTAAATAAGGCTTGGAAAATAGGAGTGAGGGAGAGTGAAATAAAGTCTGGCGCTAATGAAGGACAAACTGCCAAAAAACAAGTGCACAAAAAGCTTCATTTAAAAACTATCAGAGAGGGTTGACTAACCTAAATCCACACAATTAGCACCCTGAAAGCACAAGTGAGTGGTTTTCAATATTGTGGTGTTGAAACAGCTAGCTAAATATTCTATTTACTTGATTCATCTAGATCCCGAGGCCACAAATGACTGCGTGTGAGTGTTTGTGTGAGTGCATGCTAGTAAGAAAAAGACAGATAAGACATGAGGGGAAAAGGAGCGGGGAAAAGTCCATGTAGTCAGAGAGCAGGAGCACACACGCAACCTTCAACTCATGTGAGAGATAACTGCTCAGAAAGAAAAGCTTTTTGCTGCTGTTGTTTCTGTTAGGAAAATAAGAAAGGAAACATGCGCTGCACTAATTTCTTAATCACATAAATATATATGATGTGCGACTCTTCAGAATTAATCCTGCTTTTTTTCTGCATGTGTTGTGGCATCTTCTGCTGCCAAATGATGAGGAGTATTTCTAAAGTTCTGTTTTTCCCCCTCTCTTCTATTCATTTCTTAAGACAGAGAAGAGACGAATACCTTGTTGGCAAAATCATATAGTTCCATGTGCCACGTTTGCCCACGCTTTCAAGTCGTCTAAATGTCTACTTGTTCTCAAACAGTGTTGGCAGCTGTTTCTCAAATTACTGGAGGATGCACGCAAAAGCAAAGTCCAGGTTCCAGCAAAAGAAAGAGCCCACTTATGGAGGGTTGGCAGCTCTACAAAAAGCATGCTTCTTCTCCACATGACTCTAATTATTGGAAACTTGCTCCAACAATGGCATCCAAAATCTATTAGAACAAACAGCTGTCTGTGACAATTAGGACACAGTCATTTTGCATAAGGGAGTGTCTTCATTTTTAGTGCTGCTGTTTATCCAAGCCCATTCAAGTTTGTGCCAGATGTTACGAAAAGCCTAATTTGATTTCACGATGCACTCACTAATAAGTTGTTTAGAGCTACAATATTAATTACAATTAAATACCATTAATGAGTCTTAAATAAATAAAAGTTTGCTCTCAGTGGTAATGACTAATGTGAATATAACATTAATGTTGAAAGGCAAACATGACAAACAGAAAACAAACATTCACAGAGGAGTCAAGGTGAGTGTTTTGCTAGGCATTATCACTTATTTAAAGAAGCTGCCAGAAATCCATAAAGCAAAGACAAGCTGCGGTAAGAGATATCAAGACCAAACAAAGCCCGTTCAGCCAGATAAAACACTGCCTTGAGAAGTATGTACACAGAGATAAAATGAACAGGAGAGATGCATGCCAAGTTCTACCATATAACAAGCCAGCCAATCCAAAACCCTCCCCCTGGTAACCACCCAGACAATAGGCGTGTGGGGCCGGATTCACGGGTTACCGGATTAGAAGTCCGTTATATTTAGATATAGAGGAGGAGAGGCCAAGTGGCTGCAACCTTGTCCTTTGGTAAGCCCCATCACTTTGAGTTTTATTATTTTATATACTTGTTCACCAACTAACACTCTCTGGAAGCAGCATAAGAAGTCAGCGCTGCACAGAGAAGGACTTGGCTGACAACCACCTCACTTTGAGTGATAAACAGGGACCACTTAGGAGTGAATCAGGGGAGACTGGCTCTGCCATTTCAGATAAGGATCAGCTTGCGGGCACACCTAGACCTGCATAAATCTCTTCAGCGGAGATGGTGATTTGTCAAGTCGCGCATGTCTTATGTGGAGCGGGGGGAAAAAATAAAAAAAACAACAGCAATGGCAAGGTATTTATCCAAAAAACGCAGTCTCACTTGTCCCTATTCAGCTTTACGTCAAGATCATAGACCATCTGCTTTTACTTTGCCGGGTGTGTCCTTTCTTTTTGTACATGCTGTTCCAGCACTGCCTTTTATGTGTGAGGTGATATGCCACTGTGTGCAAAATGATGAGTTAGCGGGAACATGCAAGAAGGAGGTGATTCTAGCAAGTGGGTTGAGAGATTACTGGGTGATTTTTGACAAATCAAACAAATTTTTTTTTACAGATTTCATCTGTTACTGAGTCATCTGCTGTGATCTTCTCTGTGCAACATCAACTATGGCAGCATTGGTAATATCCCCCTAGTCCAGACGCTTACACTGAACTGTGATCAAACACTTGTGAGTCCCCAAAAACATTAACAATGTGTAGTAAAATGTCACCAACATAATGGCTTTGATATGAATAAGCAACAGACACAGTATGTGCCAGTTGTATTATAAATCCACCACAGATAATATTAGAAAAGCTGAAGTTAGGACTAAACACACAAGCTGTAATGTGCAGGATTTCACAGCAAGAGCGTTCTCGGCTGAAACTGAAATAGTTTGAGGAGCATGTTCTCGTGCAATGCGCAGGGAGTGCTCTGACAGTCCTGCTCTCATTGACCAAAGACGAGTGAACTATGTGCCTGGGTGCTGCAGACATGAACCAGAAGATAGAGAGAATAACCAAAACACTGAAAGGGAAAAAGAGGCCATGACGGTCAAGATGCAAAACAAAACAACTGGATTTAATGGTAAACTGTGTTATTTCATGAGTGATATGCCCTTGAGCTCAGAGGAATGTTTCAGTTAAACATGGAAGAATACACATAATTGAAAGTAAAGGCATTTTCATATCTCTCTCAGCCAAACCTTACAGTACAGCTGCCTTGGCAAGAGAAAGAAATTCATTTAGATGGATGAGAAGAAGCTTTAGATTCTTACAGCCTGTTCTTCTTAATGGAAAAATGTTAAGTTTGAGAACACATTTCTATTGCTATTCCAATAAAATACTACACAATTTGAAGAAAAATAAATACTGTCTGACAAAAACCCCCCCGCAACTTTTCACTCAGATTCATGTAACAATATAATGACAACAGTAACAAATTTTACAGAACAGAAGGTTGCTGTTGGATGAAAATTTCACATCTTTTCATCACTCTAATTCTATGAACATTTAACCCACAGGGCTATTCAACTGAACTTTAGATTTCCAGATGCCGACAACATTTTCTTGCAAGAAAGATTGCAAGTCACATGCAGATTTATTGTGTTATTGTATAGGTGTAACCTTTGTAAAATATAGAGATAAGGGAAAAAAAATGCATAGTATCATGCTCTATATATGCACATGCAAGGAAGAGCAGAGAACAAAGAGTGTAAGACTTACATTCACAGAGGTTATCTTGCCGAGCTGACAGGCCTCCTGCAAAGAAAGAACAGTCGCATCATTGTCTGACTGTAACTCTACAGGGGATTTACTATGGAACTGGATATTTGGAGCACATAAAGCAATATGCATGAGGAGTCTTCCAGCCTTCTTGAAGTCAGTCAGAGTTCACAATTGACACCCTCATAGATTTGGGTGTTTAAAATCTTTTTAAAAGCTGGAATTGAGATTTAGGATACATATTGATTTCCTCTTCAGATGCAGAGTTTGTAAAGCAAATTTCTGCGCTCAGTTGGCACGCCAGCAAACCGGGCTGCAGTGTACACACCCTCTCCCCAGAAATGTAAAGAATAGGGCAAACCTGACATCCTGACAACACAAGCCATACAACTGACACTTTGATAAAGATGTTTTCTCTGCATGTCAGGGAGGAAAGTGAACAGAATATCAAATGAAGCATCAAAAATTAACAATAAACAGCGACAAGCTTCTAAATTGGGAACAAAAGACACCCGCAAGCCTGCAAAATAGCATCCTCTCTCTGGGGACTGAGATAACTCACAGAGAGATAAGAGTATTTAATTTTTAATCACCAATTTTGTTTTCTTTGTACTGTGTATAATAATCTGAGTACATGACTTGATTTGCAAAGAAAATAGAATAAATCTGGCAGTGAGGAGGCACTTAGACAGGGGAGAAGCAGGGCGGACTGCTGGGGTGGAACGGTGAAACAATGAACAGGAAACAAGTTCATGTCAACAGATTATCCCGCCATAATTGTTCACCTAGGGATGCTCGTACTGACTGAGCGACAGAGCAGTACACCCAAAGCTATTCACCAAAAACAAAATGGTGTTTCATAGTGGACAACTAAACTAAATTAAAAAGTAAGGTTTCCAAACTTCTGACAAATAGCTGCTTGGCACAGTAAAATAACTGTCTTGTATAATATTGATAAGTAAAGTTTGTTTGGGGTCTTATTGAAGACATTTATGTAGGTAACCATTAAATGACCTGCCTTGACATGAAGTAGGTAGTTGCACAAAATAAAGTCATGCATATTGTATTTGGTTGACTGCATTTTCAATGAATAATATCAACAATATGTCCATAGTTTGTATATATGGTGGTTTAGATTTTTACCGTTTGTAGCCATTACAGCGATCTGCTATAATGCCAGCATTTAATGTAATGTTAGCAATGTTTCAACCAATTGTTTTGTTTTAAGGCCAGCGACTTCACTGTTTTAGTCCTTTCCAGCATCAGTAGGCAGCGGTTTTAAGCAAAAAATAAACTCCCAACCCAAGCAGTAGCCAATGGCAGATAATGTTAGTGACCAGCTGAACATAGGGCCAGTTAGTTGGTGGAGACCCAAACGGAGCTCAGATTAAGGTAAACGTTGAACTTACATGAACACGGAATGACACAAGTCCCACTGAATGGCAATCTTGCTTTGCTGTGCTTGATATGTAGATTGGCGACAACTTGCTAAAATGTTTGCAATAACAATGCACAAACTGCCTGCAGACACATTCTAACGCTGTATTCTAAACATGGAGCCATATAGAGGTCATGTCTAAATAGATCTTATAATTCATATTGTGCCTATTACTAAACCAGACTGTCATTATAGTTTGAACTGCAAAAGCACCCCTACAAATGAATTGATGAGAATAAGCAAAGTAGAATGTTGCTTTCTTTCTTTTTAAACAAATGTAATTGTAAAATAGATGTTTCTCTCTTTTTTTTTTTTAAATACGTCCTTTTTGCATATTTGAGCACACTGACATTTGTCAGGTCTGTTTGAGGAGATGCTCATTTGCATCCACTGACTGGTCATTTAAAGCAGGATTTTACTCAAGACTGCCATCAGACAGTTGTTTCTTCTCTAAGTAATGTTTTATTCAACATCTCGTGACACACACTTCAAGTTAGAGACCTTGCCAACCAATTAAATATATGATAATGTACATGAGGGATCTGAGAAGGTGACCTATGGTTGTCTCATATTTAGATGACATTCAAAACAGTAGTTTTACATGTGATTGCTGAAGACCATAAAGTGAGTTTTCTCTTCTTTTTTTTCCCCTCCTCAGTATGGATTGGTCAGTGACCTTCTCTCTGTATGAACGCCTCTCAAACTAGCGGTTTCAAAGCACCCACATGCAGCCTGGGAGAGAGTTATGCTTAAGATAAGTGCATTTGTTGGTGAACCACATCAAAGTACAGAGGGATGTCTTAGCGAGCAAAGGCAGCGGAGCTCGAACTGAGCCTTTGATCACCCCAGGCACTGTGATCATTAAAATATTGGATAAATAATTGATTAAAAACACCAGACCTTATTGTGCTCTGTTTCTGTATCCAAACGTATCGCAATTTTGAAATGCAGTAGCTGCACAATGAATGAATAACAAATGTAGGTACAAATGAAAGGAACATGTAGTGCATATTCTATCATTGCATGGCATTCTTTGGCAACATGTATGCAAATAATTAAATTTGGCATTGTTGTAATGTGTAAGGCACATTCTGACTACAGTTAAGTCTTTTGCGTTCCCTGGAGTTCCAGTTTGAAGTTGACGTGCTGCAACAACCATTTTTCTCCAATGAGGGTCTGAGCTATGGCATGGCAGGCTGGAACAGAGGTAGAGCGACTGGGTAATAATCAAAAGTCATAGACAGAAGGTAGGTGAGAGTGCATTCCAGCTGTGCGTAGGTGACTTGAGGGAAGCTAATGTTACATTTACAATGCAAGAGAAAGCCGAGCCCACTGTGTGCATACCAGGGATATTAAAAGGAAAATTTTTCCACCAGCACTTGTGCATAGGACAGTAAATCAATCTCCCCCAGTACATATACATTTACATTTAGAATATAAGAATTAATCTAAATTGATCAAGATTTATTCCAGTTCCAATTTACAACACCAGACCAAAGAGTTCTTTATTCATTACTGTACATGCCCCTCAGGATTAAAAGAAATCCTTGTTTTGTGTCATTTTAGTCATCTTAGAGGTGTGTGGCTGCAGTAATCCTGTAAAATAAAGGGCTGAGCGAACAGCACATCTCTCAATGAGTATTTGTCACAGGTGGTGAGGAGGCAACAGCAAACCTACTTCCTGTCAGTGACTGACAATTCTTGTGGAGCCGTTTCAGCCAATGCAAAGTTCATGATGTGTAGCCCTTGTTTCATCAGAATTCAAGCAGAATTGGAAAACACAGCTGCCAGCCGCTATACATAAAACTAATCTAACTTAGCTGTACCCAAACAAAAATAGCCAGGGGTGCTGTTTCCAGAGACAGACATCTCTAAACACATAGCCAATCAAATAAGTACCTCTGGATTTCCACGGTCTTGTTATTCCAGTTACTTTGATCATATTTCCTCCTGATTTCCATGAGCTTGATGACACAGAGGTCTGTCAACGAGATTATGAAGGAATAACAATCAACTTCATATTCCTTGTTCTCATTTTCACCAATTACCATGGCTGGTGTCAAAATGATTCACTATATAATATATAATTCACTATATTATAATCATAAAGTCTGTGTTTTACCACTTTTCAAATGCCCCAACTGAACTGGCTGACCTCTGCAATCTGTCGGCAATAGAACACTATCGCAAGACAAAGCTTTGCGGAGTTCTTCCCCATTAGCAGTAAATTCAAAGTTAGAAAAAACGGGCGCCCCCAGACGCCTTGTTGCAGTTTGTGAAAATAATTTAAAGAGTGTATGATGTGATAACTTCAAGCTACGCTGACAACCTTAAAACCCTCTATCCCTCGGGTCCCCACGCACCTAATAGTTTAACACTAATGAGATCTGCTGCTCCCATCTCTACAGCCTCCACACATTACAGTTTATTTCGTAGCGTAAATACCTTTGAAGGTGGTGTGAAGCACAGAGTGAGGCAGAGAGACAGGAAGCGTGCTAGCTAGCCTCTTAGGCTGCCAAAGCTTGCCCCTGCGTATTTCACATTTGTTCTGACTCTGACTTAGGGGTTCACTGGTGAGGCTCACTATAGTGTGCTGCTGTTCTATTCAGCTAGTCTCTCTACATGAAGTCTGTGAAAATAATGGCCGAGAAGGACTTGTCAGGGCTGCTCGGTATTCCTGAAATGTCAGGGCAGTGCCACAGTCCACAACTATTCAGAGAATGCTGCTGTGGAGTGCTTATCCCTACGGACAAGATGGATGAGGCTGAATTCATCAGTAAGAGAAAAATGACAGCTTTGTCAGGTGGCCGTGTCACAATCACACACATGCAGACATATGCACCAATAATACAAATATTCTCAGTGGAAAACTTGGACATGCGCGCCATCTGCTCGCATGTGCAGGCACGAGAGACGCGGACGTCTCCGCCAAGAAACAGTGGGCAGAGTTCAAGTTTACATCCCTTGTATTTCTGGCGAACGCAGCATGTCTTAGACAGCGTGATAAAACTGTTGCAAACAAAACACCTCCTCATCAAAAGGGGCTAATAAAGTCTTCAATATACTTAAGTGTAGCCTTAGATAAATAGAATCCCCATTTCCCTCTGCATTGGTGTTCAGTTGTCCAATGTGTATTGATGTACTTATTGACATTCAATAAAGGGAAACTCTCTCAGCAGACCACACAGAGTGGTGTAAATCCAGTGCACTTCTTGAGTGCGCTCAGGAGCAACTTTCCTTTCACACAATTACTAGACAGCAATAATGTCACAGTGTGTTCGAACCAATTTTGATTTACAAGTGGACAACATGTTGCCTTTTCATCAGCTTATTATTATTAAGTGGTCTGTATATGTGTGTTTCCCCTGGACAATCCCCCCTCTTGCTTCACTCTTAGTGAGGTATTGATCCTCCAAGTGTACCAGCCCCTCCTGATTTCATTAGGCTAGCTGCTGTTAATTACTCCACACTCTAACCTTTTGCTGTTTCATTTGGACCGACAAATTGGGTGAATTAAAAAAAGGGAGGTAGGAAGTGGAAAATGAAGAAAGGGAGGTGGGTTGGGGGTGCTTCATAGCAGCCGTGGTGGTGGACCTCCTCCCTCTCTGTGGCACTTGTGTCAGAATCCCAGGCGGCGTAATAATTAAAAAAAGTTCATCAATGTTTTCTTTGCTCATCAAATTATGCAGAAGGAGGCTACTTCAGTAATTGTTGCAGAGGATTCATTTACGAAAACCATACCAGCAGGATCTAGTAAGGTTGTCTGGGGAGTTGGAGAATTGTGCCTTTTTCACTTCTTTATTTATTTGTAAAAGATTTCGCAGCTTCAAGCAGGCTCATCATTAAAACACATTTTATTCATTTATGCGTATTTACTTCCAAGGATCATGTGACAGACACAGCTAACTTCTGAATGTTGTTTTACACCCCTCTTCACTGACACACCAATTTGTCTTCTTAGTGAAGGTATTAAAAGAGTATGATATGACACATAGCTGCAAAGTTATAATTAGACCTCATTTAATACCTTATGTCATGAGATTACATGCGCAGTGCATGGCATCTAAAGCATACTTAAATCACAGGGGAATGTAATTGATTAACCATGTGAGACTGGGAACCAGATGATGAGGATGATGCTCTAAATCCATGCTAAATCAATATAGCCACTTCCTACACATCAAGGGATTATTGAGAGAAATTACTACCAGCTGTAATTGCTGACTTACAACACATCAGATAATTTCTGCCTCGGTGCATCAGTGTGTTTATGCGTACGAGTGAACTGAAAACATTTCACCTGGACTGCTTTAAGTAATCACCTGCTTTAAAGTGGGACAATGTTTCGACATGGGTACATTACCAACCAAGCGAGTGACATTTATAGGATCTTTTGGATCCTTAATATGAGAGATGCCCTTTCCTCAAGGTTGAGTACATTCTAGTTGAAAAGATTCTACATGATGCAGAAGGAGCCATTCAGAGTACTCCCTTTGGCTGAGATAATAACTTCATCATAATTAGCTTGTGGTGCTCAGGAGTGTTGAATTGTCGGTTGCAGTGGGATCTGGGCTGATTTATTGCTTGATTTAATTACGTATCAAAATTCAATTAGACATGCTTTCAACCAAATTCAAAGTGAGTTTTGTCAAGCTGTCCCTTGAAATCAGGCGCGGCTTGAAGGACATCCTTCATAATGTGGTGACATCTAACTTAATAATTATCTCTTACCAAAAATCATTCATCTGCTAAAAGATGATGGGGAAAAAAAACGACAAAAATGCTATGCCAGTTTTAGAGATGTGCTTTTTTACTCTTCTGTTTCTTGTTTCACATCTCAACTGACATCAAACGGCATCAAATAGTGTGAAACAGACCTTGATTCAGTGGTGATGTGAAGAGGGTTGCAGGTACTTCACCAAGTGAAGATACATGACAAAATGCTCTTTGAGGTTGACTAAGGCTGAGGAAGTGTCTGGCTTTCTTTACCCACATCACTCACTGCCTGCTCACCCCCCTTTGCTCCAGACTACACTAGGGAAAAAGGGGAGCTGTTTTGAATAAGTGTCACACCAGCCTCCAAGAGCTACATTGATCTTTACTACTATGCAAATTCAGGATGTCATGGTGTCTATGCTAAGAAGCCAAGGAGGGGAAGGAATATTTGAGCCGGAGGTCTCTGACTGAAGTGTAGTCCTTTACCAGTATTGTAAATACACTCATTGACAATTTTATTAGGTACACCTTGGTATTACTGCGCAGGCCGCTCTTTGACCCTCAGAACAACCAGGATCTTTTTGAGGCAGTGATTCAACAAGGTGTCAGAAATGTTCCATTGGGATTTTGATCTATACCGACTTGACAGCATAGTCTTTGCAGTTTTTCAGCTGTGCGAATGCTGTGAACATCCCACTTCACCTCATCCCAAAAGTGTTTTATTAGCCTGTGATCTGGGGGCTGTGCAGACCATTGGAGTAAAGTAAAGTAATTTCCTGGAACCATCTAGAGACAATGACACATTATCTTGCCAGAAAATCCCTCCGAAAAAACGGTACACTGTCAATATGAAAGGTTTCACCTGGTCAGCAACATTGTGGGCTGTATGTATGAAAATATAATAAATACAGCAGGTACTGGCAGAGAAAAGGCATTTTTATGCTTTCAGTCAAGCTCTTATTTGTTCCCTACAATATCAAGTATTATGCAGAATGAATACTTGGCTCTTCCTTATCACCAGCACACCCTAGATATGCTCACCTCGGCTAATGTTGTAGCATGCTAGCTTTTTACTTGGTGCTTTGTCTAAGGTCTATACAAAGATTTACTGTTACAACACAAAACTAAACAGCTACTGCACTTTTTTAAGAATATGCCGCTGTCCTATTATTTCTACCATTGACGTCTGTTGACAGACAAAAGCATAATTGTTATTCTCAGATTCACTCTCTGAATTAGCATATCCCACCTACTGCACCTTTACTTGACTTGATTCTTCCCCTGTTTGGCGATAGCGCGCCAGCTGTAGCTGTCACAGTGGATGATGATAATCCTGTTGATGCGTAACAATATCCAGAACTTTACAAGTGACAGTCTCTGCAGTACAGTAACACATTTCTTGTTCAGCTGTAGCAGGACAGAGTGGGGAAATCAAGTGAAAGACTTGAATCAAGCGTTGCACTACATGCTCACTTTGAATATGAATCTGCTACAGTTCATATGTTTGTGGTCTTGTTTGTTTGCATCTCATAGAAATGAAGACCTGCCGCCCAGCTGCCTCGGAGTCAAACCAATGGGGTGGGATGGACAGGAAGAAAGTAGGAGCCCTAGAAACAGTACATTCACTAGGCCCCTGTGCATTAAAATATTATTCACAATGTTACACTTACTATTTGCTGACAAAACACTTAGCTACACCCACAAGCTTTCTATACATGGTTTGCCGCAGGAGCAGAAAGGAGGATTTTTGGAGGTTTTAACGTCGATGCTACTCGGTCACGTTACAGATGATTTGACTTGGGGTGCATCCTTTTTTTTTTTTTTTTTTTTCTTTTATTGCACTGCTAATCATTTCTGCTACCATTAGAGCTGAATGAGTAATCCGTTAAGTATGCTCTGGTTTGAAGAATATGTAATATTTATGGGCCTAATTGTGCCAAGAAAAACATTGCCCACCACATTATCGCAGTAACCTCAACAACAGGGGATAGATCCATGGACTTTAAATTCAGTTCTGATTGTCTGCATGTTGCAACACAAACAAGGCTTTGTAAGAAAAGTCAAGCATTCTACACTTTTCAGAGATTCAGTTTTGATGATCACACGCCTACACTTAAGCTTCAGTAATATGTCACAGTATACAGATTTCCACACTGACCAACACTACAACTGCTTGCACTAAATAGGATGCCTTGAGTGAGAATCAGTAAAGACTGGGTTGCAGATGTTGGTAACACATGTTGAGCCTACAGGTTTAGCTGGACAGTAAGTGAGCCTCTCAACCCTGTTTGCATGTTCTGTCAGCCTGCATAGTGAGTCACAAAGGCTTGACTCACTGTCTGGAGGAGTGAGATGCATTAAGTGTAATAAAGTGGCCATTAAGTGTACTGTCAAAGAGGAAACATGGTGGAAAAGAGACTGGAAAGCCCCTTGATGTGTCAAAAATTCAGTTTATCAAGAGTTTCCAGTAATGTGAATTGTTCATCTGTTTGATCTCCCTCCCATTGAAACGCCTGACAGTTCTCTTCATTGAGGCTGGCAGAGGCATTGTCCATAGATTGTGATGTGCAGTGACATACAGTATCACAGGCTCATGTTTGAAGCAAAGATCCAGAGTCACTGTCATTCACTGACAAACATGAAGCGCGGTGATGATACTGATTAATGATTTTCAGAACGATCTCCTGAAAACTGTGAGTTTCTTCTGACTGGCGTTTAAAAACACAACTGATAGCCAAATGGGTAGCTGCAATGTCATTCAGTTCATTTCATTTGGCTTTCACAATGTATTCACTGTCATTCTTCACACATTAACACGAGCATAAGGATTTCACAAAGAAGCTTGTGGAACATTAAAAATCCAAGTGACTGTGGTCTTGTTATAAATTTCAATGAGAAGTGATAATACTTTATTAATGTCTCTAAGAATAATAGCCTTCTCCCTGCTGAGTGTTGACAGGTCTCACTGAAAAAGAGACTGCATTTATTCCTATTCTAGTTATATGTCATCTGATCACTACACAGACATCAGGTTTTTTTTTTCTTAAGAGATCAAATTTATCAGACGTAATGCACGTCTGGGATATGTGTAAAACAACTGACTTTGAGTTGCAAATCAAACAATGTCATCATTGCTGTTATCTGCAGAGTGAATCTCATCCTCAACTTCTGAAGATGTTACTGTATCTCAGAATAAAGACAAACAGCTTTTAAATGCCCATTTAAATAAATCATCATACAGCTTTTGCTGTTTGATTGCAATTGACAGCAATTGTAACAGCCACGACTAAATGAAGGGAATGTTTCTCAGATGAAGCAGCTTACACAAGTTCAGTACAACTGAAAGACTACACTATAATAGTCCAGCAATACTGATTATCAATTTCTTCAACAGTAACACACTTCTCTCTCTCACACCTCACATGAACATTTTGAGTTTCGACAGTTGAAAAAGACTGTGACTGTCGGTAGGTTTTAAATATTGTAAATTAGATCTTTTTTGTGTGGTGTTTCTTTTTAATTATTTGCTCGTTACTATGAACAAACTAACAGAGAAAACTCATGACACCCAGGCATATTTTTATTGTTCTACCAGTGAAATGGTGATAAAAGCTAAAGAACGGGCAGCAAAACAAGCCGACATGACTGTTTAAAGAGGGTGGCTGCACCTAAGTTGCTATTTACAGTAGATACAGTCACATTCACTGCATCCAGAACACAAGAGCAATTGTGACCACTGCTGCTACTGATAAAAAATTAACAGTCAACATACTCAATATTTAGGAATATTTGGGACCGTGCCTCTCCCACCATCTCCAGTGAGACCATTGCCAAGTTCATGAATATTTTGCTTGGTATGAATGTGAAAACCAAGCAAGACAATAACTTACTGTCTGTGGTTGCAGAGAATCCTTGTCTACATTAAGTCTATATATCTGCAAAACGATGGCAGTTGTTGGAATAGGAGCATTTTTGAACACATAGTTAAAAGGCAGTACGATTAAATACTGGGTCAGGACATCATTTTCCCATCTATATTCCCTAATGGTGGCTTGTACTATGTACAGCATACATTTTATTAAATATTTTTCTTCAACTGACAACTTCTTTCCAATATATAGTGTAACTGTCAGCTCTTGAGAAGGAACACAGACAATCCTTCTTGCAACACCAGTGGCACAGTCTTGGTAAAACATTGATAAAGCACAGAGACAAGGCTCACAGTCATATCCCCATTTGCTCCATGCATATCTTCCTCAAATATGTTGATGTCAGTTTTCCTGGCAGCGCAGTCAGTTAAAAGTGTGCCATTGATGTAATTCAAAAGCCACAGAGCACAGAGCTGTCTCTCTTCCCCAGCCTGCCTCACCCAATTGGGGTCCATCACCATCACCAAAACAAACTTCTCCTCACTGCCAGGGTAATTTTTCCTCCTCTTCCACCACTGAGCACCAGTCATATTAATATCTTTGTAGAAGGCAAACGTGTGCTCCAGGAGGCCAGTCCCATGTGCTTTTTTCCCAAACCTCTTGCTGTTTCTCTGGCCAAAGCTAAGTGCATTAACATATGTTCTCACAGTGCACAGTGCTACTCTGCATTGGTAAATGCCTTATTACAGCAAGACCGGCTCTGAGCTCCTCCATTGAATATCCATAAGTAGTAAAACACAGCCATATCTGCCCACTCAGAACAGTAGGGAGGTGTCTCACATGACAGGGGGGCTCCTTAACATTTAGTCAGAGGCCTTCTTTGTCAAATTGATATTCCTCCCACTCACAGTAATGGCGGGTGGTAATAATGACAAATAAAGGCAATATTGCTACTGCATGGTACACACTGAGTGTAATAAGGTCATGTGCTGGTTATGTTTTTTTTTTCCTCCCATATTTATGCCTTTTTAGCATGCAGAGTCAAATTCTCTCAGTATGACTTACATCTCCAAAGACTACGCCAGTGTGAAATATTCAAAGGCAGAGGGTGAGAAAAATATCCTGAGCAATGCAGCATGTTCTTGCCTAGAGAGCTTACACGCTTGTAATCATTTCCAAACTACAATTTCCTCTCATTATTCCATTCGTTGTTTTTTTTCGTTTTGTTTTTTTTTTGCTTTTCTTTTCTTTCTGAAGTAAAACAAGATATTTCAGAGATCATGAAACCTATGTCTGAAAAAAGACATGAGAACAGTGTCCTTCACAATTGGTGCAAAATTGGGAGATGACACTGCGTCTTGTCTGAACAGTCTTTTGGCTATAATGCGTGAATTACACTGCAACGAATAAAGCAAACCATCAGGAGGAACAATAATGAGGCACATTGAGACACCTCTAATAGTATAGCAGGATATACCTGACAAGACGTCATATGGTTGCAGTTAATTTAGCTGATGTGAGGCTCTGTTCTGGTTATGTTTAAAACCTAATAACCTCTTTAGTTCAGAAAACAAAGAGGTGATGACATCCAGAGAAACACTTGACATATTAACATGAATTAGAAATGCAGCTTGATTAGCAGCTACAGTAGAGAGTGTTGCTTGTATGATGTATTGCTTGTGATCACTATAAATTGTGAAATTGGAGAACAGACAAAACACCCACTAGGCTATCTGAAAATGCAGCTTGCTGGTGATTATGTTGATTGCTGCTAAAACATGGCTTTGGGTAGAATGCGTTTGCAGATATCAACCGGCCACTGAGGTCGTTTCAGTTAGTGTGCTTGCGGTCATTGCCTCCTTGGGAGTTTTGTTCAAGATTTATTTTTCATTTCTAATTTGGGCGATCTTTGCTGTGTCAGAGCCTCAGCTGTACTGCAATGATCTGAAGACAGATTCCAGAAGAGTATCAAACACTGCATAAAACTTATCCTCGCACATAGAACTGAGGGCTGGCATCCCATTGCACCACACTGATTTATAATGGGAAGGAGAGGAAAATAAGCAGCCAGGATGCATCACTGAAATATGAACGTATTGAATAATACTTTGCTCATGAATAAAATCATTAAGATCGCCTCCTTTATATTGTGGACCATGATGATGAATCTTGAGCTTTTTATGATTACTGCTTCATCTATAACTTAAAGGTTATAGATGTCAATGGTTTTCATTTATATATGTATTTATTTCTAATTTTTGTTCTTATTTTATTTCTGTTTTGACAGGCCAGATCACCTGAGGACACAAGTTTTGTTAGCTTTAACTTTTGAGATCTATTTCTTAGACATCTAGTTTGGGCTGCACCACTGTGCAAACTAATGAAGCCTCGAAGGCTTTGTTTAAGTCATTAAACATGGAAATCTAACTACACAGTTTTCTTTAATGGAAAGCAATTACATGACAACAACCTGGCCAAGAAAATTAATGTCAGAGAAAAATAATGTAGTTGCATTGTTTATGTTTCAGCCAGGGGAATTTCATGCCTGTCCAAATATTTGAAATGCTTGACTGGTTGTTCTTGAAAAAATAAATATATATATAAAAACAATAACCTTTGTATGTAGACTGAAATAATCCCACTCACCACCGAGTGTTGGGCTGGGCTATTTTTTTTCCATTATTACCGGTCAGTTAACATATGAAAGTCTACAGGTTTACACATGTCAAAACATGAATGACCCCAGTCATGCTTTCTTGAACAGTTAAGCCTGCCAGCCTTCCTGACTATCGTCGCACAAATCCTCATTCTCTGTCTTAAAATTTTAATTTGAAGTCATTTGGACGTCAATTAAACAACTTGCTATTCTCTGTTAACATTTAATTTTTGTTTCTTTACCTCATAGATTGATGGAGTGTTTTATCTTTGCCAATGCAACAACCTCATTTATTGCATTAAAGGACAGATGCAATATGTGTAACACTGATTATTTCATTTATTTGCCAACCTGCAACTCTCCTAAACACAACACAATTCAGAGAAGCGATCTGCTATCCTGGGCATATATAAATTAAGCATGGAAAGATAGTGTTGGCAGCAAGATGCTGGATGATTTTTGTGAAATGATATTAATCGTATCTGCAATTTATCATTATGAAAAAGACATTGATTCATTCATTGATTCTTAATCCTCTTGTTTAATAGTAGGCTGGACAAAATATTCACATATTTAAACTCTAGGTGCCAAAATGCCACCAGCATCCAGCATTTAGAGTCTGAGATTATTAATGACTTTGCTGATTTGTTCAGCTCAGTTCAAACACCTGTAGTCACTGACTATGTGGTATAGTTTCTGCACACAAGAAACAATCCTATTACTGTTCACAGCATTGCAGCTCTGCTTTTGACTATCTTCAGTTCAACAGTCAGTTCAGTCTGTTCATTACAAAGCGAAGCCAACACAATGTCTGTGAGGTCAATAGCTCAGCAGCTAAAACCTGGAACTTACTACATTGTGATTTTTCCTGTAATTTTCCATTCTTTTCAGCTTTCAGTGACAGCAATGAAACAGTATAATCAGTCCAGATTGTTAAGAAGAAGACTGTTAAATGTTAAAGATTAGTTCACACATGTGCTGAACACCTGCAGCATTTGAAACAAAAGATTTGTCTTAATAATCTTTAAAAGGTTAGTGTTTAGTTTCCACTCGAGCTACATTTTTAACCCCGGTCTGTGCACTGCTGTTTTTGGCATTTTTCCCCTCTGGCTGTGAGCTTACAACCCATCAAGAAAATGCCAAAGCTTTTGTATCTCCTCTAATTGGCCATCATTCTTTTGATGGACATTCAGTCAGTGGATCAAGACAGTGTTAAAGCTGCAGACAATCTGATCTTAACTCTTTTTCAAAGCTAGCTTTATACTATATATATTCTAAGTAATATGAAGTTACATCACATATTGTTTAAAAAAAAAAACCATCGTAGTTTAGTTTCTATTTATATAATGTCTTGCAACAAGAAATGGCAAACCTACCAGTGACCAGTTGCATAAAACTCCATAAGTGTTATTTAAATCTCATCACTATGGAACACTGGACACACATGCACGAGCCCCATTCCCATACTTAGCCATAAATTGATGTATAAATGCCTGTAATCACCTTCATATCAATACTTGTGCCCATTCCACCACTCATTAGACCTATCAATGAGAAGAAGAAATGATTTCCCACTGATTGTGTCTCATTGCCAAAGTTCTCAGCAGCACCAGAGCAGCTTTCATTACGCACAGCCATTACGCAGAGCTGTGGCTATTTATAATGCCCGTATCACTAATTCATCAGACGTACCTGTAAACCATCATTGCGGAAATATCTCAGTCACATTATTAAATGTCAGAGGATGATCAATGATTAATTTGTAGAGCTCATATTGAAACAGATTTTACAACGATGGCTCCTTGTGGCTCAAGTATAAATAAAAATAATGGTAAAATTCATCACTGAGAATAAGTCAAAATTGTGTTTATAGATGCCCCTTTGAGAGACATTTTACAGAATGCAGCATAGACTGCAGAAATAAGAACGCAATCAGTGGAACTTGCAAACATCGTAAATAAATAATGTCTAAGGTTATATCTCTGTATTCCATATCCACCTCATCACAGGGACAGCGGAAGTCAATCAGAGTTGGGGTGCTGAGGGAGTCTTTTTAAATGCTGTGCAACATTCGTGGTTTTTGTATTAATTTGAATGGCCAACACTGTTTTACAACAGTTTCAGAACACTTTACTCTGCAGCGGAAAGTTGAACACCAACATGATGTCTATCAAAGCTGCACAGTACCATATTCAGCTGTGGACAGTTCACACATGGACTGCAGGTTTGTTCCTAATCAGAAGATGAGTTAACTGAGCCACAGCCATGCTATATGTTTGAGATTAGAGCAAAGCACATGAACTTTACATCACACACACACACACACACACACACACACACACACACACACACACACACACACACACACACACACACACACAGAACAACTAAAAACATTACTCCGAACAGACCATAGCCAGTTCAAAACTCCAAAACTTTTTTTTCTCTCTTTCTCTTTCACACACATACACACACACAGCAAACGAAAACATTCCTAATAACTCTGAATTGATTGAAGACTGCACTCCAAAATGCAACTCTACACTACAGAAACATGCTGTCATTCAATGTTGCACTACCAGATCTGTAGCAGAAATAATGTAACTTACTAAATTATATATTCAATCCAAATGCCTTGCAACCAGTGAGACAGGAAATTGAGAGACAAAGAGCGAGCAGCATAACTGATCATCCAGCAGCACCACCACGCCAAGTTTAAAACAAGGACCACACGAAGCAATTTACAGCGAACCCTTACATAATATAAATGTGGAAACCAAGACTAAAGTGAGGCTGCATGGCGCCAGGGAACATAATAAAAACATATTTGCTTACCTTGAGCAGACAATAGAACAGTGAAGATGGTCTTACACCCAGAGGTGGCACGAATAAACTCCCTCATGAGAACACAAATGTCCAGTGTGTCCAGAATGTCCTAGTGCATTTGCAGTAAGACCAGGTGTGTGAGTCTCTTTTCTTGGTTGTGTTATGCAGTCTTTGATGAGTACCTGTGTTTGACATATATTGGACATATATGTACTTTGAGTTTGTGAGCAGTGCGAAAGTCCTCTTGCCTCCTTAGGTTCCCTGGCATCCTCAATTGCTGGTGAAGACCAGAGACATCTATATTTTCAGGCAGCTGGAGAGAGCTCAGGTCTGTATGCGTCCTTTCAAGGTCTTCACGCAGTGATTGCTTTTTCATCTTGTAGGACTTTAGCCACAGCTTCACGTGGACTAAAAAGAACTTTGCAGCACAAAAGGCCAAACACCATTTTCGCTTTCTTCGCTTGCTTTAGAAGCCCAGAGATCTTCGTCCTCATTTCACTGTACACTGCAGTCTTGCTGTGTGTAGTGTCTGGAGAAGTGGGCCACGTGTATGGCTGAAAATCACGTTGGTTGTGACACAGCACCTTGTTGGACACAGTCCAAAGATTCATGGGTGGTGTTGTGCTTTGTTGAGATGACATTGGTTGGACTCTGATCAAACTGAACCATGTATGCTATTAGTGATACCTCTCTTGCAACCTCTTGTAGGTCGGGGTTGCAGCAGTGGACAAACAATGAGCTTGGACAAATGACTTTGAGTCCTGCTTGCACCCTATAAAACTGCCTGGGTGTGTTGGCACCATTAAAACAGTACCTCAGAGGTAGTGTAGGTTCAAATGCAAAAATACATCTTTCACACAGGAAAACTTCATTTGTTACAGATGCAGAGTCTGGTGCATTATAAAGCCCTGAAATTTGTCTCTTCTGTGTGACATTCTTGTCAGTCTACTCCTTTAATGCAACATCAGCTGCTCCATCAACTGTTAACCTGTAGTATGGAGAACTTGAGACCAGGGACACACACACATCCCTGTTAGCCGCCATAGGGCCATCTGGAGGGGAGGTAGCATTGACGTTCGTACTGATGTTAGCTTGCTGCTGTTGCTCTGATCTCTCCTCCTCAGACTGCTGGAGTGACAGGGGTCTGCTGGCAGGTAGTCAACTGTGTTCTGGCAGGGTATGGATTCTTGCTGTTCAGCTTTGGGGCCATTTTTAAAGAAATCAGAAATTCTTTTTTTGAGACAAGGTGAAGTGCAGTAGGGATACCTAACCCACCATCAAGGGTCACTTATATCTGTGATCCTTCATGCCTCACAACATGCACTTCTTGTGTATCTCATACACAAACAGTGTACTGACAAACAACCGTGTTATATATAATGCTCACGCTAAAATGTTGCCATCAAAATAAAGAAGGTTTTTATTGATTTCGTTTAGTCAGCTTTTATACCTTGTAGTTACAGCCCCACACCAGAAGAGGGTATGCACCCTACTTTTTCATATCACCTGTAGCTATCTCAGCAAAAACCAAGCTTGTGCCTGGTCGGAAGTCTACATGAAACATAAATCCTTGCTTGTGCATTCACAAAACAGAAGGATCCCACAGCATAATGTATACCAGGCCTTGCCACACGAACCCTAAAAAAGTAGCACAGTGAGTTTATTCACTGATATGTGTGTACTGTAGCTGACACAGCATCAGTCCATGTGACAAATGGGACCAACTGCATGTTTCATGCATTAAAATGTAACTCAGTAACTTATTCTGAGTTGCATTACATGTACAAAGCCTGTATTCCATGTATATACAGGTGTGTGTATTAAGTCATTAAGAGAGATGAGAAGACTTCACTCAATTAACTGTGCACCACTATAATGTATACTTCATATCCCTTTTTTCTTCACTGAGATGAAATTGGTTAAAGTTTTTATGGCAAAAACTCCAACAGTATGAGCAGAGTGTACGTCTAATATTCCTCCCACTATTCGACACATCAACACTGGCAAATTGCTTTTCTCCCAAGTCTGTTAAATGAATAAACCAATCACGCATTAATGGCACAATCTATGGAGGAGTGCTTCATGTCTGGAAAGTTATCCCACTCAAGTTGCAGTTTGTGAGTGAAAGAATTGGCCGTTGATATTGTGAAAAAAAAGTGAGCAGCAGTGAAGAGGAGTAACTGATGGCAATTCTAGTCGTTAATGGTATGGATTCCAACACATATAACATCAATCGTGGTGCAAATGAAAACCTTTGAGATTCTTGTAGTTGTACTATTCTTTTCATTTGACATTATAGTTTACATTCTCCTCATTTATGATACATCTGTCACTTCTATAATCAGTTTTATTTCAAGGTATACTATACAGGATTTTCCTAAAAATCAATGTAAACACTTAGAAAGAAGTAATCCTCTCAATCATCATTTGTGACCACTGGATGTGTGTGGTGGTGTATTTATCTGCAGAGGCTCATTTTGCTGTGGCTGTTTTGTTTCTGGGCTGCAACCTTTGGGCAGTTGGTGTATAGCCTGCAGCCAATTACAGTGTTCAAGTGAGGTCAAGAAAGGTAGCGACCAGGTCCCAGAACATAAGCAGGATGCATCCAGCTGGTTGTTTACAAATAGTAAGTGACAATTCCTGCATAGTAAGCAAACCTTTAATTTCTCCCTTTGCTGAGTATTCAGATCTTTGCATTGGCAATTAATGAATTATAGTTAGAAACATTCAATTCACACACTGTTACTAAATGTTTCCCCACTTCCTCAGGTGTTAGAAGTTTTGTTGTGACAGGCACTCTTGATCTTATTTGTGCGTGTATATTTTTTCTTTTAGTCTCTACTGGACTCATTTTATTGAATCGTTGTGTGTCTTGAGCTCAGATGTATATTTTTATCATGACATTTTCCATTCAATGTTAACAAGAGCAAACATGGTAAAAGTGCACATGGACACACCTGCAGCGTGCACACTCACGTGAGGGAAATCTGTTTGGTATTATTGGGTCCTCTGCTTCACTGGAATGACTTATGGTATGTTTTGTCACAGCAGATCAAACGTAATATTCATGCATTTTAAAAATGCATATTCACATACACTTCTACAGCTTTCATGGAAACCATATGAGCACCTCACGTTGGATCTGTGAAAGTCACATTTCGCTCTTCTTAGAAATAGTCCAAATTATTACGGTAGACCCTGGGACTTAGTATTATCCACCGGTCAGGCTAAGATGCTTATACATTAACAATCTAGGGGACCAGGCAGCTGGACTGAAGTCCTGGAGCACACAATGACTTGCCATTAATAGGTTGGGGAGCGTCGGGAGAGCCCACCCTGAGCAGAGATTTCCATGTGGATATGGCCTATGGCACAGGGGTACCTGCCCCCAGCCATCTGCACTGATTTGACAAATGATTCTATATCAAAGGCCTCTGCACTGATTTGGGTGGTAATTGATTGGAAGTGAGGCCCTCAAATCCCTGATTGGTTTAGCTGGATGTAGGGGGGAGATATGCTGTGGCAAGTGAGAGGAAAGGACAGCCAGCAGGAGAGAGACAGAGAGAGAGTACAGTGCAGGAGATCTGGGAAATGCACCACAGAACTCTGCCTCATTTGCACTTTGAAAGAACTCAGAATGAAATTTTGTGAGATATGCGATTTCTACACACACTGTGCATGGTATATATTTTTTCACAGAACCACCTGTGTCATCTCTGTGTTTCTGTTTCTTTTTCTAATGCAACTGTCAGGATATCCAATTTGTTAGTGTGTCTGTGAAGATTGGATTTCACCATTCAAAAAGAGGAATTTGGTTAGAAATGGAGTATTATTGATTTGTTCCACATGCAGGTGTGGTCTGATGCAGATACATGAGCATGGTAAGTTGGGAGGGAGGCATGGATTATATATTCCTTCATCAATTTCACCTGAATTTTTGATGCTTTTAACCCTTGTTGTGGAAATCGTGTGACAAGAGAGATAACATCAAACACGGAGGCTAGACATTGTCAGTAATTCCCCTGAGGATTACCACAACCTCGTAAACCATTATAGAAAGAGCACTGCATGAGAGGGCACACAAACATGAATGAACGAATGATATGATGAATACAAATTATATATACGCATCTTTATGTGAGGCATGTATCTGAAGGTTTGAAGATGTCATTGAAAAGTACTTTTGAAGCAGTTAAACATGCTCTTTGATGACATCAAATACAAGTGGAGGATTTTTCTGTCAAATTTCCACTACAAATATGAATGCAATCATATTTATTTATACAGGATTCCATCTGTGCCTTTAACAACTACTAAAATATTAAAGCTTGCATGATAGCCGTGCTGTGACCAGCCCTTCACGCTATCTGGACAGTAATGTATATAGTACGACATGTTGGATGTTCTGCGGATAATCCAGCAGACCTGAGAGCCCTGTTAATGCAACTGTGGTTTTGATGCTACGTACATACAGGCCTACTGCCTTTATTACACGGCAAGCTGACTGCACCGCATACCTTTTGCCATTTGACACAGACATGTGGTGCTTGCTAGTGACAGATGCTGCACAGTACTGGTCCCAGAGGTCACAAATGACCTTTTGGATTGTCTTTTTTTCAGTCACAAAGAATTATTTGTTTGACGATGGCCACCAATGCAACCCCAGGCACCCTGACGGAGCCGTGGGTTGTTGCTGCTTGTCTTCTGAGATCACATTTACCTCAAATGAATTGTGTGTGTGTGTATGTGAGAGGAGTTGAGCGAGTGAACGTGTGTATGTGTGTGCTTGCATGTGAAAGGACGTGCATGCGGACGCACATGTTCAGGAAGATGCCTCACTAACCACCCATAGTCTGCTTGATGCCTTTAACTAAGCTTAATTGCTGAATGAGTAGCCTCTTGTTTGGATGCCAGAGGGATTTTCTTTTATTATACAGAGTGAATCATCATTAAGATGTGCTTATTCAGTGGCCTTTCCTTGGCTTAAAAAATGCTGCTGCTCACAAGATTTCTTAAGCATTTTATCTGTGGCAATCAGCGTGTTTACATTTGCATCCTGGTCGAACTTCACAGGATTGCGTGCTTCGAGAAGCGGGTTGTCTGTCCAGCATGTTTGTCACTCAACTTCTCCACTGTCAGGGGACATTTCACAGGTGAAGTTCTCATTCTGTGTGGAAAGTAAAACTGTGAAATGGCGTCCTGGAGTTGCACGGCTTTGGTTTACCTTAGCAATTTCAGAGCTGGCAGGAACAGGGTGCAGTGCAGGCCCCATACTGTCAGAGGTGCTTGATCCCCACCCCCATCCTTGCCCTCTCCATCTGTCACCTAACTAGATTGCACTGTTCACATAGACGCAGAACATGTACTTATGCATGCATGCACACACATTCTTACACACATACAAACACACACAAACACAATCGTATCGGCCAGAACGCTGCTCTCCAATAACAAAGAACCCTGAACTATTTACTATATAACAGCTTGTCGAACACAGGAATAAACATGCGCTTCCCTGTGATATTTCATAAATTGCAGTTTGCCACCTGTGCTGCAAATGTCTATGTGCAAAAACATGTATGTTCACATTTCATTCCTCTCCTGTTGTGCTATAATGAGAAACAGTTTTTCATGGTGTAGATTCAGAATAAAACCTTGTGAAAAACTGACACAATTTTCTACTGCCTGAAGCCTAGTGTCAGAAATATGATCTTACCCTCACCTCTTACCCTGACTGCCGTACTGTAATGATGCTCTGAGGTGAGCCCACTCATCAATTATTCACAGAATGCAAGATTTTCACTCTTTATCTTCTCGCCAGCTAGAGGAGACCGCTTAAGAAAAATAGAGGAGAAAATAAAGGAAAAGAGAGAGAAAATGCAGCAAGCCGCTTGGCAGGTGAATAAGAGAGTTTGCGGTGGACAGACAATGCTCTCGATGTGAGTTATAATTGTAGTTTAACAATGTGTGGACCTCTGGGATTTTCAATATGCAATATATGGCCTTTATACTGGAATCGCTATGGAAACCAAAGGCCCTGAAAGACCTGCAGTGCCCACCCACTCGGACAGCCGTTAATCATCTTCGCTCAGATCCTGGCACTGCAGAATTTGGCCAATGTGTCAAGAAGCAATTATATATACTTAGTGCTCGGGCACCCGATCTCCTCCCTCCCCTCTCTTTCCTCGCTCTCTCACTCTCACACTCTTAATATAATCACAGAGCAGTCAGTTTAAAAGCCCTCTGTTCATTTCACTATCTATCTGGGGGATGCATACAATGCAGATGAAGAGAAGTGTAAAAAGACAGAGGATATTCTATTCTGAGAGCCATTATAATCTGAATATTCTTTTCGTATAAATCACATCCAGCCTTTTACTCATTTTACCAGCCTCCTGAGCTGACTGACATACTAAATTAGCCCAGCTGGCCCATTGCATTCGCTGCACATATTGGGTTGGTGCGGATCATGGAGACTAATGTGAGCTGACTAGAGGGAGATTATGTTCCGCCGCTAACAGCTAAAATGTGAATAACACCATCCGCAAACCCACGGTGTTTCCCCATTACATCAGCCCTGATCAGCTGTGTGAAAACGGAACGAGAGCAAGTCAGAGAGGGAGAGAATGAGACAGAAATGTAAAGGGACATGGACAGACACACTCTGTCGAGCTACGCATAGGGAGAGACGTGTTCAAACTTCTGCAACATTGCATCCAATACAAGACCGAGCCAGACTCTAATTTCTCATCAACAGCAGCCTAAATATGAACAGTTCAGGTCCTCTGCGAAGGACATACAAGTTGTTTTGCACTGACAGACTTCCAAACAAAACCTGATTGCTTTCCTTGTGATTTGACATGACATTGGGTTAGGAGAATCATATTTTATTATTATTTACTGCGCTACCACCATCTGCAGCTTTCAATACCTCCAAAGTCATTTTCGACAGCTAGCTGTGCATTAGTGACGTAGAGCCATGTTAAGCTTTGAACAGTTGATGACAGGCTGTCAGACAGCTTCCCTCCATTGGGCTCCTTTTACTAAGGTCCACTTTAGCAATAAGTCACTCTCCACCATATCGGCCATTCATCCAGAAAAGGACACAGGCATTTTTGACACGTTTGGTGCTAAGTGAACTGAAATTGTGTGAATTTCACTACATAGCACATTATCACATTTGCAAGAAGCATGCAGCAGGAGCAGGAACTGAAGGGGAAAGTTACTGTACTTCAGTCAGTGTGAGGCGATGACTTGAGACCATCGGAGTGAAGTGGTGACTTTGACTGTGCATGTGCAGCGCTAATTAGCATTGAATAAATCTGTCCTTCTCGCATCTTGTCACATAAATGTTGAGTCGTAACATAATGCAGGGAGAGAAATAGCAGGAACAGAACACTTATTTTGCACATCCTTTTGGCGGTCATGAAACCCTAGATGTGAAAAGATGAGAAAGGTCTTGACTATGGAGGACCAAAACTGCCAAAATCAAATAAATAAATAAATAAAATAACTTAACAAATAAATTAATATGTCATTGAATGCAGAAAAATAACATTAAAATAAATGTAGGCATTTATTAATTCATAGATCATTTGACATTTCTGTTTGAATTTGCTTCTGTACTCATTTAATTTTCCATTCAATGTATTCATTCATTTTTTTTAATCTTATTTATTTAATTATGTATTATTTTGCTTTTCCCTCTTATATCCCCAAACTTATTTTCAGCTTTTCACCTTGTTATGTATTTATTTATGATTTGGCAGTTTCAGTCCTCTATACTTGACATGACGAAGAGCTACTTTACAACTGTGAAACATAAATTTACACAATTAAAACTTAATTAGAAGATTAAATTGTTAAAATAACTGCAATTATTTCACATAATGGTGTTTTTCCCTTGCCTGAAAGCAAGCTGGAGGCTTACCTTATGAGGACAAATGGGGGGTGGTGAGTTAAAAGACTTCTCTGGTGTCTGGCTCAGGTTCTACAAGAAAAACACATTATCAGGGACATGTTTTCAGTGGAGGGCATCTCCCAGCAAATCTTTAGTGACAGAAGTTGCAGCTTATTCCCTGGTTCTCCATTAGCATTTTTTGCAATATATTTTAGAGGGGTTCAGCAACCCTCAATCAACAAGCAGGTCTTTGCAGCCCACTAATCCAAGACCACAGTTTTTGTTGACAGTCATATTTTAAATCTTTATCTTGACAATATCATCTCATCGCACATCATGTGAATGGATATAATGATGTATTTTGTTTTGTTTTCCAGTTTTCCTTCCTTCTATCCCTCCACAAAGATTATAAATCCTTCTTTGTCGGAAGATTTCACTGAACATATGTTCAGACTTTTGCATACAAGCCGGAATGCATTTTTTGAGGTTAAATGATTATCACATTGTTAATACACCAATACATCACTCGGATACAAGAAAACAACATTAAAAAGCAGACGCAAGGTAAGTCAACAAGGCAACAACAGATGGTCCCGCTGCTTGTGATTATGCAAAGACCCAAAGTATTTGCATACTCACAATGCCATCGCAAAAAAAGAAAACGAGAAGCCATCTTGAGCTGACCTCAGTGAGAAATAAAAAGAGCAATGGTTGAAGTAAACCCAGCAGGGAAGTGGATGGGCTCTGCAAACTTCTTTGGGAATCTACCAAAGGCCTGCCTCCTGGGAAGGCCCTGATAATTTCCAAGCAGGTGCTTTCAGTTATGCCCTCATATCCAATTATGTGCCTGTGGTATGTCTGATGCTCCCTGACACTATTAATGGCTGCCTTATGGTATCACCAGGACAGATGAGACACTCAACTCTCCAGACTCTTAACATCTATATTTCATTGCAACGTAGAAGGAGAACACCTCACTGGCCAAGGCGACTGAGAGAGAAAAAACAGCCTGGCTTTCACTGCATAAACACCACATCATGAAATATAAATGAATAAATGGGTCTTACTGGGACGATGGAATTACTAGACAAAATTTTCCCACCAGATCGAGTAGGCTATATAACCATATCTTAATTGATGTGACAAATAAACACGAGTTATGATCTTTGGGGATAAAAGCAGGAAATTGAATTTGTTTCTGTGCATGTTGCAATGATGTGTGATATCCAGTGGGGAAAACAGAATGACCTAGATTTTAAGCAACACCTTCAAAATTATGACATTGTGGCATTTTGCTGATTTAACTGGTGCTGAATGAAAGACATGAAACAGCTTTTACGATATGCAGATGATTCTGCCCTGTACCACCAGGTTAATCAAACGTAACAACACTGAAAATGGAAAGCTATAAAATCCTCACAACATGCATTTCCTTGTGCTAGCTGAAGTTCATTTGGTAACTCCCTACCATGCAAGAATCATTTGAGGTGCTAATAAAAACATCAATAGGTCAAAATCTTCTGTGTAAATCACAGTATGAATTCAGAAGCTAAGTATGCTTAATTCACTGAGCAAAAAATAGGTTTGTTCATTATATTTATCTTACGTCTGTTTGAAACTGAAAGTAAACAATAGGGTGTGCATTCCATCTTCAACAACCATTTTAATTGGACAGCACAAATGATGTGGAAGACACAATGTTTACAAAAACAAATGCACTGTGTTGCTAAAAACTCTGCCTTGATTCAGTGCTTTAGTTCACATAAATAAAGGGGCCTGTTCAAGCTTGATACCAACCATAGATAATCTAAATCCCTTTCCCTTTCTTGGACACACACACAAACACATAGCAAGAGCTCTCTAGGCTATAATCACTGTTGTTTTATTTTTTTGCTGTTTTTTTTTTTTCTTAATACAATCTCATTTTATTCTTCAGGCAGAACAAAACAGCGCTTTTCATTCACATCATGTTCCTTTGTCACACTCCACTGTAACACACATACGCAATAGGTAATAATTAGTCATTAATTTTTCATCAGTGTGGAAACCACGCAGCTTTGTGAGCAATAACTCACTCCATTTCTTTTTATAGAAAACACAAATGTGATGATGGCCATGTAATCAGGTGAGGAATCAGAAATAGAAAAACATGGAAGGAAAAAAGAGAACTGTCATTTTTCAACTCACCTTTGGTCTGGAACATTTTGCATCTGATAGGGAAACACTATTGACAAGGCTTGCAACAGAGGGCCTTGGATTACACCACATATTGATGTTTTTGTCTTTTCAGAGTGCTCGGGGTGGTTATTGTAATTTGACATGGCCCAGAGAGCACAATGCTATGATATATATATATATATATATATATATATATATGTAAAAAAATTGTTTTCTGAGGAAACGGAAAGATAAGTGAAACATGATGTTTCTTTGTCTGTTTTCTTGGAGACATGCTGACTAAGCAAAGATCCTTTCTGCTTTACCTGAGCTTTGTTTTCCTGAAGCATAATTCTTACCCTCATTGAGAACCATTTATTTATGCACTGTATAAAAGAAGCCATTCAAGTTGTCTTGCTTAAAAAGAATATTAGCCCAAACCTTGCGTAACTTGGTTTCTGTTTCTATGTGCCAGATGAAGTATATAGTAGTCTGGTCACATTCTACAAGCCAACTTCCCCAACAAGACCCATGAAAAAACAAGAGCACTATTCAGTGCTGAGTGGACAGGGACTTGTGGCACATTTGTGTTTCCAGCCCCATCAGCTCAGCCTCCATTCTCCACACACACAAGGAGGCTTTATACTGTCGTCTTCACCGGCTCCCTCAAAGTGCCATGCTACATTTAGTATAATGCATTTCCAGCAGCTAGTTACTGCTTTTCTAGCTCTGTTTGCCACCCCAACATTGTTTCCCCCCTCCCCCTCCAATAAAATATAGTTCTCTCACTAGGATTAAAGGAGCAATGTAGTTCAAGGATTATCAAATGCCTTTGATCATGTGACTGCCATGTTTTTGATCTGCTGCACATAGTACCAAATATATTCTCTTTTTCTTGCCTTCTGTCTCTATCGCTCTCCATGGATTTCCCTTTGCTTGATGGTTCTCTGCAGTGTGAGAAGACCTCTTGACAGCCAGTCAAAGAAGAGAGTGTAACAAGTGTAAAACACAAGTGCTATGCAAGATAAAGCTGCCTTGTGTTGAAGTTGGGTAACACTTTATGGTATGTAAGAAGAACAAGATGTATATTTATTTTAGCCCCAAATTGTTTTCATAGTCCTGTCTCATAGTTTTTCTCAGTACACACTGAATTGCTCATACATGTAATGTTTTCCCCTGGTAGAGGCAATGGCACAGATTTTTTGAGTAGAGACAAAGCGACCATAGATTATTTGCCTTTGAAAACAGGAAGTAAGGTCTGAGATGCCTCAACCCCCCAACGCACCCACAACTGCACCCTGCTGCTGTTCATTAGCAATTTCTGAGCCTTGGGCTACTTTGCAGTGTTTCAATCCCTGGATTATTATTATTTAGTGGCTGACTTGGACATGCAATCAAAGGGACACGCAATATGTGCAACACTTGTGTCGTAAAGCAATGTCTTTTCCACGATGCCCAAACTAAAACCCTGTAACTGTGAGCCAGGGGAGCCGTGGCTCAAATTTAGTCCACAAACCTCAAAAAATGTTCTTTATCCTCATTGTACGATCACCCCCTATTAATGTCATTGCCAAGACAAAAACGGGACATATCAAAACAATTATTTTGATCTGGCTTCAAGCAACACAACATTTCAATGTGAATGGCACTCGAATCTTGAATCATTATGAGGCGTGGTTTCGGGCAAAAAAAGCCCATCAAAAAATGATTGAATATCATTTTAATGGGTAAAAACCTACAAGGCTTTCATACTGTCTGCCTGCCATGTTATTAGATAGACCATGTCAGTCAAGCTGAGGAACATAGAAACAACATACAGACAGGCTGACAAGACATAAGCATGCTGCCTTCCATCTTCCTCCCAGCTTGGCATGTTTATCTAGTCCTCCATGTGAGCTTAGCGCAGTACTGTGCATATGCATACAGAATGATGAAGGTTCAGAAACTAGTGCCTGGAGGAAGCTGCACATATAGCACAAGCTCTTTGAAATTGTGCCAGGGTGGGCCTCATTTGCAAAGCAATTTGACAACAAAAGTAAAATACTCTACAACTTCAAACCAAATTCTAGAGATGCCAACTGTTACGGCTCTGCAGTTTGCTCGGAGAGGGAATTGAAGAGGGTTACATCCGGTGTCTTGTGTGTGTGCTTCTGACATGGCTTATTTGCAGACCTAGCATTGCACCAGTGCAATGTCATGATTGCTTTGGCAAGGAAAGAGCGCCTAATTTACATGAGAGGGAGTCCTAGAGGCACACAGGAGCTTGCCTTTGACCAAGGTGCCAACAACCCCGCAGAAAAACAATGTAATTACAACCTACAAAGCTGCTGTGTTTAGAACAAACTCACTCTGGACTACATATGAGTAAATCGGCCTGTCTTCCAAATGGGCATGACTAAAAAAATGTGGTAATGCTACAATATTCTGTATAATAGTTGGATCTCATAAATTTTTAAAACACTCAAATCAAGAGTAAACTGTAGAGGCAGTTTTGGATGTGTTTATGTTTATTATATCATGTTTGAATATATTTCATGTAAAACATCCAGTACTTTTTATAGACTGGAGTCCGGTACACCTCCAACGTAACAGCCAGTCACTATCCTCTCGATTGCCAGTCCTCATTCAGAGGAGATTTAGTGTTTCCTTTTTCTTTCCTGTTTGAACTGTCTCCGGTACCATGGATTGTTTCTACAAATGCAATATTGCTGTGGATTAACTAGAACAGGATTTCATACCGTGTGGGTTTATAATAATCTAAAATTCATCAAGGTAGCTTGATATTGTTTTTATTGCCTACTGCTCTGACTTTAGAAAAGGAAAATGTGTTTTCAGACACCTGATACTTGCAGAAAGGAACTCAATTTCACAGGCTGATACTGTTTTAAGTTTAGCAATAGATCAGCTGTTTATACATACATGCATGACATATGTAGTGGCGCGACAAAGACTTTTCTGTCAATTGCATGCAAATCTATCAATTGCTTTCAAATCAATGGTTGTGCAGCGCCTTACTTACTTTCTTTTAGTTTCAAACTTTCAGAATCAAGCACATGGCCATTGGGTGAGAACATGTTTGACCTCTGACAAAAACCACATGCCTGCACCTTGTATGCACTCTTGTTCAAGCTCTACCTCTCTCTACCTTGGTCTGCCATTTATTGAACACAGTACTTCTTTCCTAGTATGTTTCATCTGAAAAGACAGATAGCATTATTAACTAGTTGTAATGACAGATCACAAGGGGGAAGAGATCATTTGGAAATTATCAGTTTGTTTAAATAGTGAATTGAGTATTACATTCTGAATCAATTATTTATCAGCCAGAGTCATATCAGCATGGCATTATCAAAACAATGTGAATTTTGTGTAATTGTCTCAAATGAGTTCTTTTCTGATTTGTAAGGAGAGAGGTCTCCTTGGATTAAGTTGTACATAATTATATGTGGGTTTTAAAACGTGTGATTATTATAGTCTGTCAGGGGCTAAAACATAAGCTAGCAGGCAAACACTACAAAATCATTGTTGCTCAGATAGTTTGGGGAGGAGGGGCAGTTTGAAACAAATTGAGGCCACGAGACGAGAGACTGTGTACTGAAAAGCCCTCTAATCCAGTAATATTTTGGGTGACTTTCTAAGATAAATACTTTGGCATTGTCTTGATGAGAGAGCCTCGCCTCATTTAAGTGTCTTTGGGATCCGGATCAATCCGCATGGTGGGCGTCAGACTTGTACACTTGACCATATAATGCGGCATGCTTGTCACAACCCGGAATGCATTTCTCTCTTCAAAGTATATTTCTTGGCCTGCTCTCGTCACTCACTCCCTCTAACCAATTTGTCATTCTAAGCCTAGCCTCACTGCTGCCAGCGCCTAGATGATAGCAGCGGGCCTCTCTGATCCAGGCAGTGGCAAGGGAGCAGGCCAAGTGTTACGCGAGCCACTCTGGGACAGCAAGCAGGCGCTTCTGCCGGCTGATGCACGCCTCCACGGCCGAGAGGAACTGGCTTTGCAGATGCTTTCAATTCGACACAGAATGGAGCTCATCTACTTTGTGAGGACATTTGCTTTGTGTTTGCGCACCGCGTTTGTGCTCGTTTGTGTATTTCAGGCGCAAGTGTGCATGATCACGCGCGTGTGTCGGAAAGATTAAGAGACGTCCATGCGTACGTGCTTGTATGCATTCGTATGTGAGTGTTTGTGCATGACTGAGTATATCTGTGTGTGCATGTGTGAGAGTGTGTGAAGCTGCTTTTTTTTATATAAAGATACAATTATCATGAAATGAGGCTGAGCCCTTTTTCCTTTTTTTGGTTCGCAATTATGGTATTCTCAAAGTTCAGATGACCTACTACTTCTCCGCTGATCTGCTTTAGAAGTCACCATTTTCCCCCATTGGCAGACGCTCCTCTCAAGAGCAAGAGGCAACACAACACTGTCGTCGTCACTTCATTATTCCTGTTTTAAACAACCATTAATGCCCTCATTCAAATGCTTGGATGCTGCTTTGCTGTTAAGCTTATCAGCAACAGTCAACCAATTTACTACTGCAGTTCTCTCTCTAGTCGGGTGAGCAGAGCATTAAGTGTATTCAAAATTACATTAGCTGCACATTGTTATTGACTGCTTCTCACAGTGAGGCAAAACTTTATTTTGATAAATGAAAATAAATACCATCTTATCAATTTAAATTACCCAGTACACGTGCTATGCATTAGCAAACCCACTCTACGACTTTTCATTTTGCTGCCTTTTTGAGAGGAAAGGTCATGAATGATAAACATCTCTGTAGCTTTGATTTAGGTGATGCAAAACCATACGTTTGAAGAACAAAAGGCCGGAACACTATTTGGGGGTAAATTTGACACGTGCATGCTAATCATTTTCTGTTTTTGAAATTACAGAGAAGCTGCTCTGTTTCGCCGAGCAGCCTGCTCTCCTCTCAGCAGAGGTGCTCAACATCGACCTTTCAGACCCCTGTGTTTTCATGTTGCAGCCTTTTGCAACTGTGTTTAGAATTAAACTATGCATGGCTAATGCATTTCCACAGGAGTAGATGCATTTATCTTTAGCACCGAGGCCCACTCTTCTGCACCCAACAATCAGCTCTCTGCAAATAGACCCCTTCATTCGTCTGAATGAGAACTGAGACATAAAGCAGCGCGCTGAATGCCTACCCCGAGCTTTCTTGTTAGACATTGATACCCATCTCACAAAGCAACACCAGCCTTTTATCTGTCTGAGCGTCATTCAGTATTTGATTGGGAATGGATCTGGAAGGTTCCAATCAGTTTCCCTTGTATGAGCACAGTTAACACGTGTGTGACTGCTCCTTGAGCACTGATGGCAGAGACATGAGCGATTATGGCCAGAGCCCAATCAAACCAGCTGTGTGCCATTCTCCCATGGCACTGGATGTGCCAGGCATGTGTTCCACACTACTAGCAGGCAGAGAAGCCTCGACCAAACCTCCAGTCTGGGGAGCTGCGGCCACACATGAAGCAGGACATGTAGGCAGATTGGGGATTTAGCTATACAAACATTTTTCAGAGACAGAGCTGCTACGCAAGCAGAAATAATCTCATTGGTTTCGTTAAACCTCAGTGGAGAGTTTTCTGGCCAAGCAGCAGTAGGCTGCAGAAGCCCAATGTAACAGGCAGGGGGTAAGACAGTAGGTAACTAATACTGTGAGTCCCAATGCTCCTCCTGAGTGAAAGAATGCAGTTAAGCCATTCTTAATTTATCTGCGTAACATAGATACTATGGTCACAAATTTCCAACAGTCATTTCAGAGTGCTACAAGATTATAATTATAAATTATAAATAAAATTATAGTATAAACCACCACTTATATCTTATTAAGACCAGCGGCAGTGGTCTTAATAAGATATAGCTTAAATAAAATAATTATTTTATATTATATACAACTTAAATATATATGTTAAATAAATAAATAGAAAATGTAGAAATAATCATTACAACTGTAACTTTGACCTTTGTGTCTTCTGTGTTTTAAGTTCAGTTTTATCTCATAATGAATCGGCATTAATGAGTGAATTCATCCTTTTGGTGATAATTGCTAATATAAGAATGTCTGGTCTTAATGTAAGACTAAAAAAAAACTCACTTTCCTTACAGCCAAACTGAGACTAAACGTCACTGTCCCAGAACCAACATTTTTCAGAGGTCACAATCATTTAGTAGATAACTTACACACAGTATCATCATTATCATTTACATGACAGAAACTGCTTTCCTCTTTGTTTTTAAATCATCACCATACAATAAGCCACATACACACACATACTGCAAATATGTTCAGAATTTATGACCGCTCCTTTAACAAATAGAATATTATGCTCTGCAGCTCAACCATGATGAAAATCACTAAACCTATAACCAAACAAGCCACCACACAGGCTGCAGTAGCACAATTGCTAGGCTTTTTGTTACACAGTCTTTTTTGAAACTCCCACTGGAGGTACCAAAGTCAGAAATTGGATAAATGGTGGTTTTGAACAAAAACACTCACTATGTTAAACTGCCTTTGATTCAATACAGCTAAAGGTTTTTGCTTTGAATGAGTTTTTTTTCCCCCACATCAGCATGGTCTAACTACAATATGTCTTTGTCTTACCCAACTGGGGGCAGGGAAGTTATGTAAAAGTAAACTCCTGAGTGCAGTCATTCAGAGTGAAATACTGTCTTTAAGACATGGTCAATAACTTGTTGAACAGGGATCAATTTACAGCCAGTATCTCCTCAGGCTGCCCTGTCAATCCCCACATGTCTCTAACGTAGGAACTAGGATGTTCTAATCACACAGAGAGTTAATCTTTTTTCAGTTTCAGGTGGACATACATGAATTATGCAAATCTGTGGTATTACAAATTTACAAGAGATTTCCTTTGAATCGATGTTTTCATCCTGCTGTCCAGACCTCCTCAGCGGACCACACTAATAATTGTGGTCTGGCTTCAGCCCTTCCCCCTCAACACAAACCATTTTCCCTGAATGACATGCCCAACCATCAGCCAGCCATCAAACGGAGGCACATACGAGGCCTTCTAAACACCTATTAGAGCTATCGATGGCAGAGGCAGAGGTTATGACCATGGAAGGGGGGGGATATTTGTGTCTCTCACTCCGCATTACCAGCATCTTTGGAAAAAGCTTTATAGATTTGGACAGAGGCGAAGGAAGGCTTTATCAGCACCAACACAGAGAACACATTAAGGGATCAGGACCCCAAAGGTCAATTGTGGCTGTAGGCAGTGCTTTGTTATGGTGTCCTCTCTGTTTATACTGCACTGGAGCCAAGTGACAGATGTGAAAACAAGTAATAACATCAATTTTGTGTACATTTTAGCACCAGTCCTCATTATAATATCTAAAAGAAACAGAATTTTGCTATTTTTACATCATATACAGTGTGTTAATATGTATACGTTCATGTTTTCTGCGCCCTTTAACACATGTACATAATACATGATATAATGAATATGAAATAAAAAAGGTTGATAGTGGAAACAAAATGTCAGAACGCTTCTTTAATAAGCAGCTTGCAACTTCCTGAGTCGATTTATCTGTCATCTGTGAAAGATGAACTCATATGTGACAGTTTTGTAATTTCAATATCTTCTTTAGAAAACTGTTACTGGGAGTGTAGCTGAACTGCCAAACATCATTCTGACACTTTTTTTTTCCAAACCTCAATTCTATGACAGCTAAAACAGCACATTGCCCTTGTTCAGAGGATGTAAACCTCTCCTTTTCAGGATTTAATGTCTGTTTTGTTGACATTAAATGACATATTTTCAGGATCTGAACAATAGACTTTGTGACACTGTGTTGTGATTTACTTGTATTTTTCAGGGCAACACTCACTGGTTGAGACAAATCCTTAATCCCTCACAAGATAATAATAATAATAATGTAATCCTTATTCCCAGATGGAACCATTTTCTGAAAAGACGGTTTTTGGCCCCGCAGAGGTTCTATTCAAGAAGAAGAGCAATGGGAAGTTATTTAAATACACGGCAATTAAAATAAGACACACTGCCCAATCCAACCCACCATGCTAATCCTCTCTGATACAGATGTAGCTATTGTAGTGCAAAAGTTTCTCATTTTACTATATCTATTGTGTATCAGTATACAATGCCGCACTCTTACTCTATCCCCAAGCGTATTTTTCAGAAAATGAAAATTTATTCTTTTCACGTCCCAGCAGGTGTGACTAGTGATCTGACTACCTGCCATTGAAGAAGCACAAGATTTTAGTTTCAAAATACTGACTTCACAACATTTGGGGGGGGGGCAAAAAAAATATGGCTGCAACAGCTGCTGCAGTGCTACTGTGGAATAAATGCAGCACAGATGAAAGATGATGAGTGCCTTTTTACTCCTGGACTTCACAAGAGTCTAAGAACACACACACATGCGCAGGCGTTCACACAGAGAAACGCACCCACCAAATGCAAAATGCAGGCAAACATACGTCTGAAGACGCGCTGCTTTCTAATGCAAAAGACAACCAATTCGAGAAACAGATGGAATCATTTCTAACCATGAAAATTGCTCATGACCACAATTAATGATGGTGAATAATCCTAATGAATGCTACACCATGTTCGTGATTTCCATCTCGCTATCTGCATACAGGCTGGTGGAAAATGTTAATTGTCATGCTAATCTTTCAAACAGATAAATATAGATGAGCAAAATTGCATGTATGAGTTATGTCAAGCTTATGTGCGTCGCCCGTTTCCCTCTCTCTCTCTTTGATTCCCTGCCTTTATTTTGGTTTTCTATGTCTTCTTGTCTTTCATTCTCCTCTTTTGCTTTTTGAAAGGCAGTCTCTCTAAATCCAATACAGTTTCTCTCAGCGTGAGGCAGCTTCAAAGCCCTGCTCCATGGTCAGGCCCGTCGATCCTCTCACCCACCTCCTGGTTGTTTAAGAGAGCAAAAGCACAGCGGTGCAGTTTCTTAAACACACAGATCCACCCCAGCACCAACAGAGGGACTGCTGTTTGGCAAAAGAGTCTCTCTCTCTCTCTCTCTCTCTCTCTCTCTCTCTCTCTCTCTCTCACACTCTCACACTATCTTTCCTCACCTTGGACTCTGACACGCTCCCCCCTCCTCATTATCCACCCTCCTCCATAGACCTCATTATACCCGGATACTCCTCTCTCTCTCTCTTTCTCGCCACACTTCCCTCTTATACAATTTATCTTTCATTGCTTCTCTCACACTCACTCACCCTCTCCATTCCTCTACCATCATTTACCTTTTTCTATCCTTGGCTACTTCAGCTGTCCTCGCTCTTCACCCGGCACTCCATCCCGGTGTCCCGTGCCTCCCCTCTATCTTTACTGCAACTCAATCCCTATCGCCGCCTCTGCCTTTCGCCTCACTCTCAATGTAAAGTGATTGATGCCAAGCCTGGGCTCTGGGCCATCCCTCCTACCACACACGCAGGGACATCACACTGAACCCAGAGGGGATGCCGTTACCTCAGAAAGGGAGTTGAAGTGGAGGGCGGCTATGGAAGGTTTGGCGAACAAGCCGTGCCCACCCATGTCTGAGGGGAGGCAGGCTCGGGGGGCACCTTGGTGGGGAGCAGGAATTGGTACACTGGAGTGCTCATTATGGCTCTGTAGGGACTGTCCTGCAGGGCATCCACTGTGTGGCTGTGGAGCTCATTACGCCAGGCAGCCACGGAGCTTGAGGCATCCAGAGGCAGCAGGGCTCATTGCAGAGATAAGAAAGGGGAGGGCTGCCAGATTACCCTTAATCAGAGGCACCTGTAGACAGTCAGCGCCTCCCCCCTCATTGCCTTCTGTAAAGCCCCCACCCCTCCCGACGTGCACGCACACTCTTTCTTGCTGCTGTAATTATTGCAATTGCTTCACTTGACTTTCATTCCTGAGCACGGAGTTGCACAGCTTGCCTTCTAATGAGAAACCCAAGCTATGATCCGGAGGTGTTATTTATTTATTTAATTATTTATTCAACACAGCATGTATAATGTCAATTATTTAAATTAGTGTGATTTTAGCACGCCGTGCTCTGCAAAGTTCTCCCTACTGTGCTTTATCGGTATTCAACTCACATCACATTCCTCATAGTGGTGGATGGAGAGTTAATTAAGTTTTAATGTGACATGTGCACCAAACTGAATGATTCAAATCAACTGTTATTGGAATAGGAGCCAACACATACGTAGTTAAATTACATAAACATTTCAATGCAATGTCTTGTAAAATGCAAAGGTAAAATGGTTCAGACAGGCACCAAAAAACAATGCATACAGCCCATCCAAACAGGAGTGAGTGGATCAGAACGGCCTGCTTCAATATAATTCAGGTACAATTACAGTTTAGCTGTTTGAAACCAGGTGCAGATTTCAGCAGTTAAAACTGACACGTGGCCAACTACTTTGAATTACATCATTTCTGTTTTTAGGTCAGCAGGAACTGTGGAAATCAAATTTTGGAACTGATAATCTCATTCGCCTGTACTGAGATCACTTTTCCTCCACCTGTAACCTGATGTGAAACCAGTACTCCCCTACGCTGAGAACAATGCAAGCTCCTACCTGCCTATTTGCATAATAAGGAGTGTTACTGTCAGTTGTTTGGGCAAATGTCTATTTCTAAGGATGACACAACAAACAAGTGTTGACTTTGATGTGAGTTGGAGGGTGCGAGCTAAAGTGTGTTTTAAGTGCTGCGGAGATGTACAGTAGGGATTAATAAAAACAAGAACATTGTGATGTGCATGACTGAACTACTTTTGTGATTCTCTCCTTCCTTGCACACCTCCCTTCAGGTGCTGAGAAGTTCTTTGAAACCAACTGTCAAGCTGTTGTCTGTGCAGGCAGCATACAAAGAGTTCATCCCAAACCTGCACTTTATTTTTTGAAGCACTTGGATGGATATGTGGCTTGGCTGTTCTTATCATACTCGCTCGTGATATGTTGGAGACAACACCGACCAACATTTATCAGTGTTGTACTCCGAGTCATCTGACTCTATGCAGCTTAAAATGAACTGTAATGTTATTAGCTGTAATATGTGTATTACTGCTATACATACAATATCTGCACAACATGTGCGCCATAATCACTACAGGGGGGAAGTAAGACTTGGTATTTAAACACTTAAATTGTTATTCCTCTGTCAAATGACATTATTTCGTGTCACTTAATGGGTCTTAGGAATTATAAAACCAAAAAAGCATAAACATTTAAACTCCTTTGCAGCTAAAACTCTCCACCCACATCCCTCTATCATGTCACCCAACAGATTCTGCCTCAATTAAATTAATACGCCCACTTATAAACTGGGTTTCTGAATTTATGGTTTCAACCTTTACAGTACGCATACACATTTTTAGTGATTCATTTTGGCTTTTTTTGTTCTTAATTCCCTGTTTTGAGCCTGTGTAATGTAAAAATACAGTGTTGTAGTTCACCAAACTACATTCTGCTGTGCATTCTCAGTGTAAGTGATGCACATGGTAAAAGGATCTTTGGCAAAACAATCCCAACAACCAACTATTTGACAAAAGAAGCAGTTTATCATCGCATAAATATCTAAAGAGTCTTGTCACTAATCATGGAACATGGCCTCATTATTTCAGCTTGATGAGCTGCCACACCTGACAGAAATATGACACGAATAACAAAAACAAAAGATTTGTGTTGAGAGGCTGATCAGCTCGTTCCCTCGGTGCCCAGTAAGAAGACTTGCTTCATGGGCTGCACAGTAGCTGCACCGAGGGGGGAAAAAAAACAAGTTCAAAGAAGTTGTCGTCTCACAAACTGGAATAAAGTGGTGCAACGCTCACAAAACATCCAGTTTTATGCGTGTTTTATCTTCAAGTTTAGTTGATGAAATGGAACCGCCACACATTTTGTTTTGCCTGCAGTGGAAAGGCAAAAGGTGAAACAAAGGAACAAAAAGCAAGAAATAGAAAAAAGGCACTTTCAACGTAGAAAGATGCATTTTCAATCTCTGTCATGGTCACAAATCAAAATCCCCCAAGTTTTATGAAACATGCAGCCCCACGAGCCTTCATTTGTACTTATTTATTCTGTTTGTAGTTATGCTACTCTGAAAACTAAAAGCTAAGGGCTTATGACAGAGTTACTGAAACTAAATTGTCATAAATTTCCGTTGCTTACAAGATGATGGATTACATTCATCAGCACGAGGCCTCTAATCTAATCTGGAGCTGCACTCATCAGACTCCTCTCAGAGGAGGTGTGCTGATCTGGGATCACTAAATATGTCCTTGTTTTTCTTCCATTTTCAGCATGATCTAAAGCTAAAACTGATGTTAGATCAGCGTGGGCACTTTGGAAGTAATAGTCCTGATCTCACTTTTGCTCTGATGAAGCAGCTATAAAAGACACTATCACTGAAACCTCTCAACAGATGGATAGATGGATAAATGGATGGATTATATTCAATATATTTGTTTTGCTTTGAACACTGTTACACTGTTAGTTGTAATAAAAGTGCTATTTACTGCAGCTACAGGCCAAAGAAATGACTGCAATCTGGTTTTCAGTGTCAGGAGAGGTCTGCTATTAGGACACTTTTTGGCTTTCCCTCTCCCTGCCCACACATAATGACACACTTGAGCTGTTAAGCCTGCCGTTCTGCATAGACTGGGGCCACAGTCCTCATACCAAATGACACTGGAACATGAACTGTGGTGTAGTGTATTTCTTTTCTTCAGCCTGCCAGTACATTTGTTTTCATTAGACGAGATTGGTCAGCAGTCTAGGCCCTTGTGTCCAGTAATGGAGCGTACGATCGCGGGCCCATTATAGACTCACAGTGAAATAAATGATATATTGATCTTAAATATTCCACACTCCTGTGCCTCTCTGAACAGCTGTTACTGGCACCACACAAAAATCTCATTACGCATCTTCTTTAGGGAATATTCAATGCACTTCATGCATCTCACTCATTGGGCGTGCCGGTGCATGTGGTACACTTCACTTAACGTTTCTTAAGATGTTAAGACCTTGAACAAGAAGGCAACAGACTTAGTAAAACAATCACGGCTAATGTTAAGCTGTAATGAAAACAAACTATATGCAGAGGTGCAACACTGAGCATTAATGAAATTACAGAGCTGGAACTCAGTGGACTCCTCTCTGTACTGTGTAATGAAACAGAACAGGACAGGAAAGCAACTGATGCATGCAAGTCACAGTCACAATTACTATTTCATTAAGGAGCTGCTACCATTGGCAGGCGTTCTCTGGCATTGTTGTGGGGAGGCTGGCACGGCATCGGAAGGAGGGTGGGGGATGATGGTTTGGGGCTGGTGGCACAGGAGGGAGGGGGGTCTGAGGAAGAAGGGGGAGCAATGGGTGGGGAGGAAACATGCTTTAATTTGGGTCATCTCCCAGTCTGCACGGGGTCGGGTGACAGAGCCTCCTCTGCACCCAATCTGAAAACACATATGTTGTTCTGGGTATCCACCTGAATTAATTGCCCTAATTATTCCTGATACAAAGGGAAGGGGGGGGGGTTGAACACAGAAGAACATTTTTAAAAAATAGTACGGCGTGCTCCTCCTACAAAAATGTAATGCAGTGGCACGCATGCATTTGGGGAGATGGAGGCTACCTGTCAAGTTGACAGGTTAACCCTTAATTGCTTTAAAAGGGGGAAGATGAACATGCTTTATGGTGGAGGGTGGAATGTGGCTGTCGGGGGAGGAGGGGTGGGGGTCATCCTTGTTACCACAGACACATGCACACACACTGAAGCAGACAGGCGCCATGAGTCAAGATGCTGCCTTGGATGCAACAGCACTGCACTAAACTGCTCTTATGTGTCTCTCATGGAAAGTTTTCAGTCTTGGCCAAAAGGACAAACAATAACTAATAAACAGCAACAGAAAAGTTATGCATCTCCAGTTAGACATAGAGCAAAAGATTAAAACACTTGGCAGAAATTATTTTTTGCTGTTGTGACTCATTCAACCCTGTCTCCTAGAAATTAAGTTTGTATATCACATTTATATTTAGTTATTGTTTCAAACTGGATTATGGTCAACGTTCCTTTGAGCAAATGAAACACATTATGTACCACGCTGGAGTCGCAGGCAGGGTTGGGGAATTATAATAGATCAGGTTTTTTTCCTATCCTTAGCCAAGTGCTGCCAGTGCCTAAACATGACCATATAGAAGTTGAATAATGCTGTAGTCCCTACGAATTTCTTTGTACATTGCAAGACTGCTTATTTTGGCAGAAAACAAATGAGATACGTTGTCGATAATAATATCAATGTTTTTGCAACTTGCCATGTATGTTAATTAGCATGATTTCCTCATTATGTTAACAGAAAATTTGGTTGGCATTACATTTTCCTCAAAATGTATTTGCTGTTAGAAATTTGTTATATAGAAACATGATTTTTAAGAACACACATTACTGACACTGGGAAAAACCTGTGTCCTGTATTGAATTGAAGACACTGTCACAGCAGGAACTGTTTGAGGCTAAGGATGACAAAGGGCTTGAGGGTGTTTGACATACAAATGTACTGTATATGAAACCATTTCAAACCCTCACTAGTATCTGTTGTGGTAAAAAGAACTGCTGCTTAAATGCAGGCAGCAAGACAGCAGAAGGGTAAGCAGGGGGCAAGTTGTGGCCCCAATAGCTAGAATTATAGTTCATTACTGTTTATTTCTAAATTGCCTTCAGTTAGCCTGACCACTTCAACCATCACAAAAGCGTGGCTGATTCTGGCTAATTTTTGCAGGTGTTATACTGCACTTTATTCATCTCACTTTATGTGTAACTGGTTATGTTAATAGGATTTCAACTCAATTTATTCAAGTGCTGATCAATGGCATGCAATCTCTGCACTTCATGCATTATGTATTTTAATGGAACTCACTTGCTTTATAGCTGAATGGCTAAAGGTTAACAGTCCCAATAGGTGGGACTCCCTGAAGACTAATCTCAACTTCAAACACAGCTTTTTTTTCCCCTTCACAAGGCAAAAGCGCACAACAACAGAAAAGTTGTTTTTATCACCACTTCTTATGGCTCATTGGGAGAAAGAAAGCGATTTATTACCCCACATCCTTTGCTCATATTAATGTGACTATAAATGCCCATAGACATTTTACTCTCCGTAGGAAGTGAGGCAGAAAAAAGGAGGAGTTAGAGGTTGGGGAATTAGTAAGAAGGGTACTGACGCAGGGGAGAGAGCAGGGGGGAAGAGGGAGGGCGAAAGAGGAAGAGAGGAGTGTGTAGGTGGGGTAGAAGTGAAATAAGAGTGTAGGGAGTGGGATGGCAAACGTAGGATAAAATCTGAAACCAACAACAGAGATAGATATGTCATAGTTTCCATAATTATACTGCTTTAAGTGGCATTTTGATATCTAAAATGAAAGTCATTTCACCGGTGAGATCTTAAGCCTATCTCTCTGCAGTTTAATATGGAAAACATCCAGGCGTCTCTGAGGGCCCTCGTCTCTCTCCACTGCCACTCCCTGCTCAATAAAACTGGCATGCTATTCCCAAGATGAGAGTCCCACTGGACTACGTGAGGACTGTGAGGTAAAAACCCCTCCAGTCTCTACTAAATCTAGAAGTGGAAGACAGAAGGTGCTAGAAACATATCCTGTGAGGGTCACTTGGCAGTTTTCACCTTATTGTATTCTCAGTCATCAAGATTTGCCTGTGGCTTTTGGAAAATGATGTTGAGCCACCCATAAAATGACCTTTTTTTTTATTATTCCTATGGAAACTGTACATTCTAAAGTGTCATTTTTGTCACCTTGGAGATTTCTGTCTATTATCCAGAAAATACTTTATTTTATATAATTTGAGGTGTAAAGGTTTCATCAGTGGTTATTTACAAGCAATCAAATAATGTAAAGTGCAAGAAAAAAGGAAAGAAATCTGGGCTGAAATGGACAAGTGCTGCAGCGAGCCTCACAGCTGGCCTGCTTGAATATGGATTGCACTGCTGGGACATTTTACACTATTGCTAGGTAAACAAGCATGAATGCATGAATCAATTCAGAACAAGTTAATGAGATCGAATCTGACTTGTGCAATCAAAATTTGGCCGCCTTAGCTGCCATTATCATTCTGTCATAGTTTTAGTTTCACATGGATGAAAGTGGATTAATGGTAAGATGTACGATTGCTTAGGGAATGGGGGTATTTGGTGAAGCAAGTGGAGGCTTAGAGCTGTCAGAAAATCACTTAGTCGACAAAAGATTCCAGTCAGAAACATGACGTATGACCTGTAAAGAAGCACTTGCCATCAACACAGCCTGAACAGGGGCCAGCCGTTTTAACTGGCGCCATCAGTCTCCTTCAGGTAATGCAATTAGATGCCACTAATATCTCGGGATGCTCTTCAAACTGCAAATGCACTTTTGCTAAATAGCACACACTGTAATAACTAGTGACAGCACTCAAGGAGCCAGATTGAAAAAGCTTTTGCATGTGATTGGTTCAAGTAATTGCACGTACAGAATGCTCCCACTGATAGAATTCATGAACTGAAAACAGATGTTATCCAAATCTGTGCCGGCTTGTTTGCTTTGTTGCCAGGCGATGCAGCTCACCTCGGGTTAGAATATGCATAGTAAATTTGTAAAATGGGCTTGGGCAGTCCTAAGGTGCAATTACACTTCAGTGGTCTGCTTGTAGGAGTTTGGCCTATAGATCAAGTCACCAGGTTCACTTCCCAGACCGCAGACAAACTAATCCGCTCACGACTGGTGGTAGCAATTTGGCTCAGGCCTGAACCTGCAATTAGGGCTCCATTCTATCTAAACAGGGAATCAGGTGTCTTGAAACTCATTTTTCTTCCTCTGCAGGCATATAGATTTTTTTTCTTTTTTTTTTCGAAACTTAAAACAACATTAAGAAAAATAAAGCAGTCCTGGAGAATGTCAATGCTTTCTCATTCATGTTTAGAATGCAAACTGCCTACAGTCGTTCCGCAGTAGCTTGAGGGAAGCTGTGGGGCTGTCACACCATCGATGGCAATGCTCCTGCTATCTTGTAACAGTCACCCACACGAGAGATGAAGACAGCCACCTTGCTTAAACACACATAAACACACACGTACATACAAATGCACATAATGTGCATCACGAAAATGCCTTAGGGCTAGAGACATGAGTCGTGTATCATCAAAAGTTCACTGAATCACTGTAATCTTGGGCTAAATCTCTCTACTTGACGGATTAACTGGAATATCAAAGAACACAATGCAATATAACTAAACAGGGCTGATCAGGAGCTGTGATAGTGACTATGTATCCAGAGAAAGAGAGATAGAGAGACTGAGAGGGAGGGAATAGGATCTGCTTCTTGCTCACACTATTCCCCTCAAGGCAACGTCAGGATAAATCTTCTAAGGGATTATCCCAGCTACACAATGTTCTCTGTTCTGCCCATTGTATGCCTCTTTAAGCACAATTGATAAATTAGTTATTTATATTGTGGATGGATGAAAGTCAAACACTGGATTTTCTTTTGATTTGCCTGGTTTGGGAAGCATTATGAACAACAGGCTGCGTGTGTTCCTCTTGTGCCATATTCCACAGAGTAGATTCATGAATCTGTATAAGATTACAAACTGGAGCGAGGAAACTTCAGCGTGCCAAAAATTTGGCCTTTTCTTAATACCTAACTATACCTTGCAGATATGGTTTTCAAGTACAGAAACTTCAGCTGTTTCCAAGCTAAAGACGAGGCATCGAGCCAGCAGGTTCTCAACAATACTATGCAGTTGAGATGCTTTGCTCGCCTAATTTCAGTTCGCCTGCCAGCTCAATAGGGGCCCAAATCAGTCTTAAATGAGTTACACATGGGATCAGATATCTCTGTGGGAGCCCTTCTGCTTTTAATTTAAGGTAAACTAATAGCTTCATTTATTTGTAATTAGAAAAAAAATAATATCCTGCTTTAAAACTATATCATGCTATCCACTTTCTACTGGCAGCTCACTCTTGAATAGTTCATGAATTTTAATTCATTTCGGTGGTTAGGCCAATCCCCCAGTTGTATGAAGCGACAGAGAGTTTTAGTCAAATTGAATTACCCTTTCTGTGTTTCACTGGTCTCACCCCCTACCGTCCTCATTTCCCTCATTCTCCTCCTCCTCCCTTCCTTTTCTCTTTCCTTTCATTTTACCCTTCCTCTGCTTCCTTATTTTACCCACCCCTTACAACTTCCGTATTTTCTTCAGAGACTGCCTCTAGACAGCAGTAAGTTGTATGTCTGTGTTTTAACTCTGGTTGCCCCTAGCACATGTAAATGACTTTGGTACTTGATGTTTGAAGAGAAAAGATGAAGAAAAAAAAATCCCTAAGTGCAAAATCAAACAGATAAGAGGCAGGAATTTTCACTTTGCTGGGGAATGTGTATCTTGACATGCACTGCCTTTTAAGTTTTCCTTTTAAAGTAGTCAAGGACAGTTAGTTTTGGAGGCATTCTAATCCTGAATGTTAAGGATACATTTACGGGTTTCCATTTCTGTGACATAAAGTTTTTTTCATGAGAAATCTTATAGAAGGAGAACAGACGCTGCTATAACTTCCACAGTAAGCCAACCTGATGTGTGCAGGTTGGCCCTTGTGTTATCGCCCATCCCCATATGTGTGGCCCTGCACTCTGGAAATAGTCTACAGAGTGATCATACATAGGCCTACATAAGCAACCAGCCACAGTCATATGATAAAAACCTGCTAGAGAGGAAATATCTCACATGCCAGGAAGTCGGTTGCTCAGTGTGTTTGAGGCTATGCGACCCACATTACACCAAGTCATTCAAATGACCTCTGAGGTGTTATCTCCAAAAGGCAAACATGGAAGCATTACTGCCCCCTCCTACTTGCCAAGGATGCCAGAAAATATCTGACTTTGCAAAGATCCAGTCTCGCTGCATCTGCAAATTCACATTTTCAAGGTCAAATGTTGCATCGAGAATATGGGAGATAATGGCGTTACAATAAATTATGGGAATACATCTCTTACACGGTTCCAGCCAAATAAATCGACGGTTGAACGGTCCTCAGTGATAAAAGTAGGGAGAACCCAGCATGCCCTGTGGTATAGACAGTAACAACCTTGGTGAAATATAAAAAGATCAGCATGAACAAAAGGGAGAAGATTTGTTTGGAGTTCAGGTTAAAGGTACAGCCAGAACAAGATTAACATTTAGACTATGAAATCTGCAAGGTCGAGAGGTCAGGGTCCGTCTTGTGATCCGTCTTAAGATTCTTTTCTTAACTTTTGGTGTGGAGCACTTTGTCCTTCCCTGACCTGGATCATCAGCAGTAAACCCATTAGAAAGAGAACACCAGATGACAAATACCCCAGGATCATGCTGAGTATTCATCTGCCACATTTGTCTGTGTGACAAAGCATTTCCTGCTGGCAGGCAGGGTCATCTTACAGGGTTACCATGCATGTGTCCAATGGATGCGTACTGTACATAACTCAAAGCCAGCTCTCTTGATCTCACTGATGATGTCAATCATCTGTTAGGGTGGAAAGAATGACCATGCTTGGACACATCCATCCAGTGGCTCCCACAGAGGCTTAATTGACATTGACTGGAGGGAGACACTGGCCTCCATTTCTTCCCAGCATGTATCTAAGGCCTGAGACAAGCGGCTGTACGTTGACAAGTGGATAAAACTCCATAACTTAACCAGAGAGACTGGACACCCCTGGCAATCTCTTTGTTGTGTCTAAAAATAGTGGGTCCCAACGGTCTCTCTTGGAAAAAGCAGAGGCACACTTCATTATTTCATTATATTCCCCCACTCTGATTAACATGCACACCAGAGGAAGAGTAATTTTTATCTGAGCGTCATGGCTGTGGTGAGAAGCTGTGTACTGATCCCCAGCAGAATGGCAAGATGCAAAAACAAGCCAGAGATCCACTCAGTGCATCCAACCCTCAAGAGGCAGACATGATCTCATGTTATCCATGTTTCCCCTGAAGCATTAAGGAATATATGCATCATTTCAATGAGACCTGGACTAAGAAACTCAGCCTCTTCAGTCACCGTGTTAAATAATATATCAAGGAGCCGAACAGAGTTTGATTTGAGATGAATCCAGGATTCAGTGTTGCATCATATTTTCTGATGCACTCACTTAGTGTTTTATTTCCCCTATATGCAATGCATACTTAAGTACTTAAGACGGATTTGCATATCCCGTAAGAAAATATGCATATTGCTTTATTCATCTTATTGCGCTGACTCACTGACATTGCACTACATTACTGCGCACTTCAATTGATAGTTGCCATTGAACTATTAATGACCTCAGTAACTCTCCCTTTGTGCAGTCAGCACCCATAGCGAGTGCAGAGCGATATTGGACACATGAGTAGCAGCACGCTGGGCACCATTCATCGATTACATGATTTCAGGCCAACTGAGGCGTAAAAATATGAGTCTTGTGGCTCATATCTGCAAGGGCTGGTTGCATCCAGAGAATAATGTGCAGGAATAAATACACTTTTGTACACAAACACAATTTGCAGCAGATGTCTGAAGACTTTACATCAGGTAAGGAGGGAACAACATGCTTTCATGCACCTCCTTGGACAATAAGGTAATGAGAAATTAGAGCCTGTTCTCATAGGTGTATTTAATCATCCTAACACTCTTCTCAAACATGTTATCAATGGCCAATGTTTTCATTGAGAAGGAATCCCGCAAAAGACTCCCAAAGGATTTGCAGACATTGGTCGATGTGAGTCACTTGTGTGTGTGGGGGGGTCAAACAAATGCGGTGTGTCTGGGTGACCTTAATCACTTCCAGGTTCATCCAGGCTCGGATTTCACTTGTGTGCCTTATTTCAGGTCACTGCCTCAAAGTCAAAGTAGGGCACAGTCGTTATCTGAGGGAGCATAACACAATCATCCGCACAATACAATAAGGTCGGCACAATTCACTGAAGTGCTGTCCATTACCTCTAGGCCTGAACACATGTGCTCCATCACAAGCAGCGCCTGTCTATATGTGTGGAGCATAGGTAATATATGTAGTGAATTTGTCTGTAATGTGTGTGCAATTTAACAGGATGCTTGGCTCTTTTCTTTTTCTGAAAACAGGGAATGTAACCCCAATCACAGCAAGACACAGGCAGAGAAAAACTGATTTGGAGAGAGCGTAGTGGAAATTCCAGGCTATAGTCTGTATGGGCTTTTATAAATAAGAAGGAGAAAAGGGGGGGGGGAATGATTGTGGGCAAATGGGATTGAGGTGTTCCGATCCTCTTAACTATTTTAATCACATTGGATTGGCTACATTCTTTTTATTTCGGTGGAAAGGCAGACCTTAAATCAAAATGACTGTGAAAGCAGTCAGGTTCTTGTGTCATTGGTTTTACTTGTAAAAGTTAGTAGAGAAACTGCAATAACCTATCAGGAGAGACTGTAAATGAAGCCAGTACTTTTTAAAAACGACATAACTGCAACGGGGTGTTAAAAAAGGGGTTGGCGGGGCATCTCAAGGGGTGTGTGAACAGCACCAATTTCCCTCAGAATTCATGGCACAGCATGACGTGAAGCCATATCACTTCATAATGACAGTCTGACCAGTCAAGCAACAAAGACCTTTGCAACAAAAAACTGTCAAAATGACACGTAATAATCTGTCTGACTGATCTTGGGAATGAGTTGCTGCTCTTTTTGAAGACTGCATGCACATAAATTCTTTATGACCATCAGTGAATATCACACGCATTATTTAAGAAGACTCTTCAAAATATCCCTGATTCTATTATCCTTTCATGTTTCCAGCTCGAGCTATCCTTCCACTTCATTGTGGAATATGATCCCCGGCGCTATAACGATATGTTACGTTACTGCCTGCGATATATTAAAAGCAACATGTTATTCAGGCAAAGCATTAAAGAAAGCAGAGCTGCTTCTGAAGGAGAAACATGATTAGCTTTAAACTTTGTTCAAGGATTAGAGATATTTGCTTTTGTTTGCTATCTGGGTTAATACTGTGGTTTCGACTCAAAGAGCCAGCAGTGTCCTAACATTGCTGCAGGTACAGACCCAAGCCATTATGAGCTGCAATATGTGCGTTACCACTGACTGGCATTAGCTTATTTGTGGTTCACCATGTATTATCCTCTGCTAATGACGCCACACATACCTCTTTGCTGACACGCAACCAGTTTTCATACAAATCTGAAGCTTGTGACATGCTGTGTATTTCCATTATGAGCATGCACTTACATAGCACAGCACTGATGACAAGAAAAAAGGAAATTACTATATTAATTATAACAAGTATGACAAAGATATCAAGCTGTGGATGTAGTTCCAATTATAACGTATAACATTCGTGGGTCTCATACAAACTGCTTTGAATGTAATCAGATATTCACATTTCCCTCAAATGCTTGTTGCAGAGTATTTTTCAAGCATTCACTTTGAACCCTTTTGCTTGTCAGTGGATGAAGTGAGAGCACAGAAAGAAAACCAGCATGTTATTGTGTATGTGTGGATTAACTTTGCACTGTGTACATGTTTGAGCGGGATGCATTTGGGGCCTCTGCTTGTCTTTTGTGTTTCTGGCCCAGATTGAGCTTGACAGCTATGCACAATATCCTGTTATAGAACACAACCACACAGTCAAAGAGAGAAGGAGAGGCATCAAATGCTTTGTTTAAACAGTCCCTCAGTATGTGCAAACCTTTCCACGGTCATCTTACTTATGTCATGTAAAGCTCTAATTAGTTAATGGGCTGATCTCATTAGAGAAATGCTTTTGTTGCAGGTGTCCAGTCCGAGCTGAGAAGATTGCCAGAGGCATAAGGTTAGAGAGGTGGGCTTAGGAAACCAATATAAATGACTTAATGGCTTATGTCATGCTTACACACTGCATGGGATCAGAGGTATTGCATTGCCAGTCACTCAAAAGACATGAAACTGCATCTTGTAGATGTTGCGGTGAAATGATTTGCAGGCAGCTCTAATGAGAGATCTCCAACATGGCCAATACTATGTGCAGCTGAAATAAGAGCAACCACTTTTTCTTTCTCTCTTTTTTTTGGTCTGTTTTACTTTATAAGATAGAAGAGAATGAGTTTGCCTCTGTCTGTAGTCAGAAGAGGTCAGCACACTCACTGTTCAGCCCTGAAGTGTTACAATTACCCTGGAGAAGATTTCCGGGTTCATAGTGTGTGTGTCATCACATTGAGGAACAGGCAGCTTCAAACACAAGTGCTTATGGAGATATCACTCAATCACTCAGGGGATGTCTTCTCATGGCTGGATACGGCGTATCCACAGCGCCAGAGCGGGGGGTGTTTGAAATGCAATGATTAGCGCAGTGTCCGGTTAATTTTAACAGGGTTTGCAAAGGGACTAATCAGGAATTAAGAGTCGGCATCTACTTTAAATCGCCTTCTTTACGCATTCGTGGGGGGATACTGTCAGGATGGAAAAAGGCAATTGTCTGCGGTTTCCCGATTATCCCTTGCAAAAGCCTATAATCTGTCTGAAAGTACTTAAAGAGTCAAGCAGCAAAATAAACAACATTGATTATCATCCCACTGTTCTTTTTTTTTTTTTTTTTCTGAAGTGGACCATGCGGAGAGGAAGGGGGGTTGGCGGCTAAGGTTGCGCCTTCCCCCGTCAGCGCCATCTGCTTGGGCAAATGTTAAGGCAGGCTAAATACCCCCTGAGTCCTCTGTTCAAACCAGATTATCAGCTATTCTAAGGAGGCAGACGAGCGTCTTATCATCTCCAAATCTCTTTTACAAAAGCAAATGAAGAATTCTGAACAGGGATTACGAGGATTAAGGAGGACACAGACATGGCCCTCCTTGGACAATGTCTTAAGTTATTGCCTTTCTGTCTGTCTACCTTCAGCTTGCAAACATGCAACGACTGCATCCTGTCATGGCATTGTCCTTAACACTGGTTAATTCTCTTGAGCTTGAACATTTTCAGGAATGCTTGGTTTTGTGTGGTTAACATGTTGCCACACAAGACATCTTAAGCACTGCACTGTGTTCAAATGCATCCCACTCTGACGAAAACTGAGCTCATTTAGCCGTTGAGCTCAGTTACACTTCAGAAAAGCGCCTCTGCTTTGCACAACATTGGCAGCATCACACAGTGGTGAACAATGACCCACAGTGGGACATGGCTAGGTTTGAAAACTGCATTTATTAGGGCCAACAACATGATAGATTGCTGGACAGGTTTTCCACTGTATGCTTCAAAGAGGGTACAATGAGGGAGAAACTGCAATGCAAACAACCTCTATGTGGCTGTACCTTAGTTGCAGATGTCCACAGAATGCAGATGCACCACCAGTGACATCGCAGCTAAAATTCTAAATAAATGTTGCCTTCTCTTTATTATACTGTATTTGTTTTTGTGTTCAGGGGGGATTAGTGTTAAATCTGCGTGAGCAAAACTAAGGTTGTAACCTTGTGATTACTTCAAAGAGGGGTGGGGTGAGGGAAATGGGGAGAGTGGGTGTCTCCTAAAGAATACTTGTAAAGCTCCCTTATCCCTACTGTTACAACTGCAGTAACATATATTCAATGAAGCAATCAAGCACTGACAAAGCCACGCCAAAGCACCAGCAACGGCATTTCCAAACATTTGCGTGGGTATCAATTGTGAGCGCATTAAATAATCCTGCACGGACGATCATGGCGGATTTCTGTACCTGGGATATTCTACGGTAGACAGACACGCTAACTGTCTTGCAGGCACACCAGTAAACCATATGCTCTTTGCACACTATCAGCAACTACTGTTTTAGATCACACTTTTAACAAGGAACAAACAATTGTACAAGCAATCGATGTTCCTCAGATCCCCGCTCCACAGTCACACCTCGTTTAATCAACAGAATTGTTTTCAATGAAAACAATCTCCGGGCTGTAGAGCTACTCAGTGTCTCAGAAAGAACCACTCGGCGGGCTTCCACACTGATTTGATTGTTGCACACACAAAGGTAGCTAGACCACCGCAGCTATGGGGGATGATTGAATTATTCAGTTTGGCAGAGATTTGGCAGCAATTGTGTGGAGTGTTGCCTCGAGTGGAGTGCAACAGAAATACAGCATCTTCTTGTTTCCTGCACCACTGCACAACACATGCATAAATAGCCCCTGCTTAGACAGTCAGTCAGTATCGCTTCAGGAAAACTTCACATCATACCCTGAACCTGCTTGCTGCTTGGCTAATTGACCTCCCTCCCCATAGACACTGAATGATAAATATAGAGCACTTAGGGTAGATATATTCGAACATTTAAATGAAAGGCAGGGTTTTTAGTAAAAGCACAAAATACAAGTTGAAGCACCTCTATGTATCTGATGTCACCGTTGAAAACATACAGGTGTGTTAGGATTTTATGCAGACGCCAGTGGCTGACTGAATTATCACACTCAAATTCACAACTCAAGGTTGAGAAAAAACAAATCCACACAGGCCTTCAGTCGCTGATTTCCTTTTATACAAGTTTAGAGAAAAATGCCCACAATGGTGCTCAGATGACTCAATGCACATCGCATCTGATACATTCGCAGAGAAAGCACCTGCAGCGATCTTTTTATTTTAAACCACCTGTTATCTCGAATTGTCATTCTATACTGTCTGCAGCAGATGACTGTGATCTGGAAGAATCTGAGTAACTTGTCAAATCAATGTAATGTGAAGAGAAATACGGGATTTGCCATCTCGGGAGCTCCTTTGCAATGTCATCCACATGAATACCGAATGCGATGTAGTTTCATATTACAGTCATCAGAGGGAAAGTATTGATAATAGGGCTGCAGTACTGATTGCACTGATTACATTCTCAAGGTTGGGAAAAGTCACCGGGCCAGACAAGTGCACTTTTTTCAGGAAGACAAACTTTATATGCAGATTCCAGTTCATCTTGGAGTTTATGATCCATAACTGATAATAAACATTTACGCTTGATTGCTGTGCCTTTAAAAGGTTTTTATTTTACACGGAACTGCGGCATATAACAAGCTTTACTGAACCAGCCTTTTAAGCCATACTGTAAATGGTGAAATAAAGAAATAAAAAAAAAAGAGAAAAGGATACAATTAAGGAAGACCGTATGGATCGCCCTCACTACCACAGCACAATGAAATGCTGCCTGTGTGTCTGAGTAAGCTCCCATGTGTAGGACTGTGATTGTTGCTCCGTCTGCAGACATATTATTGCATTAAATGTAATCAAATGTGATACATATAGCTAGCTTCCTGGACTGTTAGATGAAATTGAATACCGCATCCTCATAAATCATGAATCAGTATGTCAGCAAAGAAACTCCGGAAACACTTCCCTCAGTGACATACTGTAATACAACCATGGGACAACCTTTAAAAGACATTTTATAGATGATAAAATCACGGGGAATACACTTAATGTGAGCCCACCAAAATCACAAGTGCTTGCAAAGACCCGTAAAAACTGCACATTTCTGTGGGGATAGAGGGGCAACAACAAAGTGGTCCAAAGACATACCAAAGACATTTTCTGTTATAAACCAGACCAGCAACTCCTGCTTCCACTAAATCTTCCTCCCATCCCTTCTTCCTCACCTTTGACTTTGCACTCGAAGCCGAAGAAAAATCCATTTATCGCCTACTCTATCTCTCTGCACAAATGTTAAGACTCATTAATGCTGTGGCTTTGTTCGAGGTTTCTTTTTATTATTATTTATTTCTGGCTCATTTGAAAACACTTCATTACCTAATTATGCATAACACGAAAAATCAAATCATAATCTATCTAGCTCAAAGAGATACAACTACCTTATGATCTTCCCAAGCTCTGTGTTTTTTAAGTAAGACCGAGGCATTTAGCAGGTTTACATTTATCTATTAATAGAAAGCTGACATTTATGCACTCTCTATATGAGAACGTTCTACTTGAGTGTGCACCATTTTCTCAAATCACAGAGGACACTTTCCCCGAGGGGACTGATTAGCTCTTTCTCAGTTTTACAATATGAAGTAACTTTGATAAGCAATTAGATATTTTCTGTTGTCTTGACTCTGGCTTTGTTTAATGCCTTTCAAGTCTGTATTTTTGGATCAAATCCGCATAAAAACTGCACAACACAATGTTACAGAGGTGGTTATTGTACCCTCTAGCATCAATCCTCCTCTCAGATGTGTAAAACCCTGTATTTGTGCACTACTGTACATCATAATAGCAGGGTTATCATTATCAAATCATCATTATCAGCTCTCATAGAGGAGATACAAAAAAAACAAACAAACAAACAAAAAAAAAAGTTGTGTTCCAAAAAAAGCTTCTGTTCTGCTGTTTTCTGTCTGTGCACTTCAAAGGAAGTGCTCCCACCAAATTTCCATAACTTTTTATCTGTAATCTGTTCCTAATGAGCGATGTATATCTAACACATTTCTTCATTCCTTCCTCCCAGCTAAGTGCTATACAGTTGCAAAATGTAGAAGAAAGGAGGTGTGGGCAGTGTTTCTATGGCTGAAATGAGCCAATTAATGGTGTCCACACCAACACAGCCACACATACGTCTACAGGCCACAGCCTGTTTGACATGCACTGTATGCTGCTGGTGAACTGTATATGAGAAAAACAAATGATTATTCTACAGCATGTGTTTTGCCTCATTTTAGTCTTACTTTTCCCACAAAGCAGATGCAGTATAGTGTGCAGAAAACTGAACTGAGTGATGCAGACTAATGTTGAATGCGCAAAAACAATGAATAAGAGGAGTCGTCAAAATATGCAATACAATGCAAAAGACTTTAATAAATTTCAGAAGCGCACACATACATAAACAAAACATTTACAGTTTTCTCCACACTGGCAAATCAAAGTCAATTACAAAGATCATGTAAGGTGCATATTGTACTTCACATTGAATAAAAGTGAGGTTGTCTGTCTCCCTTACAAGGACAAAAGCTCTCCCCATGTATGAGTTTTTTTTTTTTCTTTTCCCCAAAGATCAGGCAAATCTAATCATTACACAGTGCTAGGATGCTATGTATATTTCATACTGTGGCTCCTACGCAGTAGTGAATACATTTGATACCATAATTACATGAATATAACCTCCTTCAATAATAACAATCTGCCTCACAAAGAGGCAACACACATAAAATTAAAAGCTTTAAAATAGACATAGTCTGCAGAAGCATGACATATTAAGACTGGACTTAAATCAAAAAGTCCTCCGGTCCGTGCAATAATTTCATTAACTATATATAGTCTCTCACAAGAGGGGAAACAGCCTCTGGTCCAGTCCATCTGTACATTTCCTAATGAGTACACAGGCTATGTCCATTTTAATGAGTCTAATTCTATGGTTATATGTATGTACTGTAGGTGCCTTTTAGGCCTTACCTATCAAAGCAATCTTTATCTTACCAATTAACAGGACTATTGAACAACAATGCTGCTAACCCATCAAGCCAGTAACTGGTGTATAATGTAGACAGAAATTATTCTAGCCAGGACATATTGTACCATAATGATTCTATAGGTGTAGAAACAGTAGAAGCAAAGTGATACTCCGAACAAAAACCCTAAGAAGTAGTAAGTGCACCATTGTGGATTTTCTGCCAAATGTTAACTTATTGCTGTTTTCCAACTGAAGCCTGGATTACCTTTTCATTTTGGTGTTCAGTGTTCCTCTCATCAGAAAATTTCTTTTGTCAGTGTAAATAAGTGCACAAAGTCAAGTCATTTTTTTGCTTAAGCCCACCAACTCATATTAAAGACTGCCTGAGGATTATTCTTCTTCTTTTTTTTTTATCATCCGGAGTCATTTTAATGTGGATGTCACAGGTTAAATCACTTCCGAACTAGAAGCGACACACAAAAGGTTAGGCTTAGTGCTCTTCAAATCTGCCCTACATAAACAGCTTTTGATTATAACCCCAGCAGTTAGTCCCCTGTGATTGTGGCTTAGCTCAACATATTAAACTTGTCCTACCATTCCTCCCAGTGTAATAACAGCCTGGCGATCAGTAGCACGGTTGTAAAGCACTACAAATGTGGTCGTATTGTGGGGGCCATGCATATTTCTGTAACATTAGCCACGCTCTTCACTAACAATGCTATCAGTGGCATCAAAAGTGGGACAGAAAGAGGCAAGAGTTGACTGGAAAGGTACACTGCGATGTGGGCTCAATACGAATGTCAGCCTACGGGTTGTAGACCTTGCAGCATAAATACATTAGAAGTCATTAGTTCCATGAGCAAGCCCAGATAGAGCAACGTCAAATAATACAAAAATCACAAAGTAAGAAAATAAAATGGCCACCAGGCAGTTTTGAAAACAAAGCAAAGAAAATGGAATCAATAAATATAAACACCATCAACTCTGTGATAGATATACATACATACATATAAACATACTTTACAGATCTACTGACTGTATTTGACACCTATTTTACAGAGTGGGTGCTGGAGAGGGACATTTTCCGAGGAGGTTTCAGGGCATACAGCACCATCCTCACTGACACAGGTAAGTAATAGCATAGGACTCAATAAAGCATTTCAAATTTCCAACAGGTTCACAGGAGGAGCTTTGTCAAGATTCAGGCAGGCAACATGAAGTGTCTCTCTTTTTCTGAGATCCCCCCTCCCTTCCTCCCCCTCCAAGTTCATCTTTTCTCTCGACTGTATGAAGAGGTGGGGTTTGAGGCTGTAGAGACAGTAAAGTACTTGTTTCACCTCTTCAGTTCTCGCCTTCCTCTTTCCTCCCTCTGCCCTCTCTCTCTCTCTCTCTCTCTCTCTCTCTCTCTCTCTCCCTCTCTCTCTCTCTTTCTTTTCTCTCTTTAGGTAGTGGGAGCTAGAGATTGATTTTAATCCTGTGGGAGCGAGCTGTACCTGTGCCACAGAGTGTGCCATAGTGTGGTGGTTTCAGTGCCGTCTCCTGAAATATAGAGAGACAGACAGATATAGGGAGATTGTAGTTACAATATCATCGAGCTCTGAGCAGCCTAAGCTGTAGCCTTATCAGTGTGAGGCTACACTGAACACTGAATAAAAAAAACTCTGAAGAGAGTGTGGAAGATTAAAAAAGAAAAAAACAACAAAAAAAACAGCATTCTTCAAGGCACGGCTGGCAATCAAGTCATTATCTTGTCAGGTTTCCTTGAAGAATGCTACAAGTGTCACAAGCTTGCATTTTTCCTGTACTTATCAGAGCATGCAATCTTATCCAATTATCACTCCCAATTTGTCTTTTTGTCTCCCACCACACTAGTGCAGCACTCTTCATTTCCCCTCAAAAGCCATTTGGATCAATTTAGGCCCACTCTTTCTTTCGGACCCTTGCCAGTGGGTCCTCTGATATGTACAGAATATGACATTTTGCTGTTCCTAAGAACGTAAGCGACACATCTGCCAATATCTGAATCAGGATGTTTCTGACCTGATTGTGCTTACATTAGCAAGGCACAGTGATTACAGATGCAATGACTCAACAGAAATAAATAAATTAAAAAAAATGAAAACAATGATAATAAAGTAAAATAAAGCCATAATCAGTTGCTTGGGTTTAATATCGGCATCAGATTTGATTAACAAGCGTAGTTAGCCTTTTAAAATCATGGCTTCTCCCCGCTGGCTATGCACCCACTATGAGTCAGCACAAGAGCTTTGTCATCAGACCATGGGTAGCTGGTGTGAAAGGCCCGTACTGTCACCCACACAAATAAGTGACGATATGCAAAAATTTTGTTCGCTGCTGCCCTTGTTATCTAATGCACTCATAATATGATCTTTTTATAAAGATGAGACCATAAATTGCATTATAAATAAGGCATAACAACAACAGCATTCTTGTTGTCTGAGGGCTTTTTAATCAAACTGTAATGTGTGCGTTTGTGATACTACAAAAACAGTAACAGCAGTTTCTCCTATACTGAGTCATAGGAGGTTAGTTTCGTTAAGCCGTGACCCCACGTGCTCCATGGCCCCAGAATTATGGGCCAAACAAAAGAATGTATTAGCCTTTTTATTCCCTGCATATTCATGGTGATGTCTGAGATCACTCAAGCAGGGTGGTACTCATTTGATCTGCCTCCGCTAAAGCACATACTCTCACAAGAGCTCCTCATCACTGGAGGCAGATTGACCTCTAATATCATGGGGTAGGGGTTAAAAGAAAATGATGAGATGCGTAAAAACTGAGAAGAGAAGGGAGGGGAGGAAGCATTTGCAAATACAGCTCTCGCTGTATAATGAAGCCATATGGTGGCACAAATCTGTAGTCTCTGAAGTATTTTTACAAGCTTTGCTCTTCATCAGCTACATCTGTAAAGTCCCTGAAAACATTCTGGTGACCTTAAACCATAATCATCTCCTCTTGTGTCCCCTCCCCATTGTTATTCCAAGGGTGGGTTTTTTGTCTTCGCTTTATTTTCAGCTGCTTTAGGTGTGTGGGGGAGTGTGGGGCAATGAGAGATCACTGTAAAGCACCATCTGTCACTTTGATGAACAAAAAAGGAAACCTCGACAACCTGCCTGTGATCTTTCCTCTTGGACCTCGGGTGTTAGGTTTTGGGCTCAAGAGAGACTGTCTCGCTAACACTGACGGACAAAATGCAGCTTTTGTTTAAATAGCCACACTTAAATGATCTCAAATTTTAGAGCGCTCAAATATTCTCTTTCTTTTTTTTTTTGCCTCCTCCGATTAAAGCAATGACACTTTTTGAAAGAGTGCTTTTTTAAGTGTTCTTCTGTAGACTTTGAAAATAGGCTTTCTTTAAAGAAACACAAAGATGAAGTCAAACAGAGATGAATTATAATAGGGCTTCAACAAACAGGACAGCTGGTCATTTATTGTCCCGTCATTTCGGATCCTGAGGACGTGACTCACCCAAGGATAGTACGTGGCATCACTGATAATCTTAAAGGATGGCTGCCTTTTTTCCTCTTTCTTATCAGCCTCATTCGAAACCTAATTACAGTGATTTTAATCATACTGTATTACGAGTGATTAACCCTTTAGTGCATTTAATTAACCTTTGCAGCCACCGATTCTCATCAGGCAAAGCTTCATGCTATTTTTTTCCATGACATAGGCTTTAAATAAGCACACTTAAAACTGGTGGGAAATCTAATGTCTAAAGAGGGAGGCATCACTTGTCAGTTGCTCAAGGGGACAGAAATTTTTTGATGTATTATCCGCTTAACATCACTGAAGATACGGTTGCTGAGTAGAACCAATGAGGCCAGATTTTTTTTCTTGATAATATTCAAATTCTGGGAGTATGAGACACCGAACTATGAGAATGTTATACAGATTGTACCTGACCACTCTTAGAGAAATGAATATATACAGAAATAACCTGACACAAACAAAAACTGAAGATTTGGAAGGACGTTTACTCATCACATATTCATTGATTTTAAATTATTCTGACCAAAATACTCCACTCTGATCAGCAACATAAGTGAAAATCAATTTCAATTCTTGATGCATAAAATTCAAGACGGATAATAATTCCGAATTGTAGAACACTGACTGAATATTTCTGCATATTTCAGGGCAGTCACTACCAGTAACACAGGAAAATCATCCTGACAACTCGTCAGTGTGTCGTATAAACACATTCTGAATTAAATCTTTGGAACCAAGGGCATGTAGTAGGCTTATGTATAATGTACCATGGCAGAGCATAGCTCTTAACCAGGGTTTTAAATAAAAGGTGGTTGAAGGGAATGACTATCAAATCTGTGTGGGTGCCTTCACAAATTATCCTAAGCACAATACTTTGCGGGATCAACAGTCATTTACCAAAACTATGCCATAAGGAATTTTAATGCTTGCTAGATGTCACTCAGAAGCGTACTGGGAGCAAAAAGGCAGAAATGAACCAAAGATCTGAAAACTGTGTGCAATATGAGGCTAGACACAAACAAAAGCAAGCACCTCATCAAACAAAATCAATTATTGATGCAATATCATGAAATTGACCCAGAATTGGATGAATGGCAGTTGTGATAATTATGATCAAAACAGTAACAGAAATGAAAGCCAATGCAACCAAGCGACAACCAAACCCTGAAGAAATCAGAAAAGAAACAAAATGAAAAAAAAAAGAGGCAACAAAAAAGGGTAGAAAAAGCCAGCAAATTCACCTGGATGTGTGACACTAGGTGAAATCTATGGGTACACACCTATCCAGTATGAGTAATTTGCTACCCCATGCACAGACTAGTCAGCCTTGATTAGTTCCATTGTGCTGCTGATAGCAGGTCAAATATCAACATGCACATACTCTGTCATGTATTAGGGACACAAAGATCTTCAATGTCCTCTCTAACACAAACTACAACACATTACAGCAGCAAACCTTTGTTGTCATGTCATGACATCCTCTCCTGTGTAAGCTAATTTAAAGAATGTGTATCTACATATGCCATTTATAACAATAATTGGGGTCATTAAGGTAGAGCATTTATGGGCTAAATGCAACGTCGGTCGGGCAGGCTTTTTTATGGACTACTGCTCCCTTGGTGTTTAAGTATATTGGTCTCAAGGCTGTGCGTCACCTTGATCCCTGTGACCCCCTCCCCCGCCCCGAGCAGTACTCAGTCTTCCCCACAGCGCTCGGCTCTGGCTGTCAGCACTGAGCAAGGCCACCTCTCCTTACCTCTGATTTACATTTATTTCCCTTGCCAGGTTTTATTTATTGGGGCACTTCGCATTTGGCACATATCTCTTAGGGAATCATAAGCCCTTTGCTGTACCTTGGCATTCAAATGAGCTTCTCTTCCACAAAGCCTCACTGGCACAGCTAAGACAGCACTTAATATTTTGAGTACAGAAACCACAAAAAGTGGGATTATTTATCAAGTTGTTTTAGCACGTCAAGAGAATTTCTTTTTTTTTCTTTTTGTCCTATTACCTTCACACTTTTTGCGAAAATGAATACCTGATGAATCGTCACTCTGGCTGTCATATTTATTTTTTGCTCGCCTTGTTTAAACATGTCAGTCAAATATATTAGCACACAGCATCATTCGCCCTTGACCTCAAATACATCAGTAGAGAGTTCAATCATTGCCGCCTATCCCAGGCTCCTCTAAATCAGGCTACATTGCCACCAACCACTCACACTGAAGTTTAAAATAGCTAGCCATCATAATTGCACTGCTGCCATTGCTCAAGCTTTTGAATATCAAACTAACCTGCACATGTATTTTTATAAATGTTTAGGCAATTATAGTTGCTTGAGAAGGAGGGTGAATACATGAATTGATGACAATCAGCACTGTGAAAGGTTTGCTGTATTGATTACAACAAATTCCGTTTTATTGTTTTGTTTCATTGCAAGTCTTGAGCACTCTCATTTTTCAGTGCAAATGACATTCATGTAGACATGGTCATGGTCTGTGTGGGAAAATCCCCTGCCTCCATGCCACCACCCTCCCCCTTTCACATCGCCTACCATGGGACAGCCAGGGGAGTGTGAGTGGGGACTAGTGTGGGTGGGTTTAAAAAGGAAGTCATGAATTACCTGTCGGGTGGTGATTTGCCCTGCAGTCTTGAATCCCCCCTGACAGCTGCACTCTGAGACACTGTACGGGTCGGAGCTAGTCGATGAGCACTTGGAGAGTGAGTCACAGCCCACCACGAACGTGTTGTCCAAGGGGAGCTCCTGGATCACATGGTGTTTCTTTGGGGCCACTGGAGTCTCCGGTTTGATTTGAAATGTAGGCTGAGGGGACGCTGACTTGTAATGCTTGGCTAAATCTGGGCTGTCGGGTTTGAAGGTGGTGGGCGTGGTGGCCCAGTTGTACTTCCCCATGGTTTGCTCCTCTAACTCCACAGGGAGATCCAGTGTCCCATTAACATGCTCATGGGTGGGGTCGTCAGGCTTGGATTCATCTATGGTCACAAAGTTCAGGAGGAGGCTCTTGGGGGATCGCTTCTTTCTCTTCTTCTTCTTCTTGATCTGACGGTTGTCTTGGTTGGGTGACACCCACTCGCCACTCTGCTTGCCCTTCTGTACCACTTTGTGTCTGGGTGTCTGCCTGCACCGCACCAAGGCAGTCACAAATATCACCAAGATGACAGTCATGGTCCCTGCTATGATAGCTATGACAACAATCACATATCCGTTGGCTTGAGGTGTTACCTCACTGTCCCCTATGTTACGGTCCAAGGGTGTCTCCATACTTTTTCTCAGCTGCTCTTGGATGAAGGTAGCATTTGACACAGTGTCATTGACAAACAAGTGAATAAGTGCGATAGCATGTAATGACTCAGGCTGGCCTAGATCTTTGACCTTGACTACCAGCCTATGCAGCCCCTGATCAGCTGACACTATTTTCTCCTGCAGTGTTATGTTACCCGTTGTTTTGTCGATGGCGAAGAGACCTCGAGGGGAGACCCTAGATGTTATGATGATGCTGCTGATAATACTGTACTGCAGCTCAGCATTCATACCTGTGTCATTGTCAATGGCAAACACTCTGGTCACCACAGCGCCAGGGGTGGTGCTGGTTCGCACTAAGTCATATGAGTAATTGGAGGATGGGATGACGAACACGGGGCGATTGTCGTTCACATCGACAACATTGATAGTGACCTTGGCATAGGAGGAGCTTGGAGGTTGCCCTCCATCCACTGCCTTCACCATAAATGTGTAGGAGCTCTGCTGCTCCCTATCAAAGGTGATATTGGGTTTGATCACACCAGTTTGGGGGTCGATGATGAAATGATCTTTCCCATTCAAAATGGACAGCGTGATAACAGCATTATCTCCCGCATCTGCGTCCGTCACTGTGATTAACCCCACTGTTCCATAGAGAGGCAGGTTCTCAGGCACATAGAAGTTGTACTCAGGGTGTGTGAAAGCTGGGCTGTTGTCATTAAGGTCCTGGACGATTAGCCTGACAGTGACATTGCTCTGCAGGGACGTGGAGCCATTGTCCCTTGCTATGACAGTGAATGAGTACCTCTCTTGCTTCTCTCTGTCCAGCCGTTTGCCAACTGAGAGGATTCCTGACCGTCTGTCTATGTTAAACCCATCAGGTGCATCAGGGCCAAGAGTATAAATAATCTCAGCATTATGTCCGCTGTCTGCGTCAGTGGCGCTGATTTTTATTAACTGTGTAGAAGGGTCATTGTTCTCTGGTATGGAAAGTTGGATTTCCGGCTGGGGGAAGATGGGTGCATTGTCGTTTTCATCCTTGATTTTAATTAAAACCATAGCTGAAGTGTTCAAAGGAGGCGTCCCCCTATCCGAGGCCACTATCTTAATTGCATATTCTCGAGTCGTCTCATAATCTAGGGGGGCAGCTGTCTCTAGTAAGAACTGATCATTAAAGACAGGCTTCAACCGAAAAGGAACATCATGGTCAGTGTAGCAAGCGACTTTGCCATAAAGATCTGCATCCTTGTCAGTAACAGTGATTAGGGCTATTTTGGTGTTGAGAGGTGCGTTCTCAGACAGTAGAACAGTCCCATTAACCAGGTTGATAATGTAGCGAGTGTCTATGGTGGGAACATTGTCATTAACATCTGTAACATTAACAATCACTGTGGCTCTGGAGGGGGTAGAGCTGCCATCACTGGCCAGGACGATGAGTTTATGAACAGGAGTCACCTCCCGGTCCAGTGGCTGCTTCACAGTGATCAGACCTGTGGAGCTGTCGATGGCAAAGTGACGTTTGGTTGAGGCAGAGATCTGGTTGCTGAAGGCGAAGTGGATCTGTGCGTTGGAACCCAGGTCTGCATCCGTGGCATGAAGCTGTGCAACCGATGTCCCCATGGGGGCATTCTCTGGTACTGTGACCTCCAGGTCGCTGTCCTTGAAGATGGGACGATTGTCATTGACATCAGAGATGGTGACTTGTAGAATGGCAGTGCTGGACTTGGGAGGGTTGCCACCATCCTCCACCTTTATCTTCATGACAAAAGTGTCCTTCTGCTCGCGATCCAGGTTCTGCTGAACAATAAGCTGCGGCCACTTATCCCCTTCAGGAGTCTCAATGATGTCTAAGCCAAACTCGCTGACACTCTGCAAAGACAAGACAGCATTTTAAGTTATGTTAATTCTGCTTGGTACTCATAGTATTCATATGTGAATACCACATACATGATTTTTTTTCCCCACAAATGGTTTGATTGTTCTCTTAGTTTTTTCCTTGACTCAAGGGTATAAGGAAAGAGGGTGTCATATGTTGTGTAAATTGTAAAGTCTTGACTGGCACATTAATACCACAAGTAAGAATGTCACATTTTTCATGTGGGTAATAACAAATAACGGTACAGATTGCTCTTGTGATGGATACTATATTCTGAGGCATTGTTATTGTTCTTTAATTGTAGATTTTTCACTTGTCTTATAAAACCAAACAGCCTGTCGAGGTATTTCCTTAGGTTACTCAGGTTCATTTGAAACCCTTCTTTAAATCAGGCTTTTAGACAGTGATGGATGTCAAGAGCAAATTAAACGGCTCAGGACATTCTTAAACAAGGCAGCTGGTTCTGGGCTCTGCTGTGCTCATCTCAGTTGGGTACCCGCAAATCAAAAGCATATTTAAACACGCTAATCACCAGTTTGTTTCAAAATTTTACTCATTTCTTGCATCTTCTATACAAGCCCCAGAAACATAACAAATGTCAGTTTATATATCATTTTAAAAATATGGCCGATCATTGTAATAAACAGTCCAATCAACTCCACCCTTCCACTCTTACAACTACTGCTTGAAGTGATTCATTTACCCCTTTAGCCCTCTAATCAGGTTTCCTCTGCCCTCACTAAAACGAGATTTCGCTCTGTCTTCCTATCTCACGTCAGGTTAGAGTAGACTAGGCAGCCATGCCACATTGCAGCTTCATAATGGAAGACAGACATCAGGAATTTGAGACACACCAATAAGCTCGCATTTTAAATAAGCTGCAAGACCAGATCACCATAGATTAAAAGGAGAAAGTGAAAAATCCTGCATATTAGAAAGGCTTTTTTGCTTGAGAAGAGCTAAATCTAGGCAAAAGTAAAGCCGGAGGAAAATGAAAACAAATGCATAAGTAATCCCCATGAGAAACCAGAGGAACTGGCACTGGCTGTTAAGAATAATTGCCTTCCACCCAAAAAATTAGCACTGATATTTACAATTTCAGATGGGGTATGGTATGGATCCATGCATGTTTTCAAATTAGAAGAGAAAGGAAGGAAAGGGAAGCAAGAGAGGAAGAGAGAGACAAGTGACAGAAAAGGAGAGAAAGAGAGAGTAGGGGGAGGAAATAAGAAGAAGATCAAGCCCATGAATGAGCTGCATGCACATTATGAAACAAAGAAGCCCTTTGAAGCTCTTTCAGTCAGAAGCAGTTTCATGGTAAAACAAGAAAAAGCATCCTCTTTAAAGAGATAAGCTTCATGCTGCACATAATGTTGGAAGAGATTACTCTGTCTAGGCACAGCTATCAAATGAGATTAAGATATATACATTCTCCTCGTTTAAGGAAGGAACATTTCAACCAAATTGTGAGCACAAGAGTCCTCAGTAGGTTTTAAAATCTAGAACCGTTCTCGTGCCAGCACAGTGTTGTAGCCGACACAAGGAAACGTGCAGCTGCAGCATGTAAATTATTGTGTACAGTGAAAAACTGCTTGCCAAGGAATGCTGTCAACATGTCAGTGATTGACAGAACTACTTAAACCGGCCAACGCTGCAGCACTGATCTTTCAGACCTTATTTTTTGATCCTTCTGGAAAGAAAAAGTTATATAGGGATGAGCGGACACAGCATATAAAACTATGTGTAGAAATGTAGACATACTGCTTTATGGCTGAGCTGCGCTGAATCTTTATGCACATTGAATAACTATTCCTGTCACAACTGAAAGGTCCAAGACAACATTCTGGGGGCTCTATTGCTAAGCACTACTCCATCCGCACAAAGCTCCTCAATCCTCAGTTGTTTGAATAGTTCACAGATTCGGCACAGTAGCTCAGTATCTGCACACTGATATTTGGCAAAGCCTGATGTTAATAGTAGGATGTTGAGTTAGGATGTGTCAAAGGGAATGCTGCACGATGATTTATGAGCCAGCATTTCCTCTATGCTTTTGTCTTGGTTTCACACAATTTTAAAACTGACAAGACAGCACTCAGCGCATTTCAATAAGTTGAAGAGAGCTATCTCTCAGGCTGTGCATCCTCCTGAATGCAAAATTAGTCTGGTGGATTGTGATAAGATCTAGGGCAGGCTAAGAAAAGGCCAAATACTAGCATGAATCACTCACTGGAAACCCTAAGGCTGAGCGAGAAGGACAAAGCTGTCTAAACGGCTAAGTGCGCACTTTATACCATGCCTCACTTTTTCAACATACACATACTGTACAGGTACATTTTTTCATGAACTTTGATGACTTGCCATTCATTCTACTCTACAGGGCCGCAGGTCTCTGCAGTGATCAGCGAGGGATTAGGGTACTGTATATGTGGGATGTGTGTGGCACACAATCAGAGTTGGCTAATTTATATGAAAATGACTGAGAGACAGTGACAGAAGCAGAGGTGGCTGATGATGAGGGGAGGATGACTCTGAACCCTGTTCTGCAGACAGCTCCTCAGATTATCAGTGGATGCATCTTTCAGTCAAGTTGATGACCTTATTAAAACTAAGAGGAGACTGAGATTGGGCTGTGAATATATCAGGAGGACTCTAGTCACGGTGATGCCCATGGATGGGGCTAACTGGGGAGGGCTATTCATCACAAGCTATAGCACCTCTTTATAATGCTGATAGAAACTCCCTCTCTTTCTGTCCCCCGCTCTCTCTCATTCCTCCCTCATTTTTTTTTCTCCATACCTCATACACTTCTGCCCCTGGCCATGATCTCATGCATATAATTAAGACAAAAGAAGCTGGGAATTGTTTGTCTCTTTTTGTCAACCCCTAGAAGAGGATAATGTGTCAAAATAGGATGCTAATGAAAACTGGAAATGCTTGACTGTGAGCTCCCTGCCCAAAAGTCCTATTCACTGCCTATAGGCACCATGCAATGCATTAATGAAAATTTTCTTGCTACTTGGGAACGAAGCTTGAATAAATTTAGCATCTTTAAATGCAAAGTTAGAATCGGTTTAGGAATAAAATTATTCAAGCTCAGACTTGGAGTACCAGCAAAAAGACCACTCCATCCACTTAAAAATCTTAGGTATGTTTCAGATAGACATGTTGCAACCAAGTGGACTGTTAAGTGCCCAAGGAAAAACCCAGGGAGGTGGCAAAAGGTTAAGTCTGAGAGCCCTCCAGATTGCCCAACCAAAATACAGACACCCACTTCATCATCCAGTTTGTCAGCGAGGCATAGCGCAGCCAGCAGCTGAACATTGATCTACATGAAATGACTTGAACAAGACGCCCACCTTCAATGTGTCTGAAGATGCTGACATAGATGCAACTTGGATTAATGTAGTATGAGATGCTGCAAAGTCATACATCACTGTAGTAAGGGGCCAAACAGCAGCAGAATCTCTGTTAGTCTTGAGAATATTTCTGTATTGGTCTCTGAGTTGTCCTGTGAATATGTAAAGTGATTGAATCTGCTTTCATGGGAGATCCTCCTCCATCCATGCATGTGATTGCTTTCTCTGACCTTGTCCATTTCTTAGGACGCCTTCCTTGCAGCTCAGGTGACGTAACACCCCACTGCACTACACTGATGGCAGAGATTCACTCAAAGTGTGATTACCACCCATTAAGTGTGGGGCTGCAGCACTGTGTAGGATGAAATTACCTGTTGTCCCTGCTAGCTTCGGAAAAGGACAAAGTTGTACAAAAGGAGGCTAGCATGTTTCTTTCATTTGTTCTGTATGTTGACAACTCAGGCATGCTACATGTGGAGAGGCAGACCACTGAGTATGGCTCACTGTGCTACACAATGGTCGCAATTTCAGCACCGTGCCCAGCACAACACAAGAAAACTGGGCAAACTATCATTCTGAGGGAGCTTCTCAGACAAATCTCACAGGACCATACAAAGATAGTCCAAGGGTGGCTTAGTGGCCAAGAGCTATTCTAGGAAGTGCTTGCACATTTCTTCCCCACTAAACCCTTGGCTTTCAACTGCACTTCTGAAATAAAAGATGCCAAAGGTTGAAAATGTTTCTTGCTCCCGCTTTCCCCTGTGTTTTACTGGAACACGAGGAAATTAATCAGGTACAATAAGAATGAATCGAGAAAAACTGAATCAGGGACGCAGTGCCGAGGATGCTCTGAGAAGAATTTCCTGCAAAAGATAATCCAACCACAGTCTAGGCGAGGGTTTTAGAAAGCTTTATATTGCGAAAAGGGCAAAAAAAAAAATGATTGCAGATGATCATCGTAATGAGCAGAACATTTGGTTGGTGATTTTCCAGGCATAAACAATTCAGGACATTGCGCAGGAGAGGCCTTGGCAGTGGGGCTCTTTAAAAATGCAAATTGGTATTCAAGGCAGACAGCTACGATTCTGTTCATTCCAAACCAGTGTTAACTTCATCTGAGGCTTCAAGATGGACTTGTCATTTCTGTCTCGCAGCATGCTCTCAAATCCAGTAACCTTTCTTTATTTATTATGTTTAGGGTTTCCTCCACGGTGCTTGCATCTCCCTCTTTAATTACACTTCATTTGTAACAGCTTGTGTCATCTCCAATATTCATCTATACGCAAAGCACACAATGTTGTCTAGACAATAAATGAAGAATGCATGATATTATCCTACATTTCAAGATTTAGGGCTTACTCCATTAGGCAACAGAGAATATTGCACTGCAGTTTAATAAAGTATCAATTAGATGATGAAGAAAAGCTTTTCCTAGTTCCGCATGAGACACCTATTAACATAATATAGTACATTCCTTCTCACTTGCTTGGATCGACTAGCACATGTAACCTGTTGCTGGAAATTGGACATGCAGTATATGCTGTGTGTGCACTTTTTAGTGCGTGTTCCCTGATATTACTGTACATGGTGAAAACTTCCCCATCTTTACAGCCTTCTCTCATAATTAAATAAAGCATATGGACATATTAATGGCTGGTATAAAACATAGCAGGCTTCATGACATATTCCCCTTCATGAAAAAGTAGGTCATATTTTCAAGGAGTCCAAATTAATTTCCTATATGCATGTGCACCACAGCTCTATGGCAATTTAGCAGGTTTACAGGAGAAGCTATAATGCAAAATATGAATCATATTACACCATATGGGGTGAAAAATCTGGCCAAGAAAATATTGTGAGAACTTCCTGATTAATAGTTAAATAATCAGACTTGATATAGACAGGTGGTGGCATGCTGCAGGCATAGCAGTGATTCATCAATACTATGTGTGCTAACTAATAATATTCTACTTGTCATCCATTAGATCATTTGATAAAACAATACATTTAATATTTTCTATCCCATTTTGGCTTTTTGAAAGTGTTTCTTTAAGACAGATTGCCACTGTGGTGTTTGGTTTATCAAAGGCATGGATGTAATTGTTCTGTGCTTGGATTTCCAAAAAGCCTATTTATTTTACAAAATGCAATTTATTCTATTAAGTCCATAAAACAAACCAATAACTCGAAGACTTCACTAATATCAGGAGGCCTCAGGCACACATCTTTCGCTTTCAATATCTTTCAGTCATTCACTATTGAACCAAATTAATTTGTACAAGATGGCTTTTAGTTTAGACATGAGACTGGGGACATACAGTAATAGCCTTTTTCAACTTCAGATTTAGTGGAGTGACTCTTTGTGTGCTTGGAAATTCAGCTTCAGATACTTTTTTTTTTTTTTTTTTTTATTAATTATCTAATTACAACTGACAGTTCAGCAAATATCAAATTAAAAATAGATAGGAGTCATGGCTGGTATGCACTCAGACACTGGAGCAGTTTCAACATTCATAAATGAAGCAAATGGACCTCCAAAACTGGGCTTCATATCAACACCAAACCCACAGTGATTTAGCAAACTGTGTTTTGTTTTGTTTTTGTTTTTTTTATGATGTAGAAAATTTCAGTTTCACTAAGCAACTCCACATATGAGCTCTAGCCCTGTGTTTGCAACCACACACATTTTCAATGGTGATTGTGAATGTGCTTCCAAACAGTTACCCCCCACCTCCATTTATGTCTTGTCTCAAAATTAAGATAACTGAGGTCACCCAGAACCATAACAAAATATCTGCTATTTTTTTTACAGTATATATACATACAGTATACAGTATGTAAGAGATGAAAAAGGAATGAGCCTCACCTTGACCAGTTCATAATGTTGGATCCCATTGATTCCCACATCAGGGTCAAATGCAGAGGGCACCGGGTATCGGGTGTTGATGGCTGTGTTCTCTGGGATGGAGATGTTTATTACAGTAGACTGGAAAAGGGGCGCGTTGTCATTTACATCCTCAATCAGGAAGCGGATCTTGACCAATCGGAAGATCTCATCGGGCAGCACGGCCACCTCAATCTCATAGTAGCAGCGTTTCTCAGCGAAGACCCCAGAGCACAGCTTCTCCCGGTCGATTCTGTGATTGGTGGTGAAGATCTCCCCCGTGTTGGCCTCCACCCTCACCAAAGGCACGTCACCTGTCTTGTACACAGGCTTGAACTGCAGCGGTGAGGACAGCCTGATGTCTGGATCTAGCTTGAGGTCCAGGTCCTTGCGCAGGTTCCCGATGCGGACGTTCTCTGGCTGCTCCTCCTTCACCGTGTAGTCCCTCTCCTGGGCCCGGCATAGCAAGACCACACAGGTGAGCAAGACCACCAGCACATGAGCCTGACTTGCTAAGTCCATACTCAAGAGTGTATGGGAGCTTCACTTCGACAGCAGCAATTCTGCCACAAGAGACGGAGAGAAAAAAAGGAGAGAAAGACAGAACACACAATGTCAGTGCACAAAATTACATGGCATTCAAGTTCTTCTGTAATTAGTACTATTTTCCCTCACAGAGAGTTTTCAACTTGACCTATTCATTCTAAATAGTTATGAGCCCACATCCTTCCCATGTCTTTGAGAGCAAATTAACGGCGGTTTTACACAATTAACCTTTGATGACATCCATTGAGCAAGCGGACACGTAAAGGTTAGCAGTTCACGTATTCCATCAATCTATTTCATCACTGTAATGAACCCTTTCATATTTTTTATTGAGAAGTATGAAAGCAGTTCAGATCACTGTTGCAATAAAATTGTTTGCTTTGAAAGCTTGTTCACAAACTACTGTGCATGAAAAAATGGGACACGGCACAGAGAGGAACTTAATTCATATCTGAGTCAATGTGAGTCAATATGGTGCAGTGGTGTCTTCATAGATTGCACCTCACATCCAGACTTCAGCTGATTTGGAGGGAGCAGAATTGAGCCTTAAGCATTGGTGCTTCCATGCATGAACACACACACACACACACACACACACTTACACTTGCAGTACTACCGCTTGACAGCAGCTATTAATGGACAACCTCATTTGCCCTGAATGTAAACAATTGAGCTCGCAAATATTTCATGAACGCCCATGTGTGTAAACACACGCAATATGATAAGAGCACTGTTTAGAGCAACTGCGGTGGAAAGAGACAACAGTGTGAAATAATTTATTGTGGGAGCCACCATCAGCCAAATTAGTGAAATTTAATCATAACTTCATTACATCCAGACGAATGTGTTCACTCCAACATCAAATTTAAACAGCATACAGTTTACTGTTCGCACTGAATGATGCCTGTGATAAATCCTTAACAGAAAACGGAGTGCAGATGGCTTCACCACCACAGAACATTATTCATTAATAAGTCGTCTTGTGCTGGGTGCCACTTCATTTGATGCTGTTGTTCTACAAAATCTTTAATTGTTTTATACGTGCGAAAGCTTGCCAAAGGGCAAGAACCCCAATTGCCAAAACTCAAGTAGGTCACTGGAAGATGATGAAGGAGTCAGATACTGCAATGCCTTCCCTGCCAGTATATGCTAGCAAGAAATATTGACTGCTTTCCACCAGTTAATTAGTAGGTTATTTAGTCAATTATTAAGGAAGTTACTTCCTGTGGTTTGCTAGCTGACATGTTGACTAATTCATTTGTTGAATCCATTCTTGCATATCTTTAATACACAAAATTCCACATTTCCACTGGTCTCCATAAAGGCTTGACGACACACGCTTTTGACATTACAGTGTTGGTAATGCAGTGTAATTATAAAAGTGGATCCCTGTTCAGTAGTATTTTCACTATAACAGAATGACATTACTTGTCTTTACATTGTTTTTAGTGAGCAATGACATTTCAGGATAAAGCCACCAATGCACAGCCATGTTTACTTCTCATAATAATTCTGGCCCCCCATGTGTATTCCAGCGCAATATATTTAACGACTAATATAATTTCATTGCTCGTATTCCCCTGTGTGTTTAGGTCTACCAAGCCCCTGAGTGTTTATCAACCTCATATGATTTTCCTCAAGATATTGGGTTGTATTTACAAGGCAGCTGCCTTGAAATCAAATGTCCATTTCCTTCAAAGAATAGCAAAAATGTATGACAGCCATCACAGAAACGGTGTACAGCTGCTGCTGAAAATGCATACATACCTGCAGTAACAGGGGACCATAAATAGCTCTTTGGGAACCGTAATATTTCCTCTTTATGAAATTCCATGATTCAAACAGTATCCAGTAGGGAAGGTATGACTACCTGAACTGCACCACAGGGGTCCTCTAAATTGGCAAGGCAACCACATTCATAGCCATTGAAGCTCTCGGCCTACCGACAAAGGGGAATTGATTAAAAATAAGAATTTAATTAAGCTGGTTTTGAATCAGCAACAATTGCAAGGCATTCACGCCGCCTGTAAAGACAGATTTCTTTTCACACATTTCATAAAGCAGTCGCATGAGACTCATTAAAGAACAGTTGGGCAGAAAAAAGCATGGCTGACATTGATCAGTGTGAGGGTTATTCTTTCTACACATACAGTCAGTGTCGTACTGTCATGTCAAAATATTGATGAGATATATCCCATTAGTGACTGTGACACTCTTCACTTTGAAGTGTGCATCTTTCTGAGAGTGAGCAGCAATTGCTTGACTGTGATGATCGCCAGGCAGTCCAAGGCTGAGCTCGCTCGACGCATAATGAAGTTTAAATTACATCCTTAAATGGGATGTGATTCGCCCAAGTGAAAAAACAGAAAAGATCAAAGCATGATCTAAATTTCCTCTCCCTTGTAAGTGACAATAATGTTCCGCAGGATGAAGGGGTATAGTATGTTTTTGACGCAGGAGTACAAATGCAGTAACAAAAAGGCACCCTGGCAATGCTAATGTGATGGTAAGACACAGTATAGGAGATATGCATACACACACTGTGGCAGACGATATATAGAGCTGTTTCTCTTCAAACACAGTGCTAAAATGATCAAGTTAAGATATTTTTTGGAGCCCTGTGTTGTCCTGACATATTGCAGCCTATCTTGTTTATTCCTCTCATTCTATTAACTTCATGTGGGTCCTTTTCTCACGACCATGATTTTCCCAAATCTGCATGGCTTTTCACTTGTCACAATTCTTTATAAGCCTGTCCATGAGGGATAGGCTAGGTGAGAGAAGGAATTGTGCTGGAGGGGAAAAAAAGTAAGAGGGAGGGAGAGAGAAATCCTAGGTGTCAGTCAGAGTGTCTCCTTTGCTTACATTTCACTAGTCTCCTGAAATGCTATTTTGAGCCCCAGACAGCAGGTTGAATCCAGTAGGCAAACTCAAGCCTCCCTCTTGGGAGTCACAGAGTGAAGAGGAGCAGGACGGCCCTGGATCACTTTACACAACAGTATGATGGACAGGCCTTCCTGGTGTTTGCACCCACGGAAGGTAGCAGCAAGAGGTGAGACGCACAACTATGTCGTGTCACCCCCTACCTTCACCTCGACCATCAACTGGAAACTTTTAGTGTAGTTAGTTTAAGGCTGGGACCTAAGACATTTGGAGTCCTTTAACTGTCAAAGGCAGGTTTTCACTACTGTTGTATCCATCAATATTGCTTGTGGATCCAAAGAGATTTTCAAAGGAAGGCACTGGTAGAAGTAATACTTTTGATTGTTTTGGACTTTTTCTCTTTTAACAGCTTTAAGGATCGCTGACAGCCTGACAGACCAGGTTTCTGTCAAGATCAGTCGGTTCTTTTTCAGTCCACGCAGCCAGAACAATTCTCTTTACACAGCGGAGGAATAAAAGTTGTTTTCTTTTGGGGAAACTTCAACAATGACTATATTACCAACACTGTGCTGAAAGTGAGAAAGTGCAACAAGATGATGCTCCACATAAATGGCTATGCTGATAATGTTAAAAATATCTTATTACTGACAAAAGAGAGGTTCAAATGTCACTGGGATTTGCGCATCACGCTGTCTTTTATGACTGAAAAAGGCAATCGATGATATATCAACATTCTGTCACGTAATTTGTAGCTGAGTGTTTGTATTAAGTCTAGCAAAGCTATTTGGCTATTCACATTTCAATCAGTTTCTTGATTCTTAGATAGACTCATATTATGAAAAGTTGTACTACTTGTGTAATTAAATGGTCGCTAGGTAATATTTCTTACCCTTCTGCATTAGCAAAATGACGAACTCATTTACATCGTTGTAATCATAGACCTCAAGAGGGCAGTCCATGCATGCAAATGTAACCCTAATGCTAAATATGAATGTGATCATTCAGCTTTTCGTTGTTGTGAATGGCATGTTTGAAAAATCCAATATTTTTAATGACAATGGGACAAAATCCTAAATTGTGGACAGGTTAAAAAAACAAAAACATGAAAACATTTTAAAGAACATTTTCAGATAATAAAAAGTGGCCATGTTTGAGGTGAAAACTGTGCTGGAGACACCATCATGGACTCTAAAATAGCCCACATTCAACTTGTTCACTATTATCATTTATGGGAAGTGAATTCATTTACTGCAATACTGTGAATACCTACATGCTATTCCAAAACCAAAGATGGCATTAACTGGCAGAAAAACTCTAAACTGAGTTTTTACTTAAACAACTTGTGACTGCGGAGGCAGAGATTTTGAAGGAGCCTGAATGTGCTTTAGTGGAACAACCAAACATTTACTGTAAGATGAAAACTAAAAGCAAAGCAACATCTGTAACACCTGGGAAGCATCCCTGTGACTAGAGGTTTGTTTCTCTATGAACTCTTCAACCTAAGTTGAAACTAAGTTCCCTTACAAGTTAACATCTCCCAGATCAGTCACTATTAAACTGAATTTATCAAAGCCATAGAGATCATTGCGGATATGGTTGTGACACCAACAGTACAGTACGTCAGGATGTTGCAGACCACGATCAGCTCTTCTGTAGGACCAACCCGGTGAATCTGAAATGCGGATGTGCTTGAGCAAATGGTTTTACTGTGTTTTTGGAATCAAACAAATCCCTCACCATACTTCCATTCACTCACCGCCTCTTCTTTTAATATAAACGCCTCAGCACACAGCAAAAATATGCTGCTCACATTGGGAAGGTTCACATTACCATTTGATTTAATTCTCCAGCAAATAGAGTTCAGTGGGCCTTGTGGGAGTCTTAAAAAAACAGGGCCCAATAATAATCTATTGCATATTGAGCAGGTATAACATATCAGGAACCCAAACAACCAACTGTGGCGGTTAATCTTGAAGCCAGCGGGGATTGACATCGTGACTATTTGAACTACTCCTTGGAGAAAGCAATTATTTATTTATTTTTTCCTCGAGTCTGAGCGCGCACAGACTGATAGCCCCTCAGGTTATGGTCTGTGACAGCTGAACCGCTTGACCAGGAGCGCGCTGTTACCGCGCACCCACGCACCGAGTTTAGCGGCCAAGCTGCTGAGAAACCTGCACTGACAAGTCCCTGCAGTTGGATGCTCTTGGAAAGTAGGCCTATCTATCCAGCGATCAGTGTTGAGCAAGACTAAATAACGCCCGAAGTCGTGACCAACCGCGCGGTGCACATTCATAATGCGACAGCTCAGTTTAAGATTCTCCACGATGCACCATGTCCGTGGATAATTTCTATTTACATCAGGTGCACGGGGACGCCTGTTATATCTTTGGAGCAGCTCTAGGAAAACCCACGGGAACATCTAAATGACCCACCATCGCAACACACTGATTCATCCAAGTGCCCTGTGGACTATCACTAGAATTTTGCCAAGCTAAATGTTGCTCCCAGTGATTGTAAATACAGCACAGTTGCGCCGGTATTGGGACATCAATTTGATTTTATACGGAGCACATAAATTAGGCTGCTGGGCGCTCTCCGGCGTTTCTGAATGCGCTCAGGAGGCAGACCAGTCATCAGTATGCATTTGCTCACAGATCACCAAAGTAAAACACATTTTGATCTCAGCGGTAAAGTCATGATTAGGGGCAAAGCTTACCTTTTCCGCTCGAATGGGATGAAAAATCAGCCGTGAGTGCCGTCGCGTAGAGACATCACTGATTTACAAAAAAGAAGTGCCACGAATTAAACTGAAGTCGGGGAAAGGGGGAGAAAAGATCCTCATCAGAAGCGGCAGCAAAATGCGTTGCAAGTAGAAAAAAAAATGTTATCCACTACAAAAACTTATCCATGCGCTAAAAAAACGGAGGTCCTCGTGTGCAGGAGAGCAAAAAAATCACGCACAGCGATCAACTTTGAAAGGGACGCTGTAATTCCTCTTCGGATGTCTTGGACTCGCAATCCCACGGGCGGAGATAACGCATTGATCCAAGCTTGTTTTACATTAACTTTGTATCCCTAGCCTAGGTTTGCCTTGAAATTCCTACTTAATCGGACCAGTTTAAAACCGCTGGCACCAAATTTACAAGTGTGCGTTAAAGGCGTCTTGACCCGCGCGTAAAACTTCAATCCAAGAGCGAAAAAAAAGGAGTTCTGATGAAAAACTGATAGCTTAAACCAAATTTATTTTGTAACCACTTGTTTTGACTGATTCAAGGTTGTGCACACTCCCCAAAAACTCTTAAAGGAGGGATGCAGAGAGCGCATCGCCCCCCCAATGGAGTTGGATCAAAGTGTGCCTCAGTGCAGCATCACTTACAGGAGCCGGGATAGGCGGTTCACCGTATCTGTCTGCTAAGCTGTAGATGTCTCAGTAGTATTGTATGAACTCAGTTCCTCAATACTGCCCTCCTCTCTCCCTCTCGCTCTCCCTCCGACTGACATCATGGCTGAAGGAGGAGCCAACCGCAGATTTAAGAGCCCCGGTCCTCTTAAAGCCGCACTGCGTTGGAGAGATGCTTACGCTGAGATGTAGGTGGATGGCGGGCTGTGTGTGGACCACAGACGCCTCTGCCGTTTGCAGTAGCAGCACTGCTTCAGAAATCCGCCTGAAAGCAAGAGGGGGGCACTGTTCACTTTTATACCGAGCTTTGTTTCTGTTTTTCATTCTCAATTAGGTCTATTGGATCATCGACACCTCTGAATAACCACCACGTTCAAATTCTTTTCAGACATTCCCGAGAGTGTCAACAGGCTGTGGCAGAGCTCTTACCATGGATGAGAGGAGAAATTAGCCCGATAATGGGTTCGTTCACAGTTTCCATGTATAAAATGGTGTCAAATAATTTATGCTGTACAGTAGGAGCTCATCACAGTTCAGCTTATTACCATGACCACTTGAAATGCGAGAAATGATGAAATGCAACAAGAGATTGCCTGGAAAATTGAGGGGAAAGGCATAGTATAAAAATTGACAAGGTAGCTCAAATGCCTCATTTAAATGATGCTGAGGTATGAATCACATATCCATTATCAGCAAAGTGCTAAAAAGTTGTAAGCAGCGTGTATTTATGACCATAAAACCAACTGAAGTGAAACATCAACAAATCTGGTTGCAGCAATGTCAGACAGGCGTCAATGTGACATATTGACCGGCTCAAAAATCACTGATCACAAATCACCAAGCTGTCACTTTTCTGCTGCTGCAAATTAAATGGGTGTTCCATCCCTAAATAGCCTGGAGTAGATTCTAACAGGTGCTTTTATGGGGGTCATAAAGGGTTATGGTCACACAAAGGTCAAACGATCACCGCCACCATGTTACACCTGATTACTCTTGTCCCTTTGCCATTGCCTTGTACAACAAATGGCTGTAACTTTGCATTTTAACAAGTTTAGCCCCCGGAAAGGTTTCATAAACAGCGTCCTTCACCTGTTCAGTTCCTTTCACATTATTTCACGTCACAGTGGTCATCCCTGAAGACAAAGGTGTAGGGGTAGGGGCTCTTCTTAGGCCACACAACACTTAAGTCTGAAGGCGACTGCTGGGAAATTGCCTAGAAAATGACTAGTCTAGTTTCCAGTGAGAAAACACAGCACACTACAATATGTGTTTTCTTCATTTTACAGTCAGTGTCTGAGGATCTCATAAGGACTTCATAGAATCTGACAGCCACAAAGCAGAAGGCACCGAATTCCTCATGCATGATGCATGTGGCTATTTTGAAATTTTCAAATTAACTTTCAGAGGAAACTTTTGGCATTTCTAATAAATTGGAAGAACTCTACAACACGCACTGTGTCCAATTTTACAGGATGCATCAAAAACCTGTTAGAACTCCTCAACATGAAATATAGCTATTTATGTGTGTAAAACTTGTCTGACACTGGTGAAGATTACTGTTTTACCCTTGATTGATTATTCATGGCAAAAAATCTTTACTTATAATGTTGCAGCAGCTTAACCGCAGCAGCAGATTAGCTTAGAGGTCCACTCACCGATTCTTCCGCAGATTCTTGTTTTTGTGTGCAGCACCAGTGCTAAATTTCCCCCAGCCCCTTGTTATTTTCTGGAGGTCATCACAGTTCAGGGTTGAGATTCAAAACATCAACAGTTAGTTCATGTGGGGATGTGACAGTGCCATCACATATCTCTATATCAAAATCAGCCAATGTTTCTATTATTTTTCCCTTTCCGGATCTCACAAACTGCACAGGATAATGAGCATGAAACTAACTTAAGACATTTATAAAACTTTTGACTGGGTCGTCTGTCTGAACGGTCAAATGCAACAACTGTTTCCCACAATGTTAAATCAAAACTGCGCCATGCTAAGGGGATCGCTGGCAGATATGGAGAAAAGCGAGGCTTCCTTTTGTGTTTTAAAGATATGATCAAATAGACCTTTTCCACAACATTGCCTTTAATCATGCTTGCTGTTGGCCTCCCACTGAATCCATGACTTGTTATGCACACAAATAAAAGAAAAAAATTGGAAATAATTGGAAGACAGAGCATATTCACTAATGTACAGGCAGGGGGATGTGTGAAAGAAGGGGTGGCAGACCTAAATTGCAAGGTTGCCATGTATTAACAGCTAGAGGGTTCAAGAAAACATAGATTCTACTCAATTATTATTTTTTACATTTTTACAATTGTTAATAGTGGATCTTTGTAGCAGTAAAATAAATCAGTCACTCAGAAAGAAAGTAGTGCAAGTATGTCCAAAGAATATTCTGTAGAAATACAGCAGACATTTTTGAAGAGTTGGAGACATCCTGACAAAACATTTTTTTTTCTTATCCATACAGGCTGGGTCTGTATCCATGGCAACTTTCAAGAACCGCTGAGACTTACCACAATGAGTCGAAACTATCTCTATTGCTCTCGTTTCTTTGTGTCTCTTTCTTTCTCTCCCACTTTCTCAAGGATCTCTGGAGAAAGAAAAAGATTTGAGAAAGATGGAGTGGACAGAGCGACCACAATTCAATATTTGCTTTCACCTTATTGGCAACAGAGAAAGATTTTTGGAGAAATGGCTTAGAAAGCAGATAGACAAAAGACACCCCGAATGAAATAATATTTGAACTTTTCCATACAGTGTGAATATGCTGCATGCATGACTGTAATTTCATTCAGAGCAGTAGATAGTGAAGAAGATAACAGAAGCATTCAGGCAAGATGATTACAGTCTGTCATGTCTGGGGCAAAATGACAAAAAGGATCTCAGAGGGTCACACATATCAGCCTATTGCTTTGGCTGTTGTCAATGATTCAAACTATGTATCCACATTTGAGAAAAATGACATTTCTAGTTTGTTTTAGCTTTTAGCTTTAAGTGTTCAATTGCAAATCATCCTAGTGGTGACTCGCATTAGGAAGAAACACAACGTTGAACTGACCACTAAATGGCATTTCTTTAGACTGTGCTATTATAGCATTTTTCCCAGAAGCTGCACTATCAAGTTTAGTCAATTAAGCACTTAAAAAGTCTCTGGATTGTGTCCCACAATGGGTGATGTTTTATAGGAACTAAAACCTGCACCTATAGAAATCGTAATTGATCAAAACTCTAGGATATTTTTTTTTCCACGCGGGTCCACGTTAAGAGGAGGGTTTAGTTACTATTCGTTATATTATTAACCAAGAGCAGCATGTGGACAAGTGCCCTAAGCACACTTTTATTTGAATATGAAATATTAAACATGTCCCTGTATTTGATCAGCAGTCAACCTCATGTCAACACGAAACTCTTTTGTTGAGAAGAGCACTGTCAGTAATATCCTGTCAGATGAAGCTGAAACATGACCAAAGCAGGATGAGGCAGAATTCATCACAAAGCACAGAACTCTTGAGGCTAATGAAGGGTCTAACATTGAGTGACGTGTATTTGCAACATACCAATTAGACTACAGCCAGCACTGTGAACCACCATTATTGTCAGTTGACATGTCCTCACCTTATGTTCCACTGGCAAATTAATATGTGTGTGCGTGTGTGAGAGAGAGAGGGGGCGCACATGTTATTGTTACACAAGAGCTGATTCAAATGTGTGTTAATGTCTTGTAGAAATCTACTAATTGCATATACAAGCATTGCATGGGTTTGGTTGACTTCTCTGTGGTTTTGTCTTGTCATGTGTGTCTGACAGGTGCTAGACTGCTAATTGCATTTGGCACAATAACAAGTTAGGGTACTCTTGTCCTGATGCTCTTGCATTTTCTTTGTAAGAATAACCTTAAAACCTTTCCTTTTAGGGTTTAATACAAAATGTGGTTATGGTAGGATTTAACCAAAAAGAAAAAAACACCTTTCAATGTGAAACCAACAATGTCCATTAATAATTTATGAATCAGCTTTTTACAACACTGACATATGAAGGTGTTTGTGCTTAAACCGTATGTTATAAACATAAATAACTGCTAGAAATAGTGCAAACAAAGTGTGATTATTGTTTGATAAAGCCTGGCTGTGAAAGTGTCAGTTAATGACAACATACGTCGGTGGGACTCTGCTTTGTGTGTGAATTAATAATGAAGCAGTCATCGTGTGTTGCCGTTCTGCTCTGTTTCATGTACATCACACATCTGCTTTCTGTAACAAAAGAACAGCAGAGGATCAATTTGTAGTGCAAGAGAAGAACAAATGTTTCACCTACTCACTTTTATCTGTCACTTTTTGCTCAAAATAAACACAAATATTCCAAATGCTCAAAAATACATGTGGAACATCAACAGATATCAACGTGACAGTGTTTCCTTTTTAAGATGGATGCCTAAACTCTATCAATTCTGCTTTCGTGGAGAGCTTTCTTAAGAAGTAACTGACTGTTAAAACAGCCTTTGTGTGTTGTTTGATGAACGGCGATTGTACATGCTGTGGTGATGTTTCTTTCCATCTGTCTGCTGTGAAACAGAGCCTGGGGCAACACTGTCAGACGAGAATAGTTTGCTTGGCTGTATACTGTACGTTCAGTTGAATGAAGTCCCGCTCCTCCCTTATGTGCATTTGTGTATTCGTCCAATAGTTGGGAAAAACAGTAAAATCGGTAAGAAAAGCAATTTGAACTGTTGATTTTTATCACTCGCAAAATACTAAAGATTTTGATGAAAATTCTCTTTCACAAAGGTTAAGGCTCTTTCACACGTTAGAAGCGAAAAAACGATCATGATGAAGTTTTAACCTCTTCAATATCACTCACAAAGGACTGATTATTGAGGATTTACAAAAGTTGTTGAACACAGCGCCTTACATCGGGCTGTGTTTGATAATGCGTTTGCCTTTGCATAGTGAAGGTCACCGAATTGATTTCAAATAAAATTTTATGTGGTGAAGATTTCAATCTTAATGACAGGCCTTTCTGAGGTCAGGAAGAAGACTGGCCCTGGTGGCAACAAAAGCAAGTGGAAAATAAATTGCATGGAGTGAGTTAAGGGTGGGTGGAGGGGTTTTAAATCAATCAGCATCTTTGAATTGGCAGCTTTTTCTCCACCATGTTGAAGATTTGACATGGCTGTTTCCTTTTCACATAGGCAAGGAGAAGCTGACCAGTGTCACAGAAACACATGGCGAGATCAATACTCACACATATTTCTCCTTCTACTATTTTTTGGGGTGTGACAGGAGAGAAAAAGAATAGTGCTTCTATAATCACTAAGGAGTCATTATTTGGCACTCTTCCTTCCCAGATGGCCGAATGCTTGATGTTCTTGTCACGTTGTGTTGCATTTTCCCTGCCTTGAATGGGCTGTGTACACAACCATTGTTTGATGAGTAAAATTGAAGGCAAGCCTTGTAAACTGTGGATGCCCCCTTGCCAAAGACATGGCACTGCAAAGACAATGTGTGCAGACATCTCTTTTGCACTCTCGAGACTTCATGCTCCTTAGCTTGAGGCTTGAGAGAGGAAGCGGACTGTATTATGTGAAAAAAACTGACAACTTATAAAGCTTGAAAACTTTTATTGTAGAACAAAAAGAACCGTTTTACCACAGTGGCTTTATGTTAAACTACCGTGATAAGCCACAGATTAGATGGCATTGTATGTCTTTGCAGTGTGCAAATTATCCCCTCTGCTCATCAGTCATGACTACCTCTGCCATTCGCCACAGGGAGAAAATCTTCTACATTTCTTTAATTTCTTTTTCAATGTTTTTTTTTATTTTATCAGACATTCTTACTGAGATAAGTGCTTTGAGAATCACCAGAAAAAACATAAAGCATTACCACGATCAATCAACTTCCAACCACTGAATCACTGATTCACACTAATCCATCCATCTGTCTATCCACTCATGCATCCATTTTGCTGTCTTGGGAAAGGTCATGATGGCAGCGCAGCGAGCAGTGCAGTACAGGCCCTTTACATCACCCTTGAGGTTACAGATACTGCAGTTTGCTTCCAGATTGTTTGCATTCCAGATGTTTTTTGTTTTTTTTAACCATTAGCTTATTTACATGATATTACCCCTTCTAGCTTGTCCTGTGTGTTTTTCTGATTGGACAGCACATGTCCAATCTACATCAGTTGATGTAGAACAAGTCATCCTTGTCATTACATGAATACTTCTGATTGCTTTTGCACTGTTTCTGCTTTTACTGGTTTGGATCAGGCCTCGGATTTTGTAACTGTATCATATTGCCCAACGTAACAACAGTTTGGAGAAGGTCCTTTTCGGTTCCAACATGACAGTGCTCCAGTTTGCAAAGTGAACTCTAGAGAAAACTTGACTGTTGTGCACAGAGCTCTGACCTAAACCTATTGAACCCCTTTGAGATGAACTGGAACATCACTGCTAGCCAGGCTCAAAGACGTTGTGACTGCCAGAGTGAACCAGAACCACCACTTTTTTTCATGTTGCATCCACATTGCCTGCAGGAAATAAAAGCTTGCTTAGCTACGTTTTCATAGCCTGTTAGATCAGTGTGACCTCTGCCTTCGCGGCAGCCTTTCCTCAGAATGCATGTTTTTAATGTGACTTCATTTGCTCAGCACAAGTAAGCAAAGGAAACTCAAAACACCAACTACTTGTGTTCATTCACATTTCTGCTTAATGCTACACTAATAACAACCTACTACAGACAGCGTATCACATACTCATACTGCTTAGCTAGTTGTGAGGCTGACTGCCAGGTAATATTCTCAATATGATGAAGCTATTCCTAACAACTTTAAACTTGCAACTGTAAGAAATGAGCCACAAACCTTGTCATAGGTGCGCTCCAGTGCTTAAACAAATGGCACTACACCTCTAGCCTTACTGCCTAACATAATGCAATGGTTTTAGAAATGCGCCTGTAGCTCAATGGAAGCGACCACCTGCAGCCAGGTTCCAAAATCTTAAGAGAAATGGAGGCTGTTCTAGCAGCTTATCAAGGCCCATAGTTTTGGAAAAGCGTCAATAGTTACACAAGTATAATGTTTTGGTGTTCACATAATTTGTTTGTGGGTCCACATAGTTTTGTCCATGTACTGTACTAAATAACTGCAAACAGCTTTTGGAAACACAAAAATATGGCCCTAGTTTTATAGATAAGTCGTCATGAATGACTCAGTATGCTGTTAAGCATTTATTTTGCCATTATATTTACTTTTTCAGCGTATTCAAGTTACAGTGTGTCCAGATATTCTTCAGAAGCTGTTAGACTCTGATGAGACACCTCTTGCTGCCTCAGTGTGGGATATTCATGGACAGAATATCAAAGTACTGCTGAGGTCTGGAAGAGCCTTGGTGATGTTTGGATCAATATGTCTGCTTTTTGCAGATGATGCCGTGTTTCTGGATTCACTTGAATTTGCATTGGAGCAGTTTGGTGCTGAGAATGATGCAGTTAGAGTGAGTGTATGAACCAAAGTACACTTTTGCTATAAAAGATGCTAATCAAATAGTTGAATTTGATCATTGGCGCAGTATTGTAGTAATTTGCACACTGTACACTTCAGAATTTCTGAAATGTGTTTTTATTTTCTCTAGTTTCAGACCACTTTAGCTAATGCTCCCCTTGGAGCTAGTAGATGTTTCCATGAGAAATTTGACAGTCTGCATGAGTAGTGCTGTGTATATGTTTGTACAGGCCTGTTAAATCTAATGTTTAATGTTATTGATGTAAAGCACAGTTGATAATGGCCCCCGAGCTAATATACTGTTTTCTGTTCCCATTTCCACTGTCACACAATGATGTTAAATTATTACTAAGCACAGTTAAGGTGGAATTATTTCAGTGCAAGAATCCCCCTGCTACAGTATGTCAGAGAAAATTCACGTAAGAGATACAGTGCACAGGCGTTCCTTGACGGGAATCAGTGGAGCAGAAAGGCTAAGTGACAGCACAGCAGGTTTGAAGAAGTGTAGTTTATATAGTCGCTAAAATATGCAGATTTATTTCCAATTAATCTTAAATTCAAGGTGGATAGTAATGACAAGAACAAATGTGGCCTCAATGTTTGCATTTTGATGTAATATATAAGTAATCTGTGTTTAACAAGGATGGAGATTGTAAAATTTTCTAAATTGTCTATAAAATCTTCATGTAAAATCTCATAAAAGACAGCATAAAATTCACTTATGTACCCCTTATGCAAAGAGTGAATCTTTTTCTTCTTTGAGATTGTGAAAGACTCAAACAGTCCCCTTGGTAAATAAACAGTCCAAGGTGAAATATAAAGTAAAGCTGTGTGGAAATAATTTATTACCTGCTGAACTCTCTTTGACATAAGTGAGTCACGGACTGGTGGCGTCCACACTAATGTGGATAAACATGTTGAAATGTTTTCCCTCCCCAACCCTTCCACATTGAGGGACCAGAACAATACAAAAGAATTATCTATCACTTCTCCTTTAGATAAATGCAGTTGGCAAGGAAGTGGTACAGTACTGCCACCGTTAGTATGAGTGATTAGATAGATGTGTGAGAGTCACATAATGACTACGTTTGGATACGAAAAAGACTATATTTCTACTAAGCCCTTGGCATGGATAATTAAAATGAATACTCCACTAATATTCCCATTTACATACTGCCGTACATAGAGCGATCAAAATAATTGCATTAATAGTGATATGACTCTCATCTGTTCAACCACCGTCTTGAAAAGGTTGATGTTGCAATATTTGTGCATATCCAAAAACCTGTTGACATCCAAGTCTTTGGTCATGTTTAAAAGTGGGTGTGTTTCTCCTTCTGACCAGAAATTTGAGCTTTTTTTTGTGCATCTTTTCCTCAGTCTTGCATACTGTTGGTGAGGCAACGTACGGAGCTGACCATAAACTGGAAAGAGGCCACGAGTCACAAACTGAGATAGAAATCCCACGTTAGAGGCATGTTTTAAATGCATTGTTTCTTGTCCAAAGAATGCTCTAATATTCCAAATAATATCAGCATATGCCACGAGTTAATTGAAAAATGCTACATTCAGAATTTGGAAAATCCAATTGGAATATGATGTTCTTTTTAAATAATTATTTGAATTGAAATAATAATTGAATATTAGTGTGCATGTAAACATAGTCAATGTAACACTAGTTCTCTGAACCCAAGCTGAAACCCCATTTAAACTTGATTGTTCCTCAGAATATGCCTCATCCTCTCTTGTGACAGCTGTACAGTAGAGGGCTGGTACATGTGCTCATGGACTAGGTTTGAATGGGTGAGCTTAATTTTATTTCACCAAGCTTTTGCTCTCTAACAGGTTCAGTTCAGCCTGTGGGAGAATGACTGGCATTTGGCACCTCCAGCTGTGACATCAACATGACATATTAATATGTACCAGTCCATTGAGAACATGCCTGATTGACACATGGATTTGTGCCCTCAAAGCTGCAAACACTGACCTAGGAAGATAACCAACATTGCCATTTCAAGGAAAATACCATTCCACAGTGGTCAGCCACCTAAGCACTTCACTAATCCAAATAATGCACAAATAGAGGGTCTTGCACAGCACCTTCATCAACACATGCTGGCCTCTTCCTCTGAACACAGCAACTACAGCTCCCATGAGACTTAGATACAGATGCGCTGTTAGTGCAAATCCTCTTGTGGAAGCTGTAGGTGCATCTTTATTGAAATTACCTGCCTTTTACACCTTCAGCATAGAGTATTGATGGAAAATGAAAAGAAAGAAAACTTCGATGAGAAAATACTTGTGAAGCTGAGGCGAGTGGGAAAGAGGCAAGCTTGGAAAGGTGCACCATATTTTAGCAATAAAATTAAGAGGGGCAAATCCAAATTTCCCAGTTTGTTGAGTCTCCCAGCATGGATGGCGGATCCAGACATGGCATCTTTCCTGTTGTGCCAGAATTGTCGAATTGCAGCCATGGCTATAAAGCTGTGTGCATATCATCACAGAGAGATTTGTTTCCCAAAATCTTTACAACATGACGTCTTGTGAGGGAAAGAGAGGAAAAGCTGCTTCACAATGTTGCTACACAGGACGAAAGGAGAGGAAGGCTGCATCACGTGAATTTATCAGCAACTTGGAGATAAATAGTAGACACTTGAGATACTTGGCCAACAAACAAGTTCTAGTTAAAGAAAAGCCAGAGAGGGTTGCTAAACAGAGAGCCCAAAAGGGATTTAAAAGAGTGAACAATGGAGGTACTCACCAGTAGTCCTCAAAGGAAACTTTCCAAGGATGAGGAAAAACAGAGCCAGAAAAATTTGCCAAACAAAGTTGAAGCCTATTACAGAGTGGGACACGCACACATTGCCTGTGTCAATTTTTGTTCAGACCACTGATGGCAGCAAATGGGTAGAGATGTCTCTGCTGTAAGAAAAACTCTGGAACCAAGTAGCTTTGCTTTGTGAAACAGCCATTGGGGTGTCACACTGCAGTCTGGAGTTTCTCCTGGGAAGAATAAGAGCATGTTCGTTTCACAGTGTCTGGGTATGAGCACTCTGCCTCAGCTGGGGAAATTTGTCAGAAGCAGGGGGTTCGAACAAAATGGCTGGATTCACCTGCTCCTGCTCCGGCTGATGGTAGCACAGACTGGGGAAAGTAGCGGCTTGCAACAGACTGCTGCTGCCAAGCGGGATTGCAAAATAGCAAGCTACGGGCAGACAATACAAACATCAGGAATGTGAATAGAAGGACATGTAGACTCACATTTGCAAGAGCATGTTCTACCAAGTTGCAGGCTTGTCTGGTGTTTTCACCCACCTATTCTTTGTCTGGTAACAGCTACTCTGGTGTTGTCGGGAGGGACGAAAGATTCTCAAGTGCTGAGGTGCGTCTGCAGGTTATATCGCACCACTTGGGTCCCAGGGTATGGCAAGAGACACAGATTAGTATCTTGCACCACAAACAACCTCAATGGTCCTGGACACCAGCAGCATCAGCTGGGCTCTCAGGCAGATGTTGCAGGCCAGATGAGGATCACCTGCCAGAATGAGACCTGGACAGGAAGGGGCAACTTCAAAATAGCATGAGGCTGGGACAAAGTTGGCCTCGACTATTGGCAAGTCACCAGAGGGCATTGTTGTTATTTTATTTTCTAAATCAAAGAGAATGCTCATTGGTTACTGGTACTCTTAATAAAGAGATGACAGAAAGACTATAGCTTGTCTGGATTAGGAAAATGAATAAACGGCACAAGCTGGGTGAAAAAAACAAGGCTGATTCTCTGCTTTATCTGGAATGCCATATAGAGATATTTTCCTTGACATATCCTTCTAGTTGGGTCTTGAAATGGTTCCTCATAGCCAAAGCAAACTGCAATTACTGAGCTCCTGCTTTAGGACCTTGGATACAATCGCTATTGTACAAAACACAGCTTATAGAGAACGAAATCCAAAACAAACAAACAAACAAACAATTAAACATGTTTTCAAAACTATCCATATTAATGTGACATGGTCTAAAAGTAGACAGGTGGCCAATGACAAACAGGAGAGGAATGGTAATGGAATGGATGGAGGTCAGCAGGTTGGATGCCACAGCCAGGACATTGATGTCCAAATGAATACAGTATGTCCTTATCAAAGGCGTTTGCAGATTGTTGATGCAGACAGCAGTTTGCTTCAGGGCCACTGCTGCCATCTGTGTTGCTTTCAATTCATAGGAACTGATGGTATGCACATGCACTGTAATTAAAGTCTAAGAGCCAACCGTAAGTGTGATCTGTGTGCTGTGTTTATGTTGTGCTCCTTGAAGTTAATGTCACTCCAAACCATAGAATGATTGAACACGTATAGATAGAAGGTATGCACAAATTAATGTAAACATCCTGCTTTCTTGAACCAACTTCGTCAGTATGGTAAAACTACCTTGTGACGGTCTAATCACAGCTCACATTTTCCATCCATCCATCCATCCATCCATCCATCCATCCATCCATCCATCCATCCATCCATCCATTTTCTATACCGTGTATCCCTTTCGGGGTTGCGGGGGGTGCTGGAGCCCATCCCTGCCACCACCCTAAGAGGCGGGGTACACCCAGGACCGGTCGCCAGTTCATCAGCTCACATTTTCCTACAGTTTAAATATTTTGTGTGCAGTCCAAACAAAGTTTTGTTGTGTGCAGTGTCGGGATGCTACAATTACTTGCTTTTGGCAGTAACTTGTACTCTATGACAACGGTTGTAGTAAGGAGCTGATTGCTGGATAGTGATTATGACTTACAGTGTTTTCTGTAATGTAACTCTATTCATGACACACATAGATAAAAGTGTTGATTGTGGTCAACTTAACCAAAAGGTACATGTAGTATTTAAATCTCTACATGAGGTATGAGACACAGTGATTGGTTGTAGCCCCTGTCAGTGTTGTCTTTTAAAAGAAATTTTGATTTGCTGAAGGCCTCTTGATGATGTCTCTCACCCTGATGGTGGGCTAGAGTACATCTCCGTAATTGCAGACATTTGGTCTGTGCACAATAAAAGCTTAAATGAAGCTATGGTCACATTACAGCTAACCAGTAATTGTATGGAATTATTATTTTTCAACTCTGGTTGTGTGACATTTTATGGTATGCTAGAGGGGAAGCAATGCACTGTAGATTATGAATGTACATGTACATGCATTGATTCTGTTTAATGAGAAAATCAAACCAAAGTACTTGAGTCACGATAATGGAGCTCACAGGCACATTATGAAGATTCCCTCAAAAAGTTGCTTAACACAATGTCAACCATTAAATTGTAGAGCTGGTTAAGGTTAGGGTTAAAGCATCTTGTGGCATATCAGCCCCCCTTTTGGCGAATGCTTGGATTCTTAGATACAACAGTAAATATTTTAACCTCAAACCAGTCCAATAAAAGTTAGCCTAAAATGCCTGTACAAAGTAAAGTAATAGCTGTTCTTGAACCATCTGTAGTGCATGCATGGTTCAAATTGTGTGTAAAATCCCCATTAGCACTGAAATCCTTGATTTGATGTGTCTGGAGCTTTGAATAGTGCGCTGGAGTGGCGAAGAAGAGAAGGAGGCAGTTCTGTTCAACTCAGACTGTTATTGGCTTCTCTGGTCCCTAGGCTATGGCAGATTGTGATTGGTCAAAACATAGAAGACAAGCGAGAGAGCCCATAACCTGCTAATATGAAAGGAGAAAGCATGGTTCTGTCGATTATTATCATATTTTGGATTTAGTGTTTCTACTGCAGTGGATTGTCTGGACTTTTGTTGATGTTCCCAGAATATTTTGTCGGAGTGTTATCAATCTATAGATCACAGAGAGATGTAGTCAGTCAATTTTAAAAACGGTTGTTTGTCTGCTGTCGGTGTTTATTGTGCATCCTGTTGTGATTGTATCTTGAAATGGTTTGCATCAATAGATTCACGAGAATCTAATGTTTCAAATGGTGTATAATATGATTATAGACAAACAATAATGAATTCTCAGATGGCCCATCCGCGGGCTGTTGGAACAGCGTGCATGAGACACATCACAAGTGACATTACCACAGAGCCCCTATTCTACACTAAAAGCACGTGTCATCACACTTATATACATTCAGTTGGCAGCTCCACTTACATAAAACATCTTCTCATGCCTGCTTATGCACGCACCGCTTAGGGTTCTGGTTTCCAGGGAAATGATGTAAGTCAATCTACTTAAGTGAACCTACGTTATGTAAACCTGTACGCATGTGTGTCACTTGTGTCATCTTTTGGTGATGTTCAACCCTGTTTCTTTCTTGAGAGTTTTCATGGATTCGTGTCAAAGCTACTGCACTAGTTTTTTGTTTTGTTTTGTTTTTTTCCTTTCCTGTTGTTTTATGTAAGACAGTTAGGGGGCACCCTGGACAGGTCATCAGCCAATCGCAGGGCTACTACTGTAACCACACAAACATAACTTCTTTGACTGTATTTTTCACACAACATATTGAGGTACATAAAGCTCTCATCTCGTAGCTATATAGTTTCTTTCAAATCACTTCATTCTCCTGCGTTTTGTCTTCTTATTTGTAAGAAGAAGTGTAAAAAGAGAAAAAATATCATTTTTGAAAACATTTGAAAAAATTTGTTGCATGTCATCAACTAATAGACATGATCATGGCCTCATCCCACACTGCCAGATGTAGTTAATGAATGCTGCATACAATGGATTTTACTCTGCAATTCAGTCACCTGTATTGTTACGTGCTATTCTTTGCAGTTTCTTCTTTGTTCTTTATTCTGGACTCATTACCAATTAGATGAGGCTAAAAATGCTCCCTTGTTAGAGCATTTTGTCTTTCAAGTCTTTTTTTTTTTTTTTTTAAATGCTATATCTATGAAAGACAAGCAGTGGTAAAAAAAAAATTATACAAACACAGCGTTGGATTTGACATTTCCGCTTTTGAACCATATCATTTGTCCTGGCCTGATGTGGACCTTTGAAAAGGAAGTAACATTAGGGACAAAAGTAAAAAAGCATTTAACGTTTGGAGACAACATTACAAACTCATTGGAACACACTTCCTCACTGTCAGCAAGAGATTGTCACAACAGATCACGGAGTAACTTCCTGTTGAGCTGTCTGCGCCAGCCCATCAGTCACATTAGCAATCTACTGTAAGTGGGGCTCAATCAAGTGCAGTCTTGGTGAGGGGAACCTGTCTGTCCCCAGTACGTGTCCATCAGAAGGAAAATGTTGAGTATTGATTTCATGTCTGGAGAGCCTACAGACTGCAGCTGGAAGTGACAGTCAGTGACTCAGATCTGTTTTGGTGACAGACAAAAGCTGAAAAGAGAAACAGCTTTGAAGGTTCATGGAGACACTATCAAGCAGATGTTTATTGTAAAGACAGAAAAATAATTTCCTCTTGACAATGTCAGGCAAACACTGTGTGCCAACTAGTTAACTTAGCATCACTGAACTCATAACTATCTTCTAGCTCATTTTGACAAGAATGACAGCTGTATGCCAGGTTTGTGGCAGTCTGCCAGTCGTTGATGCCAAGACAACAGCTCTGTGTAATATTCGCATTAATCTTCTTGCCAAGAAAAAACAACAACACCAAAAAATAAGAATAACAAAAATGATGGTATCAGTTTTGTCCTGTTTTCACGTTTGGTTTGCTGCCATCCCTGTTGCTTATTGACTGTTGATTTTCACTTTTTACTCTTTTCTATGTGTTGGCAGGTCAGACCTTTGTAATGAGGGCAAATAGAGAGGCTAGGGCATATAAACACAGAGCCAAGTTTGAGTTTCAGAGTTAAATGCTAAATATTGGCTGCCAAACAGAAGCGATAAATGAAGCTTACAGTGAAGTGTGGAATTAATTTGTGCCATTATTCTGCTTGTTTCTGTTAGTTGCATGATTATTTTTATTTTTTTTTGTAATCAAAGCATAATGTACATTTCACATTTGAATAAAGAGGTACGCAGAGGCTCTACAGGAAACTTTCCACAGTAAAACAAACAAACAAACAAAAAAACTAATGATGTCATTGTGATGTGTCTGATGAAAGATGCTATCAAGGTGTGCTATAGGAAATGTAAGATCCACACAGCAAATCCTGGCTTTTGGATTAAATTCTCTGTGAGTTAAAATCAACTCAGTTTGAGGGTACATATGAGACATCACATACGGCAGAGTAAAAGTTACTCTTGTGGGAGTTAAAATATTAATCCCATGCAGAGTAAATGCAACTCTTGCCTCAAGTTAATTTTAATGGGAACTGAATAAGTGTTAATAGTTCACATTTAAAAGTTTCTTTTAACACTCGCAGAATTACAAACTTCACAAACTTTCGGTGAAAATGACTACACAAAACACCATCTTCATTACTGCTAATTTTTATTTTGATTAACAAATCCGTCTGTCATGTCTTTGTCGACATTCCCTCAATGCAAGGTCCCGCGTCTCCGTGCTGTGCAGTCATCCATAACATTAATCGAAAGGAAGCAGCAGCACGTTTATTAAAGCTAATGCTACAAACTATGAGTGTCAGCTAACGTCGACTAACTTAATTACATAACACATTGAAACAGGTGAGGACTACAGGTTTGTGTTAATTTCTTGCATTAGGTGCTTGCGAGTACAATGGAGAAGCCATTGAGTTATATTCAAATTTGGGGCAAGCATTAGCGTTAGCTAACATTAACCTAACTTCAGCTGCTAATGTTAGCTAACCTTGGCTGTCTCATACAGTTTGTCTGAGCAAAAAATACACAAATATTAATACAAATAGTAATATTGTGATGCTGACAGAAAGTCCCTAAGAGCCAAACATTGACATAGTTTGAAAAGTAAACTGGCACTTTAACGTGAGAGAAGACCGTCGGCAGGCACACCATGAAAGCTGAAACACTGTGACTCAACACCAGCTGTAGAGTTAAACCATGCTCCTCAACACCCAGCAGATTAATACTGAAATATTACACTACCACAGAGTATCATTGAGCACAAGCAGTAGTCAAACTTAGAACATCTATCCATCCATCCATTTTCTATGCCGCTTATCCTTTTCGGGGTCGCGGGGGGCCGGAGCCTATCTCGGCTGTCAACGGGCGAGAGACGCGGTACACCCTGGACCGGTCGCCAGCCGATCGCAGGGCACATACACACAGCCATTCACACTCACACCTAGGGGCAATTTAGAGTCACCAATCAACCTAATGAGCATGTTTTTGGTCTGTAGGAGGAAGCCGGAGTACCCGGAGAGAACCCACGCATGCACGGGAAGAACATGCAAACTTCACACAGAAAGGCCCGACCCGGGAATCGAACCTGCGACCTTCTTGCTGTGAGGCACGCTCACTACCTGCTGCACCACTGTGCAGCCCAACTTAGAACATAAACTCCAAAATCTAACCCTTTCATTCTTGTCATATTAACTCCAGCAGTTTACTGTGCGGTGTCTTTGAAGCCTGGCCCTACTAAAGGCAAAGAGTCAGAGCACGCTTTCAGTACTAAAATGCTGGTACATCCCTGCCTTTCACGTACATACAGTATGTCTGTGACAGAAAAAGTAAAATATGACACGTTAACATTAGCAGAAGTACGGCGTTGTTGACTAACTTCATCAACAGTGGGAAGTTCCTTCCCTGAAGAGCCGAGTGCACGGACAGACACATTCCCTTGTTGTCTTGTCTTTGTTTTCTTTGTCATCAAGAAACAATTCACAGAGACAACAATTTATTTCACACTCACCCACTGAGAAGTGCCAAAAACAACAACAACAAAAAAAAGAATAAAAGCACGACAAAACTTCCTTGTGCTAAAACTCTTCAAACATGTGAATGAACGAAGAATAACTTAAACATTTTTATTCTGTTTTGACGCAGGCTGAAGACTCAGGCGAAATGGCTTGCATACAGTGTTTATTTACAGGCTCTTGAAGTCCCTCCCTCTACTTTGTCAAAGCAACAATACAATCCCCCTTCAATTTTGTTATTTTGAGACTTTAACAATTCTGTTTGAAGTGTCTCTTTATTTTTATTTTCTATTTTTTTTTTTAAAGCATGCAGATTTGGCTTGTAACCACGGCTTCACTTTTTTGTACCACAAGATTTACATAAAAAGCCCGCAGTCTGGAAAGTTTTGAACAGATTCTGGTGAAAAGTAGACTAAGGATGAGCGACCAAATGAAAGCCTCAAGGACCGGCGGGTGGGGGTGTGTGAGTGTGTGTGTGTATGTGAGTGGGGGTGTTGGTGGCGAGGGCAGAGGGAGGGACACTGGAGGGGGTTGCTGGGTAGCTGAGCTTTAGCCTGGCTGTGTATGAGAGCAGCAAATCCGACTTGGTTGGTAAACAGAGGCTCCAGGGACACTTCTTTTGCATGCAGACTGCTGCCGACTAGATGGAAGCCCTCTGTGATTCTAATAGAGCAAGCTCATAGAAATCACCGTAGAAAATGCCAATAAGGCCGTTAGCCACCACTACAGCACAACACAGACTCTCAAACACACCAGCACTGGAAATTATACAACGCACAAGCAGACAAAACTGCATTTATTTGTGAGCTCTCTGCTTTTCCCGGACACATTCCCATCTGAAGAATAACTCAGTCTTAGCTTAGTATCAGAGGGGCATCACATCTCTTTAATTTAACCCCCATTGGCTTGGACTGCGCCACTTTAAAGGAAGCGTAGTGCTTTTCAACTGTACAAACAGCTAACAAACTAATTTTATGGTTGTGATTTTCAAAGGGGAATGCCACACATTTTAGAAATTTCCAAAGTGCTTGTTATTCTTTGCCCTTGGACGGTTAAGTCAAAAGCTGACTTTAAATGGAATGCTGACTTTGTGCAGTCATAAGATTTTTTTTAGAGTTTCACGCCCAAATGAGGTTCACATTCTGCTTCACAGAGCTAGAATTTTAATTTTATTTTGGATTGAACGTTGTCTGGCTGCACGCAGTCAGTGCCCACAAATCATTACCCAGCCCCAGATTTTACACCTCAATGACATCACAAACTCTTTGGTTGTGCCTCTAATTTCTGGTTTTAGGAAAGACTGTTGCGAGTTCACAGATATCGAGAGAACTGTCCTGGGACACCAAAATAATCTATGAATACTTTAGTAAACCTTTTTATCTGATGCGGTCTGTTATGGACTCATGCTGTGTGTACAGTATATGCACAGTCTTCTCTGAATGTTTTAGAAGATGAGACAGACCTCCCCTGAGAGCTGTTTTCTCTCCTTTTCCTTTCCTTTTCTTTTTCTTTAGAGGGAAGCACCAGTAATTTGTCTTCATCAACTATTATGGACATCCTCAGGAACAAAACCTGGACTCGAAAAGTATCAAATCAACAGCACATTTTTCAGAAAATGGCAGATCCAATTTTATACATGTCCCTGAGGCCTCCCCCTAACTGTTGGTGTGCTGATCCTTCACTCATTTGATGCCGCTTCTTGCAGCCTAGGAGGAGCTTTTCAAGATTGTTTCTGTCTCCTGCAACCTGTGAGAAGGGCCTCAATTGGAGAAATGCTAACAAGATGTCCCAATGATGTTCAGAACAGCAGCTTGAAGACATGCACACCTGCCTGGCCAAATTGCAAATAATCTACATGAGAAAGAAGAGATGGAGAATCGTCTGATTTTGACATCTGGTGGGATGGTGTTGTCACTTAACATGATGTACGAGGAGAAAAATGCCATAAATGTTGATTTGAACCTCTGCAGAACCTTAGTACATTCTCTTTACAGCTTTCATTTACTCACTCATGTCTGAAAGGAGGCGCACCGAACTTATATAAGAGATTGTCCTGCAGATGATTTGGAAGCAGCATAATACTTGACTTCCTGACCTCATATCAATACATTTGATGTTTACAACTTTTTCATTTTGACATTTTCACTCTGCTCAACCCATGTAGCTTTCCTTTTGCTGCAGATTTCCCTGCTGTGCCACGAGATCTATAATTCACAGACCCTTTTCAGTCCCTCAAATATCAAACTCTCTCACATCCCTCTCAATCTTACCCCACGTTTATATCTCGGTGCACTGGATACACTTTTATGGATAACTGATCAGTGCTAGTAAACTGTGAACTATCTTATTGTTTAAAATTCTACACATCACGTTTTGCCTCACTTCACTTCTAATTTGATATACCATAGCTTGGCAGCAAATTGCATTACATTTACCTGGCCCTTCTACAACCCATTACAATTTTACAAGGTGAAAATATCATGAATGATAGCAAGTAAAACCATCTGGATTCTGGGTTTCAAAATACAGCATCTACAGCATGCTAAACTGCTAATATAAATGCCCAACTGAGAAAATAACATGAACTATTGACATATTTATCTAGATGCTGTAACAAAGACTGATAAGACACAGTGTTGTGGCACTTAACATATATTACACTGATAACCCTGATTGGGAAACTACAAATGAAGCTTAAAGTCACAATACTGGATGATTAAAGAAAACATCCAGTGGCTAGATAGCAGCTAGACAGATTATTCTACAGATAATTCTCATTTCTGTGTCATTGCTCTACATCTCGTAAGTAATTAAATAATAACACTAAGAATGTAATCATATTTCCTGTCATTAAGTAGGCTACTGTAACATTTTTCATGTTCGTAAAAATTGATTAGCACTTGCTCAATTGCCTTCCACATTGATATCCCATGTGGAAATCTTACAAGTGCATAAACAAACGAGGTTTTCCTCTGACACCAAAATCACATTCCAGCAACTTCGATTGGAATACTTCATGGATGTGGGCCAAGAGTGGTATCAAACAATATGGATTGGGTCCACTCAACATACTGCAAACTGTCAGGTTCAAATGATAAAACCAGACTGAAATTGGCCTGCGTGCAAAGGATTGCTGAGGGCAAGGATTATAAAGGTTTTTCACCCACCACCTTGCCCCCCATATTGATTTAGGTATAACTAGGAGATTTATCAACACACAATGTTTGACAGGGAGCTCAGTAACACTTAGAATTAAGTTGCAACTACCAGGGTGGAATAAAAATGCCACTACTGCAGAGATTTAGGAAAAGCACAGTTTGGTCATGTGACCTTTGCCCACTCTGTACATACTGTACGTATTTAATAAGCGTTTTAGCTGAGATTATATTTCTGAAGCAGTGAACCACAGCACAGGATCTGTATGGATATGAGCATGATTCAGATAAAAAATCCTGTTAATTAATCAATTAATTCATACAGGACCACTATGACCATCTAATCTGAACTTCTTGAAACCAGAAAAATGTATTTTTACACGAGTTTAAATTTACCCCCCCTTGCTTTTTGACCGATTCTGGGTTGCTAACAGTGTTTGATACAGTGATGGAAGAAGTCTTCAGATAATTTACTGAAGTAAAATTACTAAGGACTTAATGTGAAAATACTCTACTGCAAGTAAAAATCTGGCATTCATCACCTCACTGAGGCAAAAGCCTGTATAACATTAAAATGTACTTAAAGCATCAAAAAAAAAAAGTACTCATAATGGAGAAAAAATGTCCCTGTCAGTGTTATTGATGTTTAAGGTTGATCTTTTTTCAACAACTTTATATACTTGTGGGTACTTTAAACTATAGCAATGCATCATAGAATCATTATACGTTGACGGTGTTGCTGTGAGAACCACATATCTCCAAATAGTCAGATTTGTGATGATGTAGTTTCCAGCTAATCTAAGAGGGCTTTCAAATAGTTCATGTAGATGGAGAAGTAGAAGGATTTTCTTGACCCATGAATGAACAGTTTATCAGAAAAAATTAAAAATTCTTATTTTTCCCCCCAAATGTTTAGTTTTGATTGAGACAAATTCTATTGGCTTTTGCAAGGTTTTACATGTTTCTTTCTTAAACTGCATATGCCACATCTATTCTTCACTTCAGTATTTTATGATAGATAACATATGACATTTACTGCAAAAAATTCCACTCCTTATGGTATCAAACTGATGTACAGGCTCACAGATGCACTGGTAAAACACTACAAATTACAGCTATGTTATGGCCATTAGCTTTACAAGAGACACCTTCAGGATGACAGACACATTGCAGAGCATGCGTGTTCCACTATAAGGAATGTATGCTTGCGTTCACGATGAAAGCAGCCACATGAAACGATGTCTTACATGCGTTAAGCACATGTCCTAACCCCCCACTGTACTCAAGATTTCATATTTTTATTGAAAATTCAAGAAACTATGAATAATCTTTTCTATCTCTTTGTGTATCTAAGCCAATACTTATCACTGAGAGAACATTTATACCCCATCTGTTTAACTCAGCAATGTTATCTTTATGGAAAGCAGGCTGTGAGCCTTGCGTTGCCTGGAAGCACATGTGGGATGAGATAGGAGACGGATACAAGAAGATGGGAGACAACACAGTGCACGGAGCATTGAAGCAAAAAAGCAGCAAGGGAATATGTCAAGAAATCAAAGCCCAGACAAGTTGAAGGGGAGAGGATTCAGATGCACAAACACACACTGTGTTTTTCGCAGACCTGGAGGTGGAAGAACGCAGCTCAAATCAAATTCCACTTAGCTATTTTCAAACTTGGGTCTGCTCTCAATGTAAAACAGTTTTTCACAACACCTTGTTCTCCCTCAAAGTGGGACGGCCGAGCCTGTGACTGACCCACTTGCGTAAACCTGTGATGTTAACTCTAAAAAGGTCCATAAGCATGTCCCTCCAAGCCTCAGCACTCTTAAATCTGAGCCACAGTTTGATGCTGGACATTTGAAAAGTTACATGTGCAGTATTTTAAGGTATCAAAATTGGCACGTCACAAGAAAACAGCATACTTTTGTTGAGACTTTTTAACATTCACAAAATCCTGAATCTCTCATCATTATTTTCTATTCAAATAGCTTCACTTTGTTTAATAGTTTTCTTCACAACTGCTCTATTTATATTTTATAATAAGACTCAGAACTGCACTTGGTTCTTTAGTTTGGACAGGATGAAGCTGTTTGATGATTATCTTTAGACATTTCTCTCTTAATTCAATGGTGTTGGGATAATGACAAGAAATAGACTGCAGAGCTATTATTACATTAATGAAACATTTGGTGTTTTCAATCAAAATCACAAATCTTGTTCTGATTTCCCTTTTTCTCTGGTTCGCCACCTTCAGTTCACAGGCTCCTCTGACGACCGATGACCAACCTAAGAGAAGAATATTTACTGTCATTGTATTAAATGCAGCTCTGCCACACCTTCACCCCACTGCCAGCAGTCCAAAGCCCCCATGGGGTATCTTTGGCATCAGTACGGTCGATGAAATTATGCAAAGACTTTTGAATTATTTAGCTGAAACATCTGCATTGTTGTTTACTTGTTTTGTCTTTCCTAATTGAAAAACTGTGTGCCAGAAATGCATCTTCCTCCCATGTTTTGTTTTCACTTTCCTTATATTTTGCATAGCTATTCTTCTTTTTGATTTCGGACTAATTCTTCATTGGGAATTCCCCAATGCCAGCGGAAGTCTCCTGTAAAACTATTAATTTGATGAAAGAAGAGCCTTGCGAGACTTCAGACTGGCTCCTAATTTCTGCTTAAGGGCAATGTCTGTCTTGAACTATTTGTTTTCCCCTAAATACATACTTTATATGTATCACATGAAATGCAGCAAGCTGGAAGCTCTGGCTGTAGTTTACATTTTCATAATGTACTCAGTGTGTGTGCATGGATATAAAATGCTTCTCTGTGCCATTTGATTAATTTATGTTTTCCATTTTATGCATTTTTAAACAGTACAATAGGGCTTACAGATGCCTGTATACTTCAAAATCAACTTGTTAGCAGATTCAGCCCCATACACAGCCGGCACTCGTATTAACACTCTGAACTCGTGAATTAATTGTTAATGGAAACAGCATCCAGGTTTTGGTGCGTGATTGTCAGTAAACAAAGATAACAAAAAACTGACACAGATTTGTTATTTTATAAGACGTAGCTAAATAACACATTTTGGAAGAGGTGTGTTTTTCACTTAAGCAGCGTATCTTGCACACCATCCAAAAACATGTTCTTGTTTTTCAGTATTTAGTAATAAGACAGTAATTAGACGCTGTGACTCCAGAATCAATCATTTATGACTGCTCCTCACAGATACTGTCAAATATGATTTTGATGGTTTCACCGATAAATAATAGGAGATACGAAGGTCAGTGACATTCTGTAGAGCACATCTACACTTAAGAGCCACAGACGAATATTAGAGCTTACTTACATGGAAGTTATCTTTGCAATTACTCTGCGCTTGCTTATCTCTGATGATATTGGCACATGGCAAGCACAGAATAATGATGAGACAAGATGACATTTGGCTATCCTTCTTTTGTCCTTTCCCCACTTCAATAAAAATGTAAACAATGTTTACAGTTTGTCCTTAAAGGCCAAAAACTCCTGACACAACAGTATTATGATTTACATAGATGGATGGTAGGGGACAGCATGTCATATTTGATTATTTAATTGTAGAGAAAATAAGGGAAAAACATGTCAAAAAAAAACAAAACAAAAAAAAAAACACATTGTAACACACCAAGGACTGATATTTGCCTTCGGCCATCCACAATCACATCTTTAGTATCGAGATATTTTGTTACTCCTTTAATAATACATTTCCACTTACAGTTCTTATTGGCTGATATCGTACTTACTTCTATGCATATGTCATCCTGTATTTTCTGGCCTTTATTCCAATGCTTGAGGTGTATTCCACACTGAATGTAAAGCTCCATAGTGATGCGCAAGCACACCAGTCCAAAGGTTTAGTAGCAAACAACAATCTATCATGGGACTACAGAGCACCTGCTGGGACCCAGATGTGCTGTGGCACTTTTTTACAGGGTGGCTGGTGGAGCGCTCCCTAAGGGACTCAGCCTACAGCTGTGACAGTGGCTACAGTGCGTCTGCCTGATCTACGCATCTGAGCCCTTCCCTGCTGGTTTACATACAGATGTGCAAAAGCCAGTCTGGAGCACTCATGCATGTGCCTGAGCTTTATGAATATAATATACATGTAGGAGGATAGAAATCTGAAGACTGCTGCAGATAGAGAGGGCACATCATCCACACTGCAAGATGTGAGCACAGGGTCAGAAGCTGAGTACCAGCTGGCTGCTGATGGGTAATTCCCTATCCAGCTACAGCAGGCGATATACAGCGGCCATAGTGTAGAAATGAATGAGCTGACTGATCTCTCACTTCACTCATCAGCCAGTCATCATCATACTACTGATTAGTCAGTTTCCTCTGAATTTACATACATTTAATACAGCATTTAATTTTCATTTTGTGCATTTAATGATAAGAACAGGTAATTGTTAGATACATATTGTAGAGCATGGTGTTAGTGTTAAGGTTTAGCATCTGGATTCAAAATAATAGCATCAGTTTTGAAAAATGAAAAGCTGAAATGATATATCTTTAGAGAGAATCTTCTGCATTCAAGAATGCAGCAATGTGTTTGCTCAAAAGACAAGCTAGTAAATATACTGGAGTACTGCATCATTGTTACCCTATGTAGATGTACATACTTTTTATGATTACAGCCAATTACCACAAAGCACATACTTGCTACAGGCTGTTGTTTGTCCTGTTTATTGCAGACAGCATGGGTGTGAGTGAGTCACTGGAGGGGAGGTGTTTGCAGAACCTTTGCCAGGTCATAAAATTTAGTGTTTGTCCCCAAAAAGACAGAAGCACAGGAGCAGAAAGAGTTTCTCCAAGGAACAATGCCTCACTGATTCAATTTTTTGCTGGTGGATGGTCACTGTTGGTGCCTACAGTGTCCCATTTAAGAGCTGCTATTGGCTTCTATAGAGTTTTCAAGCACTTGGCTGTTTGTGCATGCAGCCTGACGCATCCTTTTGTGGTTCTTCATGGCACCATATGTGTTGTCTTAATGTTGCGCCTGATTCTGTAATGTTTGAAAAACTGATTGAAATATGCAATTTGATGTTTTATCTGATGGTCTTATGCAGGCATCTGCTCTACTCTTTGTTCAACTAGTGATTAAAAATATGCCTCAAGGGAATGGATTTGTCAAAGGCAAAATGAATTGTTCCCTTTGGTGCACCAGATTCATAATACAAACTTCTCAATTATGGGCTTTCACCAGATGGAAGGTTTGAGTGTCTTGTCTCTTCATTTGATTAGCACATGTGATCCATGTAGGTAGAAATATTACAGATTATAGACAGACCTGTAGTGTTAAAAATACTGAAAATACCTGATCCCTTATCCATGGCCAACAGAGCCTCGTACCTAAGCAACTTAATAGGTTGTTGGCCAGTGAGCCCTAAAATGACATTTATCACTATTGGAGAGTTCCATCCACAAGCTGACGTGAGGGCAAAGGTCGTGAAAATCAGCTGCAATTGCTGTGATCTTTACATGAAAGAAGAGAATGATGCACTTCAATTCAGTGCAGACTCTCATTGGCTGTTGTCAACTGTGAACAAGACATTAATGACCCTAATTGGTTCAGTAAGGTGTCAATCAAAAAGTTTGAGGGCAGGGACCAGTTTGAGACCAACATGTTGCCTACATGTACATGCTTGCTAGTTATAAAAAGACAAAATGTGGAAGATTAGCCCTTGGCTGGCTAATTTGAAATAAGGATTTTAGACTAAATTTTTTACTGGATTGGATTGTCTGGAGCTTTGCCAGTGTGACCAGATGGTTTTTGTCAGAATGTTATTGATCAGTGGATTACTAGGAGACTTCATTGGCGAGTTGCATGAATTTTATAATTGATTGTTTGTTTGTTGTTGGTGCTGCCTGTACTTGATGTTGTGTGAAATGGTTTGCAGCAATCAAACCACAACAATCTTAGTTTTCCAATGTCATATGGCATGTAGCATTTGTGTCAACAGATGGGCGGACCACTTAATTAGAGTCTTAAGATGTTAGGTTTAGGCACCAAAACTACTTACTTTTAATTAAGCATGTTACTATAATGTATGTGGGGTAACTTGAGGTACATTATAGAACTTAAAATGGGTAAATGTTGACGAACAGCAACGTCCTGAGTGAAAGTCCTGTGTTTGTTTGACCCATCCATGCACCTCACCTTCCTCCATATGTGGACTTTCTTGCTCTTCACACTATGTCACCTGACTTCCTCCTTTGCTCCCACCATAATCACTACAAGCAATAGAGGTTGCCTCCAAACAATAAACATTAATACAGGTCGTAATAACCTATTTGCAAAGTTGACCTTGCTTTTCTGGTAAGGGCGGGCTTTCTATGGTAGACATTGTACCCGTTGTTGACCTGTAGACAGCAGAAAAGAACTGATGAGGCAATTGCGCCCAAAAGTACAAACTACAAAGCAGATCTGCCAGAGTGCCATCTTACCACTAATTGTGTCCAAAAAATGCTTACAGCCAGTCGTTTCTTGAGAATGTGGAGATGGATACACAACCTGTCACATGAAGGCAACTATTCTCGATTCTTCAGAACCAACCAAGTGCTGTCATTTGTCAAGTACCTTGCCGGCAGCCACCCAGAGGTTCAGCCTGTGTAAAACAGACATTTGCCCAGAGGCCTTTTTCTTGCTATTTTTTTCTCTGTGTGTGTGTATATATATATATATATATATATATATATATATATATATATTTATTTATTTATTTATTTATTTATTTATAATGTTTTTCTCCTTGTAATTTATGTTCTGGAATCTACCACTACCTTCATGCCTGGTATCTTGGAGCAGATTCTGAAGGCATCTGCTTTCCTGAGAAACCAGGGCAACAGAAGCGCAATGAAAGATGACCTCAAATTCTGTGATGCTGAGGACTCTATGTCCAGTTATGGGTTTCTCAGCCTCCTGCATTTTGCAAATGGATTGAAATGTCTTTTAAAAAATAAAACAAACACACAAGAAGTATAAAGTGTAAACTGACTTGCATACACTGTCCAAAAGTGTTCCGCTGACTTTGAGGCCTGTCACATTTTGTTGGCATCCCACTTTGTGTGGCAAATCTTTTTTTCGATTAGTGTACATAAGCCAAACAATAATAAATCTGCAAACCAGTTCAAATAGTACAGTGTGGGTACATTGTTGCTAACATCTATATTTATCTGCACTATTTCTCAACTACAACCCATGCACTACACCAAGTAGATTGTTCTCAGATTTGACAGCAGTCTGGTTGGCATGCATGTTCACATATCATGGCTTGAAAAGACAGTGCAATTCAAATGTGCTATTAAAGTGTATCTGGAGTGCCTTCTATCCTCATAAATAACTGACCCTTCAAGGAAAACATATATTTTTAATCCTCTGAATTTCACAGACCCGAAATAATATCGAGTGTTTGTACACAGTCACAGTTTTCTTTATTTGTTGACATTAGGTTTTTGTCATGCTGGCAAGTCTAAAGATTTTAGGCTTTGTTTTTTTTTTCAGCTATCTTCACTAACAAGTGCTGTTTGAGAGAATAGCTCATGAAAGTGCACTGAAACATGTACTGTAAGTCCATGCTTAATGTTTAACAAAAGGGGACCAATTACCCTTCAGCACAATCGCTAGTGGTATTAATTGGATTACCAAACCAAGGTTTGGGGATTATCCATGTTTAATCAGAGCATCTAAAGTTCATTTAATTTAGGTTTGTAACAGTTGTTTTTTCTCTTTCTTATGAGGGGCCGTACAAGCCATAATTCATTCTGGTCCTCTCACATACACATATTTTCTCTCATACTCACATACATTCTCCTCTCACACACATACATTCTCCTTTCACACACTCCTATTTTCACGCTCACGCACACATACATTCTCCTTTCACATACATATATTGTCACTCTTGCACGAACATACATTCTCCTAAATAAAAAGGCATATATGTATATGTACAAATAAAATATATGCATGTGAGAGAAGAATACATGTATGTGAGAGAAGAATACATGTATGTGAGAGAAGAATACATGTATGTGTGAGAAGAATACATGTATGTGTGAGAAGAATACATGTATGTGTGAGAGAGTATAGTGGAAAAGGAAGTCAGTATAGTGGAAAAGGAAGTCCATCATTTATTGCGCGGTGATTGGCTGAGAAGCTCAAGCGGGCGGGTCACGTTTAGGTCACAGTCAGCATGGAAAGTGGAGAAGAGTCTCGAGCAGGGCAACAAGCCACTGGGGTTCTAAGAAATATTTTATCATCCCCAGAAACGATCGCATCCATATCCTCGTCGCTTGGGCGACAGGTGACAGGTTCATCTGCACCAAACTTTACTCACAGCACGGTGGAAAGTGAGATGAGACAGCTTTTCAGACCCGCGAACTAAGGAGGACCCGCGGTCACCCTGCATTAAGATTGATTTATTAGGTTTGTCGTTATTTAGTTATATGACTAAAACAGGTTTTGCTGCTGATCTCCTCCTTAGTAGTGACAAGCCTAGCTTGCATGCTGGTCCTTCCGCCTGCATTAGTTAGACTGACAACTTGCAGTTAAATTTTCAGTACGTTGTACTCACCTTTTTCTTGGACGGGAGTTCCAGTTGCCGAAGTGTGTCCGAGTCTGATATCGCAAAGACTGCTGCCTTAATCCTCCAGTTTGGCCTTGTGTTAGCGTTAGCGTCCTGCTGAAGCGACTTGGAAGTTTGCGGGTCTGAAAAGCTGTCTCATCTCACTTTCCACCGTGCTGTGAGTAAAGTTTGGTGCAGATGAACCTGTCACCTGTCGCCCAAGCGACGAGGATATGGATGCGATCGTTTCTGGGGATGATGAAATATTTCTTAAAACCCCAGTGGCTTGTTGCCCTGCTCGAGACTCTTCTCCACTTTCCATGCTGACTGTGACCTAAACGTGACCCACCCGCTTGAGCTTCTCAGCCAATCACCGCGCAATAAATGATGGACTTCCTTTTCCACTATACAGACTTCCTTTTCCACTATACTCTCTCACACATACATGTATTCTTCTCACACATACATGTATTCTTCTCTCACATACATGTATTCTTCTCTCACATGCATATATTTTATTTGTACATATACATATATGCCTTTTTTATTTAGGAGAATGTATGTTCGTGCAAGAGTGACAATATATGTATGTGAAAGGAGAATGTATGTTCGTGCAAGAGTGACAATATATGTATGTGAAAGGAGAATGTATGTGTGCGTGAGCGTGAAAATAGGAGTGTGTGAAAGGAGAACGTATGTGTGTGAGAGGAGAATGTATGTGAGTATGAGAGAAAATATGTGTATGTGAGAGGACCAGAATGAATTATGGCTTGTACGGCCCCTCATACTTTCTTACACACACACACACACACACACACACACACACACACATGCTTGTCTAATTCTGAAAACTAGCAGTCTGTCAAATCTAGAAAACAAAATACTGGATGTTGTTTTTCATTGCATTCCAATATGAACTAAATAAAACTTTTACTGATTTGTTAACCTCATCACTTCAGCTGAACATTTCTACAGTTTGGACAACTGAAACTAAAAATGTGATCCTGATTAAATTCGAATCATCAATAAAAGAATGAGCCGACTATTAGGGGGAGGTCAAGGCCTTGGGGCTTCTTGTATAAACAGTGTGCATGTACTGAAAGGTTGCATATGTTGGTTTTCATGCTGAATGCATAAAACATGAGAATGTACAGCCCGTCCTGCAAACTCTTGTCGGTTTGGCTTCACCAACTGACAGAGCCTAAATACTGAAATTCACCAAATGTCACCTTTGGAAGCACTTAGAAGTTTCTGCTCCAGTTATTTGGCAGTGTCAATGAAGTAGATCCATACTTATATCTGCTGATACACCTTAATAGAATGATTATTTACATGGATGTTTAAAATTAGAAAGGCCAAATCTCAAATGGCATCAGTTCCAAAAAATTCCTAAATACTGTATGAGGGTGTCAAGTTGATGAAAAAGACACTTAAGAAATAGATACAGGCAACGCTGTCTGAATCCTCTATGTCGCTGCCATGGCTTGAGCGCCCTCCGCCTCGCCTCAGTACCTCTGGCTTATTGAGTCCAATGAAAACCTATTGAAACTAATTTCACGCAGATGACATGCCTACTCTCTGTGCCAAAACCAGGATCGCCAGTAAACGGGATGGTTTTCTCTGCTCATGTGACATGTGGATGTTAACACACGTCAGGTACTGCACAGTTGCGGAGGTGCACAGACATCCGTGACGCACAGGAGGCGAGGCACGCAAATCCACCTCCCCTGAGAACAAAACAGAGTGTTGGGTGGGCAGAACATACGAACTAAGTCTTGTATGATGCATAGTTGATCCGGTGGATGATGTGTAATTACTGACGTGTGGTATCCAATTGACAACCACTTTGATGTCAAAACTTTTTTTTTTAAATTTCAGCCATTGTACAGGTCTCTCAGGCAGTAGCATTGACAGCCTTTGTGACACTGCCACTCCGTCAATTTGTCTTTGCTACTTATTCCGAACTACAAACCACAAAATAATAAATTTTTTCTACCCTCTACATCAGTAATCAGCAACCCGATCTCACACTCGTCTGTACACATGTATGCCATCTTTCAGTATTGAAGCTGCACAGTCTTTTACACATGAGGCCTCTGGTCTCTGATGTCAAAAATCAGACAATTCATATAGCTAGCCATCTACCACAACCTCCTCCCCAATACTTACATGGTGATATTTTAACTACATCATGCTTTTCTGCTGAATAATTGGTAAATTGACTCTACAGGTGTTTTAGGTGGCTATCACAGAGTTTATGTGACTATTATTCTTGGAATCATAATAAACAGAAATGTGTCCCTTACCTCACTGTGAACCTTAAGTCATTTCACCACTTATTTCTGCCCTGGTGACACTTTATCTGGTTGGATGGGTGCATGTGCTCACATGAACAATAATAACAGCTGTAAGGGTACCTTGGTTTCTGTGACTGGTGTTAATTATGTGTTGTCTTGTGCTAGAGAGCCAGACAGAGCTCAAGTGCTACTGCAGAGTAATCTATTTATTGCTGATTTATGTTTCTACATGGCCTCACAGGCACATGTGCGGCTGCTCCTCTTCTTTGTGTAACATGCAAACAAGAACCATAACCTTATTCATGAATGTATGTATGTGTTTTTAACAGCTGTCGTTGCTCTTTTGGGTGCAGTATGCACATTATGATGCATTTCTCAAACACTTGGAAGAGTCACCCAGCTGGACAGTGTTAATAGTGCGCATGCGCCGACCGTGCATGCAGCCTGTCGCAGTTGCTCTTGTTTCTTTTCTTAGTTTTACAAATTCTTTTGCTCTATTCTTTAATATTAATACCTGCAATTTTATGACCGTCATTTTGAAGCTGTGCCCTCTCCAAACATGTTGGCCGAGGGAGTTCTGGTTTGTTTTCTCACTTTGGAATTGTTAAACAATTTCCCCTCGGGGATCAATAAGGGAATTCTGATTCTGATTCTGATTCTGTCGAACAATATCCTAATGGAGAAATAGATATAATACACAGCAAACAATATGTTTTGGAAGAAACCTTTGTCTACATAATGGCCTTATTTGTGTGGGAGTCTTATGTTAAATCCTCAAAAATTTCACATATGTTCCTTCACTTCCTTTACATGCTCATTCCTATTCATGGTCTGGCTGTGAAGCAGTGGAACATGCACCGGACAGAAGGTAAGCACACACTCATGACATATACTGAATATGCTGCCAGTCTATCACATGGTTTATACGCTGACAGACAAATATGGACATGCAGGAGTGCACGTGAGCTGCATGGAAAAAACCCACTAACACTAACATGAACGCTCATTACAAACCTCATGTCTGAACGTAGGAATTTTAAGCATTTTTAATGTTGTTGTTGTGCCAACCTTACAAGAAAAAGAAAGAAAGGGATGCAGCTCTCATTTTACATGATAACATATTATTGCATTTGTTATCAGAGCAGAGGGTTATGCATGCTGCACAAATTGCTTGTAATGCTTATGAGCTGTTGTTGTGTCAGCTGAACACTTACTCAGTAAATAAATAAATGCTCACCCAGATACGGAGAGTATGATACTCAAAACACATGTCACGCATGTGTTGGGTCTCTGTAGATAAAGAGTATGGGTCTGTACCAGCTTTAAGATAGAAGACATAGTAAGTCACAGCCTGTGAATAGTTTTTTTTTCAAGGTGAGTGTAAATGAACGCATTTGCTTTGGTTGTGTTGTTTTAAGTCCAGTATCTAGTTTACTTATTACGAGGATTCTTTCTTCTCCTCCCCAATTCCTCCCATCAAACATGTTATATAACTGAAACCAATCCTTCCATACTGTCCTCTGTCTTCTCCTCACATAAAACAAGCAAAAACATGCCTTCTGTACTCATTTGCAGAGATTAACTCTTGGCAAATGTTTTCCATGTTCATGTCATCCTGGCATACGCTGGTGTTGCACCTGCTGTCTCATCAAATTAATATAGTATACACTGGGATGGTAGTCTCATCATGTGGACCCAACATGAAAATATCAGATGCCAGAGAGCGACCATGGGGTTTCACTGGATTAAAAAGTGTGTGTGTGCGTGCGTCTAGGCCATGTCCCTCCTGTCCCTAGTAGCTGTTACGACCATACTACACAATGTATACATTAGTCATAAAAGATGGCTGAGGTTAATGATAATGGCATTGGATGAACTTGGCAAGTTACAGTGTCCAAAATTAACTTTTTAGCTCACCTGCCAAGACATGGTCAACTAGAAATTGTGTGCCAGGAAAACTGGCCAAAAAGATTCAGTGTTAATTTAACATTTGCATATTTGTTATTCATAATGACACCCGATACAAGTCAATAAAACCAAGGCATTCAAACGCTCCTGTCTCAGTTCACAGCCAGACGAGCAGCTGGCTCTCTTTGTTTATTTTTTTTTTCCTCTCTCAGACATATTTTAAATGCATGAAGCATCTTTCGTTTCAGCGCAATAAACACTTCTCCACTCTTCTTAACGTTACTATAATGTATGCCACGACTACATACATAAGATTTACTTTTGTGCATTCAATAGTCACAGACAGCCTGGACATAGCGGCTAAGATGCCAATTTCTGCCATCTGTTTAGAAAGATGAACAAATAAAATAGTTTTTAACAGCTGAATACATATTATTACCCTTCAGTAATACAATGCTTGTTTTTGACTGTGTGATGTAGGATTCTTTTCTTCTCACTAATTGGACCTCAGTGAGACAGTGAATGTAGAATCAGGTTTGGAGGAGAGTTGTCAAATTCTTTGATACGATGGCTCAAAGTCAGCTAACCATACAGTTGAAGTGTGCTTTAATAAGGTCTCCTTGAAGACTATTACAAGAAAAGTGTTGATTTTCCTCCTTGTTTAAAAGCGACAAACTTACTGTTACTTTTTCAACACTGTCAGTGTAGGAATAATACTGAAGCAAAAAAAAGAGTTGTAAAGTTGTATTATACTAAGGCAATATGTCATTTGACTCAGAACAACGCTGTATTAAGTGTCAAAAAAAAAAAGTTTGAGCGTACCTCACAAAAGTACAGAAGCAATACATCAACACCACAGTGACACCGACATCAATGGTGCATCATTACAGGCCACGGATGATGTGTCATCAAATGAGCATGACATGCATAAAGCGAGCAGGCGTGAATGTATCACCTTCAGCCTTGTCGTCATCATGACCTTATCCAGTTAAATCACAGTAAAACAATTGCGTCTTTGAAGAGTAAACAAGCTGGAGCATGCATCATGTTTTTGTTTTTTTATGGATAAATAAGAGAGAAAAATAGACCTTTAAAGGAAAGAAATAAATAAAGTTCTAAGAACCCAGTGCTTTCATCCATCCATGAGCAACAGCATTGCATATAAAAAGCCTTGCATTCCTACCATTATACACAGCAAGAATTCTTCAAATGGATTGAGAAGCTCTAAAACTATGGTTCTTGCTGCCATTTTAATGGCAAATTTACTTGCAACTATACCCAACAACCACAGAGAGAAAAAAAAGGAGATAAAAGTGAAAGCTGCTATGTTTCACAGGCTGCTGCTCTCGTGGGTTTACCGAGACATACGGTTACTGCTTTGTCTGCTGGAATCTACTGTGTGGGCCTCCATCATTATAGCTGACATGTGATATAAAACAAGCAAAAGGGTTTATACTAGTTTTTGTTAAGTGCGTGGAGAATGTAAGACACGACTGATGGCAGGGACCCCATGTTCGTAATTGCTGTTTGCTGTGAGCCGTCTCTGTGAATGCATGTTACTGTTTATTGGAGATCAGAATATAACAGAGTGAGGCTCTCTTTTGAAAATCTTGTCTCCAAGTTGGGTAATCACCCCGCTAAATGCTTTCCTGACAATATTTCAGAACTAGGATCTACTGCTAGAGAGGGCAAATTTATATATAAACATACATATATATTTTTCCAAATGGAGTGTGCATGCCTTGGTGCCACACCTGACCTTAAGACTAACTTTTCACTTTCAAATTAAATTGAAATCTGTCAGACGGTAGCATCAGAAGCCATGGGCAATATGATCACTGGATCCAGTTATTCTTATAATGCTCACGATAAAATGTCAATGGGCATTAGCTAATTTCATCAGTGATGCTTTTTATTAAATTCTTTTAAAAGCCATTCTGGTTTCCTTGCCAAAGATGTCATATTAATTTAAGGCTGGAGACCTTGAAAGAAGGATAACCCAATTTGTACATTAATATGGTCAGTCTGTGGTACATTTTGAGGGGAATTAAAAGCACATGCAGCAAATTGTCTCTGATACAGAGATACTCAATTGCATAGTAATGCTTTTGGAGTCCCAATTATCAAAAGGAATGCCTCTTTTATTCTACAACATATTTGTTTCTCTAGAATGGCAATTGAACAATATATAATAAAATTAGTGCTGTCAAAAATATTGCGTTATTAAGGCGTTAACGCAAATCCATTTTAACGGTGTCATTTTTTTTATCGTGCGATTAACGCTCTTTGTGACCTAGTGAACTTGTAGTTTTTTATAAGCTGTGGCCACTGCTAGTAACGTTACAAAAACTACAGGATCCGATTGTAAACCGGAAACAAAATAATGGGCACGCCCCACGCATGTTTTGGTCTCGCCTGCTCGCTAGCTGTGAAAGTGTAGGCGGATGTGAAGCGCGAAACGCTGAAATAGATGCGAACAAGATTCTGAATAGAAAGTTTAGTTTCAAAATGTTGCCAGATGGGTCGACTGACAAGACCAAAGTTTGGACAGAGGCATATGGATACCGCAACTAAAAACAAGCTTACTGCAGCCATAGACAAGTAATGTTCATTCTTTCTGGAGAGAAATAAGAGGCTGGGCTGATAAGCCTCTGGTGAATAAACAGAAGAGCATCATAGTCTGACTGCTTGTATGTTCAGAGGAAACTTAAGAAAGGAAAGTTTCAGCCATGGTTTAACTGTAGTCCTAGTTTACAATGATGTGCACTTTGTAACTTTATCTTGTATCACCCTGTTTTGATCCCTTAGAAAGGGTTGTTGATGGGGCTTTTTTGTAACCAAGTATTTATTTTTTTTGTCATCTGTTTATTGACAGTGTTAAATTGAGTGAGATTTGATTCATTCAAATGTGAACGACTGCTCAAAGTGAGAATGTTAGTGTGAAATATAACTCTACACATTGTTTTCAATAAAAAACATTTGAACAAAGCAAGCCTATCCACTTTTCCATGTTGATAAGAGCATTAAAATGATAATTAATGGGATATTTAGAATAGATAAAAATGTGCGATTCATTTGCGATTAATCGCGAGTTAACTATGACATTTATGCGATTAATCGCGATTAAATATTTTAATCGATTGACAGCACTAAATAAAATCCATTGTTTCTCTTCGATAATAAAACAACGTGTTCCCTTTGGGAATTTGCTTTTAGTGTCATCTATACTTAGCTGCAGAACATGACGTACGTACCTGTGTGTTTTCTTCAACTTGACTTATAATTACTACCTGTTGTTTTGTTGTTAGTCCTGGGATTGTTAGATTCCCAGATGTTAGGTCAAAACATACGTCCCAGATGTGTTGCCTTGACTCACCAACGCTTTAGAATATTCTGCTGTGGCCTTGCCCTAGAACCTTGAGAAGCAGCTTGTTGTGTCTTTAACATTGCTATAGGTTCCTATTAAAGGGAAAATGAGACAAGATAAAGTACTTTCTCTTGTTCCCACTCACTTCCTCAGTGCTTCTCTGTTTGCAGGGTTTCCATGGTAACACATGTATTGCCTTTGCTCGTCCTGAATCCACTGCCTGTATTTATGCACCAAAGAAAGTTATGTAATTCAAAGCAGCATGCTGTTTGATTAAGCCATTTTATTGTTATATCATCTCCCAGCAAACAACCAAACTTGACACATTGGCAGCCGGTCACATTTGAACACCACCACCAACACCCGCAGCAGCGCATATGATTATGTAAACACCTCTTATAAAAGGGCTAACACTGAAGTGACGTTTCACTTCTTTGGACCATCAGAGCTCATGAGGCACTGCCACATGATCTCTGATATTCCTTTATGCATTAGTAATGGAAGCACAGACTGTTTACTTTGCTAACAATTTCTTCTTCAAAAAGAAATACTAAGATCATATTCAGTACTATTAATAACATGTTTCACCACCACTCTCCTGTTATGTCCCAGACTAGGGGAACCAGGACACAACACAAAAGGGCTCCCCTCTTCCTCCCAGCTCCCAAGAAAGGCCGGTCACAACTTTCTGCAGTCTAAATAACAAACAAAAGACCTCCATTTTGTTGAATCTTACCTGTCCAAAGTAAAATAAATTAAATTACAAAACTCTAATCCTCCCTAACCAAAACAGGAGAAAAATCAAGTAAACTTAAACGGCTTCCCTCCCCTACAGCTACTATACGACTCACCCCGTTAAGATAATACTAATATTATATTAATAGTATTTACAATAATCACAATAACAGTTGACGAACACACACAATCTCAGCCACCGGCCACAGCAACACCATCTGACACAGCCCTCTCTTGGAAGCGGAAGGATAAGCAGGAGAGGGAGACGGTCCACCGACCTCCCCCTTAAGTAGCAGCACCGGCCAATCACGCCTCCCGACCTGTAATAAGGGCAGAGAGAGTAGAGCACACACATACACATACACATACACATACACACACCCTCTTGTGCCCAGGATGACACACAGCATCCAGGATACACCAAACAAGTGCAACAAATCATAACAATCATAACACTCCACATTATCATGTGACAATTGTAGCAAGTACTTTACCTTCTTTATTGATAGGGTAATGGCTACTGGGTCCTGTATTCATCATGGGACTTGCCCTCTCTCTCTAGCCGTTCTCCATCTCCTACTGTTCCTGACTCCTTCCAACCCATCAGCTCACATGATTAAATTAAGAAGATAAAGCTATCTTCCAGCCCTCTGAATGTAATATCTTCTCTACTTTTAAATGCCAATTATTGGCCCCTGTGTTTCAGTTATCTTTTTTTTTTTTTTTTTTTTTTTTTTTTTAGGATGTGTCCCTGTGTTTTTTTTAGCATGGCACTTTCCAGCCCTACTTAAAAAAGACAAACTTGGAACGTGCTTTGCTGAAGAGGAGAGGACTATATCTAAACTTTTTATGATGAGTTTCATTCAGGGTTCTGGAAAGAGCGTTTTACTGGCACTGCTCTTATGAGGGTATCTAACAATATTCTAACCTCCTCTGTTGTGGGTGACTGTTGTGTGACAGTACTTCTTGATCTCTGTTCAACATAATAGACCATCATATCCTGCCTGAAATGTTATCTGATTGGGTGGGCAAATCAGGAATAGCACTGGACTGGTTTTCATCCTACCTCACTGACAGTATCACTTGTGTCTGACTCCTCTCCACTGTCTTGTGGTGTCTCACAGGGCTCAGTTCTGGGGCCCCTATGCCACTTTTCATTCAAACCTAATAAGGCTCTTATGTTTTTCAGGCTCTTAGTTGTCTGTTACTTGAGACAGATGACACTTCTTGCACTATCCTATGGAGGATCTTGCACTATCCCTAGAAAACGTAGCCCCCATGATCATGCAAAGTATTGCTTGCTACTACTGCACACACCAACCTGTGCAGAGATAATTGATAAATCCTTGTCCTTAGTCAGCCATGGTAAGCAGCTGGCCAGATTTTGTTTTTTCCACGAAAGAAATGAGACTTAACAAAGGAAAGTGACATCTGTGGTTTCAGCTGCTGAACTGATGTTTATGCATGCCTTTATCTCATCTTGTACTGACTACTGTAACACTTTTTTTCCTCACTTGTGTCTGCTTTTGATTGTCTGCAGGCAATCCAGAATTCTGCCGCAAGGCTACTCACTAGGTCAAACAGTCTCACATCACCCCTATACTTAGATCTCTTCACAGGCTCCCCATTGCGTATAGGATCCAGCTTAAAATTTTCACTCACTTACAGAGCATTGCATGGCCAAGCCCCTGCATATATGGCTCAATTACTTCACCCTTACACATCCGCTTGCTGTCTTTGGTCAAATAAGCTAAATTCGCTGTCAGTTGAGGGAGAGAGAGCGTTTGAGGCCGTTGCACCCAAACTATGAAATGCTGATTCTGAGGAGTCTTTTAAAAGGAAGCTGATGGCACACCTGTGTGTGTGTGTGTGTGTGTGTGTGTGTGTGTGTGTGTGTGTGTGTGTGTGTGTGTGTGTGTGTGTGTGTGTGTGTGTTGGTGTATACACAGTATATATGATTTCTTTTCCAAATCTTAGAAAATACCCTCACATGGCACTTATGATGAGGACTGACTAGATCATCTCAAAGTTTATGTTGTTTTTTAAAAGTACACTGCATGAAATTATGTGTTCCAGCAGGAATGTCACCTATGGCATAACCTACCAGTCTGGCTCTGAAGTAGTTCACATAACAATATATTAGTATTTACAAATGGAACTGGGTAACAGTTTGACTGCAGTGACTGAAACATAACTCTTAATGAATATCATTAAATGAATCCACTTGCATTAGTCTTTGATTAGACATCCTTACTTGGAGCACTAATATCATCATTACCACATCATTTCAAACTTCATAGAGTTTCCAAAATGCACTGAACAAGAACAGAAAACTAAAAGCTGATAATGTTTAAGTCATGGATTTCATCTTCAAAGTAATTTTGACTATAAAATCAGAGTGATATTATGGCTTCCCTGTAGGCCTGTGGTCCTGCTGTGAAACACCAGCTGTGTCACTGTCATGTCACTACACTGTCTGAACTGTACACTGTGTGGCTGAATAGAGGCTTAAAGGGCACGAACAGATCACTGACAAAAGTTGTGATCCATCAAAATCAAACAAGCTTGTGTGAGATATATAGTGCAAGTACAGTATTGCAAGGCATGGTGGATACATATACAGGAGCCAGGTTGCGCCTGGGTATGTGTGAGCATGTTGTGATCAACCAAATAAAGACTATATGCAAAGTAATATTGGAAGACAATTGCCATTTACAGGGAACAGGGTGCATCTTCACTTAAAATGATGACTTTATTGCTACAAGGCAGAAACAACTGCTTGACAGCCAGATTGTGACTTTTAATTTAAAAGAACTGCCAGTAAACAGAGAAGGCTATGCGATACACCAGTGAAATTATGGACCTTACTGGAGCTGGAGGGTATAGACACCGACCAAAATAACAGACAAAAGAGGAATTAAAAAAAAACCTTTACTCTTCATCTCCTTGGGTTGAGAAATTAAACAAGGAGGGCAATAAGGAAGCTGGTTTCAACAGAAAGTCTCCAAAGATTTCTTAAAATGCCTCCAAGCAATGCATAAGAGTGACTAGTAATATGACTGCTTCTTTATATTTTTAGCTGCTTTTCATTGTCTGAAGTTATAAAAAGAAGAAAAATACAAAGCCTGGCAGGTATTAGTGGTAAACTTCTTGATAATTTGGGCGTAGGTGATAATATGTACCCTGAAATTGCTTAATTTGCACCCTTGAATTTATAATTTGTGTGAATCACTTGACAGAAATAATCTGTCATCACATGTATATGGTTCATGGATGCCAAAGGTGAAACAGTGTTGTATTTAATAGCCAAAACCTGAAGTATATGAATGAATTTCGATCCAAAATCAAAATAAAAATTATTATTTTCCTGAAGTGACTCATTGAAATTACCCTTGCCCTTAGCAAAAAACTATCCAGCAAAAAGTAAACAAGTGCTGAAAGACCAACCTGTAAATGATATCAATGGATAACACAAAATTGAATGGAGAGAAAAAAAATGTCTCTGTTGTTTTATGGAGGATTTAGAGAATCGTGTTTCCATCTGAGTTTTGTGCAAATTCCAACCACACATCAAAGCTTGTTGGCACTGTGCATGCTCGCAAAAACTTTCAGTGAAGTAGACTTTTTGCCTCTTTCACTTGCACACCAAAATACAAATTAAATGCCCTTAAGGCAGAGTCTGCACTTTGTGCTGGTAGCACATGGAGGGCTCCTCACTATCTTTTACACATGAGAACAAAAATTAGCTGGCAGAGCATGTTCTGGCAGATTAACTGATGATGCTTTTCACTATCACAACAGTGCCTTCACTACTCTAAATAATGATCTGTCTGATCAAATGTGTTGTTTATACAAATAATTGCTTAATTTTGGAAAAAGATATGCATCTTTGGGCGGCACGGTGGGGCAGCAGGTAGTGCACGTGCCTCACAGCAAGAAGGTCGCCAGTTCGATCCCCGGGCATGGCCTTTCTGTGTGAAGTTTGCCTGTTCTTCCCGTGCAGGCGTGGGTTCTCTCTGGGCACTCTGGCTTCCTCCCACAGACCAAAAACATGCTCATTAGGTTAATTGATGACTCTAAATTGTCCTTAGGTGTGAGTGTGAGCGTGAATGGTTGTTTGTTTTGTGTATTGTCCTGCAATCGACTGGCAACCGGTCCAGGGTGTACCCCGCCTCTCGCCCGTTGACAGCTAGGATAGGCTCCAGCCCCCCGCAACACCAAAAGGGATAGGCTATATAGAAAATGGATGGATGGATATGCATCTTTACATCTTATGTCCTGATAAGAGCATAGCAGTGGTGCTTTTGGAAAAAGCTCTGTTCATCATCCAGTGTTTGCAGGATTTATCACATGCCATGCACTGGTCAATGTAACTGTCACAGCTAATGTCCGGAGAAGCCTAACTCCAACACTAACCCCCAGTGTAAATGTAAAAGTTGCAGTATAACTGGAAGTTACAAGTCACTGTTGAGGTACTGAAACGGAATAGGCTGTCACCTAAATTAATATCTTTCTCACATTATTTTCTAGATTATTTGGGCTATAAAGTATTAAAAAAAAAAAAAAAAAAAAAAAAATCTGAAGAGCGTTAAATGAAATTTTTCCAGAGTCCAAGGTGATGTCTTGTTTTGTCTGTCCAAGACTCAAAAATTAAGAAGATATTCAGTTTACAGTGACAAAACAGAGAAAAGCAGCAAATTCTCATGTTTTAATCATTAATTGTGCTGACACAAATGCTGACACACTGCAAAGAACAAGAAAAAACAAAAGTATTTTGTAATTGCACTGCCTATGCTGTTATCAAACCAAATGTATTTAAATTAAATTAAACATACAGGTTAAAAAATGCATTCTTCATTGCAATGATTATGTTTTCATCAACTGTTTTCACACATTTTCTGTCTGTTCCCCATCATAATATTTATGCTTTGCGGCACTGAACGCTAGATGCTCTTTGCTGGACTGTTATGGATCCTGCCTACACACACCTGGATATTGCCTAAAAGTCATATCCAGCATGCTTAATGACCTTGTTTAACTGAGGGGAGGTGAAGGTGCTCTTAGCCTGCCACATTTTCCTAATTGTTTTTTAATTACACCTCAGACTGTATCATCTGCAGTAATTTGAGACAGCAGGTCAGTTTCCTGATAGACTGATAAAACATTAATGAAAAATTAGGCATACTTCTTTTAATGCTTAATCCATTTTGTTTGTATTAAGGATTTAATCCTTTTCAGCACAGGATTTCTGAGCCCACATACATTGTACATTACCAGAGTCAATCACATAGACACTTATGGCAGCTCTATTTCACAAAGGCTTCACCCTCCAACAGAGGTTTATAGATTTGCCTGTAGAGTCTTCTCTGCCTCAACTGCAGGGTGTTTCTGTACATTCATCAGCTGCAGCAGTGCAAAGATTTTGATGCTGAAGATCTTATGGCATAGCGGTGACGACACTGAGCTCCCTGCCTCTCCACAAGACGTGCTTGCTGGCAACATCCAGCTGTCTCTCCAGTCGCCTTCAGAAGATTATGACCTTGAAGTGAGTTGCAAGGCACCCTTCCTCTCCTGTACCCACTGAAGATTTCAGAGAGTTTCCCCCACTGTCCCTGCAAAAAGATTTCCCAGTTAATATCTCAGCAACGGCAGAGTGCATTCATCTCCTCATGCCAGCATATAGATCTCTGTCCGAACAGCGCCCCATGTTTCTGGGTGCATGTGACTTCAGACGGACTTCAGAAATGTTGGCGTTTCATGCTCCTTTCATGGCCAAGGTTTGACAGTTGGTCAAGAAAGTCTGGCAGGATACTTTGCAGCTAAAAAACCCAGGTTGGAATTTTGTGAGCTCAATGTCTATTGAGGTCACAAAAAATCCAACCTGGGTTTTTGACAAGCAAATCCAGATTCCACTCTGGTATTGATTATTTGGATAAAAGGTGTGGTGCATGTTGTCCCTACTACAGCTAGCTGGTCAGGCAGTAGGTGGTCTGCTTCTCCAGCAGTAATGTAATAAAGAGATGATAAAATATCTGAATAAACTCTACCTCCACACAGCTATAGCCTGCAGCAACATGAACCTGCTCAGTGCTTCTATGTTTGCAGGTAGGCAGGTGATGTGTTTCTCCACTGCAGGAGGATGGATTGTGTTTCAAAGAGACCCGTGGTTGAGACAACTGTGAAATCTTGCTGATCTAAGATCGTTTGCTTCCACCTCATTGCACGACAACATGATTGATGACCACTGCTGGCCATGTTTTGAATGTACCGCTCCAAGTAGGTAGTGTTTCTAGGTTTTTCTTGGTGTGGTGTGTACCCAACAGCCCAGTACTTTTCAGGTACCACAAAAAATGTAGTCCCAATTGCACCTTGTCCTGTTAAGGAGGTATTGAGATGTGATGGTTCTTGTTAACATGACCTACTTTGGTGTCCCTACAAGGTAAAAGGGCATATGCCTTTTTCCAAGTTGGTCATTGTAACCTCTTTTCATAAGATCTTCATCCCCCAGGTTCTGATTCTGTTAATGCTGGTTTGGGGATAATATGACGATTTATATAATCAGTACCAGTCTGCATTGGTGCATGCATTCTGGGGCAGGAGTAAGGGGGTTGGCTCACAATGATAGTAAACATTTTTTGAACTACATTTAACGGTATAGAAATCAGATGCTAGCAAACCCACAGACAGCATGTATACTATTCTCCTCGTTTTTCTTCCCTGCTGTGCTTTCATTATGTGTCAATCTCAACTAACTCCACTGAAGTGGAAGCAGTCAATATCACCCAGTTCTGTACCATGTGAAGGGTGAATTCTAATCGTAGACTGCAGTGGGCGCATTGGTCTTCTCATCTTCGAAATGAAATGTGCTGAAGCAGAAAGAACAAGAACCTCCATTGCCTTTAAAATACTTGAAAATCTACTTGCTTAATATAGAATGCTAAGGCTTTAAAGCACGAGAGAGTCTCTAAACAGTGATTTCAGTTTTATTTGTGATTCTGACACGTAATTGGTTAGTCAAGCATTACAATATGCAACAACATTTCTGACTGTTTCATCCAAACATCGAAAACCCATATGTCTTCTCTCAAAGCTTTACAGCTTGCAGTCCTCACAGCAGCTCATGTCGCCTACAGAATATTTAATTTTTATGTTGACTCACAAGCTGAGCACAGTTTTACCAAGCAACCAGCAAACCAGCTGTCAGGAGGTCCATTACTATGTAATTTCATAATGTGGGACTTCATTTCAGTTGTTATTTAAATGTCTTTGATATCATTAATTTACTTGGTATTCAGTATGGAGGAACAAAGTTGTCAGCAAATCCCTTCCCCGTTAAGGCAGCATACTGTAGCACAGCTACAATGGCATACCCATTAGACTACATTGTTGAATGTAATAACCAAATGATGGTTGCTGCTGGTGGTAATAGTGCCTTAAGGTTATAGCTGTCAGTGATCATCTCCTGCAATGAGCATTACAGGCTAAGCCCTCCCCACACCCATCCTCTAGGACCCATAAAGGCCACCCTGCGCTTTTGTTCAGGCAATCAAGATATGCATGGACATTAGTTTCGAAAGCCAAATGGTGCAATTCAACCCTGACCTGCCTTCAGCGTAAAATGAATTGAGACTGAATTATTCTCCCCCAGTTACTTTGCTATGCAGCACCATCATAAAGAGCAGTCGCTCTAATTTCCTTTGACAAATCGTTAAAGAGCCCCGGCACTAATGTGTCAATTCATCTCCACTCAGGCTACTTTACTTGAGTATAGTATTCTCACACACACAATTTAGACAAAACATGAGCCCCAACACAATACACTGTTGTGTTTACACAATGTTTGATCAATAAAATATTTATTTACATATTGGCTTTTTTCTGGAAATATATAATATTGGCCCTCGTCCCAGTATTGCTGAACAACTTGTCCATTTAATTGTCATGCAGAAGGAATCATTTTGTGCATTTAGACATATAGATATTGCCCTGGGTTTTCATGCCGTGTGACACACAAACTGAGTGAACTGTGGTCCAAATGATGTTCAATTAAATGTGAGCTGTTCACACCCCTTGATGTTTCCTCTGTTGTACTGCTGGCTTGCATTATAAAGAGCAGCACCTGTGAATTTGTATTGCTCAAACGGAGAGACAGAGGCAGCCGCAGCCACTTGAAAGAAAGCTTAATTTTCCCAGCCTGATACACTCGATACACTAAAAGGACATTCCCTATATAGGATTTGAATAAGGACAATGTAGTTTTGATGTACCCTCCAGTTAATTGTGTACTTGGAAAAAAAAAACCAAAAAAAAAAACAGGTGCTCCTCTGAAACTTTTAAAGGAAAACATCTGATTGACACATTTAATTGAATTTTAAACTGCTGGAGTCACTAATGCTCAGATTTATTTGCTGCAAAAGCTATAAAAAAAGCTTTTTTATACATGAAACGTATAAAATCACTATTTCAGTTAAGTACCAATTGCTACATGATGATTATCTGTGATTATCTCGGAACACCTCTGATAAAACTAGTGAACATGGGAAGAAAAAGCAACTTGTGATTCTCTGTGGAACCTACACTCATTATATGATTAATCTGCAAAAATGGTATTGTGCTTACAGCTTATTTATCGTCTTGGGAAACTTGGCTTTCATTTGTGTCTCTTTTACATTTAAAATAGACAAAGCATTATATTTTGAGTCATGAATGAATGATTCATCAGGCCCAGTTCAGCTGAAGCCAAATAATGGCCTTGGTTGCTGCTTGGTGCTTTGGAATCGTTGCGATAATTTGCATTCACTAGAAATTAGATGAAATTTATCTTGGTCTAGAACTGTTTTTCATTTCATTTAAAATTGTGTTGTCACTTCAGCTTGTTTCTTCTGCCTTGTGATTTTTTTCCATCTGTCACTTTTCATCATTCTGTTTTTTATCTCATTTATCTATGGCTACATTCGTACACCCTTTTGGTGTAGGGGGTCTCACGTCAGTGTGCACAGTGTGCTTGGTCTCTACTTGGCATCAGATCTCTTGTGTGTCTTGTGGTTATGGGGTTTTAAATCGTATTTTGCATTATAAATCCAGAGAAGGCAGAAATAATTATTTGATGGAGGCTTCTGTATGGATACTAAAGCCCTTAAACTTAAAACAGACTATGGTCCCATGCCTTAAAAATCAAGTAAAAATCATCAGGCAAGTTTCTTGGAAAAAGTATTCATTTGCTTTATTCACACTGTTCTACCAAGTGACAGACGTTCTCTAAACTCTGCCCTCATAAACACGAGGTTCAGTCATAGCCATGTAATTGTAACAAGGCAAGGCAGGCCTGTCGAACTTTTAATTTCTCCACATACCAAAACTGGCATGCATGGTTCTAAAACCAAAAACATGAGAGCATAAGCATCAGGGATGGAGAAAACAGTGTAACTTCTGCCAGAAAGTAAGCTGCAAACATTAGCATATTCGCCAAAATAGCCAACTCTCTACAGAGCTAAGCTTGTATTCTGCTTATGCATGAGAATGTGCTCAGTTATCTATATTATTATATGGGGCTACAGATTACATTATACCTACTGCCAACCCATGATCTCCGACCCGACATCGAGCTAAAATGCCCCAGAGCTCTTTTCACTAAACGCGTAGAGATTTAAGTGATCATCAGATTCAAACACCATGTATACAAAATTTAAAATATTTAAGTCCCATACGGCTGTATGAAGTGTGGCGCTGTTCCTGATACCTATAATGTTATAGTTTTATCAGTCTTTCACATTCAAGTTTGAGATTTCTCTTTTTGAAACACTGTTGTTTGTTGACATGCTAACTGGTCTAGTACGTCTATTGTTTTTCACACAGGTCAATTTTCCTGGTGATATAAAAGCAATGAGCATAAAATAAAATGGTTTGTTCCAGGTTTGTAGTGTTGGCCATTATGCCCTGTTGGTTTAGACAAAAAGCGGGTGATTGTTAAACCAAGTGTGTAATTAAATACATGGAAGAACTCATAACATCAGACTATAGTGGCATCTCTTTCAGAAGAAACATGTCGACATTGTCTTGGTGTGAGGTTCCTCTGTTCAGTGCAGCAGGCACACTCAGCATGGCTCACATGTTAGCCATGCAGTGGATTGCATGCCCCTAATCTTTTTTTAATTGTGGGGGTGGGAAGAGTGATCTTCCTTTTGTGGCTGTTCTCAGTCTAATGCTGCTAAGACTATTAGGATCGAACCATGGCAAGGGCTTTTGGAAGTCTTTTGTTGAGTAGATGTTGGTGCACAAGCGATGACAACATTGAGTTGCTCTCATGGTCAACAACAAAGTTTTGGATAATACGACAGACAGAACAGGGGTAACGGTGTGGCATCAGCAGGAAGGGCTCCATGCTTGTCTTACTTAGTTCAGCTGATTCCAAATTGAAAATCTTACCCCAGTCTTAACTAAAAACTGAGTGAATAATATAAGCAGGCACAGATGACTCAATCACCTCTAATCCCTTCATGAAAATGCTCTTCACGTTAAGGAATTCCAAACATAAACACAGCCTTCCCTAAAGAGGTTCACCCTGAGACGACAGACACAGTATATTGCAATATGAATGGAGGCATGATAACCGGCCGGCGCTTCAGTTATGCTCAGAATGTGGAATGAGGACAAGTAGGAAGGCTTAATGAAGAAAAAGCAAAGAAAAAAATGTTACAGTATGAAATCAAGTCCTTCCTTGATTATGTTGTGTAGTACGGTGACCCTGAGGGTCAAAACAGCACAGAATCCAGATAACACAACATTTGTACTTTTTAGAATGTTGTGTTTTCTAAAATATTGTTGTGTTTTGACCCTCAAATTATGTCTAAACTTTAACAAATCCCAAGTCAACCAAGTCATGCTGTCAAGGGGAGGTGTGTAGAATACTCAGACAAAGCAAACCCAGTTACAAACTGTGTATGGAGATAGTTGGCAAACCAATAGACTACATCACTGTTGTTCTTTGTCATGGTTCATTTCTTCTGTTGGCTATTTCTACTGGCTGTCTGTGGCAAATTGTCATTGTAGCACCACTTCACACAGTTCCGGCTCCCAGACGACCCATGCCAGAGTCTATTTTTAAGTACCAGCATACCTCTACAAAAGAATGCATATGTAGCAACAGGGGTTTAGGAATACCGCTTAGTTCACTCTGCAGTTATTTAGACGGCAGCAAATTCTACATACCATAGGTAGACAATACCAAGAATGTCTGCAATCTCTACAATGATAGTGGGGGGCATTGATACAGTGCAAACTTACCAGTATTTTGGCCAAAGCAGTGACAACATGACAGCATGACCCAGGCTGTGAAAATAATTCTAAGGATGAAGCTGAGCAGATCTAGACAATAGGTCAATCATGTACTGTACTTTCAAGTAGAAAATAGGTATGCTACACCTAATGCTGCACTATTCAACCTTTCGACTCAAGGCAGCAATAATAGTATTGTGAGTTCCACCCTGACCTCAGGTGGTCAATAGTTGTCATTCATCACTTTGCCTGCTCCTGTGGTAAGTGGCTCTTGGAAAGCAACAGCAGGCTCTGAAGAATCAGAGGGCAAAAGTCAACATTTTGCATAAACAAGAATGAATAAAATTGCTAGTTTTCACCTGTGACTTCGACTAAGTCCTGTGTGTAATAAATTTGCTGTTTTATTATTTACTTTACTTCCATTGCTCTCTGCGTAACCTCATTGTGGTAATTTTTCGCTGTTTTTTTAACAGTTCACGAACTGCGCAACAGGTGAGTGGACTGTGGTGCACACAATGACACAGGGGATTTGTTTAAAGGCAAACAACATGGTCCATGTTTAATTCACAGTCAGCACAGAGCTGGCAGAGAACTTAGCAGGAAGGGGGTCAGCAGCAACAGGTTATCAGAACATGGAAGCAGGTAACTGGCAGGCTTCAGGAAAGCAGGAATAGTTAAACAGTAACACAGCATGCTGACAGGCGGTGTGACAAACAACACAAAAAGCGCCTGTGCATGCACACAGACACACAGACACTAATTAAAAATTAGGAGCAGCTGGGAAGACAAGCAGCAAATCAACCCTGAGAAGAATGAGCAACAGGTGTGTAGGACAGGGGAAAAGACCAAGGAATGGCTAAGCCAGAAAAAACCAAACAGATAGCAAAGTCAGAGAGAGCACGGAGAGAGGAGTGAGGACAGAGAATGGAGGAGAGGGTACAGCAGCTGTGGCGATGACAAGTTTTTATGTTCCGTAGAAAATAGTTCCCCCGTGAAATAGTGGTCTGCAGATGATTTTGCACAAACTGTGACATTTCTGATTCTTGAATGGCACATCACTGTTAAGTTTTCCAAATGTAATTTTAGCAAGGCTTTGAACAACATGAACATTAATTCAACTCAATTGTACTGGGGTTACAGTAGAAGGTATCTTAACATCTGGCCAAGTAAAACAAGAACTGAAAGCATTGAAACCAAGGGAAAGTTGGATATTATGCTGTATGTTTCATGTGTGTGAGTGTGTGTGTGGATGTGTATTACTTATGGGGCCAAAACGCAAGTCCCCATAATCTAATTCATTCAAGATGGTGCCGGTGAGGATGGCTGCCGTCACTTGGTGTCCTCTACAGTTTTTACCCACAAGCCATCAGACTGCTAAACAGTTGAACTGCCACGCACGCACACACACGCACACACACGCACACACACACACACACACACACACACACACACACACACTTGCACCTTGTCATTACTCTAGTGTATTTTTATGCTACCTCTATTACTCAAGTGTTTTTATTCTGTTTTTATTTTTATTCTATTTTTATGCTACCTCTATTTATATGTACTGTATGTATTTTTTTATGAGATTGCACTGTGAAGTTGAGCTGGCACTAAGGACAAAAACATTTCATTACTGGTGACGATGTTACATAGTCACAAGTACATGACAATGAAGAATCTTGAATCTTGAAAAAAAAAACATCTTGAATCTTGAATCTAAATCATTCCGCTTTAGCTGAAAGACTTAGGTATGGTTAGTGTAAGATTAGGTTTAAAGGTTAGGGTTATGAAATAACAGCTGGTTATTATGGTTCTGATGAAGGTAAGCCTCCAGGAAATGAATGCAAGTCTATGTAAGGTCCCCAAAAGTGATGGAAACGCGACGTTTTGTGTGTGTATGTGTGTTTGTGTTTGCATAATTTAATTGAACTGCCGATTTAAGTCTTGTCCTGTTTTGTCCACTTCTGTATTACAATTTTAATAAGTCCTTGAGTCTTTAACAGGTATAGTCTTTATTTATAACAAGCCTTTTGTGAAATCACACCAAAATGCTGCTGCCCTGAGGTTTTTTAATGAGTCGACCTCACCTCTTCTAAATGATTATCATTTGAAAAACTACAAGGGCAGGGCTTTTAAAGAGGAAACCCATGTGCAGTTGGATTATACACCAAACAGACGAGTTGAGGATATCACCTTTCCCCTGCCTAATATCTTATATAAATGTCTGAAAATAGTACTCAGGCAAAACCCTGCCTTTAAAACGATTCAGCTACAAATCACAGGCAAGATTTTTTTTGTTTTTTTTTACAGCTGATCACCTGTTTTGGTGATTTTCCTAAGAAACCCATTCAAACTCTTTCTTTATACAGATATGTGCCACTTGAAACAGGAAAACAAATTTACACATAATCTTTCATGTTTTTGTAGTCAACTTGAAGGAAATTAGTAGAGTCACTGATTAAAAAATAGAGTTATTTTTATTTTTGTATATTTTAATAAATAATAGAATTTGTAAATATTGTTTTTGCTCTGCTTTCTGGCTTCTGTGCACTCTTTTTCTCTCTCTTTTTCTGTTTCTGAATTTTTTTTAACAAATTTCTAAAGCATATCTACTTGCAAACACACTACACCTATCTGTCCATAACTCTTCCTCCACTGTGCCCACTGTTGTAGCTTGAAGAGACATCCAAGGTGAAGAGATCCCCAAGAAGGTGTCACAGATATTTAGGAGGCTAGACTTTCACAGAAAAGTTGCAACCCTCAGGACAATCTTGAATAGAGGTGATAGGTGTCAAAATAACTTCCAGTATAACAGCACAAAATTCCACAAATGATTTGTCAAGGAATGAAAGACTGGAAATAGATCAACATGATACCTTCTGATGATCCCTTTTGATGCCCCTCTACTCTGTATGTTCAAATCAGGTAAACTTCACTGTACTTTCTTCAGCAGTGCCTTCAACAATAAAGAGAGACCAACTGAGAACCCCTGTACACTCACAGACAAGATCCTGTTGACAAGCCTTGGAAAGTTGTCAAAACACTAAGTTAAGTAAAGTAATGTTGCATTCAGTCCATGCACACTGGACCAAGGGAAATCTGATTCGGTCCACTGGTGAGATTGATCCACAGCAAGAGTTTGCTCTCCTGCAGACAACACTGAAATTCTCCTCCAGGTTATAGACTGGGGCCAGTGCGAGAATCTCTTCCCCAAGCCCAGGAATCTCTGTATCCCCCAAAGCAAAGCCTCGGCCCTAATTGGCTTTTGTGATTGGCTTGTTAGGCAGCCATGGTCCTATCCTGAAATTCCCACTCAAGTGTGGGGGGCCATTCATTTCCACCGTGAGCCACTGAGCCTCAACAAGATGTCCAGTGCTGCAGGCAGAGCGCTATGATCCTCCTGAGGGCAATCAGTAGACTCTCTCACCTCCTGTGTCTTAGAAAGGGACTCCCTCAGGTGATGACTGGGGCCAGGGATCAGGGAGCATGTCACTGTAACACTCCTACTCTTAAACACAAGTTCATTCCTCACCCCCTGTTCAGCCAACTAATTAAACTTGATGCTCTGGAAGAAGCCTGACTTCAGCAGTTATATGAACCCCGGTTAAAATCACAGCAGAGCTGCCACACAGAGTGTACAGAACTTGCCACCTGTGTCAGAATCTTCTTTTGGAGATGAGCATTTCAGCGCGTTTAACAATATATCCATAGGGACACGGTCAAAATTTTTATTAATAATATTGACAGCGTGGCATCTTATCTTTCTTAATATCCCGTTTAAAACATTTTCTCATTATTGATTGCGTAACTGACTTTTAAAAAATGCAATATTAGGAGGCATCTCACAGTAGCAAGCAGAGTGACTTTTAATGACACAGAATTGATTTACCAAGAAGACATACAGATCTTTACAGATAACGTGATAACTCAAGAACTTTATCATGGTAATAAATTCACCAGACACATTATTGGTCTGCCGGTGTGAAGCTGAGGGTTCCATAATGATTTGTATTAAGGTAGTAGTGTGACAGACATCTTTAGACTGAAGTAAAAGTAAAACCTTCGAGTGTGAAGGCTGTCCCTTGCAGAGCACAGTTACAGTGAAAAATTGTTTGCAGAAGACTTGTTTCTAATTAACTTCATCTCAATAACAAGAATTGCTTTCAGCACACAATAGTAATTTCCCTTCAGCCCAGACAGCAGAGTATGTGAATGTCAGTTGTTGTGTGTGCATATTTCTGAATGCTGTTTGTCTTGAAGTTTGGGATGAATTAATCCTGCTGCATAGTCAGTGGCCCAAGACTATACATAGACTTTGTGTTTATGCATCAGATGTTTTGGAAAATTGTTCATAACAATGGCAATTCACTTTGTTTTTGTATTGGAAAACACTTTTGTCCTCTGGGGTAATTGCCCCAAATAGCAGGTTGTTCCAGACAAGAGAGAGATGACAAATGCAAGTGATATGTGACGAGGCTGAGGTCAATTAGGATCAGGAGTCTGGGCAGCTGCTCGTCTTCAGCTTCTAATTCATGGGTTTGAAGTGGAATCACAACATACAAGAAACAAAAATAAGAGAAAGTTTTATAGCAAACCTGGCTGAAATTTAGCCAATTAAGAATGAAAAGAAGAAAGAACTGAAACGGTAAAATATTTAATATGTATGTCCCCATTCTCCTAATTCTTCTTTCTTTAAAGGGACACGAACAATGCATATGCAGACAGAGAGAGCAAGGATAGATAGATAGATAGATAGATAGATAGATAGATAGATAGATAGATAGATAGATAGATAGATAGATAGATAGATAGATAGATAGATAGATATTGTGAAATGACAGCATTTTCACAATGAATAGTTAATAAATTCATAGATCAGAACAAGACAGTTTTTTTTTTTCTTTTTTCACAATTCCCCCCATCCCTTCCCGCTCCAGCTGCGTGTTTTAGGAGGGACTGTTGATCATTAGCACTTCCCCCACATTGTGCAGTTGCTGGCATCACTCCCTGCTCTGTCATTGGCACAGTCTCCCATCTTGTGTTTTAAATTGTAGGAGGCAAAGAATGGAGCTGTGTGGGGCTTGTTTGTTAACGACACAACACCCTCATGAGTTTGTGCTGGCAGCATGCCTAGCCACCAGAACTATGGCGCACCACACTAGAAAACTGGAAGTGAACCCACTCTCGTTCTTAAACGCTGCATATTTATTTAGTCGTTTACCCCACAGTCATTAGGGCTGTGTGTGCAGCATTTTTCTTGTGATCTACTCAGATTAATTATATCAAACTTGCTCTTTGGGCTTTAATTTGTTTACATTAGATGATATAAATGAGGCCTTTACTCCACTGGCTTCACAGATGATTGAAGTGCTGCACTGAAATGCAGCTGCACTGGGTTTACAGTTCGACTGGGGTGTCCCACATCTCCAACTCAGTTTGTCCTCTGACTGTACTAATGCTGCAGCTCTACAAACACTGCCATACACTTTGCAAAACAGTTGTCTTTTGTGTGATGGCCAATATGAATCACACTAACATATAACGAACACATGCATGCACAGAGCCCTTGCTATTTTACATTTACACACACACACACACACACACACACACACACACACACACACACACACACACACACACGTAAATGGATGATGATGATGGACATCTGAACGTTTTCACATCAGGACCGGAGACCATCAGAAAAAAGGAAGGAGAGGAGAGCATTAAGAAGAGCTTTCGCGACACCCATTTAGCCTACAGGTTTCCCATTCACTGCTGACTCTCCCTTTAATAAAATGTCCCCATTTCTACCTCAAATTGACCTAAAATGGAAGTAATACATTTTCACATACTGTCTCGGTTTTCACAGCACTCAGACATAAAAGATGCACAGATTGGAGTTGGCTGTTGCTGGGGACTCTGCTTTGAGTCTATTATAAACTGAGTTCAATATTTCACATGTGAGAGGCATCAGATGGACACCATACAACCGTGTGAAGTGAAGTTGATAAGCTTGGCTTTATATTGCTCCTTGGTAACTCTTAAATAATCCATGAAAGCTCTTAAGGTGGCCACAGACAGAGACTTATAAACTTTTAATAGTAAGCACAATGATAGTGTATTACTCTGATGGGATACTGGAATTATACATTAATGATTAGGTCTTAGTCGTGTTCTGAAACCACTTGCAGCTTCCTGAGTGTGAGGCTTTCAGCGAAGCAGGTTCTGCCTGCACAGAGCTGAAGCTGCGAATGGGTGAGTCTTGTCATGCATATACTACACAACTTTACTGTGCATTGCATAAGACAACAGAAAGAAAGCCTTCATTCATTTATTTATCAGTGCTGTCAATATACAGTGTGAGTGAGTGTTTTCACTCTCTTAAAGATGAATCAAGCCAAAAACAAAATGCATCAAATTATCAAATACTGCCAAGGGTATTCGTGTTTGTACAAGGTTTAGCAGTGGGGGTGGAAAACAGTTGTAGGTTGTCAGAAACCTTTGAGGATGAATAAATATGATGAAGGGCCTTAATTATGTGATTGCTGGCTTGGAAACCATATCACTGAAAATAGACAAGAGCTCAGCAGGGAGGGAGAGAACTCCCACACCCTTCACAGAGGGAGAATGACAGGTACTTTCTACCGGGAGTTTGAATGGTGCCTTTCTGAATACAGCATCTCTGCGCACTTCAATGATATTTTGATCTGTTCAATAGAAACAAACACATGTCTATACACACTCGAACGGGTAGCGCTAAACTGAAAGAGGTATTTGGGATTAGTCTGAGGCAGTACGTAAAGAATATTCCCATTGGACGACCGCTTAGGTCTCAGATATGAGCTCATTGTTGCTGTTACCCTGCTGCATTACATTAGAATTCAGCTCTTAACCCAGTTTCTGCAGTAAGCTGGTCTTGGTCATAACTCACCATTATTTGCACTTTGACTGTGAGACCATGGCTGAGATGTTCATCTCTCCCTGATAAAACGGCTTGCTGACCATGACCAGTCTTGTTCCTTCCACTTGTTTTTTGTTGTCTTTGTAAAATCAGATCCGCGCTGTATTACGGGTACAGTTCAGTGTCAACAAAAAACAGCAGCAGCAATCTCACTGTTACTATTGGGATTATAAATGTAATATAACAGCTAAGCTTCTGCTCAAAGAGTGTTGCTTTGAGCTGAACCTTTTCATACTTTTCTGCTGAAGAGTTGCACCCGTGTAGAGTGCACCTCAGGTAGAAATCACTACTCTGTTAATTGCTTTATTCATAGCAACAGTGCACTCTATCACTGAATATTAGAGCACGTGTGTAATTAAATGTGACTCCAAAGCGTGTATTACCGAGTGCTGTGAATGTTATCATTTTGTCATTTAGACAATACACAGTGATCACTGAGTTGGCAAGAGGAAAATACGTCCAGCAACTCCACTGCATGGACTGGTAGCTGGAGCGGTCGTCTGCCAATCAGGGGGTTGGCGATTCAATCCCTGGCCTCGGTAGTCCACATGCCGAAGTGTCCGTGGGCAAGGTACTGAACCCCGATGCTTTCCCATCGGTGTGTAAATTCATGTGTGTACATTGCTTTGGATAAAAGCGTCTGCCAAATGACTAATTGTAATTGTATACACTGTCAAACATCACAAGGCACAAACTGATTCCGCGTGTGCCATTTTCAGGCAAGTGAGGCACTAAGATTAAGTTGCTTTGGATCAATAATTTTCAGGACTGTAATCACTCAGTGGATAGACTTTCCTTACTTACGATGCTAACGTAGTTAAGCACCTGATGAGATAATGGCTGAAAAACACTCGTGGGGCCATTTTTCTGTAGAAACAAATATGCCATTTCTAAAGTATGTTCACGCAGAGTTGACTTAACACGGAGCTCCCTATTGATTCTTTTCCCCTACAGCTCTTTCACACTCTAATCAGACTAACAAAACAACGGGACAGGTGCTCCTTGAAGATACTGGCAGCGCCATTAAGTATTTAACAACAATGCTGCACCACAGAGGATGTATTCCTATTCTAGGGTAACCTACTTATCACCACAGTATGAATGCAAATGCTGATGTTTATTACAGTGTGCCTGCATGTTTAAAACATTAGTTGAATTTCACACGTCTGTTCCCAGCACATATGGCTCTGTTCGGGAGGGACCTGATGCAAAAAAGAGAAAAAGAAACCAAAAAATATAAATGATCATATTTCAATTTTTAACAATTGGTTGTGTACGCTAACCGCTGAAGCGTTTCATGTGGTAATTGCATGTCTTATGGCTTCCGTCGTCTGTGTTCGCGTCATGCAGTATGTTTACTCTGTGCAATACAAACACTGCAGGATACATATTTGTGCATTTTTATTTCATGGAGAAGAAACGGCGTCAGATCCGCACATCACTCCATCTTCATGCTCCACAAAAGATGAAAGTTGTCTTTAAAGCCAGAGCCAGTGTGTGCCGTTGTCACATTGTCTAAATGTGTAACCTTGCTCTCTGTGGTCCTGCAGCAGTGTGAGCCTTCCTCACATGGAACAAGCTCTATTACTCTTTCTTGTTGGACCACAATACCTCAGGGTAAGAGTTTGGTCTGGCCCAGTTGACTGTCAATGATGCAGTTTAGCTTTTTTGTCTCTCCCAAGCCTGAGGAGGAAGTATAATTGAGAAATCAGCAGGGCCCTTCTCCTCCTCCTCAAAGTCATTTGCTTACATACTGTGTTGCCACACCAATCATCAGCTTAGCGGCTTAGCTGTATTTGTACTTGAAGATTGTATGGCTGTCGCCGTCAGCCGTCTTATCCTGGCAGCGACTGTGAAGGAGAGTAGAAACTTTTGCTTTGACATGCGCAGAACATCGATCCATTTGTTGTATGATTTTGTTGTATGAATGAAATGTGGTGATTAAAATCAGTTGCGGCGGCACGATGTCTACGGGTGAAGGACCTTTGGAAAAATGATCTTGTCCTGAAGCGGACACGCTGAATGGAAATGTTGTCTTGTGCAGAACTGTTTTTCACCAAATCTACTCTAGAGTAGATTTTGTTAATGATCCTGAAAGAGTGCCCACAAAAAAGAATAAAATTGACCCTTTGTAAACCCATGCAGCAGACATTTTGCCCTGATCAGAGGAAGATGGATTTGTGAGGGATAAAGCACTGCTAATCATCTGTCAGAGAGCAGCCTTCTTCACCTGCCCTAAGGCCTGAGACTCATGAAATACATGATGGGATGATGAATAGATGGAAAACATTATTAATGGCAAATGGAATAGATATTTAAATTGCTGGACAAATAATGGTATGATGCTTTTGGAAGGCTTTATCTCATGCACTGTGGTCTCAAAGTTGTCTTCTTTAGAGGTTATTAAAAAAAAAAATGAAATATTTTATCAATCCACAACAGTTTGGGTGCAAAGGTGTGCTTGTACATCACTGACATCCCATTCTTTCCCCTTTCCTCGTATCTCCATATCTTAAAGAATCCCTCTCTGCTGTATTGTCACAGTGTGAAAGGCTACCATCAAATTGAAGTTACACTGAGAAAAATGCTGAGGTGTGGGATTTTCTGTAGATTACTGTGTCATCATTTTTGGGGGTTACGGTGAGGAGTCAAGCCCTTGGAGATGTGACCATTCTCCTCTTTTTAAGGCGAGCAAATTGTCTTCTGAAGTGGCGTGGCCTTCTCTGGCTGCATCTGGGTGTGAATAAATTCTGAAATCATTGAACATTATTCCTTAGGTAATCTCTGAGCCAAAGAATACGTCCCACAAAGATAATACACCTGCCGCTTCTGAAAAATAGTGTCTACAAAAATACACAATACACTACCAAAACACCACATACTGAATGCTTTTCCTCAGAGATTTCTTACCATCATAGAACTGCCCGTTGAATAAAATAAATTACCTTTCATTATGTACCAAATGCTGAATTAACATTTCTTACCACTTGACAATATGAATGATGTCCCTTTAATAACTGTCTGACTTACTCCCCACTGAAACATGACTCCCTTGTCAAGATTTTATATGCTGACATTAGAGGAACCTATGTGAATTAATAAAGGAGACATACGGCAATATCAGAGCTCACACTAAGAGAGATTACTAATTAAAATTGGCAATGGGAATTGATGTTTCACATCAGCATCTGATGAATAAGTATCAAAGACTGGCACGTCTAATTGTTTCTATGTTTCACACTTATCATGCAGACTTGCACAGGTGCAGCACTTGCAGATCTTGCTAATGTGAGGTAAGTCCCAATCATCCACCCTGACCTCCTGCATAAGAAGTTTTACAGGCTTTACCTTGTGTGAGAACATCATACTACAGCCGCTTTTAATAGGGCAGTAATTATTCACACAATTTCACTTGAAGCATTGGAACTAACAACCGTTACTGAAGTTTTTTGAGAATTATCTTAATTAAACTAACTTGCTAAAAGACAGTTCACCTCTGTAATGTCCTGTAATGGAGATCATATTGAGCTGAACTAGTTAAGATAATTAGACGACTGATCAAGCTAATTACTGCATTCATTACAAAATATTTCTGTCAACACTGCTGCCCTTTTGTGAGCTTGAGGGTTGTGTTAACAGAGACCCCTATGGCAACACAGTGAGCCATGGTGACGCCTTTTAATGAAATAAATCTCTCTGTTTAGAAATGATTTCTATTTAGATACATTTCATTTATTAATACAATTGAATGAGTCATTGACACATGCACAGTATCTTTTGCAGACGTCCTTGGGACCTTTCCATTCAGTAAATAAACTCTTCAACTTCTTCTCTCCCACTGACAGATCATTATCACAAATGAATGGCCAGGCATAGGTCAGATGTACTGAACTTTATTTTAAATGAGAATCTAAACTGTGAAGTTTTCCAACAAAACAAATGTTTCTTATGCTGAAATGCAGAGAAAGAATTATGTATGTAAAACATCTAGACTTGGGCATCTGATACAGCTGTTTTTTGGTAATGCATACATTTGAGAGCATGACATTCCTTGAAGAAGGAACAAGTGCATTAAGAATTAATGCTGTTGTCATACATCATGTAAGCAATTTGTTATGTAAAATGAAATATGAGGGCAACAGTGAGAACATTAAAAGTTATTGTCTTAAATCTAATCGTTTTTTTCAGTTCTTAACAGATGTTAATAATGATAATTAACTCGAACATATATAGTTTTGATGCGCTGTAAGTCACTTAATTTACAGTTTCCTTTACTGATAAAGCAACCCAGCTTCCTCCCTCTCAAAATCTGTTGTTGTGTGGATTCTTGTGGAAGGTAGGAACAGCCATAGCATGCAGGTGAATAGCTATGGACAGAAAACTGCTGATGGAGCACTGACTGTAATCCTCAGGCGTTAACACACTAATCTTCCCATCTGAAAGGTTTGAAACATGGCAGCAGTGTTTCCTGAAGTTAAAACACAGTAGCTTAAGGCACCGAACAACCAAGGTGGTTGTACATAAAAAAATGGCAACAGTGAAGGTGCTCTGCTTTACAGATTCATGGGGAGGATGATATGAGTAGCCTAAGTAGCCTAAGGGTTTGGTGGCTGTAAAGCTTCAGATTTATCCACCTGTCAGTCTCACCTCTCTAAGGTTACTGGTTTTATGATGACATCAAACATAAATGTAAAAATCACTATTTTCAGCACGTTTAGTATATTACTACCATTAGTGTTGCAGTTTAACTAATGCACTTGGGCTGTCCCCTGATAGTCAACCAAACCAAGTTTTCATTGGTCAGTTTGGCGCAGAAAAAAGAAGCAAAAAACCCTCACACTCCATCCAGGAGCCGAGCCTGGTCGTTAGGGCCGGAATAAAAGCGGCAGGTGGACGTTTGCGAAAAAGACCTTTTCTCTTGTAACATGGGGAAACTGCCATTTGCTAGTTAGCTCAGTTTGCCCTGCTGCTAATCAGGGGGAGTACTGTATTGGTATTTACACCACTAGCACAGCAGCTTTCAGGGTGGGGGGACTCAGCGGGGAATGCTGATGCTGAAATGAGCACCAGAGCCGGAGGCGGGCGAGGGGGCAACGGAACCAGGGAATATAGTACGGAGGTGATTCACAGTGGCTTTGACTCCAAGGATGACCATGTCATGGCGGGTTGAGGCTGGGACAGGGATGTGAAGCAGGAGAGGAGTGATGAGGATCGTATTGTTAAGTCTGCAAGTATTTGTTGGAAGTTATGTCTTTGCCATGTTTCGTGCGATCTACCGTGTCAAAATAAATGAACAAAATGTTTATTCTCCTTGCTGGCTGCTCCAGTGCACTTTCACCATTAACTTTGTCGGCTCACTTTGTGCATGCCCCCCAATGATATATTAAAATAATTAAAATAAATAAATAAAATGATATCATCAGTGTGCAACGGCTAGTCCACTAATGACTTGAACTAATGAGTACTTGTGGACCATGAAAATCTTCGGGCCACCTTATAAGACACAAGAACTTTTACCGACACGTAAGAGCAAAGCTTTTTTGATCACCCTTCTGAATTTTTCCTTTTGCTTTTTTGCATATATAAAAAATATGCTACCGGAATACACCCATATATATGAAAATGTTTAATCCAAAATTGGCTTTTCAGTAACATTTGGTGTATATCTTATTTGCATGTAGCCCGTAGGGAAGCAAATTCACTATTGAGGATAGATCAAAGCATCCATCTGTCATAGCATGCTTTTAGAAAAGAGCCCAAATGTGATTATTGTCTTCAGTACTTCAGGTGGATTTGTGGATGCCTCTGCCTCCAGCTGCTCTCCATGATGAGTGACAAATACTGCGGCGGGAACTTGACCTAATGAAGAGAGGTAGTCAGAACTAACAACATACATCACTGACTCACAGCAAAAACATACACGTATAAAGCTTTTACAGAACTACGTTTATACACCATTTGATTTGTTAGTGTATTGATAAGGTGCCCAGAACAAATAAGTTAATGGTAATATGTACTGCACTGTGTAATCTCTTAGAGCGAATGTACTTCATGTCAGTTGCCATGGAGAACCCACATCAACCAGGGGCTGCATTACTTTAACCTTGATGGGAAGCTCCTGTAAAAGCTCATAGAAACCCACTTTCAGTCGCATATTGAGCTACCAAAAATCTACAAGGACTTCAATTTATTTAGCAGCATTTGGTCACTTACATGTGTTGCTGACATCTCAGTCCACCATGTTTTTCAGATGGGATATACAGGATGGAGTAAATTCAAACACTGAAGAAAAACAACCCTCTTCATTTGTCTTTGATATTTGCAACAATCACCACAGTGTCGCCAACTCCTCTATGTAATATTTTTCTCTGGTCCTGTTTCTGGCAACACATATCCAAATTCATCAGACTCCACTTCTTTCTTAATTACTGCGGGAGGATGCTGAAAATGTTGCAATCCAGCTGTGAATCATAACGTCTGCAGTAGAGCTTCGAGATTAGAACATACTGCTAGGCAGCAGCTGTTCTCTGGCCTCCATTCTCCTGGACGCAACAGGAACAAAACAACATTTTTTCCTTTTTTTCCCCCAGGATGTTCACAGAGGCACTCCTGAGGTGGAAGCTTGTCATTTAAAGATGGGTGGAAAAGTCTACTGATGTGTGGAACTTGCTCATTAAGGGATAACATTTTCATTTGCAAAGAGGAAAGCTTCTGGTTTCCCCACATGTCATGTCCCTCCTGCTTACTTGATGTTGTATGTTTTGCACTTAAACTTGTTCGCTGTTCCCCACCGGCTGAAAATAGGCATTGAAATCTGCTTCAATCAGAAGCACTTCATAGATTCTCTGATGCTTTAAAAAATTACCCCATCAATAAGGGTGGTACAAAAAGCAACTACTTCCAGCTCCAGATAAACGGTCTACATGCAGCATACTTGAACCTACAGTATATATTTGCGTCTTCTGTGGTTGAACTCTTAGAAACCCAACGGTCTCTTTCTGCTAAAGAATCTCAAACATTTTTCTTTCAGAGAGTATCTGTATTCAGCTTTCTACAGTTCTGTTAGTTGTGGACCGAGCATGAACCCTGTGGAGTAACTTGGAAGAATATTAAATAACCCTCAAATTATCCCAAACTCGATTAGAAACAGAACAACCCAAAACACCCTGCACACAATTCTCCAGCCATTCACCCATTCACTGAGAAATAATAGAAAATATAGCCAGACAAAAAAAAGAAAAAAAAAAAAAGAATATATAGCAGGAATAAACTTTTACCATGCATTATTTACTCCGGGTTCACCTTGGCAGCTTGCTGTACGAGATTAAAAGAATAATTTCAAAGCTGTAAATAATCTGTGCAGGCACATATCACATCCTCTGAAGGGCAGTGAATTATTTATTGTAATCTGGCAATGCAAGGTTGTTTATCACATATTAATGTGATACATCAGGGGAGTAATTCTCCTCTGGCACACCACAAGCACTTTCACTCACTCGGCGTCAGGGTACATACTCTATCTATGAGGATTCATGAGGCTGTAATCTGAGTGGGAGCTAATCTACACCTGCAGCCCCATGTCAGGGACTGATGCTGATTATTTGCGAAGAGTTGTGTGACTAAGTACAGATAAATTGTTCAGGTGTTGATATTCCCAATGCAGGTTGTACAGGTGAGAAAGTTCCCTTTGTACATGCAGCATTAAGTCATTATGATTTGGGATATCCCGTTCAGAGCGCAACACTACAAAGTGATCGCGCTCATGTACGAAAGCCTTAAAATTAAGTTTGCTTTAACTGGCTGTGCACCGATGTACTGTCTATCTCAGTATGCTGAGATGGGCTGTTAGACACTGTCTGCAAATCATTTACTAATTTTGTCGCATTGTTAGCGATTACTCTGCAATGATGTTGGGGCTATTTGCTTGCAGAATTGCTTTTAGCAACAGTGAGTAGCACCGTGACTCAGAGCCACACTGCACATATATACGGTGGCCCTGAAAGCTCCACGCGCTGCATCTTGAGAAAACGTGCAAATAGGATAAACACAAGCAAATGGAGAAAATATCCTCATTTATTTGACAGCACATGTACAGCATAAAAAAGAAAAAAAAAAAAAGCTGCAACGACAGGAAACAACCAAATACAGACATGCGCGGTAACAACTGGAAACACAACACCGGTGTTTTAGTATTTGTTGTTTTTTCTCTTTTTGCAGCTATTTGCAGTGCATGCATTTGGCTGGGTTGTCTGAATTTGTGTTTTCTTCAGTTACAGTGCATTGAATTCTCTTATAAGATAAGATAATAAGATAAGATGATCCGTACTTTATTGATCACCCCACAACATGCCATGCATCAGTGAACACAGCAACACACACAACGTGCACTTGCCCATCCTTCGTCCGTCCTTCCTCTGCGAAAGACCAGGAGGATTTTATGGAGGATACCCCAGGTGAACACGGGGAGAACATGCAAACTCCACACAGAAAGGCCCCTTTCCTCGAGCAGCAGGCACCGAAGGCATGGTACCCACAGCGGGATTCGAACCGGGACCTTCTAGCTGTGAGGCGACAGTGTTACAGCTTGTACCACCGTGCCACCAAACATATATATAAACATAGTGCAAAATAATCAAGAAAAGTCTTTCCAAACTCTAAAAGAAATATTAAAAATCCAACAGATGTCCTCGTCTTTTGAATACATCTGAATAAATCCACACTGCTTGTACTTAGCTCGTCTGCTAAACCTCTTGCTGCGCTTCAGTAAAACTCAAGAAAAATGTGGGCAAACTGGTGGTGACAACAAACTTCATTTTCTGGTGGCTGGTCCTCAGTCTGTGGGCAGACGATATATGTCACCAGTTGCACAGGACCCATGGATATAAGAGAATGAGAGATTGCCTTTAGGCTCATTAGGAACAACAGCTGGTTGGGTAATGAAGAGGAAACAGCGTGTCAAGAGGTTCCCTAAACATCCCAAGAGATGCATTTCCAGAGCATGCGATTGAAAAGAAAGATTAATGTTGATGTATCATCACTTTACCGCACTTAAATGACTGAGAGTAGACAGTCTCTGTTATTGGGTGTTATTATTATAAAAAAAGCACAGCACATATTGTTGAGATAATGCAGCTGTAGCATATTCACTATTATGAGCAAATGTTGTTATTGTTCTGGTTGGGATATCAGTATCCATTACAGATGTACATGAGTACACATTCTTAATCAAGAAACACTTCTCATGTGGTTGCTTTATGGAACGTGGAAGAAACAGTTGGACATTTGGAGAAATACGCTCATTCGCATTCGTAGTGACAGTTGGAAGATGGATGTTGCTCTGATGTTTGTGCCAGTTAGCTTAGCATAACGACCAGAAACGGGGGAATATAAGCACCACCCTGACTCTGTCCAAAGTTGGTGGTGGTGATGGGGGTGCTGCTGCATATCCTGGAATGTCTACTGGTTGCCTGGCAATGCTCGACTAAGATAAATACTCAGCAAGAGAGTGACAACTCATATTTCCCAAAATGCCAAGTTATTTATTTTAAGTAGTTTAAACACTCCTTTGGGGATCACACGCTTTGGTTATATGACATGTGTTTCCACTACTTAATTTATAGATGGTGCAAACATTTGGAAGACGATATTGATTTAGATTCACGTCCCTTCTTGCTCCCCTTCACAGAGTCAGCTTATTAGGTAATAACCTCCCCATCTTGTCAAAAGGGTTTCACAGGGATGTGAGCCAATGTTGACTTCAGTGCTTCCCACAGTAGCATCAAGTTGACTGGAAGTAGATCTCTACTCCAAATGTTCAATCTCATCCAGCAGATGCTCAATTGGATTGAAATCTTGTGACTGGGCAGTCTATTGCAGTAAGCTGAATTTACTGTCATGTTCATGGAACTGTTCCTGGACAATTCTGTTCATGTGGTATGGGGTATTACCCTGCTGAAAAAATCCTCCCACAGCAGTGCTTCCATGCTGTTATGGATGCACCTGATTGGCAATAGCACTCTGCTATCCTGTGGCATTGAACCATCGCTTCTCTTTTATCAAGGGCCCAAATATGTGCCACGGGGAAAAAAAGACCACACATCACAGTGCCACGGCCTGATGTGTGGCGTGATTGATGCATGTACTCATGTGGATTTTCCTCCATACTCTAGTCTTTTCATCAGTCTGGAACAGCAGGAACCAAGTTTCATCTGTATTTCCAATCATAGTGGAGTGTTTTGTTCCTTATTCCACCACAGCAACCCTTTCAGCTGAAAGAAGTAGAACTCTATAAGGCCAATGGCTGTATTGCATCACTGGGTTATGTCATTTTTCCAACGCCTTTTGTTTTCGTGGAAAAGCTCACTAAAATGTAGATTAATATTGAAGGAATGTTTTTTACTGGCTACAGTTATATTTTATCCTAAAATACCCATACAAATACAGAGACACTGTGGTTGATAGTTTATGCGGCTAGGTAAAACTTTTACACACTTTTACAAATGACAGCTGGCAATCTGTGTTCACTTGGCACTATTTATGTCACAAATGCAGCTATCAAATCCAAAATGAATTATATTATTCTTGCTGCTGTCTTTGATTCATGTGCCAGTTGGAATTTGCAGCCAGATATCAAAATTATTGCCTGAATGGTAAACCATCACACACGGCTACAAAAATGGAGCACTGTTCAAATCGCACGGATGAATTATGGCTGCAGATTGACACGGATATCTATCAGTGGGATATTTGATAAAGCAGAATGAAATCTTAAAATGTGAGAAGCAGAAAGTAACAGAGAGTTTACACAGACCAATTCACATCTATTGGCGAACGTGCTGAGAAAATGTCTAAGTGAGTCACAAGAAGAGAAATGATGAAGATTGGCAGTGCAGCTCAGTGTCATCCATTAACGTGATTACAGCAAAAAGGATGATTAATGCCATGCGTTCCTACGTGGCTCGTATTCATTGTTGTAAAATATTTTTGGCTCAGTTTGAGTTTTTATTTTTTCTCTTCTCTTACTGAATTCAGAGGTGCCAGTCAGCAAAGTGGCTCCCAGTTGCAAGTCTTCAGGCTGACTTCATTTATCATCAGCATGATACCATTAAGTGCTCCTTTATATCTTTCTGCTTTAATAGACAAAAAGGGTGCACGGACAAAAAGCTCATTTGCTTGTAAACATTGTCAAATCATTAATTTTAAAATGTTAAAATTCAGGCTTTTGTGAATGTCTGTGTATTGTTTTTAAAGGAGACATGCACAAGCTGTCATCTCCTCCTTTGTCCCATCAGCCTCACTTTAGATAAGCGAAAAGGGCTGTGAAGGTTGAGATGTCTGAGGCGATGGGATTTCAGAAACATCCAGGCACCCCTGGAGTTCATGTGTCAGGATGCGACACAAGTTTTTCACAGATAAGAATGAACTGCTTTCAAAGAAATTGTTTACCATCTGAGTGCTGATCATTCCTATACTGCTCAGCAGAGTTCGTGGAGAGGCTCCAGGGCAAATGAAGGGCACATCTATGTGCATAATAGCAGGGACTTGTCATGTTTTTCTTATGTTGATGGATGCACTGCCATTCTTAAATTGTCCCATAATGCGGCTTTAAATCGCTCAGCGATTACATCATTTTCACTTTGGAAATTGAAGCTCTGTGAAGTATGCACTGCACTGACAAGCCCACTCAGTCTAACATTAAACATGGCCGCAGTATGTCTGCTACTTCGTGGTGCACAAATTACTTAAAAGTGTCTATTTTCATGTCACATGCTCCTGGAATTATGTACTGTATGTGGATCTAGATTTTCAAATTGTGACACTGTCAAGTATTAAATGGCATAAAAGTACATGTGTTAATGGGTTCTCTGTCAGGAATAAATTATGTGTTCATGTATGGGTGGCCTGGCAGGTACAAATGTCTACACTAACCTTTCTCAGTGGCTGTGGCCGTTGGGTCCGCTATTGAATTTATAATTAACTTGTGAAGAAATGTGGGCATTTTTCTATTAAAAGAGACATCTTGTCAATTACAATCCTTGCAGAGATATTCACTGAACTTCCTGTTGGAAGAAAGGTCAATAGCTGTGTGTAATGAGTAATTGACTCAAGGCAGAGAGCAGCTCAGGCTCAGACTGTGGTTCTGATCAAGAAGAAAAATGTGATTTATTTCCATATCATTTTCTCTCTCATTTTCTAACGTGTTATAGAAAATCAGGCCTGATTGAAGTGCCACTGTTGGGGCCAATTCATCACCAAAAATGACTGAGGAAAATGGAGCTTAAATGGGCTGAATGATGAAAAGAACATGGGTTTTTGAATATGAGCAATGACACAGACAGGGACTAATGACCTGCTAGGCTGAATAGCAGACTTAAACAATGGGCTCATGTTTGTGGTCCACTGATGATGGAGCACAGACCTAACAAGCAAACAAGGGCGAATAGTATTCAAAGGGCTGACATATTATAGAAGGTATTAATAAGTCAGGCTAAATGACACATGAGCATTTTGTTTCTTTCTTTGTTTCTACAAATTCACAGCTAAATACGATGGGATAGAACGGAAAAACGTACCCAAATACTCAGGTTCCCTTCAAAGTTCCATTATCCACGATATGGCATACGTGAAGGGAGACATTCCAAAATCAAATATTCTATTATTTTTCTTCACTTTATGTTCACTCCTTTGCAAGTCAAATATTAATAGTCGAGCATTGTTTCCTGTGCCCCAGTAAACCAAATATCTCCCTGTGTACATCAGAAAGTTCATGTAAACTTGCAGAGCAGCATCCACATTCAAAGGCACACAAACATGTGAATTTATGACCGAATTTATAAGCTGGAGCATGCTTTTATTTTCCTGAGGTTTATATTCAACAAAGTACAACATAAAATAGGAAGGCATGATAGTTGAACAAGAAAAATAATTCATAAGAGGGCACAGAAATAAATAATGTAGCGGGTGGTGAGATTGTTTTCTGGAAACTTGGTGTTCGGCTGCTAGTCAAGCTGATTGAATATTTATAGAAATGTATGACTAATGACAGAGACAATGCAGTACACACAAAGAGTTTGATGATGGCTTTTGGGCATATGAGGCATCAGAGAATTGTGTTTGTAGGGGATACATGTACACACCATCAGAGAGCCAAACATACACAAACGCATGCACAATAAACACACACCCTGCTGACAGTTACAGTCTTTTATGGGTTTTAAAACTTGATTTCAAGGATATAAATTAACTTGTCCAAAACAAAATTATTGCCAAGTGAAAAGTTTCAAACTTCCACGAGCATAAGATGTTGCCTCGAGGCAAGATCATTCACTTTGGCCACAGGTCCCCCAGACAACATGAAAAGAGTGAAGGGGAAATTCAGGCCCGTGCATTTCGAGAGGAAAATGAAAGATTTGGCAGTTTTTCATCAACAGGCCAAGGAGCTCCCATGATGCCGAGCAATATCACACAGGCATCACAAAGTCACACACTGAAACCTTTGCTTAGATGTTCCTCTCCCCGCCGAAGGCAAGATATGTAAACATATTTGGCAGTGTTAATCTTGACAACTGTTTAACATGGATGTATTAGGCCTGTATGATGTTGAGCCTACACTGTTGAAAACCCCATGCATAATTCTCTGTGAAGTGTAAAAGCTAAAACTCTAAACACTTCTGACAGATCCCAGCAGGTAAAAGTTTGGAGAGCTTTGGGATATGGATTTTAGCTGCTTCATTGAAGGTGGTGAAACGTTTCCTGACTGTATCATAACGCAACCTCCATCAAAGTCCCCCTCCTACAGATGTGGCACAATCCTCTGATATTCTGAAATCATCATTAATGAAACACATGATCCTGAGCTTTTTATCAATGGAGACCAGCCCCCTTCATTATCAAGAGCTGTGCAAATTTTATGACTTGTGGACTTTGAATTTAATATAGATTGAACACACTTATGAGTTATCGTGTAATCCATGATTCACTGGCAAGATATTATTAATGGCCACATCAATTAGATGCCACGTAAAAGGGTTCTGAAACACTGGCACACAAGTTACTGTGCATGAAAATGACCAACAACATTTCCCTATTAAACTCTATCAAGATGAAAACCTGTAGTCTGGTTTTAGTGGCAGGTTTTCAACAGGAATTGCCATTCTAACCTGCAGTAGCACAACAGAGCGTGGTCATTTCAATGGATTTTAAGGTATTGCAATTGAGAAAATGCAGATGTGTGTAGGATGGGAGGGTCTTTTACGGGTGGCTTAGGGGTCCAGGTCTTCCATTTTCAAAGGAACACGAGATACAAGGGGCATAAGATATAATTTTCTCACTGATAATTTTGATTTTCAAACCGTTTTGATGAGATTGGTTCTTAGAATCCATTGCCGGCGCGATGTCGCTGTGCCGCGCTGAGATATGGTGACAGAAAATTACATTTTCCTTTAAATGGCATCATACCTGTGAAAAAAAATAAAGTAGAGAATCTCACCTGTTCTTTGAACTACTGGGTCCCTGGGTCACACACAAGCAGGAGTTCAGCGCAGACAGACATTCCTATCCTCAAATGGATTTGATAAAATCAAGCAAAGAGAAAATGAAATCTCAAAGTCAATCAAAATAGAGTGAGGAGTGATGGAGACTGCCTTACTTTTGTAGAGGACTTGCCTGACTGTCCACTTAACTTTTTCATCAAAAGGTGTTTTCCTCCAGCCGCTGCTAATTTGTAATGTCAGTCAACGGCCTCGCAATCCTCCTCACAGATTCAGCACACGCGCGGAGAAAATGTTATGACTGTCCGACTGGCCTGACATGTCAAAACGCTGCCTTTAAAATGCCTTCACGTGAGCAAATGGACCAAACCTAATACAAACAAGTGGATTTTTCATAAATGATGATACCTGAAAACCTTTTCAAAGAAGGTTTTCTGTCACGTTAAAGAGCATACCACACAAGCAGGATAATACCAACACTGAATATAAACTCACTAAAAGCAACCAGGAGATTGAAAACATGAAAATCACTTCAGCGAGAATCCTTCCTCTACTACACCAGACGACTTCAAAATAGCTTTTCATGGTATGTAATGCTGCCCTGAGAGTGACTCTGATCACTGAAATGACTTTAAAATCAATACATTCGGGTGCACTAAAAGCTCAAAAAGGCACACACAGCGTCCACTCTCCCTCTCAAACATGCAAATACACTTTGAGACCCTTACACGAGCAAGGTGCAAGGTGATTTTTCATGGGCCTGCTGCTCTTTGCTGCCACTGGTTTCTGCTGTGCGATCCAATGGAAATACTAAATGACCCTAATGATGATACACAAGAATGTAGAGGTAGGTGTTTGACATTCCTCCAGAAGCGCCCGTCTCCTCTGCAGAGCCATCAACGCTGTATCAGTAAAGCCTCATTAGAGCCGGAATCCGACTGTAGAAAGGGAATTTTTGCAACATTAACTTTAACATTGCCAATCCAGTAAATAATATTCTAGTTATGGCCCTGATCACCTGCTAGACAGAATGAGAGCGAGAGTGAGAGAGAGGCAGGAATGGGCTGCTGGAGAGAAGAGAACTCACGTATGTGTTTCGCTCAAAGCTTGTTTTTTTGGTGAATTGAGAGGCAATTTAGGAGAAGTGTACATGAAAGTGCAATGATACTGAGCTAGCCTTTTAGGTTGAATTGTGTAACATTTTTGTCCATTCGAGAAAATTGTGATGTATCGAGGGTCTGTGCCCTAAAATAGTGTTTGTGATTGCAATGGCTGAATAGTTCCGGCAGTCACTTGTTTGGAACTCGTTCTTTCTCTAACAATTGGATAATAATTTGGAACATTTTGTTGGATAAATAAATGTTTTGCGCAGTACATCATTCAGCTTGTAGTCAGATCAGGGTTTCACATGTGCTGTTATCGGTTGGGTCTTCAATAGCAGAAAGTCACTATCACATAGAAACTGATGCATTCTGTTCGTGAACGCATCATGAATAGAGGATTGTTAAGAAATAAATTGTGAAAACTGAGCCCAGAATAATGCGAATTCATATATTACATTTCACAGTGTCTAAGCAACGCGTCTCTTAGCTATAGTGAAAACAACTTTATTATTGTTATTAATGCGTTATGAGTTGCGGCAGTAATATAGTTATTAACAGCAGTGTGCTAATGCTGCAGCCACTTCATTATTACAATAAATAAGTGTTTTGCAGTTTTTCTCTCTGTGTCTCTTCAATGAGCACCAGCTATCATTCTGTTACATCTAGTCAGTACAACAGCCCATACTTGTTTATGTGGGGTTGTTGAACCTGGTCAGTCCAGCAACATCAAAGCAGAAACATCAAAGTGCTGCTCTGTACTTCCCAAAGGTCACCTGGAAGTCCAGTGTAATATCCATAATTTTTCTAAACCCTAATACTACCACAATGAGGGGTTTCACTGAACAACCTGACTGTCAATACATATGCATTTATTTTGCCTTTGTTACAACATGTGTTTGGAAAATTAGTGCAACCCATGTTGTGTTTTTTCCAACATAATAAACATGCAATTCGCATTGTCCAGACTGCCTGAATTTTTCAGTTGCTGTGACTGCATCATCACAGGGTTAGGCAATCAGACCACTTGGTCAAGGTCAGGCAAAGTTTAGGGTCATAGACAAACAAGGAAAATGTCAATGCTGACTGCCAGTATGAGACAAAGCCAGGATGCAGGTGTCAAAGGCAAATGCATACACAGCAACACCAGTACCTGCACCTTCCAGCTACACTTTGACTCTCACATTGTTCCATACATTCATATATGACTGCTAGCTGCATGGCTAAGTGAATTTACTAGGTAACAGCAGCTAGTAGCCACAGCAGAGAGTATGGTGAACAGTTGGCAGTTACTCTGGTGATGTGCTGCTCCCATTTGTTTGGAGTGACCTTTGACTGGTTCTTTAGGTGACTAGTTCTTACTCATTGTACAATGCCTCTGTGCTACTACTTTGACATTTACTGCAGCTGTTGTTACTTGTACTAATAATAATAAAACAGGACATCACTTCACGTATTTGACTCCAAACGCTGCCTTTACCGTAAAGTTATCTTTGGGACAAGGTCATTGGGGTTTCTAATGAGTTTTTAATTTCAGCAGTCAACAAATTCTCAATATACATGCTGTGCTCTTATTTTATCCTTGTCTGAATCAATATTGTAGAGAGGCAATTATAGATATTATTTCAAGACATCCTGCAACCAGACAGCAAATCCATGGGTCAAAATACAGTAGGCTAAGGAATTACTTGCTGGGACAAAATACAGGCAAGTAAGCCTTGTCTGTAGCGAGCACGCCTGGACCTAAAAGCTTAAAATAGAGCCAGAAGTTATTTATTTTATCTTCCAAAAGGTGCCCTCCTGTCCCTCCTTCTCCTCCCTGTTTGTCTCTCCCTCTTTTTCCTTTCTATCTCTCCTTCGATCTATGTGCTGAGTTGGCTAAAGTGGAGTTAACGAGGATAAGTGGACCACACATGGGCGAAATAGTTCAATAAAGAAAGCTAGAGCAGATGTTAATGATTATGGATTTAAAAGGATGGGGTAGAATACATAATCACTCCTCACCTGGATCTACAGCTTCACTACGGACCTTTACCTCCACCATGAAAGTTTAAAAAAAGGGGGGGGAAAAACAATTTAATTCACTGTTTTAAAGTATTTTCTGAAAACAGGCTCGCTGAGTATCATCAAACAGCTTAGCAGTTTAGAGTTTCCCTTCTGGTGAGCTTCATAGTATCTTCTGTTGTGCTATAAGAAAATGTTCCAAGCAATCCACAAACTTTCATCACTTTATATTTGGTGACATTTTTTTTTTTTTTCCTCCAATCTCGGTGCCAGCACATTATAGAATACTATCAGTTCCACTACCTTGCCTCATATTAATTTTTCCCCTGGTTGGTTTTATATCCTTTCTCTCACCCCTAACTCTTAACTCTCCCACATTAAGGCTGCATACCAATCATTCCAGTTTTAATACCCCACAGAGATTAGCAGGTACAATATTATGGAAGACATCCACAGCACTGTAGTACAATGGCCAGCAAAATATCCAAACCTGCTTATACAATTTCTAATAGGTAAAATGATTAAATAATTGTACCATATCACTTGAAGATTTGTGCAATTATGCAATCTTATGACTACAATGTAATGTGCCTTTAAGTGTTGGTAAAGGCAAGACATACAGTTGAAAACATAAATAATAATAATAATGTATTTTGGAAGTTTATACTTTAAGGGGCGGAGCAAAAGAATCACAGAGGTCCAACCTTTCCACCGTCGAGCTACTCATTAAGTAACAAAACAGGTCATTGATTTTACAGCTTTGTCCAGGGATTTTATGGGACATAAGTGACTCTCATAAGATTTCACTATGCATCATTAAATCAGAGCTGTAGATGATCCCCCAAACATTTCCCCCTCTGTAATGACAATGAGCTGAAGTCCTCAACATTACCCCCAAAGAGGTGCAGGGTATAGATAGCGCTGAAAGGACTATTCAAGGTCAGGGTGGTGTTTTCGATTCCTGAGCGCACCCACTATTTGCAAGGATTGCTGGTGTGTCACTGGATACTGGAATAAAGATAATTTCTAATACTGAATAACTTAATGGTTTTATCATAATAACGGTTTCTTTTTCAGTGTAAAACAACTAAATGTGGTAATTCAGCTATATCTGGTCCAGTGAAGAATGAGACACACGTGCTACCCCCTTTTTAAAATTAATTTCATAATACATGAAAAGGCTTTTAAAGTCTTGCATAACTTAATGGATGACCTTCTTATGAGACAGTTGCAGTGAAGTGCAAAATTGTTGCTTGATCCTTAAGAGTGCTGGTAGACATGCAAATGGTGCCATCTGTCCACTTTGGAATTAATATCCTATTATGGGAACAAAATTAGACTTCACAATATTGATGAGGTGCTCTATATCTGCCATCATGATTTCACCATTTTTCACTACATATGATGGTTTTCATTTAACCTGCGTTGAAATATTATTTAAATGTTTACCTTTATAATCCTTAATGCACTTTTTCAACAATCACATTATTAGCCTTTTTTCTTTGCAGCAATTAAGTATTTTTAGTTTTGAACGCAGCTAAACACATATGTGGCCGAGTTGTTGGAGGTGTTGATATGTTGGTGAAGTCGTTGGACTGCTGGTCTCATGACTGAGGCGCTAGTGCCTGGAATGTGCAAAATGAGTAAAGCTGTCTTCTCCTCAAGGACAAACATTGCGGCTGTACATTTGAGGTAAACAAGTTTAGTTCATTTTGCTCTCCCTGCAAAAGTTCACTAAAGAAAACAAGAAAATAAAAGCTGAATCCAGATGCTTTCTTTCATTTCTTCTGCTCCTCTCCCTCACTGACTTTGGACCATCAAGTGATACTTCTGAAACTGGGGCAGATTAGGCAACTGTATCACATGAGCTTTTTGCAAGGGAAATGTATGAAACTTACCGTACCAGTGCATGCACAGAGACAGATATGGGTTGATTGCTGAAGTTGTTAGAGGACATTTACAGTAATGAGGTGAAACATTGCATGAAAGCCACACTGAGGCCAGAGAAAGAAGTGAGACACCTCAACCTGTGTGATCTCTACACTTGCCTTGAGTGGAAACTTAGATGTGTCTTTCAAGGTTATTTTATTTTCGGCATCTTTCGTCTCTGTCTGAAGGAGAGGTCCAACCTGAAGTCCCCCTACAGTTGAGTTTTTTGCAAAAAATTTATTAGCAGACACAAATATTTTCAATCTAAAAATGAAAGCTAACCCTGGTAAAGAATTTGATATGTTATTTAAGCTGTGAAAAATCTAGGTGTAATTTAATTCTTATTTTATGTCCTGCACTGAGTGGAGCTTTGTTTTATTAGCTTGTCTACTGTCTTAACTGGATTATGTTTGAAAGCAGAGTGACTTCACATTTAAGGCATTCAAGGTTCCCTGTGGAGCTTTTCCCCATTATTGGTCCTGTGGAGGAACATTTTCTTAAGCGGGTACTGCGGTGTTTTGACAAGCAGTGTTTTGGGCACGACCACAAGGCAGCATGTCCGCATGCATGAGTATGGGAAAAGTCATGATACATTTCTACTACATAGTTGGAAAAAATTGGAAAACATGAACAGTGAAGATTTTGCCTGATAAAAAGTAACTGGGGTGCGTTCCACCAAAACCTATTTTGGTGCAAAATAGCTGAAAATGAAGATAATTCTATGGACATAAAGCTGGGTTCATGCATACCAGTCTAGAGCGGGTTCATTCTACTGCATGGGGTTCAGAACAAGCACACATTGGATTGGGACTAAAAACTTGGACCGTGATTTCTTGAAGACTAACACACGAATGTATGATGTAACCACATAGAGCCTAACTCTCAGAGAGGTGCCAGAGAGAATTAAAACATTTCAAGAAACAACTGGCACCCCAATTACCAAACCACCAGGCTGATGTGACGACTCGAACTTTTACACAATAAGTCAATTTTGGAGGTTGTGATGGACATAAAATATGCAAGTCTATTGTAAAATAGCAGGAAATTGGTTTTAAATGGCCAACATGTCTCTAAGGTAGGAACCTCAGAATCCCCTTCTAAGGCGATGCACTTTTTGACCTCATTAAAATTTCGGTTCAGCCTTGCTGACACACAGAGGGGGGTTGGCGACACAGGCAGACATGAAAATGGATCTGAAAACACGATCAAGCAAGCAACATAGAGTTATCTTTGCAGCAGCTGGGATAAAATTGCATCTGTAAATAGGCTGTGTTTGTGATGAAGTCCTTGCCCAGATACTCAGTGTGACCCAGAGGGGACATAAACGAGATGAGGAAATACTGTTAGGCTTGCTGTGCCTCACAACTGCTTGGTACAATAAGGGTAACAAGCGGACTAAAAGTAAAGAATGCAGTAGTAAAGCCATTTTAGCCCGACACATTCACTTGATTGTTTGCATTTATCAAGACTACAGTGTATGAAAAAGATAAAAAACAGACAACACTGTAATAAAAATACAGGATTGAATATGTATTTTATTTTAACACATATATAACTGCTAATACTTTGTCTGGCAAATATAAATGAATAGACATGTTTACATTTTAGATCTTTTTACACTTCTGGCCATCTTAACTTCCCAAATCACTGCCTTCATTGTTGTTGAGTTGGACAGCACACGCAGCGGAAGGCCTTATTCCAATAAAAATGCTTGGTTATCCACTGGCGGTTTATTAATTATTTCCCTGCTTTTGTCAATTACTTTGATTTGGGCCTGTGCTTGATGAGGTGCTCTCTTGTCCAAAGGGATTACATGTCTGGCTGGTGTTGCCAGTGGCTACACTGGTGTGGTAGGAGTGGCAGCGCAGTTTTTCACTGTAACTGGGAGATAGCATCTAAATGTTTGTCAGATCCATTGCCCACTGTTTAGAGCCGCCATTACTTTTATTCTGTCAGGATTGTCACTTCAGATGGGGAACTGCATCAGCTCACTGTTGTCCCCTGAAGCAGAATGAGTACAGGAGGCTGTGTTCTCCTCAAAGATACAGCTTTCCACTTGTGAAGCAGCCAGGCCTTCAGCTGGGGACTCTGGGTAATGTATCTCAGAGCTGGATTCATTTAGAATTATGGATCTTGTTTGATAGTGAAAGATTTATGATTTGTGACTTTAAGTGCTTAAAATGAGTAAATGGCTTTTCAAGTTTCTTGGACAGCATGCATCTGAGTGTTGCAGAAAATAAATGGAAATAAACACTTGGATGCACCTGTTTCCTTGATACAGCTTGATGTAAATGATATTCATAAGACTGAATATAATTTTTCTCCACAAACTGTAGAGTTACATGTGCCTCTGACACCTGATCAACAAGTTCACTCAATTAACAAGACCAGTTGGTATGCCAGCACTTCCTCCTGCTTTTTATGTACGTGAGAGTTCAAGTCAATTATGTTGTTTAACTGGCTGTCACACAGCACTGTTGCAAGTTTTTTTCCTTTTTTTTCCCCCCTCATTCAAGTCTCGAATGAATGTGAAGGATATGTCATGGAGGTTTATCAATGACACACATCCACCCACACGGATGCCAGAAATATGTGCTGCCCTCTCACGAAATGCAAATGGATGTCAGGCAACACACAAAAAAATAAAGAGTTAACTTGTTTAACTCAAAATAACCCCTTCCACATACGCTCCCTTCCAGTTGGCCGTCTTGATTTAATGCTTGACCTGCTTGATCTTATTGCTAATGCAACAGTGTGCTACAACTTTGTATTTTTTTAATGTACTTGTAATGTTCAATGTAAATTGTAATGTTCATAGAAAAGGGTTCTGGTTAATTGAATGCCAAATAGAACTGAATTTATGATGAGGAAATGAAAAACATATTTTTTACCAATGCTTTTTGATTTATTTTCAGCATTTTAGCACATATAACACAATCCACTGATTGACCTGATGTAATATGGAACATGAGATGAAACAAGACCCTTTCTTTGGTTCACACAATTTCCAGCACATACATACTGAAGTTTGAAATTATTTATTTTACTTTTTTTCATTTCATGAATCAGATGTTGCCTTTCTTATCTTTCTGTGTTATTATTTGTTGAAATAGTGGCTAATGAACGAGTCTCATGTCCTCAGTAGACATATTTCATTTATGCAGTAGTTTTGGGCCGTTTATGTGGCTTTTACTTGCCAGTCTATGTACTTGCATAGCTACTGTACTCTAAATTAACTTAGCCTGCTTGGTTGTCATCAATGGTTTAAGAGCCCACTCATAAAAATGATTTATTTTCAGAGCCAGCATAAAAATCCATGGCAGTAAACTAATAATATTGAACATTGTTTGAAAGAAAAAGAAGGAGAGATGGCGAGATCAGGAGAGAAAGAGGGAGATGAAACTTTAACAGTCCCTGGGGGGAAATAGAGGCATTCTGGGAAGAAAAAGACAGGAGGGTCAAATAGAAAATAAACCCTAAGATATACAGCTGAAAATGTCAACATCTCAAATAGTGGAAGGGATTTCTCTCGTGTATCACTTAGCATCTTTTAAACTAAATACACGTCAACTATTAATAGTTACTTAAACGTTAGTATGCTGCCACAGCGGCTGCTTGATCCATCCAACCCACCAGCCCCTCACTTCTATTTAACACAAATACATCTAGAAAATCTCTCATTAAGGCGAAATCATGTTAATTTGATTTTTGTGTAAAGTTGTAGATCTGCAAAACTATGACTCATAATCCGTTTCGTGACATGCACTTTTAACAGTTATACAGGCTGAACGTGTGACAGCAATGCTAATTAATGTAACGCTGTTTCTGAGCAGCAAGCGAAGGCACCAAACTTAGTCCACTCCCTCAACTTTGTTACAATCCAAGAATCATGTCGCTTTGACAAAAATCAAACCAGACTTGATGTTGGCTTAATTAGCTGTGTGGCACAGTTTCTCAGTGAAGCAATATTTCACTGAACCTGAATGATGCTGCAGCCTCATGAGTGCCTGAAGAACAACCTGCTGAAACATCTCCTCATCCCAGACGTTTGTGAATAAATAGACGCAGATAGGAAATCAAAGACAGAATACATCATGTCACTTGAAGCTGGAAATGGTAGTGTTGGAGAAACCAGACAGTGAGACAGATTCTGAAGTATTTCAGCAAATGGAACAAAAAAGGCTTCTAAAATACACAAAATACATACCTCCTCTATCTTTAAAAAATAAATGGAAAGAATTTACTGGGTTTTAGTTGGTGTCCAACAAGTTTGACAGATTCATCAGCATTTCACAAAATGATGTGCTCAAGTCCTATTTCACGCAGGCTCGCCCTCAACTGCACTGCATCATAAGATAGAGCTAATGCCTCAACGACCACAGGCGTTTTTACAGCATAGACATGGAAAGAGGCAAAAGGGTCCCACACTGCTCAACCTGCAGTTTAAAGACTGTGACATCACACCGCTACTACTCTAATCTACTGGCGCCATAGTAATACATCTAGACTGGTAGAGAAATACATAATGCCCGATAGCTGCCCTCAGTAACCTGCAGCGACTTTTGAGAGTTGAAGGAAGTTAGCGGGGCACCGACATGCACAGATCACGTCGATTACATGAACCTCAGATGAGGTCATCCTCAACTTGGGTTAAATGTCTCCATGTTGTGTTGCTCTGGATGAAAATTGCCTACATTGTGGGGTTGCAGCAGTCCTGAGGAAAAAAAATCACACTGATTGACTGCATAAGTACAGTAGGTGGCCAAGCCTGTAGAGTGCATAGCCTGCCTGGACAAATCCACAGTGTGATATACCGTGTATTTCTGTTCAGCTGGAGCCTTGGTCACAAGCTTTGCAGCCCATTTCTGCACTGGTCTGAGATTTATTTCAGTGAGGACTGCCAACAGCAAATGAGAGCCCAGATTAGAATGAAGTGACCCAGAAATGTTAAGTCACAATTCTAATCATGATTACATTAAAAGGGAGAACAATTTGGAAACTCCTTCCCTAAAACTCGTAAACTATGCATTTAAAAGCAGCACTATAACCTTCGTTCCTCTGTGTTTGCTCCCTTATACTTCTACTGAAATGTGCACATTTGACTGGGCCTCTTTAGCCAAAGCTTAGCCTAAATTCCATATTCATTTTGAAGTGCATACTAATATATGCTTATTCATGTTGGATCAGGCGCACTCCTGCTAGACAGTCAACAGTCACAGCAGGATCATCAGTGACAGGTACAGACAGCAGAAACAGCTCATTTTCTGGTGCGAGCATATTTAAGACAACAACAAATCTCACAGTGATTCTCTGTGAAATGTCTCATTGTGTGTGATGCAATGCATTTCAAAACTGGTTAAGATTTATAGGTTTTGTCGTGTACCTCTAGTCTTAGGTGAGTCATATGAGGCTGAAATGCAGATTATCTCTGTGGGAACAGAAGACATGCAATACGCATGTGCACAATAAGGCAGTAGAAGGGTTCTCTGTGTGCCCTCTTTGCTCCACTGAGCTGAGTCCAATTTGCCCTTCTTTGAATATTTGCTGTGGGAATGCTGCTGGTGCTGCTGCCCCCCACCCCACGCCCCCCTGTATAGAGAGGTGAGTACACCTTTCACCTTTGATTGGCAGCAGCGATGGCTGAACTGCGATTGAAATTCCCATCCTTAGAACCCACCTGCTGGCACGGCTTTCCTGATTGCCCGGTGGTAATTGACACATCCTTTTGTTAATTATCAAGGTGATGTGACACATGTACTCATAGAGATCAGTGAATCTGCATTGCAGACACATTCCCTGCTCAGCGTGTCAGCAAGGTGTCCTTCTGAAGCAAGCCCCTGTCTCAGGTGATTAAAGATCCTGTCATGTTACATCTTCCAGGGCCAATAATTAAAACTGAAACATAAAGCAGGGTCTAATGAACTGCAGCTTGATGATCATTTCATCAATACATACATAGCATTCAGGACTATTTTTGTCCCTGAGTTAATGCCTTGCTTGCATTTACCAGATATGTCAATTACTGTATGGGGCAAATAAGTCATCAAGAGCAAGTATCTTAATTGTACTGGAGACCTGGCTGCAACTGTGTGTGCTTGTAATCAGGTATATTATCACATGAATTTCAATGAGTTTACACTGGTGTAAGTATCGGAAAAAAAAAAAAGAAAAAGGTGATTTCAATTTTGATTGAGAGCTAAAATATGTTGTTGTTTACACATCAAATCAGCATAAATTTGAGAGCAGATTTTTTTAGAAGGTGTTATGATTCGAAGTGTGTGTATATATATGTGTGTGTGTGTGTGTGTGTGTGTGTGTGTGTGTGTGTGTGTGTGTGTGTGTGTGTGCGCGTGCGTGCGTGCGTGTGTGTGCATATATATAGAAAGAAAGAGAGAGAGAGAGAGAGAGAGAACCCCAGCCCTTGTGGCTGTGTTGTCCAGAGTTCAGTTTATTCATCCAAAACAACATGTATTTTGCAGTGCTCACATCCTTGTCATCCAGCACTTATTAAAATATAGCAGAAGCATAAGAATCATGAAGGCGATGCTTTGATTATTAACATTGTGTTACATAACCCTGAAAATACTTTCATTTTAGGTTTTAGTGGCTCCGTACAAATGAACTTGTGTCAATGCAATGAAATGATTCGTTCTGCAAAGGTGTCATTGTTTTTACCTTTGAGGGTTTGCTCAGCAGCTTGTGGCACATTACAAAGATGAAACATTTTCTGGGCTACCATTTACGTGCGCTGTTTAATGGCTTGCTTGTCATCAAAATGGAATTTTATTAATTTGAAAGTCAAGGCCACTCTTAGCAGTAATGACACTGTCAAATTGATGCCTGAGTGGCAGTCCTTCACAGCTCAAAATATAGATTTTCATGTTTTGTTAAGTGAGAAATGCTAATGATTTGACAATGGTGAAATAAATGCAATATTATGCTAAATATTTCATTCAGTGAGAGAGAGCAAAACACAAAACTCCTCATACCTAATCACTTTCAATCCTGGCTGCAGCATCAATGCACTGTCCCCAACCAGTCCATTATATTTGCTATTGTCTCTCATTCCGCATTTAAAGTTGGGCTGACATGTTTAATTCAATGGAAGTCATTATGTGATAATAAGGTGCTGGAGAGTGGACTGGTTGACTGGTGGCTCTGCTGGTGTCAGACAGAATGAGTTCTTTTCCTAATTAAGATCATTTTGTTCCCATGTTCCATCATATTGTTGTGGAGTATTAACGCTTCTGTATAAGAAGGTCACAGCCTGCTCTACACACACCATGGCTCATATTTTAGGGCATCATCGAGCCTCAGGCACGAAGCTAAACGCCAACCTGGATGAGCGTGTCCGTTCCACTAATGATGGCAAGTCACATGAATTTTCATCTTAGTCCTCATATCTCCATGTATTTCCTATTAAAGGACCAGTCTGTGCACTGGATGCAAAAAGAAGCGTAACCAGCAACAGCCACAGTGACATTAATCACATATATCCAGTGACAGATTCAGTGGTTGACAATAATTGTTAGCTAAAAGGAGTCTGATACATTAATTCAATCCTGAAATATGGCAGAAGAAAAGTGTTTTATGATGATGCAAGAACAGTGATGAGCTTATATTCTGGGTAAAGCTCTTAGGGATATCAGCAAGACTAGTGGCTTAGACACAGTCAGAACAATGTATTTATTCATGAGTGACTGATAACAGTATTACATTTACAAATTTTATTGTAAATTTGGAAGGGATTAATTGTAATAGAGAGGGACAAGTTGCTAAGTTGTACAATATCTCCTCTTATTCGTGGTGATCCACCAATTCAAAACTCTGTGTTCTGTTTGCACAGCTCAAAACACCACAGAATGGAAGCCAAATGGAGCAGGCAAACAAAAAAGAAAAACGGGAGTCTGTATAGTTGGTTGGCTCCGGTGTGTATGCTCTGCAGCTAACATGGCGGCATGGCAAGGGGGGAAAAGATAAGTGCTGTGGTGTTTTCACACGGCTGAGGGCTGTGAGAGGGCTCAGGAGTGATATGTGGTGACAGCGCAGTGCCACACTGTTGACACAGCTTGCATCTCCTGGGTACTGAGGGCTGGATCGCCCCAGGCTTGATTATTTACAGGCCTGCGTGCCCTCACAAAATGTTCTGTGAGGACACCCCGAGAAACCCTTCTTTGCAAGGCCTTTTAATTGGATCAGAGCTATCATTTATTAATGGGACCGACTATATGCAAGTCTAGTTTTTTCATGCCCCATGATTATTAATGGCTGCTGGATCAAAAGACTGATATGACCTGTACGATACTCTATGTCAGCCTGAAAGAGGAATATATTTCCATCATCAAATTGCAGGGGGTAGAAGGGAGAATCTGCTGTTCACACAGGCAGGGAAAGCTCAGGATTTTTGGAGTATGTTGACCCTGTAAGACGTGCATGGTAATTTCAGTGAAATCCCGTAAAATATTGACTTGCATTGACTTGCATCATACAGTGAGTTTGAATGGAGGGTTAGAGGGATGTTCATCTATACTGAAGGCTCAATACAGTCAGCCTACTCCCAAGATCTTTGGGAAAAAGATTGTTTCAAAGAGCGATTGTTTGAATTGCTCTGAGAAAATCCACTGTGAAAGACAATAGTGCGCAAGTCATTTGCATCTGACATGCTTTCAATTGCATGACAACAACTCGTCAAGGCTCATAAGGTGAGTGTATGTACTCATTCTCACCATTTCAGTTGATTATGTCTTTTTGTCTTTGAGGTCATCTCTTGTTTTGGAGAACAAAACCTAATCAGAATGAGTAATAATAATATTAAGTATGGGGAAAATATGCTTGTACCACTGACAACTGAGGCACATTGGACTACACTTAATCAATCAGACACGTACCTTTTCTAGTACTCAATCTCCCCTAAACTACTGGCAGCTTCCTGACATATTCCTCTGTGACGTTGTCACTCATTTTCACTGCTTCAGAGTCTCGAAAAGTGAGAGCACACATGAAACATTTAATGCTTAATGTGAGCAAACAGAATAAAGAAAATAAAATCCTTGCTTTGAACATCAGTTCTCTTACGGAGATTCACTAACACATCTGTATCACTGTGAAACAGGATATGTTGAACAGCCTTCCACCAGTATCCTGTAAGCCACATGTTTCAGGCTCGTCATTGTCACTCAGCGAAGCCAAATGAGATATGACATTCTCTTGACTGCTTACTTCTCCAAATTAATTATTTATAACCTGTGTGGAAAAGTGTGTCAGAGTAGAATTTAATTGTCAACATCTCATTATGCTAAAGGGCATTTTCTTGTCACTCACTGGACTAAATTGTCTGAGCATCCTCCTCAGAAAAATCATCGACAGTAGAATATTTCATATTGCAAAAAAAATACAAGGACAAGGTTTTATTTTGTATTTGCACACAGGAGGAATTAGCTCAATGGAAAAAAAAGCTGCCTTACAGTATGTGCAGTTTACAGTATATACAGAGGCTGGCTATTGACCAAGCCTTTTCAGTTGGGATAGAAATGCATCATTGTCAAACAGGGACCAACAAGGCGACAGCTTCCAGCTATGTGCTGTCCCTATTAGTTAAAAATGAAGAGTGCATTGAGACTGCCACTAGCCCTCTTTAGAATGCCACTGAGGATGATAAGACCATACGTCAATCACTTTTATGAAAGATGCATCAGGGTGACAGTCACAACTTAAAAAGGAAAATGCAAGCACTCATCTTTGAAAACCCCTTTTTGTAACCTGCGCCGTGCCAAGGTATTACCGTCTACTCGTCACAGTAAAGGTGCATTAGCATATTTTTGCACTTCTGTCCCGGAGCTAACCTTTTTGTGACCAAACACAAGCCTGGCACGAACACATGTTTATATGTCCCTTACAGTTCTGGATAAGCCTCTTTTTTTGTAGCAAAGCTTGAAAGATTCTTTGAACCCTAAAGTTCAACATGATTGTTTGATGTGACAGATGTGAGAATAGGAGTGGGTGGACTTGACTGATGTTGAGCTCTCAGCACTGTGCTATGATTGAGACTGGAATTACAGCTGTTGTGAAGAAAGCACCCTTGCTGACTTTTGACTGATGGGCTTTGTGTGTATATGTGTGTGTATATGTGTGTGTGTGTGTGTGTGTGTGTGTGTGTGTGTGTGTGTGTGTGTGTGTGTGTGTGTGTGTGTGTGTGTGTGTGTGTGTGTGTGTGTCTATCTGGGCACGAGCACCACTTCATGCATGAACAGTATGTATGCAAATGTGTGTGTTTGTTCTACTTAGCTAAATGGCCTGTATGCACAGTGTATGTACGGCACGAAACCTGTTCTTTTAGAAATTAATACAACGTCAGAAGTGTCGATGACTAACGTTTTTTGAAGGCTTTTTGAAAATGTGCTGCCATTACATTTTCATGTTTCCACAAGGGTGCTGTGTTGAGTGACGAGTTGAAAGAATCAAGAGGACATCATTAATACACAATGACTGCAGGTCCTCCATGTAGCCTTAATGTGCTAATGAGTTCAAACATGCAGTTTAACAGAAGACTGTCAATCAAGCCTTTGGCATTTTGGCATCTGACAGTTGGATCATGTGCTCCTCTGAGGGACACGAGCAGTTTGCCCACATTACACTTTGCTTTCTCACAGATTGCTGTGGTGAGCCCCAGAAGGAAAGCTTGTATTTTATGTTAAAATTAACAGCCATTGAAGTGTGTGTTAATGTAAATTGCCATTTGTTTTCAGCAGTTTTGTCTACTCTGTTGACCACCACACTGTATCATTGATATCCAGTCCGACTGTGCCCAGCCATTATCACCACTATGTGAAATGAGGTGTTTTTCTCCCTCTGATCTGCAGTAATATCCTCAACTCACACCAGCCAAGATGTTGTCTGCAATGAACATCATTTCTGTTACCTTCGGAAATGAAATAAACAGAGTTTGAGTTCCAAAATACACTCAACTAGTGGTATTTTTAGCGTCAAGACTTAAATTAATGAAGAGCTCTCTTCAAAACTTCAAAAAGGGGTAAATATTTAAAATAGTTTCCTCACATCAAACAACAACAGCGATTTATGTGCAAAGATTTCACCAAGATTGTACATTTTAATGAAAAATATTTCACTCTCTGCTGAAGAGATACAAAGGTGTGAGATGAAGGGCTTGATGACATTTGCATATGAAAGTTAGACTTTAATAATTACATTTTGAGAAATATTTTCAATTTAATGCATAAAATTAAGGAAATGGCTGATCAGTCCCTGAATCTGTCTTAGATTTAACAATGTCTGGCAGCAGCAAGCAGCAAACAGCAAACAGTGGCCTGAAGTACTTTGTGCTCTCTATTAGCTATTCATATCATACACTGTTGTTTTCAGGATAAGCTGGGCTGCTTAGAAATACCATTAACTGAAATGTTAGTGGTTCTAAAACCTTTTTTTTTTTTTTTTTTTTTCTCACTGATTTTCAACATGGAGCAAATCCCTGGTTATAAATTAATGCATTTTGTACCTTTTAAGAAAAAAAAATAAAAAATCTGCTGCTAGTAGTTAGCACAAAAACCTAATATTTTTGGATATTGTCACTCCTGTTTCTTCTTTTCATATTCAAGATAAGTGTGTTCTGAGCTTTAGCACTGCAGTTCCCATTATGCTTTGGGTAATGGGTAGTGGCACTTTAGAACACCCACTAATGATACATTTTGTTCCAGTATATGAAGTGTTGACCACATCATGAAAATATAATGTAAATCAAATGATGATTGTCACAAAAGACTTATTTTTTGTCGCCTGTAGGAAGCATAATGACTACGACTCCTACTTCACATGTCGTTGTCCTTAGGCCCAGACTTATCAAACATGACGTTTGGGACAAATTTTTGTGGCAGAACATCAAAATTCAAAAGTTCAGAAGCTTAACAAGTTTTCATTGTTGAGGTCTTTCCGGGGAAATTTGAAATGGCTGACTGCCTGTTGGGTCATGTCACTGAAAGAGTTTTCAACTTCCTGTTTAATTTACACAAAATTTGTCACCAACACAATGCCATTCGGTGAAAACTTAAGCTTCACAATAAAGCATTGTGAAGGTCTTCAGGTCTTTCTGCCCAGATTTGAGGTGGACCTGGTCAACCTGCTAGCAGGAGCGCATAAAAGTACAAAACATGTTATTCCCTGTTGCCAGTAGGTGGCGTCTTGACTACGACTGAATGTTGGCATGTAGATGTAGAAGTTTGCTGCAGACGTCACCATGTACACGTGAGTTACAGCGACCTGTTTCATGGTGAAACATTGAAATTTGACGCCACACCACAGCCACGCCATTCAGCAAAAATCTAAGCTTTCTCACAACTTTTCATTGAGAGGGTCTTAACGTTGCACAGACCCAATTTGAAGTTGGTGTCATTAATTCTCCAGGAAGAGTTTGTTTAAGTGCATTACTGGTAAATGGCAAAACTGCTCAGAAACTGCAGAGTTAATTCAAAATGGCTGACTTCCTGTTAGGTTTAGGGTATGCCTCTCGCTGGCCTTTTTCTAAGTTTAGACATGATAAATCTATAGATGAATGTACCACAAGGGCTTCTTTGTTGAAATTTGGTAGAGGGTGTTATCGAGCCATTTTGGCACATTGATGCCTAGGACCCATAAAAATAGATAATTTCACTACTTCTAATGCATGTGCAAAGTTTGGTAAGTATTCAAGCAGCTTAAGCCCCTCAGGAATGTGACTGGCTTAGGCATAGAAAGAAAGAATAATGATTGCTTGCATTACAAAAGGGTCCTCTCACCAGTTGGTTTTGGCCCTCAACAGGACCTCTTTCACGTGTGTCGTAAGAGACCCTTGAGGATTCTTCATTGCTACAAGTACAATGGGGTGTTATTGATAAATAACTGTAAGTAATTGTAACTGTAACTGTACTGCATCTGAGTATTTCCGAGCATTATGCCTCCAATCTTGTCACTGCATTCAAAACAGGAGAAAAGCTTACATTAAACAAAACCTTGAGAAACACACAGTCCTGAAAACACATTGTCATTTGAAAAGATGCATCCACACATCGAACTCATACAGTTTCTTTTTCATAATTCACTCATACTGTACTGACAATAAGATTCCACTGAGTCAGTTTTCAACAATTGGCTTTACTTTATCTCTGTCATTTTCCACAGTTGAGGTGAGAAATGAGAAGGCTTCAAAGAAAGATTGGCCAGGCGGCTAGTTATCTTGAGCCTACGGAAACAAAGACAAGGAGCGCGACAGCACCTCAATACTTTCCCTTGTCACAAGGGCCTCAAGAAAGTGACTGAAATTTTATTTTTGGAGTCACTAACTTTTGACTTGTCAGATTCTTGCAACCTGTCATCATTTCAAATGTGTCTGTGGGCCTCTGCTGCTACCTTAAAACTCTGACTCGAGTCCTGTATAATTTCCCCATCTTCCCAGCTCCCTCTGTGCTAAATTGCATTGGAAGATGGATTTTTGGCATCTGAGCCTGTCAGGTCTCAGCCATGGAAGACTTTATGCACTAGTACACCCGCTATGAAAGTGATTCTGGAGGGATGGAGGGTATAAGAGTGGTGAGTCAAGTACTGACACTCCAGCAGGTCTTTGGGCATTTTTCTGGCTGTGATTGTATGTATTTAACAATAATGTCGATGCTGTAGATCTCCCCTTTTCCCTCTTCTCATCTTCCCTTTCTCTTTTTCGCTGTCTCTCCAAATCTATTTCTCTTGCATTCCCCCAATCTCACTCTCTGGCTGCTTGTCATAATGATGATAGGATCTGGTCCGGCAGCAATCTGAAGACCATCTTCATTCCAGACTGAACTATTATCTTCATTTTCATTATGGTTATTGCAGCGTGCATATGCATTGATTGTAGAACATATTTTACATTATAACACGGCCTGGGTGAATATGCTATTCTGATTGGCTGAAGGGTGTTCATTAATTTTCAAGAACAGAACCCCTCTAACAAACGTAGCTATCATCGTGGATGGAAATTTTACTTGTGTGCTTGGAGGGGAAAAAAAAAAAAAAAAAACATGTCAGGCAAGTTGAATTTAAGGATGTCTGTGTCTGTTTAGAAGTAAAGATTTTCATCGTCTTCTCTGTGTCACAGTCACAGCACTGACAGCACTGACACCACTGATAACAATGTGCAAATCCAAAGATGCTGTTTTTTTGTCTAAAGCCCCCCCCCCCCTATTTGTGCAAACAAGACTCTTCCCTTCCCTGCATGTTCAAATCTTAAATGTATTTCTCCCCCTCTATCTCATCTGGTTAAGCACCTATACACATTTGAGAAGTGGTGAGCGAACACCAAAGAAAGAACGAACAAGCAAGAGGCTATCAAAGCAATCAAGCTGCCAATATTTGCTGACAGTTACTTGACAATATTAGCCTACCACTGTTTGAGGGGGAAAAGCCTGCTGTTCATGCTAATGAAGCAGCGCGAGAACCAAGTGGAATTTGAGAGGTCATGGTATTGTTATGCTTTATTAAAGGGGCACCTGAAATGCATCATTTTAGTCTTAGTCACTAATTAGGCAAACCTACATATGATTTGTCTCATGAAATTTTTAAAATGCTATTCTGTGGGTCCCAGCATATGCAGGAATATCATGAAATATGTAGACCTTATAATAACAAGCCTCTACATTTCAAAGGGATTCTCTATGGACAGTTGCTTCTGGTAAAATATACATGGCTTGCAGGGTTGATGCATTTGATTGATAATATATTGATAAGCTGAACTTATAAGTGTAGAAGAACAACCACGTGCATAAAATGTAAGACCACTCTATATTTTATTTCCTGGCCTACAGATCCTGTAGACAGAGAGGATAATATCTTAGGCTCCTTGCTTACTTGCCATTATATAGGTTGTACAAACAAGTGAAGGTGTTGGATCCCATCACTGGAATCAGTGCATGGACTTAACAAGGGCAGCTTCTAATTGTGGACATAAAATCTTTGCCTTAGTTACAGCAACATAAAGCTAACAAAAGTACCATACTGTAGAGTCACTGGCGAATTATCTGAAGGGGCGGCGCCTGTAACAAAAAGTAAGAAAAAGTAGCTAGTTGGAAATATAAAGCTGTGATTTGTATTCAGTAAAGCTAAACATTAACAAGGTGTCAACACGGCATTATATTCAGCTAATGTTTGATGAGGCAAACTCCTCTGCACTGCAAATTCTTCAACTTTGGTGAAAAAAAGACTTAAGTTTTTATTTGATGGCCTTCAAATTGAAAATGTGATTTTGGCAAATGCATTTCTACTTTAAGACAAAAGCTGTTCTGCATTTTAATTGGCGAGGTGGCTGTGTGCATGTGCACGCTGGCACACGTTAAAACCAGCCTTGTTCCTTTGTCTCCTCCCAACACTCAAAGGCCCCGGTTCCCCACTCCAGCTTAGACTCCCTCAGCGCTCTGAGGGCTTTCTCTCCATGACACACACTAACAATGACTGATGGGTAACAAAGCTTGCTGGAAAATGTCACTTTCTATTCCACTCATGTGTGTAAAAGCATGTGTGGGGGGAGGGGAAAGGGCAGGGAGGAGGGGTCAGTGAGGGAAAACTGGATGTAATGTGTACATCCAAATGTAAAAAATGAAAAAAAAAAAAAAAAAAAAATCAGTTTTATGGAACTGTGGGAAAATGGGATGCATAAATCGTGATGTTTCCATCTGATCATTTGTCACAAGAGATTACTTTTTGCAGAATTCATGGCAGACCACGACACACTCAAGCCAATCTGAGGTCATTATCCAGTGGAGTATGTTTCTGCCCATCAATCAATCAACCTTAACTCCTGTCATGGCATTAATCTCAGGTAGTCTTTTTGCAACAACTGGTAAACCAGAGGCGATGAACAATGCTAACAGCACAAGTGCAGAATGATCAGATGAAACAGCTGTGAGCAACAACTTTTCACTGTTTTCATGCTGACCACAATATACCTGCAGGGTGTTAATAGGGTTGTAGATCGATACCAATGACTCATTGACTAGTGCAGGATTTCGAGTTCTGAGGACTCACTTTATAACCTGTACACCGTTTTGGAACAAAAACTCCCTGAATGTTCTAATTGTGTAGCTCTTATGTGAACTGGAGATATATTAAAACTGCATTTACTTTTTGCTGCTAATGCAAATGCATCTCAGGTCTCCTCTGAAGGTCATAAGGTAACAGTAATAAAAAAATAGCATCATCAGTGCATCTTGGATGTTGGATGCAGACATTATTGTTTTATGATGAAGCACTGTTTGATTAAGGAGGTTAGGTTAGAGATAATAACAACACCATTATGATGCCTCTCAATTCTTTAGCGAATGCTAATGTGGTTTATGATTTTTTTAATTTAATTTCTTTTCCAACTTGCAGCTATGTGTTTTACAGTTTAATCCACAGCATGCATAACATATGTATTTTTAGTCTACAGAGGCTGGTCCAGTAACTTGAAGGTATGATAAATACACTGTACAATACGAATCATGCTGCAGGACTAAAACAGTACAGCCACATGATGCATTGGGACCAGCTTTTTTCAAGCAACATTAGAAAATAAGATGTTTTTTTCCAGCACTGACAGGCCAGACCGGCTCACACTACAAGAGATTACCACATGCAACTGAAACCAAATATTTCACTGATTACTGATGGAGAATTTATACAGTTCTCAACCCCCTGACACAACTCCTCACATGGCTTCAAATACATGGTTTGCTTGGGATATTCTGGCTGCTACTGATTCACAAAATAAGTTTATGATTTATTTTCTTTTACAGCATATCTTATCATTTCTACCCAGCCAAGCGTGCAAGACTCAACACTGCACAATAATGCAAGAAACATGTAACCATGTAGCATGTATGAATCCTCCCAACCTTACCTTGTAATGCCAATAGCCTTTAGGTATTATTTTAAGTATTATTTTTATCATATGCTCATACAAGTTAGTAATGTGTCTCTAGAATAACTTGTGCACAAATCTGTAAATAGGTAAATCTGGGACCCCCTAGTTTTGCACTGACAGAAAAAAAAAGTTAGGTGTAGATGGAGACTACAGCCAATCAAATCTTAAATAAAGCAGTGTCATCAGAGTTCTGAGCAGAACTGGCGGTGACCCAGCAGCCTGCTACGCAACACAAGAGCCACAGACTTTGAACAACAACCCACTTTAGCTTTCCCGCTTAAGACTCCTTATCTAACTTACAAACATGCACATACGTCTTGTCCTGAACCTGAGCTTATTGAATAAGTGACCAAACATTCACCTGGGAAAAGTGCACCGCTAACGTCTTGATTTGTCGTCACAGGGCAGGTTTGTTTACTTTGTCTTTCCTTCCCTACTGTGTAACGCCAGCACTCTTGTAGCTGCTGTCAGTCAAACACAGTGCGCCCCTCTGGTCGGCTGAGACCGAAAGGAGCGTTTCTGATATTTCCCCAAATACTGGCTGTGGCTCAGGAGGTAGAGCAGATCGTCCACCGCTCAGAAGGTCAGTGGTGCGATCCAAAGTGTCCTTGGGCAAGATGCTGAACCCTTGCTCCTGATGCTGTGTCATCGGTGTGTGTGAATGTGGCATGTTTTGTTAAGTGTTTTGAGTGGTCAAAATAGACTAGAATGGCGCTATATATTCACCATTTACTTACTTATTTTTGACTGTATTTGATTTCAGTTGGAATTTAAGTCTATAGAGTCCTCATACTCATCAGTATTCTCCTCCTCATTGTGATGCTCCATGATGTTAGGCACTCTTTGCTACTCAGATTTGGCAGTACAGTAAGTTGTCAGGTCATGCACAATCTCATCGGGCCAACTGAGTAGGCAGATGGTGTTAGACACAACAATATGCTATCTTTGACATCTTACCGATTGTTCTGATCATTTCTGCAAAAAATACATTATGGTGATGAGATAAGATTGTCAAATAGTTTGCCCTGATAGGCTGCCAGGCTAAGTGGGCGTTACTAGCTGAACATGTTTAATTTACAGACCCTAAACACACACTGGGCACACAATCCCATTTGATGTAATTTTGCGTACGTAAATTCAGAAGACAATTAGTCACCCTATTATGAGGAGGACAAAGCTTCTCTGTTACCCCAACAATTTTACTGTGGTATTATAAGGGTGCATTTCAGTACATGCTGGAGAATATAAATACCTGGCTGCCATTCCAGTACATTTGAGCTGCACTTTACAAACATGACACAAACAGGTCCGACCCTTACATAACTATAATCTAACCTTATTCCTTCACATAAAAAGACTGATGGATCTAACTCTCTCTCCCACACTCCCTTTCTCCACTCATGTCTATGCTTCAGAGCAGCAACATACCATGAGCTTGTCATTAATTTCCTTCAGGCACTCTTTCAGTGCTGCCTTCGTTTATATCTTAAGATCCTCTTGCACCAGTTGGAATTGTTGAACAGCAGAATACATAAGAACAAAAGATGAGGTTGTGATATTACACAATTATTACATTTGTTATTGGACGCATTCATTCAATAGGAAATAGAGCATCTAGGAAAAGATCTGCAAACTCAGGGACTTCTTTATAGGTGTTTTCAGTCAAAGCTAAGTGATAGTGATTACTGCAATATTTTTTTCTTAAAATAATATGCAACATTGTAGTGATTTTTCAGACACCTTACAAAATCACAATAGGCTTTCAGGGCAGTGTTTTTCATTAGAGAGGTGACTGGAGGCACACTGACATTTGTCCCCAGTCAGCCGAGTGGAGGGCTGGCATCGCTGGAACAAATATCAACAAAACAACTTTTGAATTTATTAAATTCAGCTCCCAAGCAGCATTGTGAGTGTTCACCACTCTCATACTTAAGCACTAGGGTTTGTTTTATGATTTTTATTCTTTGAAGTTTGGAATCTTGGAATACAAGAACAATTCAAGGAGCTCTTTTCACTTCATCCTTGGCTCGCTCATTTTCAGAGAAAAAATATAACTGTTTGACGCTGATTAGCAGCATTGGCTATATCCTCTTTCGCATACAGTGAGGCTGAATCTACAATCAGGGAGTCCCGGTGTGCACCCAGGGGCTGGGCATGTCACTGTGCCCTTGTACTGTATGTGGAGAGGAAAAGACAGAAATTAGAAACAGGAATGAGGAAAGAATGAATTCTCTATATTAAAAACACATGTCGAGGGTTGTTGTACCTTTTCTATCTGTACTGTCCATAACGACAGATCCAAGGTCAACATTTCTGCTCTGTGTATCTGCATGAAGGACATCTTATAGTGGTGTAAAAGTGCAGTTTATTTGGTCAAGGCATGCAGAACTCAGAATAGCAGATTATCAGTCCAAAATGCAACCAAACGCAGGAGAAACAAGAAACAGGCCAATGGGATCAAACACAGGCAAGTGAGGCTGAACCAGGAACAAAGATAATGCTGGATAGCTAGGCTGAGCGCATTAGACAATCTGGCAGCTAACAAGTGAAAGGGAGCTGGGGGATATACTGAATGCTCTATTGGAGAAAATGAGCTGCAGGTGAGGACAGGGGGGGCAGGAGGAAGAGACCGGATACTGGGAGAAATTTGTCGTAGATTTGGGCCCTTAAACACCCATTGGCTCGATGCGGTTTTAATCAACACATGCTCATACCTGAACTACTGAAAAGCTCAATTGCCATTGACTCCAATAACGACGTACTAAATCACCTTTGTAAAGTACCAATGACACGCCGGACCTTCATCCTTACTTAGTTGTCGTTGTGAAATGGTCGCAGTTTGCTCACATTTTGGCACCAAAACAAGTTGAGAAAAAATCGATCTCATAGATCTTTGTTTGACCAATCCATCACCCCACCTTTCTCATGTGCAGACTTTCTTGCTCTCAATGCTGTGTCACCTGACTTCCTCTTTTGCTCCCATTCTAATAACTATGGCAACTAGAGGCTGCCACCTAATCAGTCACAATAACCCACGTACACGGGTGACTGATACGGCTATTTTTCTGGTGGGGATAGGCTTCTTGTAATCCATGCACTGCACTCTGTGAGTTAAATGGTTACAGAAAAAGTCAAGTGAAAGAAACTATCTTGAATTACTGCGTGTCACCAGATGTGTGGAACCAATCAGTGCTCCCCACTGTAGGAAATGTGTCCGTGCATGTACTGTACAGTACAGGAAGTGAAATGTGACATGCTACTGTAAGCGACCAAGGATTCCTGGAGATGTCAAACATTTGTCACACATATCCCATTTTAGTTTAAGAATGGAAAAAACACTTACAAAAAAAATGTTTGTTTTTTCAATAGAAAATTAGTCATTTAATCCAGTCAATGGAGAGCTAATGAGCCCTTTAACTGGTTGTCTTTACCACAGCTATGCCCTGTCCATTCTGGGCTCAGTGAGAACAGTGAGGCTTGGCTCTATTCACTGTCTGTCACCTCTTAAATCAAGGGACTCCCCAGTATTGGTAGTCTTACAGGGCATCCAGGGTGATTTCAAAAGCACTGGCCTCCACAATGGTTATCTTGAACCAGTGAAGCAGAGAGAAAGAGAGGAAGGTTTCAATTCTATCTTTTCTCACCTAGAACTCAGAAGAATGGAGCAATTTCATTTCCCTATGGAAATATGCTGATGACGTACTATCTGGCTTTACCGTACATGTACTCTCCACTGACACTGATTTATTTCCTCTAATAAAAGCCTTTTGTGAATTTATGTCACTAATGTATTGTTCTGACAAAATCTTTGAGGTATATTTTCAATTACAAATGGCAGGAAACTTCACCGTTCTGTGAGGAAGTAAAATTGAGCTTTGAGATGATAGCAACTTCAATTATTTAAATACTCAGCCCATTACTTTATTTGTTATGAATGATGCACTTCTCACTCTGTACAACTGCCTCCAAGAACTACACATCAAATTTATATATCAGCCAGCTCAGCTATGCTCATGCAGAATTTATTCTATAATTCATGTGAATAGGTTAGATGGGCAATATTTGCCTGGCCTCTGGCCTTGCCTGCTGTAATACTCGGTGCTCAATAGAGAAGGCATCAGGAAACAAGGATATTTGCCTAGTAGCATGCCCACGGCGTATAACTGCATAAGCACCGTGCCAAACCACAACAATATGCAGGCCTTTAGTTTTCCCAAAAAAGTTAACTCACTTTTTTATAAGCAGTATTTTGAAGGCTATTTATTTCTTCGACTCTGAGAGATGCATTTGATCCATATAAACACGTCAGTCCGATAATGGTCGGCTGTGTTTGCGCATTTGATTGTGAGTAAAGTAATTTTAGATGGTATTCAAAGAGTTTTACACTGTGAAATTTCCTGGAATGGAAGAGAACTGTTAACTGAGCTTCAAGAGTTGAGCTTAATCTGCTGAATGTGAGTTTCTCCTTCAACACTCGCTGTCCTTCGAAAAACTCCATCTGCAAGAGGCAGTTATTAGTCAGAGTTTGTTAGACTCCTGCCAGGTTTTAAGCAAAATCCCAATGGGATTGGCTTAGCTTTCATGAGATGCTTTTGCCTCAATTTCTCTCCTCTGTTTCAAAGAGGATTACATGACAAAGACATTAATGCCATAAAATACATTTTTTGGCATAAAGGTGACTTCTACCTAAAAGTCGATTTTTTTTGTTAATTCAACTTTCAGAATTTAAGCATGCTATTATGAAACATGATCAAAATATTAACATAAAACGTGTAGTAAATAGCAGGTGTGAACGGAAGCTGGCTGTTAGTGGAACCTGGTGTAGATGAAACTTTCTAGTCGTTTTAATGTTTTGACTGTGTATAGTTTTGGTACAGTGTTAATGTTGAAACTGTATTGTTTGCTGTATGGCCTGTAAGCACAAACATTGTGGACTGTGTATCCTGTTTGAATAAGGGAAAAGTAGTTGTTGCCTTGGCAACAACTAATAGGGATCCCAACAAACAATAAACTCAAGCCCAAATTGTGTCTGGCTCCCACGAACCCAGGCGAAACTTTGTGGCTCCAGATGTGAATTCTCCTCTTTGGCATGCAGCTCGTTGTTGTTGTTGTTGTACTTGATTAGAAAATGGTTTTCTGTGCATATTTGATTTTAATGTAAATAAACAGTGCTTCCTTTTTAGATAATAATGAATCTCTGACACTTGTTATTTTGCATTGGAACTAATGACCCCACTCAGTAACAAGCGTTTCCTAAACAAGCATGCATAGAAAGTTCCTCCAAATGCAAAGTGGCTATCCAAAGAATTTAATAGCACATTACCATGGCTGGCTTCAGTAATGGCCTATTTGGATCCAAACCACCACAAATCCACAATTTTACCTTGATCCTCACCCCATTTGCCATAGTTTTTTTTTTTTTTTAGGTCCGTTTAATTGAATTTATGTGACTCTAGTTTCTAAAAGTTACAGTTTCTATGGTGATCTTTGAATGTAAAATGTGACAGCGGCGGCGCAGATCAGCAGGATGTTACACAAGTGTGCAGAGGTCCTCTATACATAATTGCAAAAAAATGTAGCTAATCTGTCTGAGCTGTGCACATATCATCGGCATGGTCATCAATAAGTCTCATTAAAATGTAAGTGCAATGAGAGACACTGACCCACTCTCCTTCAAGAGGCCTGAAAATGACCTGAAATATACCCAGATTTTAACGAACGGTCTGATTGGTCAGTACTATACATTGTTAAAGAGTTGTCCTGTGTTCTGTCAAACAGCACAGAGGCAGTGGAGGAGGAGGAAGATTGCCTTGGTGACTGGCAACAGCAAAGTATTCTGGGATAAGATGACAATGATGACGTGTTTTTTTTTTTGTTTTTTTTTTTAGTTTCTCTACTATCTCTTGATCTCAAACATGCAAATTATTCTTTCACACTTAAAGTTAAGTGGAGAAGATGAGCAAAAAGCGAGGGATTTGGTCTGTCATGGTTGAGCGAGTGAGCGAGCGAGGCAGACGCTGAGGCAAGAGGGAGGGAATACAAACTAGATGCTTATGTTTCGGACATGCTGGGCAACAAGAAATGGGTGTTAGTACGCGTGTCGGCCGGGGCCACACTGCCTCAACCTAATGAAAATTGGCTGAGCGCAGAGAAACAGTGACAAATTAAATGGGCCATCAAAAGCACTGCTCGTGGTGGAAAGACAGAGCAAGCATTTCCTGATGGAATTAAAATCATTGCACTTAATCTTTAACTGCCAGCTCAACTGCATTTCTGGTTGGACAGCAGCTCTCGAATATGTTAAAGGGCTGGAATGAGGAGGTGTGATGAAATTACAGCATATACGTACATGATAGATAGATAGATAGATAGATAGATAGATAGATAGATAGATAGATAGATAGATAGATAGATAGATAGATAGATAGATAGATATTTTTTTATGTTGTGCCCTGTTGTAACCCTTCCAACCCTTAAAATGAGCTCCACCTCAGTTCGCTGCAACATTATAATTCTCTCTCTATATACAGATTTACATTTAGATATATATAGATTTATATATCTATATATATTACTGTACTTCCAAATCTGAAAGAGACAATTCTGCATTACATCTGCAGTACATGTTAATGCTTTTAAATCTTAACTCAAATTAATTTACTGTAGCTCTTTTTAAACTTACAGGTTTGTTAACAGTATGTATATCCATTACAGTTTTGAGCTATTATTTTGGGGAAAAACAAAACTTGAGCTTGTCTGCAGCATTCAGTTTGGTTTTGGTAAACAACTGAGCAGTAATATGAAAATACACTTTTCTAAAACAGTGGGTCAAAACAACAAAGTTGAAATCAGAGAGAGCTGCTTTCCACAGGTACTCACAGGTAGACTTAGCACAGCAGTTTCATGGTGGAAAGCAGCTTCTACAGCAGGGATGAGGAAACCAAGCACAAATACAAAAACCTGTTATGTCTACTCTGAAAACAAAGTTTTGCAGAAAATGTATTCTAATCTGAGAATTACATTTTTGTACATAGACTTGAACAGCAAAAAATCTGACTTTTACATTGAATGCAGAATTAAGCAAACATACAGTGTGGCTTATATCTGAGAGCAAAAGTACTAAAAATGAAAGTACAAAGAAATAAAAATAAAAACAATGAAATAACTCAAATTAATTGTCTAAACTTATGGCGTTACCTGTATTGCTGCCATATTATTTTTTACTTTTTAATAGTATTTTTTAGTAGATTTGTCATGCGCCAACTTCACCAAAACAAATTCCTCATATGTGTAAAATCGTACTTGGCAATAACGCTTTTTCTGATTTCTGTTGACTCTCCTTTGCCTTATGCTGCGGGGCTGCAGCATCAGCTATTATCGATTTTTGGGGGGTCTACCCAGTATGAACAGTGCTGGATCCAAACTAAAGTTAATACCCAACACCTGTTTAATTTCCTTCTGAAAATTCTTCCAGAAAATCAGAGGTTTTGGCCAAAATTTCCCAAAATATCCCAGACCAGTCCAAAACCCTTCCACCATAGTTCAGATGTTTTGCTGTATATTGAAGTGATGGATGGAGTGTTGAAATACCACAATTTCACCTTCCAATCAAATTACCTCTGTGTCGTAGGTTTAATGGTGTTTTGCAAGTTGTTCAAATGACTTCATGGTTTGTTCCCTTTTTCCATTTGTTATAACCTGTGTTCCTGACAGGTGGTAAAATATCTGGGTTTGTTGCTGTTTTAGTGATGGAATTTGACAGTTTTCATTTCTTTCGTGCTCCTCACCATATTTTCACTGGTCCATTCATTAACAAGCCTGAGTTTCCTCTGTGACTTCTCAGTCAAGAATGGAAGATTCCAAAAGTACATTTTGACATGAATTTTGCTCCATTACCACCCACACTGCATCCGTCTTTTTAGTTGTCCACATAAACAACGCTAACTTCTGCTGCCCTATAATGATTTCTTAAATCACTTAAATTCAACCCTCTCTTCTCTTTTGGTCAAAACAGAAATATTCTTTTTTTTAATTACTTGCCAAAGCAAAGCAAAGCAAAAAATAAATAAAAGCCCAAAGAGGATGTTTCCACTTGATTTTCATGCTGTGTTCCATGGTGGATGGGGTGAGCCACCCCTGGTGTCATAGTCTGGTTAAGGTTTGGTCGTTAAATTCATCATGATGTCAGTGTCAGATTGAATTAACCAGTTACAACTTTGACTGTCTTTTAACACCAGCATTTATTGACAAGGGTTACATCAAAAAGGTTCCACTCAAAGACTTAACTTGTGATGTTCTCATCAAACACCAGACATGCTTGCTGTGACAGACAGACAGACAGACAAATAGATAGATAGATAGATAGATAGATAGATAGATAGATAGATAGATAGATAGATAGATAGATAGATAGATAGATAGATAGATCATTTTTTATGCTGTACAATGATTTGGACTGACTTCTCTTAAAGATTGAATTAGATAATACAGGCCCATAACCTCCACTTTAACAACTATCTCCATCGTCACACACAATAAATTTTCCATTTTAACAGAGTAGATGGCCGCCATGTCATTGTCAGACGCTTCTCTCTATTTTTTTTGCACATGACATATATTGAATGGCTGAACGGATGGATGGATGAGATGGATTGGTGGGTGGACCGGTGGGTGTGCGGTTAGGTTAGAGGAACACACTCGACTGGTGACACTTACTTTGCTATTCTGCAGAGTGACGTGGTGAGAAGTAAGCGGGCAGTGTAAAAAGAAAGTGACAGCGCCAAATGACCAATCCTCTCCCACTATCCCAATGTATGTGTTTCTGAGTGATGAGTGAAAGCAGAGCAGAGTGCTGCTGACAGCCAAGAAATGATCTCTCAAATAGAATTCAAGAGTGATGGTACATACTGCTCGGCGTACATGAGACGGTCAAGGCTAAGGCTATCCCAAGATACACACTTACACTTTGGTTTAAGATATTTAATATTGATATACACCTAAACACTGGAGCAGCAGCGAACAGCCTTCTATAGAATATGATTAGACATACATGGAATCAGATGCGTCTCGTTATTAATGAATGTGCACAGAAGGATTCACTCATGCATTTTGTGATTTATATATGAACCACTCTCCACAAAAAGTATTTATCTTTCTTTATAGATGTAAAAATGCAATGCGGCCTTCATAATTCAAACCTTTAAACACGCACGACAAGAGAGTTATCACTTACCTGTGGAGAGCAGCTACCTGACGCCATGTTGAGGTCGACGTGTGAACAGCTGTTTGATCATGTTCTTGTTCATAATTTCAGGATTGCAGAAGGACGTAACGCTGTGTGATCACATTAAATCAAATTAAATAGCCTCAAATCCACAATCATGTGACTAGCGGAAGATTCTTCTTATTATTATTATTAGTATTATTCCCTTTTGAAAAAAAAATGTATTTGTGGCAGTGCAGTGCTGCTCACAAATGGCAAGCAGTTTGAAAATACATGTTCTGGGATCCCCGAGATTCTATATAGATATGCCGATGGACTGAACCTAGCTGCTGCAAATCTCAGAGCAAAGATCTATGATGAAAGGCTTCATCTGGAGATGTTAGGGGCCGCTGTCCAGTGACAGCAGCTTTTAGCTTAATCAGACAGCATAAGCGCCATAAAAATAGATTGCAAATAATTTCCCAGGTAATAAAGTATTGATGTTTGTCAGGAGTTGATTTGTAAACAGCACAATAATTCATATGCTCTGCAAAGTGCTGACAGTCGTCCATTAGTCATGACTACGTGTCATTCACACAGCGTGTTAGTATCTTGTAGTTCAAAGCCTACTTAGTGCTATTATTTTTTCATCTTCAGAGGGCTTTCATTTATCACTCTGGACATTCCTGTATTCATGCACCACAAATTAAATCTTGAAGATTTGGAATGAATGAATACAAAACACACCGGAGTTTGCTTAAAAAGGGGGGGGGAGCAAAAAAACAAAAAAACAAAAAAAAAAACATAGTCCATCTGTTTTTTGTCCATCTGTCAGATAGATAAACATTCCCCATAGTTAAAAAAGTTTTTTTCTTATTGAATTACTAAAAACTCACCAAAAGTAAGACGTATTTAGACAGACTTGTTTGTGAAGGATACCAATCAAGTGTTGCTGACTCCACTTCAGTACTAATTGTTAACATTAAAACATAATTAAAAAGTGACGATCAAGCAGAGAGGCAAACCAGCTCTGCTTTGCTAATTTAAAAGTTAAACAATAATGTAATCCCGAAGGTATCGCATTGTATATATGACTGTTTTAGGGCAAAGTTGCTAATGAGCACAGCAACGACACACTCGTGTTGCTTTGCGTTCATATATGGACATACTGTGGAACAGCAATTAAGAGCGAGCGAAAGGTGATGAAAAAAAGAAATGACAGAATGTGACACACTCTCAGTGAAAATTATGTGGAATGATGCTAGCATGTATGCAGAAGCAGTTAAGTGCTTTTGCATGCAAAGGACAAGATTTTCATTTGTTCCTCTACCAAGGGAAGATGTCTCCTGCACATTAGCATGTCAGGTCATCTGGCCCCTGTTGCATACCATCTTCACACATCGATACATATTCATCAGCATCGGAGAGCCATTCATTTGCCAGATTGGAAAATGGGCAGTGAAGAGAGCTTGACATTCACTTTGTGCTGAATTGTTCTCACTTGACACCTAACTTGCTGATTGATGAGAAATATTATGGCCTGGAGGAAAAGCAAAGTGAAAGATGAATGAGTGTAATGCCGGAGCTCTCGTCACATCTCAGAACCACAACTCTTTATTAATCTTTTGTTTAGCTCTGCACCTATCCATCCCTGTTTATGTTACACAAGTAGGATTGGATCTGTCATATCAGGTATTCACCTGCATTTGTCTCGTGGCCCTCCAGTGTGTTTGTGAGTATGTGTGTGTGTGCTCCGTGAAGCTGTACGTGTCTTTGCACGCACTAAACCAGTGTATTGAAATTGGCCTTGTGGCCTCGTGTTAACTGGTTGGAAGTGACGCCGTCAGCAAGGTATTATTATGCAGGCGCATTGCAATAAATTCAGGATATTCACATGTGGTTAATGACACATTCTTCAGTGACCTTTGACAAATACAGAGCAATCCAAGAGGTTGCCTGTCTATTTAGAGCAATAGAAAACATCACCAAGGATAAATTGTCTCAAAGGAACTTTGATTGAGACATGTTGTCACATCGACACTTTCAAGGTCGCAGAGAAAGAAAGAAAGAAAGAAAGAAAGAAAGAAAGAAAGAAAGAAAGAAAGAAAGAAAGAAAGAAAGAAAGAGCATCTCACATGTTGAGAATCAATACACAAACATTTAAAAGAAACTGCAAATGTTGGTGGGAAGAATAAAATTACCTTCACTTACAGCACTAAATGCTGCACTTATAAGTGCATAGCAATGCCTGATTAAAGCTGCACAAATTCTTACGTATACTGTGATGTTGCCAACATATTCCTCTGTTTTCTGTAACGTCTCCTTTGCTGTTAGCTGGAACTCATTTACCTCCATTTTTTTCACACATTTGTTTAGCATTCAGATGTTTAATTATGACTGAATTGTGCAGAGAAATGATCCATCAGCCGACGCACCGCATAAACTATACCTGCAATGGCTTGATGCACCTCCACATACAGGATCTTGCTGTAAAAAAAAAAACAAAAAAAAAACAAGAATAATGAAAGCAAGCTGGTTCAGATCCGACTGTGGTGAAAATTACAGCTTGTATGTGGAGGTAAAAATAAAAGTGATGAGCGTGATGGCCCAGTTTGCCGGACTCGTGATAGTAAATCATTGCTATTCTTCTCAAGGCTTTTTGTCGATTTAGGGAGCGCTCTCTTTTTCCCTCCCATGTGGAGCCGATCTGATCTGATCTGATCTGATCTGACTACCCCCTGTTCACACACGTTTGATCGTTTTCAGGGGTAATTTGTGTGAGCTATGAAATAATACAATGATTGACCAAATTTATAGGGGAAATGTCCTGATGCTCATTTGCCACCCCTTCTGTGCAAATACATGTCAATTGATCCAAATCTTGAAGTCTTTCTCTAACTTGTCAGCTTCTCTTATTCTCTATCCCCTCCTTTGAGACGTGTGTATATTTAGAAAGCAGAATCAATGAGGAGCTATTTATTGCCTGTTTTCACTTTACCAGCATGTTTTGCGGTGATGCATTCACTGGATATGTTGTATTTTCAGTTTATTTGCATTGCACATTGGCAATTAAACATTCAATTTGGTACCACTGAGATTTGTTACACTTTAAATGACAATACGCCATCACATCAGTTAAAAATCAAACATTCGCTGCAGGCTGTATCTGTGTGTGCTCTGTTGTTTTCTGATTAAAAACAGCTCCATTATTCTTGTCCAAGCTGCGCTGGAAAGAATCACGTTGTTATAGGTTGCTACAAATCACCACAAACGACTCAGTCGGCACATTCACATGTGAATATTTGACAGCTCAATGACTATAATGTGAAAGCGGCGAAACACAAAAGAGGGTATCCATTACTATCAAGGGGGCATGTTCCTCCCCTTCATTTTTAATTTCACGGGCATTTTCTGAACTTTCAAGGGTATTTTTTCCCCCCCGGCACTCTTGTTAATTTCTGACCCTGCCAATAAAATCCAAATTGTGATTCATCCCATCTTTCTCAGCTCTGTGACGCACTCTACTGTCAGACCCTCTCAAGCCCCCATGCCAAGACTTAAGCCATAGAAAAGGTCAAGCGTCTGGATCATTGTCAGCGTCAGCATATTGATAGAGTTGTTATCCTGAGAGTGATTGGCAGATTGACTATTGATTCATGTCAGGATTACGTTTTGGCTGATGTTTCCCAGCACAGGTTCATTTTCATTTCTGCATGCTTCCTGTTACAGGGCTGTTTTGTGGTCTGTTTTTTTTTTTTTTTTTCCTTTTGAGTTTTCTGACAGTGCTGGCCATTATCTCACCGTGGTGGCGTTTGGGGCATGACATTCCAAAAGGTCATTGTAAGCTTTATGGTCAGTACGGTGATGTGTTGGTGAGGGACCATCCTATAATCAGCCCTGTAACCTGTCCTGCTTAAGTGTCTCGAGTAAGACACAGAATCCTCCCGACTACATGGCCATGGCTTTATATTTGACCCTGCACTCTGACCTTTGACCTCCCTGTGGCGGGGGACGGTAAAACATTTCACAAGAGAGAGGATCATAAAAAAAAAGAAGAGCAGAAACAGAAGAGGTCACTTTCAAGAGCGGCTCCAAGCACTGTTCCTGTTTCCCTCACACTAAAATCAGGTCAAACCAAAGTTTCCCTAAAAAAATTTCCTCGGGGCTGAAGTGAAGTGAGCTTTCTAAAGTGGAACCCTGCATGTCAGCCACTTCTGCCAGTATACTATTATTTGTACCGTGGCTTTGTTGTTATGTGTCATGCCAGAAAAACTACAGTAGTGCTTAGTTCAGCTCAAACCAGCGCTGAAAAAGAAAAAGTTTTTTCGCGCCCTGGTAGCCAAATAGTTGCAGCCTCATGGCCACGAACGTCGGCTTTTTGATTCCATCCGGTGACTTCTCTTGCATGTCACACCCCCCCTCCTGTGTTTTCTGTCTGCCTCTTTACCTGTGCCTGTTGAATAAAGGCAAAAATGTCCCCTTCCTCTCCCCAAAAAAACTTTGCTCAGTATTTCCACAGAATTGCCATCTGAAAATAAAGAGTTCCTGCTTGTTTTTCCTCTCAACTCTGAGTTTGTGAAGCCACTCTGATGTGCTGAGAGTTCGTAATGAGAAGGCTGATTGGAGCACTCAGTTTTAGAATCACAGGTCGGGCTGACATTGCTTGATGTTATTCGTTCTGTTGAGTGGGCTTGAACACAGGCAGCCGGTGTTTGCATTAAAAGATTTACCAACCAATTACTCATACAGTGTTTTAGCTGGGAAAAACAAGACTGACCAAAGCAAACCAAATCCATTCTGTGAGGTGGAGTAAAGATGGCTCAAAACATGATATAGCCAGCTGCAGCATAGATTTTGCAACAGTCAGAGGCACATAAGTTGGTGGTAAACTACAAATTAAATTATGTGAATGCTGCTTTTTATCCGTGATTGGCTGATTATTAAAGCACCAGCTAAAACTCTGCTTTCAAGTTCCATGACGACAACTCAGTGATAAAGTCAAGGCAATTAAAAGCTATAATTTTATTTCCTGTGTTTCTGCCTAATTGTTAATATCCTACAGTCAGACTTGCAGGGATAAAGTGAGTTAGGAGAACAGAAGTGGCTTAATGGGTTGAACCCAGAGTGTTGTATTATGCTAATGCACATACAGAAATTCTTAAACAAAAATATATAAGCTTGCATTAGAATTTGAACTCTGTTTAAAACCCTGCTTTCTCTCCAGAAATCTGTTTGAGACCCATAATGAAAGCATGGGCACGCTCCAATGAGTTTGTTGAATGTGTATAAGATAAGTTGATATGCTTGGCAAATCTGAGTTTGTATAGTCCTTCCACTGTGCATAAAACAACTGGGATGGATCAGGAAAGACTAGTATGGCATGTTAACTCCAACAACGCTGACTGGAATAGTATCAGCTGTTTAAATGATCGTATCTCCAAGGCTCCAGGTCCTATCTTCAGATGCATGCTGGCACACTCTACCATCTCATTTCACAGATCACAAAAACTTTTATATCATTCTGTTTTGTTAACTTCAAGAAAGTAGCAAGCAGGGTAACACAATAATACCAAGGCACAAAAAATCCTCTTCTCACAAAAGTATCTTGGGGTCTCCACAGGCTTTGAAAATCCTTGAAAGTTTGTAGATTTGAGAAAAACTAAAGAAAACTACAACCTGATTCCAAAAAGTTAGGATGCTGTGTGAAACATTTACTAATCATTTTTGACATAATACTAAATTGAAAACAGTATAAAGACAATGTATTAAAAGTTTTACCTCATCAGCTTCATTGATTTTTGTAAAAAATATGCTTATTCTGAATTTGATACCAGCAGTCAGGAGCAACAAAAGACTGGAAAAGTTGTGGAATGCTCCAAAAACACCAGTTTGGAACAGTCCACTGGTAAACAGGTTCATTGGTAACAGGTGATAGCATCATGATCAGGTGTGAAAGGGGCATCCTGGAAAGGCTCAGTTAGTCACAAGCAAGGATGGAATGAGGTTCACCACTTTGTGAACACATGATTGGATAAAAGATATTTCTACATGGGAGCACTTCATAAAACAGTTGCCGTACACAGTTTATTTGCAAATGATAGCATTTTACAGAGTGTCCCAACTTTCTTGGAGTTGGGGTTGTGAGACCTTAAAAACTGTTGAAAGTAAATGGATGACCTTGAAAGCGCTTGATTATTTATTAAAATGTAGCACTCAAATTCCTCAATATGCCTCAGCTTTCTGGACTTCTCTCCCTCTTAGGATCATCACTTCACATCCCGAGGAAACTCTGTGATGGATATTTGATGTAGCAGCAGTTTTAAAATGAATGATCTCACCTACATTCCAAGATGAAGAGTAAAAGAAAAAAAAAAACAGACCTCTTGTGTCTAATTTTGACATAGTGCTGTCCTCTCTCAAAGCACGGCAATGGTGAGTCCTTGAGCTCCACCAGACGAGGCCTTGATAGCCACTGTGAAAAGCAAAAGTGTTGTCCAGGTGAGTGGGGGAACCCTGAAGCAGATGAACACTGAAATACCACCATCCAATTTTAATCACAATTCTTCTTCACCATATATTTAGAACGCCAGAACTTTCATTACAACATGGCCAGGGGCACAAAAAACAAGCTACAGAGCAGCTAGCTTATTTTATGTCCTTCAACCAAATGCTCAAAAATGCTGTTTTTCCCATTGCCTTCTATTTTATCACCAAAAATAAATTATTTATCAATGCATTGGCTTGTAATCTCAAAGGAATCATTATAATGATAAATTACTTACCATGTGGCTTCAAATGCGCAGGTGTAGCCTAGAGCTTTGACCTTGTAAGACATATTTGACGCTGCGCTGATGGCAAAATACCTTGGAAAAGAGGAGAGTATGCAAATGATTAGTGTAATGATGAACCGTGAATATTATGATTCAACAATTTTGTTTCTTTTCTTGCAAAACAGCATAAACAAGATTAGCCTCCATTATGTTTTGGAGGGAATTCTGCCAGGAATTAAGATAATTACATTTCCCTCAAAACTTCAACTGTTTTCCCTTCTCATTACTTTGCTACTTTGACTGTTTTGCATGGGTGTAACGCAGGGCATTACAGGTTGAAACTTTTCTCATGTCCAGCAGCACATCCACTGCATTTAGGTAATACCACACAAGTCTGCATGATTTTCTGTCATGTCACTTCAGTTATTCGCATCGCCAAAGCAAGGGACTCTCAGTCAAACACACTGGAGAGAGATAATATTTCTCAAAAGAATGGGTGACAGGCCTTGTTTGAGGCTAGTGTTGTTTATTTGCTTTCAAAAGCAACATCTCGAGAAATCAAATTTAATTTTGAATGGCAGGATGTCAGTTCATGCACACAGCTCTCAATATAACCTTGCTTGTATGGTGTATGATGAAATGCAAACTGATAGAAAGAGCAGAAAAGGCTCTTGAAGCGCTGTCAGGTCAGCTGGTGCAAGGCCTCCTGAAATAATATATTCAGGTGCACTGCCAGCCCCAAGTCCTTTAGATGGAATTACTAGTATTTTAAATTATTCTACATTATCCACATAGAAACTACAAGTTTAGATAGCACTCAACAAAAGCTGTTCCCTCCGACAGAATCCAGTTAAAGAGAACACAAGACAAAATGGCACGAGCAAGATTTGAACCTGTTGTTAAAGTGTAATAATAAAACCACACAACCACCTGCCTGTAAAAGCGTGAATCATTTACATCAGAATAGTTTAACAGGCTCATTTTATTGTGGCACGTTCCTCTAGCATCTATTCTTTTCAAAGGGTAAATGAAGTTCAAAAGCGCACGCTCACTGAATGGCTGATTTGTCCTGGATGAAAAAGATAGTGGAGAAATCTACAATGGCTCCCTGCACGGCAATCACGAATTGGCCTGAATGCGCAGGAAGCCATGCCACCATGAGTCTGGTCCAAGCGACTCTATTCAAATGACTACATCCATGTCTCCCTGTAGAAATGGCTCAAATGAGCCTGTTAGCCTTTGAATGAGCCGGAGAGGAAAACAGGACATGTCAACCAGGGAGAGATCAACAGGGAAACAAGAGGAGCATTCGTTTCCGCCTCGGGGAGTTGTTCTAGCCAGTATCCTCTGCTTTCCCCTGCACTGATTTGACAGTCAATGCTGATCCCCAAAACACTGTTACGTTTAATGAATGAAAGGCAACTTCACATAGTTTTATGTCAAATTTGTCTCTAGGAGTCAAACTTTTTGCCTACTTTGCTTCCCCTTGTCTTGTATTTGTTTCAGTCATAAAGGATAACACACGGCAGTGTTTGTTGCATGACAATCGGTTATTATTAGAAGCAAAATCACAGCAAAGAAGGTGTCATTGAAACAAAATCAAAACTTTTAACAGTTCATTCTTTCCATCTGTGTTTTCTGAAAATATACCACTGTACGCATGATAAGACACACCGCAAACTGAAAATAATTGCTGTTTCAGATTCACAGCAAGAATGTGATTCTGGTCCAAAGCCAGTTCCTTGGCAAACATCTTGAAAAGAAGATAGTTTGCTGGCTCCCTACTGCTTCTCTCCTGGCAGCAACACTGTGTTTAACTATCAGCTTGACTGCTTTAAGCCCACTTGAATCAAGGTCTCTTAGTTTTCTTGTCACCCGGTCAACAACCAAATCTTATATCCCATGAAACACATTTGCCTGTTTCATTTTCCCTCACAGCATAGATTAAAAAAAGAAAACTCTTTAATTGAGCGCTGATGTTTTGCATTGTTTGCATTATGGAAGAAACCTTTGTTTAGCTCTCGAGATTAGAGTTGGATGCAGCGTTACTTTGAGCAGTGGAGGTGAGCGTGTTGGTGTGAAGACAGAGACGCCTCTTCCTCCCCAAGGGATCAACAACATTCACAGTTACCGTGGTGACCGATGAGAGACTGCTTTCCCCTTGCCACATAAACCTTATTTACTATTGCAGCTGTTCAATTTTGCAACACCTACCCTACCTTTTCTCTTATTTGGTGTTCATGCCTGAAGAAGTGCACTTGGTGCCTTGTCTCTCCCCCTAAGATGTATGCATCTGGAAATGCTGCTGCAGTTAAGTCCTCGCATTGTTAGAAAACAACCTCTAGGTTGCAGGAAATTCAAATTAGGCCTTTTAAAGCAATAATTAGAATTCAGTGGGTCGGCCCTCTTTATTGGAGCATTGTTTTGGAACGTGCCATTTAAAGGTTTTTATATATATATTTCTTTGTTTTGGGCCTCACGGGCTATTACTTTGCAAGGGCTTTGCGTCACTGTTTATTTTCTTGGAGAATGATGTCTATTGAGGAACAGGCTGGGAAAATCATAGGGTCAGAGTCATGTTTCCATCAATTTAGGGGACATCACATGGACTTACATTCATTTCCTGGAGACGATAACTATGACCACTACTTGCCTGACCCTAATGATTTACATTATGGAGACTTGTGTAGTGTCCCCATAAGAAAAACAAGTCCCCACAGCGTGAGTAATACAAGTCCACACATGCACACACCCACACATGCACCTTCACACACACACATGCAACCCCCTGCCCACACACACAGACAAATAGAGGCACAAAACTGCATATTGTCTGTACAGCAGGCACAAATTCTTCCGTAACAAACACAAACAGATATACGAGGAGACAGACCCACACACACAATGGCACAGGCAAACAAAGCATTACTTCCCCTCCATCCTGCCACATACACGCTCTCTACGGAGCGAGACTTGTGACGCTAAACTAATAAAGCCAGCATGGTGGCCACAGCAGGGGCTGGTGCTCTGTTGTTAGTAGCCCCCTCAGCCCCAGCCACACCTCTTGACTTTGTTTTTTGTTCTCAAGCCCATCATGGCAGGATTCTATCACCCACTCGTGCCACCGTCGCGTGCAGCCTGTATCCCCGTAGCCAGCGGTTCACGATCAGTGCTATGACCTTAGAGACCCACTAAACTGGGTAAATTGTGTGTTAATGAATCACATGTTAATAGAGCAAAGGAATGAAAAACAGGAGTGCTGTATTAAGGCATGCCATCTTTTTTACAGATGCACGCACAGCATGCAATCGCTTAGGGGAAAGTTAGAAGAAAGCAGTTTGAAATGCCAAGGCACTAATGCAATCAAATTATGCTACTTGGCGCTGCTTCTGAGATAAGTTCCTCTTTTAGGTGAGGCATGGAGGAACATTTCAGCGGATAAATGGTGTGATCAATGATGGGCGAGCGAGCTATAATGTCAACATGACTACCATTGTTAAATATTTTCATTGCTGTGAATAAATCTGGATGTTAATGTGCAATTTAGCCTTTGGCCAAAACAAGTGTCCAAGGCACTGGCATTTGTGGCGCCCCACAGACAGTAGGAACGCTTCAGGCACAGAATGCTCTCAAGGTCTTAGGCAGTATGGGAATTAAAGTCCATACCCTTTTTTCTCTCAATAACAAGCAGTCAAACCTGACATGCAAATCTGTACTATTAAAAGTGCATAAAGTTTGGAGACATTAGAAAATAAAGTTCATATCAATCAGCACCAATTACTTTTGTTTTGCAGCATGTGAAGTCAAGTTGTGCCCTGTGCACTGCTTGCTATTTCTTAATGACCTGACTTACTATTGAGTTCAATGGCAAAAATGTGTTCAAAGAACGACATGAGAAAAAAAAAAAAAAAAAACGTAAAAAGAAAAAAGACAGGGAATTATCCATCTTCTTCACCAATTTATTACTGGAAATTCTGCCTAATCAAAGGCGAGAGTGGACGGTTGCAGCTCGGAAGTCATCCTCTGTGCTAATGATTTTGTTCTAGACAAAACGAATTTCACAACCTGGCTTGATGTTTATTAGCATGGGGAGATGAAAAGTTGAGAAACTTCAGGCTCATCAGCAGAACCAGAAATAAGAAAAAAAAAACTTTAAAAGAAGAATTTGACTTTTGCCTGTCATGTCATGGGAGAAATGCTAGAAATAGAAACATATTTACATGAGGTATCATGTGTCTCTTAATGCAAATATGAGGCATGAAATGAAAGTAGAAAGAGAGGAAATGTTTCATTTTGAAGCTGTCGGCAGAGCTGGGACTTGTAGCTGGAATGTAGAAGTTTCTTGTGAGCTGTGTCTCCTTTTTGCCTGGAAGGAAACAATAATAGGGATGCTTTATGTACAGAACACAAAAGAGAACCTAAGTTCTCAGCACTTTCATTGCCTGTGGGAGTTGTAACTCATAACTACACCTGTGGGATGAGCTTCCAATAAAAATCAAAGTTTTTTATGATTCTGAATAAAAGCATTACATTTTTGTTGACCTGCTCATCCCACAATCATCTAAAATAAGATTTCAACCCAGCAATGTACCTTGTCTCTGTGAGATTATGTACTTCCACTGGTGTTTATTCTGTTTATCCATCCAAAGTTAAATTGTGTTTTGTAGAATTCCACAAATGAAGAATCAATATTTATGGAAGCATGTTTTCCGTTGTTGTGATACTGATCCAGTTTAAACCTTTGCTTCTTCCTTCCTGACTGAATTGCTAGCAGGAAATTGCTTCACTATTGCAGCACTATGAAAAGCATCGCCCTCTGCCCAAAACACCTATCGGAACACAGATGTGTATTGATTGTGAAACATGATGTCACTGGAATTGCTCTCCCTGTGGCTATCACGCTTGTTAATGTTGCATGTTGGAGCGTAATAAGCAGAAACTTGCCCTTATTGCAAATGAAATATAGTGATAAACTACATGTGGAGTTAAGAATTATGGAGTCATAACATGATTCAACATCCTAAATCCTTATTTCTCATCATGAAATTTGAGCCCAGTATCGTGTGAATGATGTTCTCGGAGTCTTTGCTGTTCTGTATTCCCCATATCGTAAATGTTACTTAACATTGAACATGGGACCCTCTTAAATAATATGACAATCACTTGAATGTTTTGTCCATCACTTTGGCATCGATGTCGAATTTACCCGAATTTAAGCTACAGATTGTTTCACACTTTCCTCAAAAACCTAATCTTTGGCTCCCCCCACTGTACATGACAGAATTATAGCTCTGTGATTGGATATGCCTGGCTGAAATGAACCTTTAGAGTTAATGTCTAATTCAGTGTTAATGTGCCCAGGCTGGTGGGGCACCAGCGCACAGAGTTCTCTGGCATGTATGGCAGCCTAGAAGGCACATCACACTTTCTTGAACACTGAGCCACTGTGGAGTGCACTATTATGTTTTCTATGTCATATCTACCATCTAAAAGGTCACTTTTTTTCACACAGGCTTTCTCTCCCACAGTGGATGGGCGTGTACAGAGTTAAATGTAATACCAGTTTACATCTCATTACCTGCAGTCAAGTCAAGCTAATCATAAGCATGAGCTTGTCCTAACAAAATGTTTTAGTTACCTAACCACACTTTAATGTTAACCTTAAGCATTTTTGTTGCTTAACCCTAACAATACCCATATTTTCCAGAACCACAATCTGTCTGTAGCCTTAACCATACCATACATAAATCAGGGTTTTGCAGAATAGTCCAATATTGAAGTTCTTCTCTGGCGATAGGTTTAAGAATTGATAGCCTCAATGACCTTATTCACAAACTCCTGAACAATGGGAAACCTTTGCATCTTGCTGATATGTAACCTGTAACTGAAATAGATGGTAAATGGACAGCATTCAAGCAGCACATCTCTAAGTCTACTATGACCTCTCAAAGTGCTCTACAACACGTCACCACATTCATACACACACTCACACATCAATGACACAGCATCGGGTGCAATTTGGGGTTCAGTATCTCAGTACAGACTGCAGGAGCCAGGAAGTGTACTTCTGATCTTCTGCTTAGTGGACGGCCTCCTGAGCCACAGCCGTCCAGTAACCATTCTATATTAGCATACTCCAGACCCTGTCATTCAAAGGTTTTTGCAAACTCATAGCAGCTGAACGGATCTCAAAACTGACAAAGGTTGCCGGACAGAAGCTCCAAATTATTAATAACGGACAAAACTATCTCATCCAGACAGGCTTCTGTACTGACTTTTGCTCTTAAATGACTTGAAGTGTATTACTGTAAACTGTCGAACATCATCTGCTGGAAACACAATGAAACCGGCCTAAATGGATTGCAATTCTGCAGATTGAAATCAGGGAAGACACTCTGTTGCAGTCATTTTGGTTGAGAACTGAGAAAATAAGAGGATACTGCCCATTTTGTCCTCAATGAAGTATGATGTCACCAAGCAATCTTTCAATTCAGACCTGTGATGAGTATTAGCACTTGCTCAATCACAGGGATAAAGGTGTGGGGTCACCTTTAATGTTGCGCAACAAAAGCCCATCCTTAAAGGTCTGGTGAGCGATTGAAGTCGGTTCAGCACTATAGTCCCACCACTGCAATGTGAAATCCTTTTTATGTCAGGAGGCTTGGCCTGATTGAATTCCTTTGCGTATCAGTGAATGGATCAAGTAAGAAAAGGGAGCAGATTTGTGCTTGTGATAAACTGTAGCCTCTGCTGAGCCATGGATTTACAGCAGGCCATGTTGATGAAATCCACTCCTGCAGTGTGTACGGTGTAGCTGCTGAGGTATTTTTAACAGCCAAACATAATCCAGACACAGAAACTCTTACAAATTACCAGCTCAGGTGTTACGAATAATTAATGTTTTCCATTGTGCCACCACTGAAGTCTTGTTAAGCAAATGAGTCATGTTAGGCACTTGAGATGCTTATTATGCTTATTTTGAATATTGGTAGTTCATGTAATTTCATTGAAAGTCAGGTTTAGGCAGCACAAAGCACACACAATCATACTACACAAATTTCCCACTTTTGTGCAGTTTTTAAGCTCAGATGATGTTTTACTTCTGGTCTAATTTTTGCAATGTGGAGCCATTATAGCAGTAAAGCAAAAGGAAAATAAACTCTACCCAAAGAAGATATTTTCTACTGAACTGTCAGCCTGCTCACTGCTAAATTTACCACCACTCTATTTTTATCATTCATAATTACATGTGACTCATATTATTACTCATTTTGTTTCTATTGTAGATTACTTAAACAAGTCCTTGACACAAATAGACAAAGTAAGCTAATGGCTAACGCTGGATCAAAACAACCCAAACTTGGTCAAGTTCTCACTGATAGATAATAACCCCATCCATAGATAGATAGATAGATAGATAGATAGATAGATAGATAGATAGATAGATAGATAGATAGATAGATAGATAGATAGATAGATAGATAGATAGATAGATAGATAGATAGAAAAGCAATAAGTTAAGTAAGTAGTGTAAGTAAGGAAAATGTTGATAAAAGAAATAGAAAACAAGAGATAACTCTCATATGTGGCAGATACAGAATAATCTCTGATAATCTCTTTAGATAGATAAATAGATGAGATGTGTTCAGTGACACCATCCACTCTCTCTCAAAATATTATCATGCGTTAGCCCTTTGTGTCTGATTACCACCTTGTGTGTGCCAAAGTTTCCCCATTTGCCTGAATTGGCTTTTTAATAGTACTGGGGATGTTTCGGGGTATGTTTTGGGCCATTTGCTGTGCAAGTATGTCATAGGGACACAGCCTGCAGTGAGCTGTGGCTATCAAGATGAGACTGCAGAAAAGTAATAGCAGCCACAATAGCTGAGCCCAATAAGAGTTGAAAGTACAGAGAGGCCTGATGTGCGGCAGAAAAGGCCCATTTAAACCAGGGAGAACATGAGCATCAGTTTTCAATCTGAAGGAGACAATTAAAGGCTGAAAAGCAATGTAGCACTGGCCTGCAGCCTATACGCAACTTTGCGCTTGAACAGGTACGATCACGTTTCAGTTGCTGTTCCAACACTTTTGATTAATACATCTAAAATGTTTCATAATGTCCTTTTCTTTCTATTCTGCAGTCCAGAGTTGCTTCTGGCTGCTTTACTTGCTCAGCAAATCACAATATCACAATAATGACTAACTGTACGCTCCCCACCTGCAAAAAGACAGCAGTTTTCAGGGTTTCGTTTTGCAAAATCATCAGCACACAGAGTACAAGTTACTATCTTCTGCACTGTTTAACTAATTGCTTTGTGTCTAATTCTGCATACACATGGTAGGATAATAGTAACTTATTCACAGTCGCTGGTGTTTAGTGAATTGTGCTACTACTTCAGCTTACTGGTGGCACCACCTACCCCAAAAAATGCTGCGTGCAGAACACACATTTTTTACAAGCTTTTTTACGAGCAACGTTGGCTAGCAGACACAATTCACGCCATTCGCTCATGCCCCCTTGAATGACACACATCATTTTCTGATCTGATCCAGGATGAATCATTTCTCTGTGTCATCCAGAACAATTCATTGATGAAAAATAAATGACATTGACTAAGGTTTGATTAGGGTGATGCTCAAAAACATAGTGGTTTGGGTTAATATGCCTGTCTCAAGAAGGTGAAGGAAGTTCCGCCATCATGACTACAATAATAGACAAATGGTTAAGGTTAGAGAAGCCTCCTGCCTTAAAGTCTGATTGTATTGACCCATGCATCCACCCCATCCTCCCAACAACAACAGACTTTGTCACTCAATAACAACATTGCCTTACTTCCTCCTTTGTTCCTGTTGTAATTACTACGGCAACTAGTAGGGGACTATCTTGGGAGGACAGTCTCCGCTGACATTAACTCCATAGGTTGTTGTGTTAAGAGCATTAATAGTTTTTACTGTTATTGCGAATTAGTTTCACACACGGGTGCAAACACTATAAAGAAATGCGTGATTCTTGAAGGTATTTGCTCAAAAGAAAATCACTGCTTTTTTCACTCTGTTTCAATTTATTTTTGAAATTCAATTACCTGACGCCATATTTTTCCAATTAAATGGTGATGGTTTACCATAATAAACATAGTGCATTTGAGTACATATTAAAAATGTGGTAAATTTAATTATTATTTGTAATTAAGTAGCCTGGTGAGAAAAAACAGACTTTTGGAAAGACTCGTTGAGTTTACTGGTCATTTAGAACAATGCACTGAAGTAGTTATGCCTTCCAGTTCACTGCTGTGATTGTGATTGGTCCAGGTAGCGTTGGAGGGGTGATGATGCTATCATTTGCCACTCCCCGCATGTCTCTTCAGCATCTGGAAAGAACTTGATCTGAAATCTAATAAACACCACCCATCGAACATTTTGTAATATATTTTACAATATTGTCAGGGTTTACTGTGAGAGCCAGTTTAACAGCTATTTTCAGGTAAGTAATTCCCCCCGCTGCATCATCCACCAGTGGTTCTTAATGTTCCCCAGTCTTCCAAATCCCACTTAAACCCCTGGGAAGAATATTAGCTATTGTGCCACATTTTCCACACAGCTAGCTAGAAGCACTAGATTATCCCACAGAGTTCACCAGACAATGCATCATGAAAGTGTTAAGAGCGCTGACATGTCAGGATGTGAAATACATTCAGTGGCTTACGTTGAAAGGTTTTAGCTTTACACATCTCATCATCAGTAAAGCATAATGGTTTTGAAAGGTATGGGAAGCAACGTATAGCATTTACAGTGGTAATTGTTACAAATAGAATTGATAAGAAACCCGTTTGTAAGGAACTGTCTACAGTGTTGCTAGAGCATAGATGATGAGAGACATTTTGTTCTGTAACCAATTGGTTGCCATAGACACAACCATAAAAAACCTCTAACCTTTATTGGGACCATTTATACCTCCATTGCCCCTGTTGATGGTATCAAGCAGTAACTGTCCTGGATTTACAATGGCCAACCTGCTCTCTGCTTTCTATCCTTCCCACATCCCTCTCAGGAAAAACCTAGGAAATAGATTTGTAAGACTTTTATTTGATCAGCATGGTTTGTTTTCCGAACACCGCAAGCCAGTAAATTTGTAACATATTATTGACAGCAGGCTGAAAATGTGCCAGATGAAATGAACTGTAATGAATGAATTCCAGTCAAATGTGAGTGTAGGTCTGAGACAGACTCTAAAATAGGCTGTTGGAGATCTAAAGTGTTTAATTAACTTAAACAGTGAATCATTTTTTCATGTTTGATCTTTTAAGTGTTTTAGAGAGTACATCCTTGAGATGCAAATATGGTAAAAATATGTTAAAACTCTCAGTTTCTGAATATCAGATATCTCTGAACTCCCCGCACACACTAAGTGGCAAATAAACTAAATCATGCACATCTAATTATCCGCTTAAATTTCATTAAAAGTGTAAACAATCTTCACTTGGATTCGACAGGTTTTGAACAAAAGTATTGCTCTGCAGCATATTGTTAATTTGCATTGCTAAAAATGTCATCCAGTAAAGTCTTGTTATGTTAAATCACTGTTGAGGTAATTGTGGGACACGCAAGCAAACACGCATGACCTACAGTACGTTCTTCATGGTATTTTGAAGCATCCTGCACAAAAGAGATGAAATTGCTTTGAAATGTTATTGGCATTCCATTTGACAGTGTTCCTTTTAGTCTCCCACATTAATCATATTTATGTTGTCTGAGATGCATTGTCATTCAGAGAGCAACAAATAACTCTTTTTACCCCCGGCCAGCTGATTCCTGTGTTCCAGCACTGCTTGTTTATTTATGGCCAACATGAGAGCAATGCACAAGAAAGCCCCGTCACTTTTGGCATTGTTTAATCACTTTTTATGTGATTCAACTTCTGAACATTCACAGGATTTTATTTAAATGTGATTTGTTAAGGTCTCTGCTGTATATCTTTTGTACTGGTCCTTGGTAGACACAAAAAGGAGACATAGAAAGTAGTCCAGTGGAATCAAGAGAGATTAGAAAGATCTAAAGGTTACAGAAACGCATCAGTAAATCAAATTGCTTTAGATGTCTAGACTATGCGTATTTGCACATTTCAGGTTTTTTTGTTGAACAGATCGAGCAGACCTTCAATGGCTGTTGCTTCTGTTGAGGTTTTCTTTATTGTGGACTGAGCAACTGTCAGTTCACTAAACAGATCAATCGATGGGGAGGGGAGGACCACCGTCATCACTGGTCACACGCTGGAGATGGCTGTCATGATGTTACCATCTTTCTTACTCTTTAAAAAAGGCATTCAACGACAAGATGTGTTGATTGGGTAGAAGGATTGAAAACCATTAGGCAGAAAGAAAGAACTGTTATTTCACTGGCATTGTCCACCAAGATAGGTTCAACTATGTACGCTCACTGTTTCTTACAGTAATAGCAGTGAAGTGGGTGCTGGCTAACAAATGTTCCAGTTCAGTGTTAGACTATACTAAGACAGCGAAGATAATGTGTACATATACACTATATGTTATATACATGTATCATAGTCTAACAAGTTGACAATATACTGGTGCTTTTAAATTCATCATGCTGTCATTCTGCCACATGCAGCACATTCAATCTGGGATAACATGGGACACATGGGGAACAGATTTAAAAAATACATCAAGTGCTGATGGAAATTTTCTATGCAGTTCATGCTGATTTCCTGGTTCTTGAATCTGAATTTGAGTCTAAAACACTAGTCCTTTCTTTGCATTGGAGATGCAAAATAGCGCTTGACAAAGTATAGTAGAGAAAACATGCTACATCCCTGGTGGCAGCTCAGTCCTCTTTCACACCATCACCGCAGGCTTCGTGAGCACTGAAACATCTGCATCGCCAGAAAACTCCTCAAAAGAACTGCAAGTTGTCTCAGGGCAATACCAGAAAGCATAATCAGAAGCTGATGTTTTGTTCATACCCGGGGTGTTGTGTGGTATGCGGTATGGGGCCTTGCCTCTGAGCTCATATGAAGCCATATCACATCACAGTAGGATTTGGGATCCTCCGGGCTAATTGGGACGCGGGGAAATGAATTTTCCAGCTATGACCTGTCTAGGATTTGCAGCCTGGGCAAAGTGACGACACTTCTCATTTCATGTAAAGAAAGATTTCATCTCTTTGTAATCACATACGCTTCCCCACAATGAACCCATTTCCTTTCAAATTCAACAATCTATTATTTAATTGCTATCACTTATTCTGACAGAATAACTGTAGAAAATGACATTTATTTTTCTTCTTCGTTTCACTTCTGATGATTCGCCACTATGAATTCTTTCTTATCAGAGAATATGAGATGCAGAATGTGAGATGAGCATGACCATTGTAAACTTGTAAACATTGTAAAATGTTATCCATTCCCAGTTTTCTGTACGCTGGTCTAAAGGATATCTGAAAAACTGTAGAAATCAACAGATTCCAGCATCCTCACCTCACAGTGTTCCTCATGGTATGAAAACTCCATTATACTTATCTTATACAAAGCCGATGGCAGAAAATGAGTCATTACATTGTAATTTCATGCTGCCAAGATGTTGTGCACCCTTCTGGAGAGCCCATGTTATGTTTGTAGGGACTTGAATCATGATAGCGTACACATTACAGCAGATATTCTGTACTCTTTATCCAGCAGGGTAAAAGCAGCAGACTAAAAAACCTGACACAGGAGTATTAAATTTAAATCACCTTTCCATATTCTGGTGGATTTCGTTGTGATCCTTTTCTTTTTGCATTACATCCATCCCATGTAGTGGTTTAACTAAGTGATATTATTTATGAAATGCAGCCACACACCCTTTCCTACAGCTGTGCAGGATTCCCTGTCATCAAATTAACAGGAGCATGAGACAGTGAACTAAAAAACGCTTGCTGCCAGGGACTATCATAGTCACTGGCTGCAAATGCACCAGCCTCTGTCATGCAGATAATCATCCCTCTGCTGCAGGGAATCACGGGTCTACGTGGTGGTGGGTGTCAGGGGGCCAACGGGCTATTGGACTCCCCTCTATGTCCTCCGCCTACACCAGACCTGTCAGAGGCCCAGTACGATCCCGGTGCTCCAGTGTGACAAGAGTGACCCGGAGCCTGTGATTCTGCCCCCCCTTTCATCAGTGGCACTCGCAGGCCTAATCTGAAAGGAGCATCAGAATGGCAGGGTTTGGCGCCACTGGAGGCCACACAGTGAGGACAGGTCATTACTGCCGCGCCCTTCAAAGAGTGCTCCTTGCAGTGCTGCTGCCTCTCTCCACCAGACCACCCTTGGCACAGGGTGCTTTCCATGCCTGCTAAGCATTTTACCAACACTCTACACCCCTACAGGGGGCCAAGGGCCTAGGTAGGGCCAGACTTCTGCTCCCCAGAAACCTAGCCCTCCTACATTTAATAAATGTGTATTCACAGCGTCAGACACACTAATTACTATATTTAAGAACAATCTGTTATGCAGTGGGAGATCTACGGGTACTGTCACTTACGGAGAAAAAAGAAAGGAAAAAAAACATCTTACAGCACTTGGTCTTCTTTGCCTTGGTGATGCCTTCCTTGGATTGCACTGCTTTACATTCCCCATTTGTACCTAATAATATATTCCAAAGAGCATGACAGCAAATGTAGAATATTTTTTTAATTTCCTCGACCCCCCACCCTTCCTCCACCTCCTCATCCTCCCACCCCGCTCCCGTCTTCTTTGCGTTTTAAGAGGCATGAAGTCGGCTGGGTTTGTCAGTAATGGTTGATAACTAATTCATTGGTCCTCTCTCTTTTTCAGAACCCAGTGGTTTTCATCTTATTTTCCACATTAGAAGATTCACTTTTAATCTTTTCCTTAGTCCGTCTGTCTGGATGCTGAGTCCCATGCTAGATGTTTTATATATCCTGCCAACAATAAAAATGCCTTTATGAACTCATTGCATCTTTTCATTTATCGTTTAGAGTGCAAATGCTCAAAAACTCAAAAAAAGTTTTATAATTGTGTGTTTGTGTTTGGTTTAGTATCTAATTAATGTAATCTTCAATAATTTGAACATGAGTAAGGCGAGTCACTTCCACATTTCTAAGCACAGAAACATGGTGCATAATTTTTCATATCAGAGAACAATATCAGCCATAACTGGAGGCTAACTGACTGGAGAACCACCCCAGGCCAGTGTTTTTGAGGCTGCAGGCAATATCTATCGCAATCAAAGGCTTTTTTATGCAAATGTGTGCTGACTGACTGTTTTAGAAGTAGAAAGGCTTTTGTATTTCCTATTGAGAATCACTCTCATTAGGAAATGGAAATTCCTCTTCTAAATGAGCTGTAAAAGCAACTTACAACAGCTTTGCTATGTATGTACATCATCACAGTGCCACATTTGCACAGTTCAAGCTCCATGATGGTGACTGTTTCCTGGGTCCAGACCTTTGAATCCGCCCACTCCACCGGGTAGACTGATGCGTCTGGCATCATGACATAAAACAGCTCCATTCCTCGGTTGAAAAAGAAGACGCTCCAATGAGCGCCACAGGGGTACTAACAAGTAGCCAATCAGCGCCATGGGCAGGACTGACACTGTTGTGGACTGTTGTCAAGGGTTGTCAAGCTGTGCGCCAGAACGAAGAAAGAGTAATAACAATAGCGGCAGCTAAACAAAAGATAGAAGCCGCTATCGAGGCTATTCTTCACCTGGCGTTGTAGCCTTTGCTCAGCTCCACTCTTAAAACCCTGGCAAAGCCAGGATGTTGGCATAAGATCAATTAAGTGTCAACTTAAATGATTTTACATTCAGGTTGATACATTGGTCTCAAGTGATTGGTTATTGAAAATCCCACTCTCCCAACAGAAATGTGCATTTTTCTGTGTGTGTGTGTGTGTGTGTGTGTGTGTGTGTGTGTGTGTGTGTGTGTGTGTGTGTGTGTGTGTGTGTGTGTGTGTGTGTGTGTGTGTGTGTGTGTGTGTAACCGGTTGACAATTCTGTCTGATATCAGGCAAGAAAATTGTCATTAAAGAGGATATTTGAGCTGATCACTTTGAAACTATGCCAACAGGTGTATGTGCTGTTTCACAGTACATCTGTGATGGGATCAGGGCAGGCAATGTCACTTTATCTGATGTTTGATGTTTTGCCACTTGGATACCATGATCATCACTGAGGATCAAAACAGGAAAAATGGATGTCAGTGACAGTCAGAACAACAGGACAGAGGCTGTGCACGCATCCCTGCAACAACACGAGGCTCTGTTAGCAACAGCTCAAACAATGCTCCCGGCCGTGTCACATCAATGCCTACGTTTAAAGCATCTAATATTAAGTGTAAAAGCAGATATTTCTTGCTGCATTGAAAAGCAAAGATTGTTCAAGGCCAGTTTTGTACTATTGCAGCAACCTTTTGTTAGCAGTGCAACACTAATCAAAGAGAGTCTGCACATAATGTCACAGCTGCTGTAAAGATGACCATTTTGAAAGTGAAGATAAGAGTTACTAAGTTAAAGAGAAATTAATTTACAAATGTGTGCTCGGATGTGAAATGCATTATGCAATAAACTATTGCCCTCTGTTGGGCAATGGTGCTATCTGCATTGGTTCTGACATGCAGTGAGCAGGTTATCAGAGGAAACAGACTGAGAGAATGACATCTCGACCTGACTGTTACATTATTCATTGTAGAAAATAAGTAAATGCACATTCTCCACAGGGGTAATTTTTCACTATTTATATAAAACACTGTGACTTTGATGTGCAAGCATGAGTCTTTGCTTTCCATTTGTGTATTATTCTCTTCTTTCCTGTAATTCTGTTATTTTCAGTCCAGGGCACCAGTGTTGCCAGGACTCCACACCTTCCGTTTTTTTTAATGTAGTTTAGGTGGATAATTGGATAACACAGGTTTATCCTCAGCAAGCACTTTGTATGAGCAATCCAATTTCACATCCTCCTGAAGGGAAACCATTATTCTTAACCAGGGCATGATACTCCAGTCACCCCTGCACAGAAATGCAGCACAAGGTTCTCCCCAAATCCTATCAGCTTCTAACCTTGTTACCAGCCAATCTGTATTATTGTGCTATAATTCCATATTCTGCCCTGTCCTCACCGTGGCACCGGCATTTGAAAAGATAAAGCTTTTGCTGCCGTTTTGTTGACAACAATGCCGTGGTGGACTGTTTGTCTTCTATCTGTGAACATTGGCACGTTCCATCACACTGTTCAAACCAACATCTCTGGTGAACATTTAACTATTTCATAGTCTTTGTTCAGAAACAGCCTGTGTATTGCACTTTGATAGTAGAATTCTTATTTTGATATCCCAGTAGATTTAAAAAAAAATAAAAAATTATATGTCTTGTTGGTTGGCGATAGTTTTAACTCCTAATTAATCTCTCAACAGGCTAACTGAGGGCCTGGTGTCATTCTATTAATTCTTTTAGTAGATGAGTGTTGATCAAATATGAACTCATGATATAGTCAATTAAAAAAAATAGAAAAATAATGGAGCATTGTTTGTTGAAGTAGATAATAAATGAATATGCAATTTGGACAAAACAAAAACATTTTAAATAATAAACTAGAAATAGGAAGTAATGGGAATGTGAATGAAAATACTGGGCAGCAGCTCTACAGGAGTCTCTGATGTGCTGCGTAGGTTTGGATATGCAGAGAAAGTTGCCTCCAGCTATCAGCTCCATTTTTGTGCAAATGTTGTTCTGTTTGATTGGTTGATTGATTTCAGATTTGCCAGGTAGTAGGCAAGAGAGGCCAAGGATTTTTGCTTTGAACTTGTGACATTGTTCATGTGCCTCAGCAGAAGTTTTGCAAATGAACTCTTTGGCTGAACACCAGCAAGGTGTTGTTTGTTTAATTCATGAATGTGAAAATGATCATTTTGAGTTTTAGGGGGAGTTGCAATTTGTAATTTTTCCTTGACAAGCAAAAGCCAGGCACTGTGACTGTGGGGAGCTTTCCAAAGGTTGCCAGGTTTGGTGCCATTGTGCCTATACAGACATCTATGCAAAAATAAAACTGTGCTCACTGATTTTATCAGGCAACCAACACAGTGCACACAAGTATGAGGTGAATGGATAAAATGTTTCTTACATATTTTACAGTTTATGACAGATTACAGTAGCCTCCTAACCACCACAAATGATTGTTTATATATGTTTCTAAGCATGTCTTTGTGCATGGATTGAAAAACAAAACAAAACAAAAAAATATTATTTGGAAGTTTTTACACTCATTTTTTAACTTTAAGCAGCAAGCTTTTTTTTCCTGCTACTTTAGCATCGATGCTACGGTAAGCTCGGCTGACACTGTCCTGCCACCAGGTCCTCACCTAACACACAGACAGAAGATTGATATCAAACTTCCAATCTCCCTTTCAAAAGGAAGGCAAATAAGCACATTTCACAAAACGCTGAACTATTTAAATAGTGTATCTTTTACACTCTGACTTCAAACAGTGCTCTGCTGTCCTGGTCTTGGATTAAACATGTCTGTTTGACTGTTTCTCCAATATCTGCGCTGATATTTTCTTTCTATACTGCAGGGCACTGTGGATACTTCAGAAACAGCAATTTTTCATTGGATATGAATTCAGATATTGAAAGCAGTATGCAGCAAATAGTGTGGCTTATATAGATATATTCTCAGTAAATCTTTGGAAATACCCAACTAAGACCCTGCCTTGTGTTTCAATTCCACAACCCAACATATTTCTGCGGTAGCCAAACAGTTTGCTGTTGCCTTACGTGCCATTATTTGACCAGCTACAGTACTTGATGAGAAAATGTAACACATAGTCTTCACAACTGGTGCATCTACTGTATGTGTGGATTCAGTGTACATGGACTTTGATTGTGCAAGATGTTGTTGGTAATGAGAACTGAGTCAGTGACCTAGCCAGAACTAGGTAGCATCCTATCCTAACTACTACCTGAATCCTCCCCTTCAGTGCTTTCTTGAACTTTTATGACAATCTCAGTGGGTATATCTGGAGAGGTAAATTGTATATGGAACTGTGCAAACAAGCAGGTGTTTTTGTATCAGTTCACAAGGTCCCTGAGGCCTTACCTCCACCACGTCGAAGGGACATCTGGGATCACAGCTCAGACACGCTATATAATATTGTGAACAATACAAAAAAATAAAAAATACAGAAAACAATGACTTACACAACTTCAGAGGGAAATGTAACAAGACCCAGTGCAGTTCAAGAAAGACTGGAGACATCTGCGTCCCTCCGAGATTTAAATGTGTGTTGTTAGGCCTTTCATTTTTAGACCCGCAGCTCCCAGTGGGGATTGTAAGCGTGTAATACTGTGTTTGTGTGTACCTGCAACTAAATAACTCACTGTCAAGTACAAGCACTATGGCTTTCACTTCTACCTGAATAATCCACATACCTAATTTAACATTTTTGAAAACATTTTTTTTTTACCTCTGCAATTGGGCAAAGGAGAATTCCCTGGAGAGTTATTACGCTGTTGGCTTGTAAGCAAGTGTTCAGGAAATGAAGGCATTTCAAAGAACATGGAGGCATGATCTGTTTACAAGTTGCAGTTGTCCTATATATGCTGCATAAACAAATATTACTTTATATAATTGATCATCGTTTTGTTTTGTGCACATCTGCAGGGAGGAGGAGGAAATATTGTCACTATATTTATTAGCTTGACAAAGAGTACCAGAACCATTTTAAGCACATATTGTCCCTGCGTCGACAGATCAACGTTCCTGCAGTGATGAAGCTTGATGTTCTTGCCGGCTTAATGGCTACCTCAAACTTGTAATTATGTGGAAATGACAAGAAACCACCAGGTATTGTTTTCTAAATTGTACGTGTCACGCAGAGAAAAATGATACCGTGATTAGGTTACCCTCTATAATGCTAGAACTAATTTCTGTGCATATTGTGACATGCATAGTTTACATCTCTGTCTGTTGTATAAAATAGAATCCTAACGCTGCCAAAAATAAGATAACATAAAAGCTGTGTAACAATTTAAAATCAAATATTAGCTAGGATAAATATTAAACAGAACTAAAAAAAAAAATATTAAAAATATCTCTTTTCCCCCTACTAGATATTTCATAGCAATATTAACCAAGTCCATTCAGCACAGAGTAAGTGGCTGACATTTCCCATGGCACAGTCACCGAGGTCATGACATTGTAGTCTTCAAAAGCCAAATACAGCCTGCACCTGGAATTAAGACTCTTCACTTTTCTGTAGAGGCTTTGTTGTTGCAGCCACAAAGAGCGTCACCATGGACGCAGAGGACTCAATTGGTTATGGCAAGGTTTGGTGTCTTGGAGTCTTTATATGTACAATAACAATTTGACTTGTATTGCCTTAAAATTGATCATTTTTGTTCATCAAATCTATCCCCAAGAGGCAAATAAAGACACACACAGACACACGCAGCTTATGTACGTAGTCTACTAATATCACAAATTTGGAGTGTTTGCTTGTGTGCATGTTTGTGACTGTGTCACATGTTATGCAGCTATACATCATTAGTGGCAGGAAGAAAAATCAGAGGCTAGTTAGTTTGCATTTAATGAGCATCAAACGAGATGAAATGAGATTGCTTTCTGTTTTAATGTGTCAAAAACTCAGAGCAACGAGTAATGACAGATTTACCCACCTCATGCCTACGGCTGTGGAGTCTACACTGATAAAGGATAGTCTGGGAACAGACTTTGCCCTGTTAAGGCAACACAAAAGCAGCACACAGTACCAGAACGTAAGAAGATGGGAATGTCCTCCTCCCCCTAATCTTCTGACTAACATTTGTATTGTGCAAAGAGCAAATGATTGCCTTCAGCAGCCTGATTCTATAGTTAACCATTGTTGGCTTAGTCAAAGCATACTGATGTTGCAATAGAAGCGAGCAAGTGATCAGACGTGATTAATATGTTGGACTGACTGAGGCCTATGCTGCCTGTTTCATTGTGCACTGTGAACTGTATGACTGTGGGTGCAGAGTCCCAGAGAAAGGGAGAACTGACTGAAACTGAAAGTACTGCACTGTGTGGTCATAGTCTGCATGTATTAATACAGTGTCTACTGTATGCACAATATGCAGTCATTCAGGCCCATTTGTCTGTGAGAAGAAAACAGACTTCTAATAGGTCCAATATGCCAGTCAGTGAGTGAACTTGTTCATTCCTTTATGATTTCTGACAGTGTGTTATTGAAGCATTTTCCCAGCCGCTTGAGATAAGTGCCCAGAAGCCTCTACAAACGATGTGCGTGATTGTAGGTGATTTTTCTGATAACCAGTGAATTGAAACATGTTGCAAGATTGCAATCAGGCTGCATAGTCAGACCTTAGTTCTTTGAAACTATAATAGATTCACCTCTTTTGTGCCAAATATGCCCGTTGTTCTGCTGTGTTTTGAACGCAACAACACAACAAACGAGCATGTAATTCAATGCATTTCTTTATTTTTGGTGAAGTTTAAACAAATGACTAATGGTAATTAGACCTCTACTCTCTGTCCATGGTGCTGAAATATGCACCAGAATAGATATGATGGAAGGCATTTTCACTGCTCTGGCATTGTCACACTTTTAAAATCTATCATCACTGAGTATTTCTGTGAAGTCATGTCACATTGTCATAGCAACATGAGAATTATCTTCAGTTATCTTAAACTGTAACATTTCACCATGAAAATATCTAAAAATGACTAAATCTATGACATATATGTCGCTGAGTTGTGTACTTACTTTATCCCAAATGTTTCCAACAATGTTGAAGCTCAGAGAAATCGATAATTTTATTCAAGGTAACAGCACGTTTCATTTGGTCGCCTTTCACTGGCAACACAGCAACATGAGATGATAGAGTGAGGAAGAGAGTCAGTGAATGTGATTAAATGCAATATAAATATAACTTTAATACATTACCTCGTTTGTGAAGCCAGAATAATAATTGCCAGCAACATGTTCATATTGGATCTACAACATATTCACTGTGATTGTTCTCTTTCATTTCTTTTCCAATAATGAAAGCACACACATTGTTAACCGTATTTTCCTAAAAGCACTTGACTAATATCTTTGGTTAATGCCCGAGTCCTTAACATACAGGGTCTATGTACAGATGACTTCTTTGTGTTCCAGCCTGCAGTTGTTTTCATTTTTTGTGCATGATTATGTATACCAGCATTATTCACCAAAGCCCATGCATTTTTTCTCTGAAATGCACATTACTACAGGTAATAATTTTGTTTTAACTAGTAGTACGTTCCAGTAGAGACAGATTAATTTATCTATAGATGGAGACTTACATTCACCAGACCTGTGGTGTATGTCAAGATGGTCGTAAACGCGGCCTGATACATGGCTACGTGTTGTAATTTTCAGGGTAGTGGTGTCTTCAAGAAGATTAAGTTACCCTGTAAGTTTTGCTCACACAACGTAATAATAGATTACCAAGATCTTACTATGTAAGGCTTTTATTTGCGGGGCATTACTTCACAATAGTACCACGGGGCATACTGCTGCTCTGAGCCTCTAACAATGCCATATCTCATAGCTGAATGAGACATTTTCAGCCTTATAAATACTGCTTTTAATGTCCCACCTGAGACTGTTGCTCTGTCTCCCCCAGGCTGTATTTCTACACATGTTGCCGGATAAAATGATAAATTGATGCACGCTGTTTATTAGGCCTGTGTTGACTCATTAATACTACAGGCCTATATACTGGATCACTCCTTTCATGTACAACTGTGTCTTCCTCCCACTTGGGTGTGAAAGGGAAAACTTCCTGAATATGCTATCATGCTGTCAAAAGTACCATAGTACTTTTAAAATTTCTCATGGGTCATGTCCATTATTGATTTAGCTGCCATTCTGCTCACAGCTCTGGTACTCGGTGCTGTGGGACCTGTCAGACAGAACATACATGCACTGGAGCTTCTACACACTTATTTAAGGTGCAAGCAAACACTGCAAAACCCTCCAATTCTAGCTCACAATTTCAAATGAATTTGTCCATTAACATTTTTACAAGATTTCGCTAACATTTATGATGAATGGCATGACTGGCGAGGACTGTAAATTTCTAACACAGCTCAGTGCTCACATCTACTGCTACACACAGCGATATACTGGCAATGCGTGGCTTTGCATTGTGAGAGTTAGAGCAAGATGCCCCTACCACAATTATTGAAGAGCAGCGCTGTGAGAAGACACATAGAAATCTGAAGACAATGACAGATAATTCAGTAAATACAAAAAAGTGTCCTCTGGCCATCTCAGCATTCTTCAAAAATATCAAACCCTAATCTATGTGCTTTCTACCAACTAACAACACAAACATATTTGCATACACGCATCATTATATCGCCATGACGTGTAATATCTTGTGCAATGTAAAATTAAACAACATTAGCACACAAAATGTCACATTTATTTCCATTTAAAACTGCTTAGTACTGCCATTGTGACATATTTCATTGATTTTTTTCCTTAACTCCTATTCACTCAATATTCATGATACTGTAGTGCAGTGTGATAGTGTCAAGCCATCTACTACTGAAAATGCCTCACTCTGACATATTTAATGCACATTCTCCTCCAATTAATACCCAGCAAAGCTGCAGTCTTTTTCATATCTGATGAAAACTTGGGGTGGTTACCAATTAGTCTGCTGTTAATTATCTCCTTCTTCTTTGATCTTGACTATGACTGCTCTGTCAGACACTCTCATTTATTCATCTCCTTTTGGTGAGATGGACTTTTTGGAGATTGCACAGATTGATGCACATTAGAAATGGCTTCAGAAGCAAGCTGGAGCCTTGTGAGAGTGCACACATGGCTGTTGCATTTTCTTTGTATGTCTGTAAGTCTTGCATCTTCAGCCCCCTGCTGCGTGAAGCCCAAACTGTTTGGGTATCATGTGTACTGTTTTTCTATCTTTGGATGTCTTTGCTGCAGAAAAACATTATGCTTACACTGTCTTTCAAACTGCCACCAATATGCTCACAATCAATAATGCCTATTATTATGCTCTACCTACAGCCAACCTTTCCTCTGATACTCTGCTCATGACATGAAATCTCTACCGTAAACATCAAACGAACCTCCCCATGTGCAGGGAAGGAACTGAATATTTAAGCAGGGCTCACACTGATGAACACCGTGGCACCTCCGTTTGTGTCGAGAGATAATATTCTTAGTTCCCCCTCTGTACAGTGGACGGTAAGTTGAATTTGTTTGACGCCCAGGATTAGCATTAACGTCAACACGGAGACAACCTCAACTGCCATCAGGCAATGAGAACGGGAAAAAAAAAGAAGGTGCATGCTTTGTAGTACAGTATGGCTTTACTGAAACATTGCAGCAGTTTTGAACTTGCCTGTAGTTTCAGGGAGCTTATTTTGAAACGCAAAAGCATATCTTGCTGTTCACATTGATATCCTTGCTTTCACTCACACCTTTATTTGCACTAAAACAGATTTCTGCTTGCTGTGAACTGGCAGTCAGCCTGGATTTCTCAATGGCATTGGTCCAAAGGAGTATGTAAATGAGATACAGCTCAGGCATTAAGAGCTCTTTAATTTAAGCAGAATTCTCCATATACAGTACAATTCTATCGCGTGCTGGTTTTTCGATGAGCCGTTAGTGTGCATTATTAAAGATGTACCTTTTTAAACATATTCATACACGGTATGGGTTGAATAAGTAAGCTCCATGTTTCACAGTCAACGTTAAAAGGAAGTGAGACAAAACTGAGAGAAAGCAGGGGAGAGAAGGGGCAGAGGAGAGCTGAAAACGAGATGGAAATCTGTGTCCCTCAAGCCCCGTCTTTGAATCCCTCCAGTGAAGAATACCACTCAAGGGTAAAGGATAATCTCCAACTGAGGGATGCTTCCCTAGCTTGGCCAAAGCCTCAGCTGTAACAAAGAAACAGCCTTCTGATCACAGTACAACAGGTTAAAGAGATTACAAAAAGCTAAGTGAGCACTGAGACACAATCACAAATTAAAGACCACTTCAGTCTATTTCAAGTCCACTCACATTAGACAACACATAATATACAGTGAACATAAACAAACACAGGGGGAAGGTGTTTTTTTAGAAAGGCTGATTGGTAAAGAAACCAGTCATTTTAATTAAGCAGATAGTTTTATGAAAGAAAATTAATGAAAACATAATCACTGTTGCTGCCATGCTAATCTGCACTTCTTTTTTTGTTATGTGTTCATGGAGTGGAACAATTAAGGACTGATTGCTTTTAGAATGAGCCATATCTCGGAGGTAAGCTTGCTGTCAAACCTGTGGCAATGATTTAATTTCACTCAGTTAATCAATCTGTTATGCTCTTCACATTTTTTGGTGCAAGCGCAGGCACCATTTTCCACTTTATGAAGGAACGCCATGGAAAGAAAAAATCAAACAAAACCATTCATATGAAGTTTGCTCAGTTTTATGGCTCTAAGACCTGAATTTCATGCTAATATGTGCTAATTATTTTATATATTTTGCCCTTCTGTAAAGGAATGTTCATTTTTGGCCCGTCTACTTGAAGAAGGATGTCATTGCTAATGTATGGTTTGGAATAAGCAGACTCACGGCACGTCCTCCTGGGACAGGGCTAATTACGTGTTCAGAATCTGCAGCATGGCTCTCTGGGCTTTTATGCCTCTGTCACTTCTCATCCACTCAATTGGATTGGATATATCCCAAGAACAACCTACAGCCTTGATTCCCTCTGCAAAACAGGTCACTCTGAGTTCGCAGGGTGTGGAATGAGTCTAATTATTGGGGTACGGATGGGTGCAGAATACGTAATGGCGGAACATGCTTTGACCCCCTCCCCCCCAACCCAGAAGACCCAGAACAAGTAAGGCACTGGCTTTCCCACCAGGCAGCCACAGCCCTGTTACAGCCCCGGATGTAGGTTATACTACTTCTAAGAAGATTGGGGGTGTTAGAAACCGAGCATTCTTGGGCTTTGGGATTAGGATTTCTGGATCAACTTGGATCAGCTGCATAATGTAATCTTATTGACATGAGGAATTATTATGACAGTCTTAACCAGAAATACAATAATCTGCATTAGACGAAGAAGAGGGAAGTACAGTAGTTTCACTCTGTGAGATCGCGTCATGGCTTATCTTGTGAAAGCAACATCTCCCCATATGAAAGAAAGTGATCCTTGAGTCAAGTTTGCAGTCAAACCGTAGCATACTGGAGTTCGGATAGACCTTCATCTGCCCTTCGTAAAGGTTCAACGTCAAAATCGAGGATTTCCTCCCAATGTCATTTTTATTCTTGGAACTAAAAAAGAATCAAACTATGAGAAACTGCAGTTGGCACATTAGAACACAACTCAAAAATACAACTTTCTTTTTCTATGTGCACCATTTTATTTCTCTCTAATCTTAAAAAGTAAACTACATTCCTGAAGGGTGGAAAACAAGCCCATTGACAACCTCCAAGCCCAAGGGATGCAGTTGAACGCATGCTTGGTTTGTTGTATTCGCATGTAGACCCTCCCAATTCCCTTGTCTGCGTGTGTCTCTGTCTTCTGTCTGAGGGGCAGTGGATCAGAACCTCCTATACATGCAGTACACAGTTAGCAGGTCATTCTTCTGGAGCCCCACATAGCTGTCAGTGAGCCGGGCCTGCCAGATTTATCATAGTCTCTGAATTTTGTATTTCAGGCTTGTGAGGGCAAAACTTGATGCTGACGTTCTGAGTGACAAGCTGCTTTACCGTACGGAAATTCCAACTGGACCGTTCCATATTCATGAACTGATTTAAATTCTGGCACTGTACATGGGTTCCTACAAGATATTGAGGAAGACAGTCAGTGTACCCTATTCAAATCTCATACAGCTGTCTTTGTGGAACATTGCAAGCTCTACTAGCAAGGGCGTAGTGCATTCAGCTGCAGGGGTGTTAGTTTGTTTAAGTTTCAGAGGTTATTTCTACAGTAATGGAAAATCAGTTTCATTGTTTAGAGGCTAACGTGTGCTGCAGACGGAGGTGGTTGAGCAGAAAGTTTCGACACTATTGTTTGTTAAAAAAATAAATATTTTTTTTCATTTCAGAGAATTTCTGCCTTCATGTCAGAAGTCTAGTGCAGCTATGAGATTTTTGAATTTAAACGTAAGCATATTATACAGCTTAAAAATGAATACATTTATTTCAACCTAACGTATTACAGTAAACTTTACTAACTGAACTCTACTTTAAAATTGTTGTTTTATTATTTTACTTCTCTGTCTTTGATTTTATTCTTGCCTAGTTACGTTTATCAAGTGGAGGGTGGTCCTTCAACTAGTGGCCTTGGTCTCCAGACCTATCAGCTTTCTGTCCATATGACTGCAGTAAAGGGGGCTCTCCTAACCCTAACCCCAACCACACCCTACCCCTGTACTCCTATGCCAGGGATTGTCAGCTCGCGGCCTGCAGACCTCAGCCGGCCTGCCAAAGCTTCCCAGCAAGCTCGCAGACTATTAATGAATTGAGAAAACATGCCCAGCTAATGTCATTCACCAGTGGAAGAAGTCCAGTCCATCCTGAGAGTATTCATGGAATAGTTTCCCGGTCAACAAACCCAAAAGTCCACAATTGATAGTTTGTCACCCACATTTGACACCCACATCAAACACCTTTGTAAGACTTCATTCTGCCACCTCAAGAACATCGCCAAACTCCGTCCAACACTCACCCTGGCAGATGCAGAGAAGCTCGTCCATACTTTTATCTCCTCCAGGCTGGACTACTGTAATGCACTCCTCATAGGGATCTCTGGCAAGAGCATCGAAAGACTGCAAAACATCCAGAACAGTGCTGCTAGGATCCTGATGAGGGTGCACATGTACGATCACATCACCCCCATCCTGAAATCTCTTCACTGGCTCCCTGTCCCACTCAGAATTGCATACAGGGTCTCCCTCCTCACCCACCAGTGCATCTACGGTCACGCCCCCTTTACCTACAGGAACTCCTCACCCCCCAGAACTCCTCACGCACCCTCCGATCAGCAACAACCAACACTCTCCAAGCCCTCAGAACCAAACTCCACAGCATGGGTGAACGGGCATTTTCCTCCGTACCACCGAGGCTGTGGAACGCCCTCCCTGACCATCTGAGGGCCCCACAGCCTACAGATGTTTTTAAGCAAAATCTTAAAACATATGGTTTTAAAAAAGCGTTTTACTAATTGTTCTATATAAGTTTTTTTTCTTTTTTTTTTTAAACTATTTATTGACCTTGAATTTGATCTTAAACTTGCTAAATTTTACTCTGTAGCACCTTGAGATTGCCTGAATATAAGTTGCGTTACAAATAAAATGTATTATTATTATTATTATTATTATTATTATTATTATTATTATTATTATTATTAGAGTTCACCCATCCTACATAATCAGATTATTCTCCAACTCCATCCTCTCTATTCTGTGGACCCACCATCAAACCACTTGGCTCGGTTATCGGAGGCTCACTAAATGTCACAGCGGGAACTTGGAGTTTGAGCTTGGAGTGGGAAAACCTGCGTAGGATAGTTTGCATGCAGGACGTGTAACTCCACCACTATGAGTATCTGTGTGAACCATAACTTAACATCAACTTAGCAGTTTAGCTACTCAACCCAACTTGACCACAAGGGTTTCACAGCAATAAAGCTCAGAGCTTTTCGTCGCTCATGTTTCCTGTAAAGCTAGCTGGCAGACTTTGTGTGGTAGCTGCTGGCGCTCAATTTGTTTGATCTCAGTTAACGGTGCAGTACAGTGCTAACCAGGAACCTCATACAGGCTTTCCTGTCACTGCTGTAATCCTTTCTCCTTTCTTATCCTTTCTTTGGTGTGTCTTCTCTGGACACGGAGAGCCATCAGAGCCAGTAAGAGAGTAAAGAGAAAAGAGGCGCTGGGTTTTTTGTTGACCTGGTCGGGGGCGTAATCCACGGATATCAGTTTACAGTTTCAGGAAGTGATTGGAGCAGTTAGGAGAGAGGAGAATGTTTACATAATGGATTACATTTCACAGTATAATCTCAGTTTAAGTCACACAATGAACAAATTCATCTGTAGAGCTCCAATTTTACATACTATAAAACACCTAAGTGGCATCTTTTAAACATTTTAGAAAGAATGTTTTGCCATTGGAAAGTTGTTAATATTATTTCATTTGTACCTGTGCACCACGACCTCCTTGGAATGTAGTTCAACCATATACCCAAGAATGTGGAGTCAATACAGTTTGTCTTAAATGCACTCACTTACCTGTTAATTAGGTTTCTATCTGAGGTGTGTGTGTGTGTGTGTGTGTGTGTGTGTGTGTGTGTGTGTGTGTGTGTGTGTGTGTGTGTGTGTGTGTGTGTGTGTGTGTGTGGGGTTAACTCATGGCCAGGTCACAGTTCTTGGTTGCTCACTCAGACCTCAGACCAGGTGAACTCTCTCAACCCCAATCCACTCCATTGGTTTGGTCAGCCATCCCGCTCTTGGTTGTGGATGTTCAGTTTAAAAGGTTTATATTTTAAACTGTTTGTTGTGGTGTGAGACAAGCTCTGTTTTCTCACTGTTTGTCTCCACGATGTCTTGCCTCTGGCGTCTTCCTCTCGGCATGTCCAATTCCTACAAAAGCCCGGAAATCTCTTCCCCACAGGTCAAAGTCCTGGCACCTAATGAGCCAAAGCCACCACCCCTTGAGTGTGACGTCAGTCGTGGCCATGTTTCCTTCAGCCTAGTCCATGGCCACTTTTGTCACCTCCCAAAAGAAAAAAATAATAACCTGCTAAAACTTTATCTTAAAACAGAAAATCAAATCTAATTATCAAATGTTTATGTTTATTTAATTCCTGCCTGATTCAAATCTAGAAACCTTTCTGACTTTAGGGCTAAAACTCATTTTGACCATTAATACTTTCAGCAGTTTGAAATATTTTGTTAAATGAGTACCAATAGATACCCAGCACTCCTTTTCTTATTGACTTTGTGTTGGCCTGAAAGCAGTCAAATTTGAATGCATGGTGTCTACTAATACCCGCATGATACCTCATTGATATTTATGGGGTTGTATGAAACACTCTACAGTTGATGCCCTGTAGCTGTGGTCAAATCCTTGCACCACATTCAGTCCCACAACTAAATTCCCTTTTCAAATAAGTAGAAAACACTAAATTTGCAGGTGTAGCTCTTTACAACATGTTGTGCCCACAGCTCTGACATATTGGCTGTGAATGTTTACCAAAACATTTGTCCAGCATGTTGTACTGTATGCCCCCGAAGCCAAGGGAGCGATAATCAGAGCACAGACCTGTTGTTTGTATGTTTTATTGACTTGCTCCAGGGTCTTCAGCAGGGTCTCACACTCACACAGTGTCTGCAAGACTAATCGCAGGTGGGTCCCAAGCTTATAAGGAAGGAGCACACAAGGCAACATAATAAACAAGTTCAAAGCACAATTCTCTTTGAAAGACATGCATGAGTCTCTTCCTAAGGCCAAATATGATGTGAGTATTGCCACAAGTATTACATTACGGAAATCTATGGGAGAGAGTGACTACCGGAGTGCTGGGTAAACTTCAACATTATGTTCCTGGGGACAATGAGATTTTATCAAGCAGCTGTACTGTGGGAGCTCTCTTTCTTCAGACGACACAGCTAATCAAAACCAGTCAGTTCAGGCCAGGTTGGATTTTAGAATTTCTGTCACCTTGTTCTTTCCAGGACAAAGCAAAGCAACGTATGTTCGCACAGCAAGAGAACGTGTTCTTTCAGATTTAATATTTCAGCATCACTGTGCACACTGCCAGTGACCAGGTGGGATTTGTGCATTCCAGCTGTGCAATTCTTTGATGTATTTACTGTACAGTGGTTGTCTGAGCAATGATGCAAGCACACGGATTATTAACACATTTTTTATATCCCCTCTTGATGCTACAGACAGTTTTTGATTCTTGGTCCTTTTTTGTTGTCAGCTTAAGGAGTGATGGAGCTTAAATTTGCCACTTTACTCAACAACAGCACATGAGGATGTTGACTGCACTTCTTTTGTTTTGTTTTGTTTTTTTTACCGCTGCTGTCACTGCTATGGTATGCTGTTGTTTATGCTGTATATGACATCAAACAAGCACCATGCAACAGGCAAAAAATCACTAAGAATCCAATCACAGCAGTAGGAATGTGTAACATAAATGGAATTTATATCCCATTTAACAATCACAAATGAAAGGGGCTTGCAACTGAGTTTGAGAAATTGACTTAAAGTGGAAATAGGCAAGAACACAAAACTACATTCCTGTATCAGATCAAGCACCAACAGATTCCTCACAGGGAACCCTTCAAAAAATACAGACGGACACTATCTGTGAATTTAATTTAACATGCATTGCTTTGATAGTCAAAATAATCCACTTGGTTGTAGAATTGAAGAGACTTGCAGGGTGGTTGCAGGACTCTGAGTTTACATGCAGGCAAGTGCTGATTTGAAGGAGATATTTTAAAGCAAATCAGCATTATCACCTGAGGTGTATATAATGTCATATTATTTTATTTGAATGCTACCAAGCAGAGCATCAGAAAACGATTGCTAACTCATCCTTTCCAACCAAAATGTAAACGGTGTGTGAATTGAAGGTAAGCGCTCAATAACTATGACAATATTGAAAGACTACAACATGGAGACAGTATTCTTGGTGTCATACTGACTTTTATTGAGCACACTGTGTCCTAGCTGACCTTTCCACACCTTTCTACGTTCTCTCGGTGCAGATAGCTTGGTAATTCACAACATTTTGTACACCAACACCACATTTAGAGTAGAGTATCAGGCACAGTGCCAGGATGTCAATTTTGGATGGGCCAAAGAAATTTTGGCTAGATCTTTTTGTAACAGAAGTTAACGGTATTTGCCCTCCATTGACAGTTTCCAGCTGGTAGTCTCGCTAACACAGAAATGACTGATGGCTGTGGAAGTGCACCTGCTTGCACATGACACTTTTCAAATCTTGTATGAAAACATTTTATTACGCTTTACGCTTATTATTTACCCGCAACAGTTTGTGTTTATGACAAGCGGCACACGCAGACATGTTGCTCAGATCATGTGGAAATGAAAGATTGTGTTTACTTTTCGCTGTAGATTGTGTAGACCAATACATTCATGCAGAACACTGACATTTTAATTCCATTTAAGGAAATGTTATCTTGTTTGGATAATTGGTCCAGACTTCACACAGCAGTGTATCAGTACCTTAATATATGTTGTCTTTCACTTTTACTTTACTTTGCATTGCTCACTGCCACTGTATGGAGGGAATATGATTGTTTGGAAACCTTTGCTGCTTCTATTTTCTTCCTTTTATGTTTATTCTATGTCTTATTTATTTTTTTTTATTTGAAGCACTTGATGCACGTGCACCCAGGCCCATTAGACCCACCTACAATGCTCCACCTGTAGAGTATTATACTGTGCAGATGTGACTTTCACTCATTGGTTGACATCCATGGGTAGAATTCCCTTAGCACTTTCTAATAGTTTGACAAAGATAATCCTGTCATAATAAAGCTACTGGCCTTTTGGTATAAATTTCTCAAAAATAATTGTTTTAGGGTCATTGGGGATGGGTACTTAATTCCTTCAAGCTTTCCCAATTTACAGAGAGATTATTTAATTTCCTCTCATGAATAAAACACATAAGATGTGATGCACGGCACCTCTTGCAGACAGCGTCCATGTGTAATGTTTTGTTGCTCTCCCCTGTTAGATGTTGTCTCCAGTCAGACTGATCATTGACACACTCAGGGACAAACAGGTTAGAGCGTGGTTGGACAGCGTGACTAAATCATTCCCTTTAACATACGCGTGTGAGCTTGCATAATGTCTTTCCCACAGACCATTTACAATCTGACAAGCAATAATGAATGCCAGTAGACTTATTGCCCTGAAAGATAAACTTTAATCAGGCTCCTTTGCCTTTGTTCTGTTTGAGCATGCCTCGGCATATCCTGTGTTGTATGCTCCACAGTGAAGGCAAATAGCAAATGGGAAGTTATTTAAGATTTTTCATTTAAATGTGAAGGCCTCTGATAATACAATCACCTAAGAAATTGCCATGAGTGACCCTCCAATCAATCTCTGTTTGATTCATTTTAACCACAGACTGTTGTTCCATTAACTGAAGCACATGGGCTGCACTTCTAAACTTGTAGGATGTCTGCAGATCTTTATCTGTGAATGTCAAGATTCGTTCAAGTACATTGTATATTTCAGCCGTACAGTGTTATTTGCGCACAAAAGTTCCAGTCTTCTGTTTTTTTATTTAACACCTTGCAAATGCTTATTCTCACTCAAATGCAATGTAGAATATGTTAGAAATGTAGTAAGGCCAAAGATTGTTTTTAACTATATATATATATATATATATATATATATATATATATATATATATATATATATATATATATATATATATAATATAAACTACAGGGATATATGAGAATCACATCTCCTTTGGAACAACACAGTATTTGCTGTCATTTAAATCCATTAAATCCATCCAAAAAAACACGTGTGATGTCACAATTAACACACATAAGCATGTTTTAAATTCCTTTGGATAAATTGCTGCATTTAATTCTAGTAAACAGTGAAGATTGTTTAAGTATTTAAAAAAGCGATCGTCAACTGGTGGCCACATCTGGCCTGCCACAACGTCCCACCCAGCCGCTCAGCTCCCAGGCTGGACGATCCCTGGAGCCGACAGCAGCGCGTTGGCCCGACTGTGGGTAGTAACTCTGGAGTTGTCAGAGAATCACTGAGCTTGTCTGTGAGACATGAGAGGCATCACTGAGGTTTATTTTCATTGGCCAACTTTTGAATGGAGTTTCAAACCGAGTATTTATATTTACTTTCTGGGATCCTGCAGAGGAGTTTTAAGATAAGATGAAGACTCATTCATGGTCTTAGATAATTTCCAAGTTCAGTATAGTTATCATTATGGAAAAGAAAGTGAAAAACATAAACAATAATAAGCCAATAAGGCCTAAACAAATGTCCTTTTTTTGGGCCCCACAGTGTCTGCTTGGACAAATGTAGTTGAGGACCCTTAATTTAAGTGCATAGATTGCTCTGCTAATCTTTCTGTCCATCTGATGTAGATTATATGCATCTGCATTTTAATGGTTATTTTTAAATTGATTCCACAAATTCTTTTGAGAACTCAATTAATTTGTCTTTTTAATAATGAAAAATTTAATAATGAATCCAATTTTCTTCTCCTCTGTGCCCTCCTGGATTATCCTAGGATGCAGAATACCATCCTGGCATCTAAATGTCTTCAATACAAGATTAACAATTGACAAAGGGTTGCGGGTTGCAGGGTGATTATTGGCTGCAGGCGGAGATTAAAGCAAAGCAGCAGCACAGCTGACAGTTTGGTTATCTCTTTTGGACTAAATGAAAATCATGGCCTGAATCCATCAAAGGAGATTAGGAAAATGTGAGCCCATTACTGATGTCCTCTCACAGGTTGGCGTGTCTGTATATGTCTGTCTTTTTTCAGTCTTCGATTAGAAGCCAAATCTGTTGATTCACCTCTGCCGCTCAGTGAAGTAGACATCCCCTTCCACCGATGTCAGCAACCTCATTTGTGTATGCACTTGAGAGCTGTTGCTTTAATTTTCTTCAGTACGCAGCTGTTTGTAGCTAAAAAGAGGAAACTCACTGTACCTGCAAAAATAATGAGCTAGTTAAGATTCCATGTAACACTATATGGCCTTTAACAGATAATATAATGAGAGTCAGATGTAGAGGAGTCTACTGGAACCATTTTCCACCTAAAATACTGTGGGGGTTTCTTTGTTAAAGTTGTTAAAGAGCTGGTAACTCTCACTAGACTGTGGAGTTATCAGGAGGGTAGACTGCCCCCTCTAGTTATTAGCATCCAAGAGGTTTGCAGCACCACAATGTATTTTGCCCACTGAGTGACAAAATCACAGCTGACGTTAGGACTGTCAAGGGCACATTTCCCTCAACTAGAGGGGAGATCCGCAGGGAGAAGCGAGCAAGTGTGTGTGTCAGGGAAAACGACAGTGTTTTATGAATTTCTTGGCCATGCACATCTTTCAGGAATAGTTAGGCCCCCCATCACCCCGCTCACAACCCCCCCCACACCCCCCACCCCCTTACCAGGGGAGAGGAGTCTGTGTGATGTGTGTTATATGTTAAATCTATGGTCTGAGGGCAGTGTGAATCTACAAGCTAGCCTGTTGTCAAAACCAATTTTGTATATCACAGAGGGGTGCCATGCATTATCATAACACCAGCTCAGCAACTGAGGCTTTGAATTCATAATCAAACAAAGGTGGGCAGGGCAAATTGTTCCAAGGCTGCTATTCAGATGGCTAATATGAGTTAACAGAAAATGACCGTGGCAAATTTTAATTCATATGATGTAAAGGAATGGAGTGTCAGTCAAAATCAAAAATATATTTGCTATCCGACTTCTGAGTGAATATCCTGAGAGAAATTTGCTATACAGTGCTCACATTACAGTATAATGCAGACAGTGTCAGTCAAAATCCAAAATATATTTGGCATTCTTCACTTCTGACAGAATATCCTGAAAGAAATGTGCACACTATACAGTGCTCAACATTATAGTATGAACAAAGATTTAAAAACTTGTCAGGAGATATTTTGGCAACCGATTAATTGAGGTCTTAAAGCAACAATATAATACGTTCTCTGGTTCATACCTTTCCAGTCCAGGGCGCGTTACTTTTTCCCTCTTTTTTCACATCATTATAAACTAGTGACATTTAGATGGGACTGTTGATTGGACGAAAAAAAAAAAAAAAAGACCCCCTCTTTGCTTTGGGAAATTATTAGCGACATTTTCCACTATCATCTGACATTTTATAGACCAACTAATTGGTTGAATCAGTGGTGAAAATAAGTATCAGTTGTAGCCCAAATTTTGTTTATAATTTTAGAAAAGTGATTTTATGTTCTCAGTGTAACCAACTTGTTTTCTTAACATCCCCAAAATGAATATTTTGTGATCTTGTAATAACAGTGGATTATTATGTATTTGCCACTGAACACCTGCCATAATTGTTGATCAACAACAATTATTTTGTGATAATATAAATGCAGAGCTTGTCCTCTTTGGTCCACTATGCAAACAAGACAAGTGTGCTTAAAAAGATTTTAGGCCTAATTGTCGAGCTATTGTTCCTCATTGTCATGAATTAAACTCATTACAATATTTCTGCATATTGCTGTAATTGTAAATAAATAAATAAAGTACTTACTTTATATAACTTAAATACATAAGTGTTACTGCAAAACTATACTGAAAACAGATCAAGTTACATTTTACCATCATATAATTTCTCATGTAATCTTGCATTTCCAAATTTATCGCATTAAAACCCTCATGAGACCAGACAAAACTTGCACCTGCAATGTGATTTTGACAATGATGAGTCAGACATGGTTTCAGGAAGCATATGGGCTTGTAGAACCACTTACCGGCTTCTTAGTAGCATGCTGAGATTCTCCATCAACCTCCACCAGGAAGTTGCATCTTCCAACCTGCGGTGGTGACACTTCATCCCAGCCTTAGATCAGACTAATTAACAACAGCCAGAATTGGTTTGTATAATTATTCTGCTCCTTGGAGCTTGCATTTTAGAGACATGCGTGTCTAATGATAAAACAGTGCCAAATGCCAGTTGTTGGTTAACTACCCTCTCTTAGGCCAGGCCTGTCATTAGTAACATGAAGAACCCACTGGTGTGAGACAAGGCAAGGTGGGTCAAAGCCTCTGCAGCAGCCAAAGAGAACATGTCATAACTTTCTTTGTGTTGGAGTACTACAGCCTACATTGTGTGCATTTTTTTCATGATGTGTGAGTCCTTTTGTGTCAGGATTTAGAAAAAAAAAAAACAAAAAACTTTGTAACCCACTTAACACTCTATGTTGTAATGTTCAGGGCAGCACTATTACTTGTCAGGGGATAAGAATCACATCTAAGAATATATGTAGGGTTGCTTGTTGTTGTTATAACAGCACCATACTCCATTCATGGATCATGGAGATAATTGGAAAAACATTTGCAAACCCTTACTCCAATTAGAAAATCATAGAAACGGACAGATGAAAACAGATGAGGATATTTTCAGTTTTACTTTTGAAACAGAGTAGATACATAGATGTGAAGACCCACTATTGATGTAATATTTTGTCATAATGCATCTGTGGTGCTCTCTGATTAGGTGCTATGAATTATTTGATCAGCCTTGAATCTTCATTCTGTACTATATATAACCCATTGCAATATAGACACAGTACAGCAAACCAGAAAGTACTGGAGACCTGAAAGATGCAATAAGATAAGACAAGATAAGATAAGATTTTATTGATCCCACACCAGGGAAATTCAGTAGTTACAGATAGCAAGTATTAAAAAGCAAAACCAGTGGCACAGAAGGGTCAAGATAAAAGGTATACAGTCCCTGGAGTAAAAAATCAACTATGTAAATTAAAATACTACTGCCCATAAAAATACTAATACCAGTATTCATATGAGAAGATGTTGTGCTTCTGTTTCATAGAATTCATTGAAAGAAGTGGAAATGTGAAAAAGTACTGAACAAATTCATGCAAAAAATGCACCTAGAGTTCATCTGAACGGGATAGATATCTCAAGTATGTCTTTTGTTATGCCTAAAGACAATATCAGAGTGTTTTCCATTGAGAATGAACAGGAGATTGAGGGAACACATATAGGGGAATTATGGACATAGAGTAATTTTTATATAGAAAATAAAGACTCCATATCCGTTTATGCTGTCCTGATAAAAGCTCCATATTGACCATGATTTATTTTACCGGTCACTATACGGGATGTATTAAAATTGGATCTAATATATCACCTCATTTGCATCTATATATGCAATGAACATGTTTTTAGAAACGGTGAATTCAACACTGCAAATGATAGATGCATGTAACTGAACATATGCTGTA